>NC_080090.1:97498180-98123180 GCF_950005125.1 Chionomys nivalis | reverse complement strand
ACAACACATCCACAGTCAACAGAGAAGAAAAACTAAACTCATCCTGTTTAGTGCTCAGCTACATTTCTTGACTCTTATACAGTCCAGGGCCTATGAAACTATGTGGCCCACATTCAGGCTGGGTCTTGCTAACTCAGTTAACAATCAAGACAATTTTTTCCCATGTGTTCACAGGCTAACCTGATCTAGAAAATTCCTCAGTCTTCTTACACGTGTTTTACACTGTGTGTTTGTTTTCTGGGTGTTTGTTTGTCTTCTTAGGGGAACTTAAGGAAATAAACAGGGAAAGTTTTAGTCATTTTATCTTCCCAGGAGTAGGAGAGCTGTATATTCCACTAAATCGATTTTAAAACACAGTTATTGATGTAGATAGTTCATACTATGTCCATGTTTCAATTAAAATTTGGTTGTCAACGACGTGCAGTTCCATTTCTACAAATGTACATTTGAAAGTCTAAGAGAGTGCCTACAGTCGGCATTGTGGAAGAAACTCCAGATGGAGAGATTAAAACTGGATTCTTGATTCTCCACCTGCTTCACTTGCCTTGCCAACACATCCAGAAGACCAGCTGGGATACCCAGCCTCATAGGACTGAGCAGCCACTAGGTTCTCAGACTTTCCATTTGCAACTAGTCAATGTTAGACTGAAACCTTATTAGGGCAGCCTGAGATAGCAAACTCCACAGAAACAGGACTGAGCCAGCAACCTGGGCCAGAGCAGGCCTATGGCAGACAGCTCCATGGAAGCAAGGAGCAACCTAGGCTGGAGCATACCTGAGATAGCAAACTCCACAGGAGCAGGTACAGGGGAGCAATTGCTGAGGGAGTGGACTGGAGCCAGAGAACTCTGTGGGTTCAGGTGTGAGTCTGGGACCTATGAGGGTGTAGGTAGGAACTAGAGACCTCTGCGGGTCCAGGCACACGTCTGGGACCTCTTAGGGAGTGGACAGGTACCAGAGACCTCTGTGGTACCAATTCCGAATCAGGGACCTCCACAGGAGCAGAATCAGACCAGAGACATTTACAGAAATAGTTCTGAGCCATCAACCTAGGCCAGAGCATGACTGAGACAGCAAATTCGATGGAAGCAGAACAAACCCCGGGAGTGATGAGTGACCACCAGGAACACAGAGTGACCAATGGGTTGACTGGAACCGTGGCAATGACTGCACCACAAGGAGCAACCATCTGAGCCTTAGATCTACTGGCACCTAGAAGATTGATCACCAGAGTCACAGACAGCCCCAACTACACCAATCAGAGGAAAAGATGCATAGACAAGGTAAGAACACATGCAACACCACAAAGAGCAACATGACACCATTAAAATTTAGTGACTCTATAACAACAAGACTTGAACAACCAAATATAGATGAAGCAGAAGAAAATGACCTAAAAAATAACTTCAGGAGAATGTTTGAAGCCCTTAAAGAGAAAATGAGAAATTCACTGAAAGAAATGAAGGAAAAGACAAACAAAAGATTTGAAGACATCAATAAATCCCTTAAAGAAAACCAAGAAAAAGCAATGAAACATATGAACGAAACTATTCAAGACTTGAAAACTGAAATAGAGACAATAAAGAAAATACAAGCAGAGGGAATTATAGAAACAGAAATCATGAGAAAATGATCAGGAACCACAAATGCAAGCATAAACAGCAGAATACAAGAGATGAAAGAGAGAATCTCAAGAGCTGAAGATACAATAGAGGAAATAGACTCATAAGTCAAAGAAAACATTAAATCTAACAATATCCAGGAAGTATTGGACACCATGAAAAGTCCAAACCTCAGAATAATAGGTGTAGAAGAAGGAGAAAAAGCTCAACTCAAAAACACAAAAAATATATTTAACAAAATCATAGAAGAAAACTTTCTCAACCTAAAGAAAGATATGCCTATGAAGATACAAGAAGCTTACAGAACACCAAGTAGACTGGATCAAAAAGAAGTCCCCTCACCACATAATAATCAAAACACTAAACATACAGAATAAAGAAAGAATATTAAGAACCACATAAGAAAAAGGCCAAGTAACATACAAAGGCAAACCTATTAGAATTACACCCAACTTCTCAGTGGAGACAATGAAAGCCAGAAGGTCATGTTCAAGCATTAAGAGACCATGGATGCCAGCCCAGACTACTATACCCAGCAAAACTTTCAATCACCAAAGAAGGACAAAACAAGATATTAAGACAAAACCAGACTTAACAAATACCTAGTCACAAATCCAGCCCTACACAAAGTACTAGAATGAAAACTCCAACCCAAGAAAGTTGACCACATTAACAAAAACACTGTCAATTGATGATCTCTCAGCACAAAAATCCAAAGAAGGGAAAAGAACACAAAATAGCACCACCAACACAATGAAAACTAAATTAACAGGAGATAGCAATCACTGGTTATTAATATCCCTTAATATAAATGGGCTCAATTCACATATAAAAAGACACAGGCTAACAGACTGGATACAAAAACAGAATCTGTCCCTCTGCTTTGCACAAGAAACACACCTCAACCTCAAAGGTAGACACTACCTCAGAGTAAAGTGTTGGGAAAAAATTTTCCAATCAAATGAACCTAAGAAACAAGCTGGCATAGCTATCTTAAAATCTAAAAAAATAGACTTCAAACTAAAATCAATCAAAATAGACAAAGAAGGGCATTTCATATTAGTCACAGGAAAAATCCATCAAGAGGAAATCTCAATACTGAACATGTATGCCCCAAATACAAGGCCACCCTCATTTATAAAAGAAACACTTCTAAAGCTTAAATCATACATTAAACCCCACACACTAATAGTGGGAGACTTCAACACTCCACTCTAACCACTGGACAGGTCAGTCAGACAAAAAATTAACAGAGAAATTAAAAACCTAACAGATGTTATGACTCAAATAGACTTAACAGACATCTAAAAATATTCCATCCAAACATAAAAGAATATACCTTCTTCTCAGCACTTCATGGAACCTCTCAAAAATTGACCACATACTCAGTAACAAAACAAACCTCAACAGATCCAAAAATTTGAAATAACCCCATGTATCTTAACAAATCACCATGGCTTAAAACTAGAATTCAATAGGAAGACTAATACCAGAAAGCTCACAAACACGTGAAAATTAAACAATGCTCACTTGAATAATCAATGGGTCAAGGAAGAAATTAAAGATTTCCTAAAATTCAATAAAAATGACCACACAACATGAATAAAAAAAACTATGGGACACAATGAAAGCAGTATTAAAATGAAAGTTCACAGCACTGATGCCTGCATAAAGGAGCTGGAAAAATCCCACACTAGTTAATTAATAGAACATTTGAAAACTTTAGCACAAAAAGGAGCAAACTCACCCAAGAGAACTAGATGGCAGGAAATAATCAAATTGAGAGCAGAAATCAACAAAATAGAAACAAAGAAAACAATACAAAGAATCGATGAGACAAAGAGTTGGTTCTTCAAGAAAATCAACAAAGTAGACAAACCTTTATCTAAACAAACCAAAAGGCAGAGAGAATATCCAAATTAACAAAATCAGAAATGAAAAGGGAGACATAACAACAGACATGGAAGAAATCCAGAGAATCATTAGGTCACATTTTAAAAACCTGTACTCCACAAACTTGGAAAACTTAAAGGAAATGGACAACTTTCTGGATAAATATCACTTATCAAAATTAAATTAAGACCAGATAAACAAATTTTAAAAAAACTTATATCTGCTGAAGAAATAGAAATAGTCATCAAAAGTCTACCAAAAAAAAAAAAAAAAAAAAAAAAAAAAAAAAAAAAAGCCCAGGACCAAATAATTTTGTCTCAGAATTCTACAAGACTTTCAAAGAAGAACTAATACCAATACTTCTCAAATTATTCCACACAATAGAAACAGAAGGAAGATTGCCAAACTCTTTTCATGAGGCTACAATTACCCTAATAACCAAACCACAGAAATACATTACTAAGGAGAATCACAGACCAGTCTCACTCATGAACATTGCTAGACAAATATTAAATAAAGTACTGGCAAATTGAATCCAAGAACACATCAGAACCATCGTCCTCCAGGATCAAGTCTGTTTCATCCCAGAGATGCATACAAAAATGTGTCAACATAATTCTCCGTAAAAAACAAACTGAAAAATAAAAACCACATGATCATCTCATTAGATGCTGAAAAAGCTTTCGACAAAATACAACATCCCTTCATGATAAAGGTCTTGAAGAGAGCAGGGATATAAGAAACATACCAAAACATAATAAAGGCAATACACAGGAAGCTAACAGCCAACATTAAACTAAATGGAGAGAACCTCCCAGCAATCCCACTGAAATCAGGAACAAGAAAGGTTATTCATTCTCTCCGTATCTACTCAATATAGTTCTTGAGATCCTAACTAGAGTAATAAGATAACAAAAGGAGATCAAGAAGATACAAATTGGAAAAGAAGTCAAACTCTCACTATTTGCTGACGATATGATAGTTTACATAAGCGACCCCAAAAATTCTACCAAGGAACTTCGACAACTCATAAACACTTTCAGTAATGTAGCAGGATACAAGATTAAATAAAAAATAAAAAAATCAGTAGCATTCCTTTACACAGATGATAAATGGACCAAGAAAGAAATCAGAGAAACATCACCCTTCACAATAGCCACAAATAGTATAAAATATCTCGGAGTAACTCTAATGAAACAAATGGAAGACTTGCATGACAAGAACTTTAAAGCTTCTAAGAAATTGAAGAAGACACAAGAAAGTGGAAAGATAACCCATGCTTTTGGGTAGGTAGAATTAACACAATAAAATTGGCAATCTTACCAAAAACAGTCTATAGATTCAATGCAATGCCCATCAAAATCCCAGTAAAATTCTTCACAGACCTTGAAAGAATGTTACTCAACTTCATATGGAAAAGCAAAAAAAACAAACAAAAAAAAAACAAAAACAAAAAAGCAGGATAGTCAAAACAGACCTGTACAATAAAAAAAACTTCTGGAGACATCATAATTTTTGACTTCAAACTCTACTGCAGAGTCACAGTACTGAAAACAGCCTGATATTGGCATAAAAACAGACAGGAAGACCAGTGGAACTGAACAGAAGACCCGGATATTAATTCACACACCTTCAAACACCTGATTTTTGACAAAAAATCAAAAAGTATAAAATGGAAAAAAGAAAGTATATTTAACATATGGTGCTGACATAACTGGATATCAACATGTAGAAGAATGAAAATAGATCCATATCTATCACCATGCTCAAAACTCAAGCCCAAATGGATCTAATACCTCAACATAAGCCAGCCACACTGAACCTCATAAAAAAGAAAGTGGGAAGTACACTTAAAGGCATTGGTACAAGAGACCACTTCCTAAATATAATTGCAGTAGCACAGACACTTAGAGAAACAATTAATAAATGGGACCTCCTGAAACTGAAAAGCTTCTGTAAAACAAAGGACATGATCAACAAGACAAAACGGGAGCCTACAGAATGGGAAAAGATCTTCACCAACTCCACATCAGACAAAGGGCTGATCTGCAAAATATATAAAGAACTCAAGAAATTGGTCACCAAAAGAACAAATAATCCAATTAATAAAAATGGAGTACAGACCTAAACAGAGAACTCTCAACAGAGGAATCAAAAAGGGCTGAAAGACACTTAAAGAAATGCTCAACATCCTTAGTCATCAGAGAAATGCAAATGAAAACAACTCTGAGATTCCATCTTATACCTGTAAGAATGGCCAAGATCAAAAACACTGATGACAACTTATGCTGGAGAGGTTGTGGAGTAAAGGGAACACTTCTGCATTGCTGTTGGGAGTGCAAGCTGGTACAGCCCCTTTAGATATAAGTGTGGCAATTTCTCAGAAAATTAAGAAACAACCTTCTTCAACACCCAGCAATACCACTTTTGGGTATATACCCAAAGGATGCTCAGCTGTGCCACAAGGCCATGTGCTCAACTATGTTCATAGCAGCATTGTTTGTCATAGCCAGAACCTGGAAAGAACCTAAATGGCCCTCGACTGAGGAATGGATAAGGAAAATGTGATGCATTTACACAATGGAGTACTACACAACAGAAAAAAAATGACATCTTGAAATTTGCAGGCAAATGGATGGAATTAGAAAACTTCATATTGAGTGATGTAACCCAGACCCAGAAAGACAATTATCATAAGTATTCACTCATAAGTGGCTTTTAAACATAAAGCAAAGAAAACCAGCCTACAAATCATAATCCCAGAGAACCTAGACAACAATGAGGACCATAAGAGAGACATACATGGACCTAATCTACGCAGGAAGTAGAAAAAGACAAGATCTCCTGAGTAATGGGAGCATGGGAACCCTGGGAGAGGCTGAAGGGAAGGGGAGAGGCAGGGAGGGGAACAGAGAAAAACATATAGCTCAATAAAATAAAATAAAGTAAAATTTAAAAAAAATTTAAAAACTGGATCCTTTTTTTGTTTTTGATTTTGGATTTATCTTCTGCTATGTAGCATGGAAAATATGTTCATAGCTTTCTTTCTAAAGCATTTTTTTATTTAAGAATTTATTTTTATGCGAGTATGTGTTTGTGTGTAAGAGAACACGTGTGCCAAAGCACGGATGTGGAGGGCAGAGCACAACCTTACATGGGGACCTCACCCTGTACCCTCTCGTTGCTGCACGTTGTATTCTAGACTAGGTGCCTAGCAAGCTTTCAGGAGTCTCCAGTCTCCCCCTCCCCTGTGGCTGGCTTTTGGGAACCTGCTCCCCTTCCCTTTATGTAAGGGAAGGAGCTCAGTCTTACCTCAGCTTGACTTGCCAGGCTTTGTTCAAGCCCATGGGAAGCCTGCCCCTCTCTGAAAGGAGATGGAGGAGGGGTGGATGAGGAGGGAGATAGATAGGAGTCAGGAGTGGGGGGGAACGGGAGAACAGGAGAGAGAAGAAATTGCGGTCGGTATGTAAAATAAATGAAAAAAATGTCAACTAAAAAATAAGTGCTCCACTTTATTTACAAAATTAATATGGTAAAGTTCATTGCCTTGTTGAATTTTTTGATATTTAAAATCTTTGAATCTTATTATTTGAGTTTTTATTTCTTTTTACTTTGAGATTATAATAGAATTATATCATTTCCCACTTCTCTTTCCTCCCTCCAAACCCTCTCATATGCCTCTCTTTACTCTCTTTCAAATTCATGACCTCTTTTTAAAAATCCATTGCTTTTACATGCATATGTTTATATATATATATATATATATATATATATATATATATATATATATATATATATTTCTAAATGCAACCTCCTCAGTCTTTATGCTATTACTTGAATGTATGTTGTCAGGGCTAACTGTGTGGTGTGGGGTAACCAATCGGTGTGCTCTTCCCTGGGGAAGACTATCTGTTCCACTCTCAGCATTTCTTAGTTGCCTGCAGCTCTTCTGAAGCCCAGTTCCAATGAATGCATCTACAAAACACTCATGCACCTAAGGCCCAGCGAACATTTTAGAAGAGGGAACAGAAAGATGGTAAGTGCCAGAGAACCCGGGAGTTTGATGTGATGTTGTTTCTTCTGTGAATGTCACAAGTTGCACCCGCAAAATCTCACCAGCATTACAGCCTGAAAATGAGCTGAACAAGGACAACAATAGACAAAGCAAAACAGGCAGGGGAAAGGTGATGAGGTACACAATTCCATACCGCATTCTGCTGTTTATTCTACTCAAGCAAACTTCTGGTTGCTCTGGTCCTTTTCCCATTCCTCACTCAAGGTCTCCATCAAGATCTGTTTCCCCTTCTTGAATCTGTTTTTCTAATTTTTCTGGATGTCTTTCTGTTGCTGTGATAAAAAAATACCCTGAGGAAAAGCAACTAGGGAAGAAAGAGGTTGATTTCATCTTAATCCCAGGGTACATCCACATAGTCCATTACTGTAGATAATCAAGGTAGCTCGTCACATCACATGCATTGTCAAGAGCAGAGAGAAATGAGCTCACACATGCTCTCTTGCTTGTTTGTGTTCAGCACCATTTCTCCAGATGTGTTCCATGTATGTGTCAGGAATTCTATTCATCTATAATTCGTCTATGTAGAGATAGATAGATAGATAGATAGATAGATAGATAGATAGATAGATAGATAGATAGACAGACAGATACTAGACCATGTAGACTTTCTAAGTGTACATTAAGGTATGGAGATGGGCACAAAGACAACAGAAAGGAGAAAGAGCATTGGCCTACAGAGTCCCTCGGACACTTTGGGCTAAGAGTGTCATGAGACACTGATCTTTAGAGTCTTCACTGCTGTTTGTTCCTAAATTAAGTCTTGTTTTCTTTTTTTAAAATCTCTTTCTTTCTGAGATAGAGACTTACATTGTCCAAGCTGGGCTCAAATCAGTATGTAACGTTGGATGATCTTGAATTCCTAATCTTGCTAATTCTGCTTCCTGAGTGGTGGGATTGCAGAGTTTCTCATCATAGCCCTAGCTGGTGCTGGGGGTCTAACCTACAGCTTTGCGCATGTGAGGCAAGAACTCTAGCAACTCACCCACATCCTGAGTCCCTTCTTTTTTCTTTTCAGTCTGGAGGGACAAGGCTAAGCTCCCTGATCCCTCCCTATGCAGAACTGAAAGGATTAGGGCCTCTGAATATCAGGACTGTAGCTGTCTTTGAATTTACTGAACTGCTTGATTACAACCAAGAAAATAAATGTATGAGATACTTGGCAGATGCAGAATTTGAATGAAAAATAAGACATGAATAATGAATGAGCTTCAGCTACCTTAAGCTGCCCTTGATAGGTTTAAGGGCTTTGAGAATCCTTAAGAAATCAGGGAAGGACTTTCTTCTCTGGGAAGAAGTACCAGCTTTTTGTGTATTAGTTCAACTCCAGAAGTCACCAAATAACTGACAACATGTCTGTGTTCTAGAATGAAAAACGCAGGTGTGACCTTTGCTTGGCTTTTACATATGTACAGAAATACATCAGCTCCACAGGCTCTGAGAAGCTGCAGCTGTGGCAGTGATACACACCTGGAATGTGGTCTTAGTCTTACGCCTGACAACCCAGTGATGGTGGGCAAATTCCTTTATCCTCTGGGTTTCATTTACAATGAGAAGACTGGGCCAGACTTAGGTTCCTCTGAGGTGCTCACTTCCTGGGTGGCTAACAGGACATGAGGCTCAAAGAGTCCTGTCCCTGCTCCCAGAACCTGTGAAGGTTACATGTATGACCTTTACATTAAAAAGACTTTGTTATTTCTACTTATATATAGTGTATGATTGTGTATATGTGCACTTGAGTACAGTGACCATGGAAGCCAGAAGAAAGTATCAGATCCCCTGGAGACAGAATACCAGGCAATTTTTAGCTTTCCAATACAGGTGCTGGGAACTGAACCCTGGTCTTCTATGATTGGAACAAGTGCGCTTAACCCAAGCCATCTCTCCAGTGCCCCTTGAAGAATGATGGAAGATGCTGAAAAGGGGTGACCCTGGATAATCCAAATGGGTTCTTCTGTAGCTTCACATGGTTTGTCACCTCTGAAGCACATGCTGAAATTTGGCAATGAGTTGAGAGTAGATGCTATAAAAGCCAGCAAGGGGGGGGGGAGGATGCAAAGATAGCTCAGTCAACAAAGTGCTTCATAATCAAGCACAAGGACTTGAATTTGGATCCCAGGTACCATATAAAAAGTTAGGTACAGCAACATGAATCTATCATCTCAGCACTGGAGAAATGGAACAGAAGGATCCTTAGGGCTTGATGATCAGCCGATCCAACCAAATCAGTGAGCTCTGGGTTCAGTGAGAGACCCTGTCTCAAAAAGAGATAAATAGACAGACAGACAGACAGGCTGGCAGACAGATTGATAGGTAGAATAAAGTGCCATTGAGAAAGCTGACATGACATTGACCTCTGGCCTCCACGTGTGGGCAAGTGCACATGTACCCACTCACATACACATATTACACACAAAACTATTTAGCCAGGTATCCATTTAACTCCCCACTTCTTGCCGTGTGATGTCCTCAGGTACCTTGGAACTCTTTGAAGAAGATTATAAAAATTTCCAGCCCCTTGACCCTGGGCAAGTATCAAGAGCCGAAATCTTTTTTCTTTAGGATTTATCAGTCTGTGATAATGGGTCATTAGAAAAAAGTTTTAAAAGTCTAGCAATGGCAACCCCACCAGTCCTTAAAAAGAGAGCTGACAAGAAGCGGAGAAATATACCGACTACAGGGTAGAAATTGGAGTGATGCCAGCTGCTCCAACTCCCAGGTGGACTTCAAAGGACTGAAGACCGGAGGCACAGAGTCTATCTACCCTGCAGCATTTAGAGGAGATAGACCCTGGTGGCACACAAATGCAAAAGAAACTTCTAGAAGCTTCACATCTCCCAGCAACTCTAGCTCTTTCTTTGGAGACAAGTGGGGAACCATACCTGAACCAGGAGCAATGTAGTGCTCAGATCTCATCCGAGAAGTCTGTTTGCACAGTGGGTGGTGATTAAAGCAGAAACTCACCAATGTCAAGAGCGCAGAGACAACCATGGGTTGCCAGTCACAAATTGGCCATTGATATCCTACCCACTCCGTAAGGCTCAGAGACCACCCTGGAAGATGGGAAGGAAAGACTAAGAGGCAGAGAGGTCAGGGAGGACTGGAGTGGAGAGGGCTTGCGGGCATGCTAGGACTGCTGAATTCATGAGCTCACAGCTGCTGGGGTTTCTGCACAGGAGAAAGCCAGTCCATCTTCTAGCAGCCAGGGGAGTGGGGCTCATGCATCAGCCCTAGCTGAATCGCTAAGGACCGTTAGTGGCATCAGGGGGGAAGAAGAGACAGTTTCTTTGAAGGTGTGTCTCCTGCTAGGCTATTCACAGCCCAGGGGATGGCCCACGTCCAGAGGTATACAGGAAGTATACAGTGGAGTCAATGGGCTACTAATGTTTTAAGAAGGATGTAAAGTTGGGGGTGCAGAGAGACTGAGGAGGAGCAAATGAAAGAATTAGGATGAATGTGATCAAAATGCATTGCTTGAAATTCTCAAAGAGTTAATACTTTTCTAGTTTCCTAAGCTTTAAACTATCTTTCAAACATAAATAACCAAAAAGAATAAGATAAACATTTATTATCCCATGCTTAATTCTAAAATACCTTCTTTTGCCATGTTTCCCTCACATTTCTTTGGTTTCTTAGTTTTCTCTTTCTTTTATTGGAAATAGTTTTTTCCATATAATATATTCTGATTATGCCTCCTCTTCCTCCCATTGGGAACCATGTCTTTTCTGTCTCTTTAGAAAACAAACAGGTATCTCCAGAATAATGATAAAATAAGATAAAGCAGAAATAAACAAATCGCGATTGAATGAAACAAGCAAACAGAAGAGAAAGACCCCAAGAAAAAGCAGGAAATGCACTTGCAGGCACAGAGACACACATTTTCACACACAGGAATCTCTGAAAACACAAAACTGGAAGCCATAATATACATGCAGAGGAACTGTAAGCTAAACAAACAAACAAACAAAAAAACTGCTGTCCAAACCTTAAAAGACAAAGGCCCCAAAGATGCCACTGTGTTCCTCTCACGCTGGGCGTGGGGGCTGGCCTGAAGAGTGATTGGTACGCCCAGTGAAACTCCATTAGGGAAATGATTTCTCATTTGCAAATGTCCGTAGTTTCTAGGTTAGGGATGAGGATTTATGTCAAGTTCTCCTCTGAGCACCGGGACCCCATCTGGTGCAGACCCGTGCATGCCCTGTGTGCGCTGCCGCTGTCTCTGTAAGCTTATGTGTGTCAGTCTGTGTCGGTCCCGCTGAGATCAGAAGGCCGTGTTTCCTTAGCGTCTTTCATTCCCTCTTTCCATCTTTCCACCTCCTCTCCCACAGGGTTCCCTGAGCCCCGAAGGGAGGAATTTGGTGGAGACATCCCATTTAGAACTGACTGTTTTAAGGTCTCTCTGTAAACATTGTCCAGCTGTGGGTCTCTGTATCCGTTTTCATCTCCTGCAGGAGGACCCTGATCTGGTGACGGCCGGGGAAGACGCTGATCTATGAGTGTAGCAGAACGTCGTTAGGAGCCATTTTATTGTTGTGTTCCTTTATCAGAGCAATAGTATTTGGTTTTCCTCTAGCTTCATGGCCTATCTGGTCTACAGTTCTTGGCCACCTGAGCAGTGTCAGAAATGAGTTCCATCTCATGGAGTGGGCCTTGAATCCAATCAAATATTGGGTTGTTTGGAGGTTCCCATAGACCCCTTTAGCCAACAACTCTTGCCACTCATTCCTGGTACTGGAAGCGTCATTTGGTGACTAGCGAGGCTACATGGAGAGGGTGTCAGCACCCCCTCGTCTGGTTTGGAAGAAGTGATCTGCTCGTCATTAGGAGGCCCTAGAATTAGATCCATGAACTCTGGTGTACTGTCCTTGCTCATCCATCCGCATATTCAGCCAGGTATCCCTGCGGTCAGGCACCCTCAAATACTACAGACAAAAAAAAAATTGTCAAAACAGTCCTCCACCCAAGGTCACTGGCGACAAGACTGGGAAGATGAACAGGCTGAGGTAGAGGTAGAGTGGGCGTGGCGTGTGGGGGCGGGGGCAGGCATTGCGGAATTGCCATATGAAGGTTCCAAGATAGCAATCAGAAAGTTCTGGGTGCCGGACCAGTGTTCAGAATGGAAGCTAGCACTGTATCATAGTGTCTCCACATCTTGCTTCTCACAATCACGGAAGGCAAAGCCCTGATTCTAGACCCAGCCGTTCCTCAGAATCCAGCCTCCACCCACTTGCCTCACAAACCTTTTCCGGGACAGAAGCTCAGGTTACTTCACATTCCAGGTCTTTCCCAGAATCCTGCCCCTGGGTGCTTTCAATTAGAGCCTTTCAAATTGAGAGTCATGCCTCACTTGTGGGTTGTGAAATCTATTTATTGGGTCACAAGCAGCCTCGTGAAAGTGGTATGAAACTTAATTGAAAATATCAGTATGTTTCATGTTGGCTATAGAGATAATGCTTTGAGAAAGTTTAGTTCACGGGGAAGTGTGTGTGTGTGTGTGTGTTGTTGTTGTTGTCAATGCTGACTGTTAATTTGACCTAAGAGACAAGCCCCTGGGCCAGTGTGTCTGTGGGGGAATTTGTAGACTGGACTGAGGTGGAAGACCCACCTGAATGTGGGTGGCACCATTCCGTGGGCTGGGGTCCTAGACCAAATGAAAAGGACAAAAAGCTGAGCAGCTGTGTTCAGGTCTCTGATTACTGACCATGAATATATGTGTGACCAGCTGCCTCAGATTCCTACTGCCGAGACTGCGCTGCCATGGTGGCCTGTACTCTCAAACTGGGAACCAAATAAACACTTCTTTTCTTGTCTGGCTTGTTAGGTATTTGATCCCAGCAGCAAGATAAGCAACTAACACAAGGTAAAATGAATTTGTTGCTGAGGGTCCCGGACCATCCTAAAGATGAGCTACTCACTGAAGTACTCCAAAAGGAGATAAATTGTCTTGATCGTCTCTGGATAATGGTGGGCAAGTCGTGTTCATCACATACTGAAAATAAACCTGCGTGAGAACAAGAGAGTGTAGCTGTGCTTAGCCAAACACGAAACACAAAGTCACACTTTACCCATTACTGTGTCTGCAGCAGAGACCTAGGCAGTCTGGAAAACATGATGACAAAGCTCAGACTTCAGAGCTTCCGGTTGGAGAAGATGTACCGCGTCCACACAACTAATGCTGACCAGTTCTGGAAAGATGCAGTAGCAGTTCTGGAAAGATGTTTGGACTATTTCTAGACTTAGAAGCCACAGGGTGCTCACCAGCGCAGTGGTGTTTGGACTGGCCCTTGGCTGAAGGTGAGATGCGGAAGGTCAGGTAGAGGGTGCAGCACAGATGAAGAGAGCATGAATGACATCCATGGTGACAGAGATGGGGGCACAATCCCATGCCTCTACTCTCAGCAGCATGACGATTTCTTTAGTCTTTCAGGGACTTCAACCTGGATATAACTGGATCCTAGGTTCGATCCATAAAAGGATTTCAGGATGAGGTCAGTCTGAAGCAATGTTGGGGTTTATTAAAAATTGAAAGATGGGTGCACAAGAAAGGAATAAGCCTCCCCCCCCCCCACCAGAGAGCATGGATGTGAACTTCTCAAAGACAGTCACAGATTGTCAAGGTGTTTTAACACAGATTTTAGGAACAGGAGTTAAGAGAAAAACATTAAAAAAAAAAAAAAACAAGATATACCCAGATGTGGTTGTGGGCTTCTTAAAAGAGAGCCACACCCCATTATCTCACTGGGGACTACATACATTCAGGATTTTTGAACCTTATGGAATGTCATTGTTCAACCGGTATCTAAGGGACCCCCTCCTCCTCTGTCTTGATTCCCTTTTTCCATAGCTGAGATTATGGGGTTGCTCTAGATGTACTTTGGCCAGGGTTTAAACCTGATTAAAAAAGACAGACAGAAAGGACGGAAGGAAAGAAGGAAGGGAGGGAGGGAGGGAGGGAGGGAGGGAGGGAGGGAGGGAGGGAGGAAGGGAGGAAGGAAAAAAGGAAAGAAACAAACCCAGGAGCCAGTGTAATTGTGCAAGGGTGTTGGGACCTGCCCGCTTAGTGTTAAGGGGTTTCCTGTGAGATGCCTTGGAAACTGAAGGTTTGGAGCTCCGGGGGGAGGATAGCCTTAAGCAGTTATTAATTGTGCAGGAATTCTAGCTGGGAGAGGTCTCAACCAGAGTCTTAGGATGCTTATGAAGAACGATCCCTTGCAGAGACACTAGCAGAAGGCCTTTGCTAAGCCAGTAAGCCTGTACGATCATATAGTTGTTGTCTACACCACGATGTCAATGGCAGTCACCTCTCTCTGGATACCAGTGTACGTGAAGAAGGGATGACTCGGAAAGACCCGCTGAGCCCGACTGTCCAATTCACCCACTGTCTCAGCCCCCACCTTCCTGAGCCTGAGCTGCGGGGCTGGTGCTGGTGTGAGGTAGATCACTGGATGAGCAGCTGGTCCTGGGGTGATACAGAAGGTGAGAGAAGAGACTGTCCAGGAGACCTTGAAAAGAAAACAGTATCACTGAGGACAGGACATGTGGCTGACTCTGGAGGGTTAGCTGTAATTTGTCAGGATCAAAGGACGAGAAATTTGTGAAGGCCCAGGAAAAGCAAAGGGTCTGCTAGGCGATACCTCAAACGCAGACCAGCCTGTACAGCCCCTTGGGTTAGCCCGGTGCGAATATACGCCCCCTGAAGGCCCTCGGGGAATCTACAATGTAGTCTTTCAGGAGAGGCCAAGTCTTGGTTTTCCATTCACACAGAGGTGCCATCTGCTGGACAATCCGTGTGCCTGCAGGGACAGGTCAGCCCAGGTAAGAGTGAAGTAAAACTACCTTCCTTCCTTCCTTCCTTCCTTCCTTCCTTCCTTCCTTCCTTCCTTCCTTCCTTCCTTCCTTCCTTCCTCCTTCCTTCCTTCCTTCCTTCCTTCCTTCCTTCTTCCTTCCTTCCTCCTTCCTTCCTTCCTTCCTTCCTTCCTTCTTCCTTCCTTCCTTTTTTCTTTCCTTCCTTCTTCCTTTTCTTCTCCTCCTTCTCCTCCTTTTTTCCTCCTTCTCCTCCTCCTGCTCCTCCTCCTTCCTTTTTAAATTTTAGGTTTTTTTTTTTTTTTAGAATTTCAGAATTACATGCACAAATTCTCTATTTGCACCACTTCTACCCTTCACTTTTCCCTTCCTATTCCTCCCATGTTCCCTATTCCCTCTAACTTTAATAATTATAATTATTATCTCTCTCCCTCCCTCCCTCCCTCCCTCCCTCCCTCCCTCCCTCCCTCCCTCCCTCCCTCTCTCTCTCTCTCTCTCTCTCTCTCTCTCTCTCTCTTTCTCACACACACACACAGTGAGTCCCTTTAGTGTTGCTCATATACACATGTGTTTAGGGATGACCTTTGGATTAGATAACCTACCAGGGAACTCTTCCCTGCATAAAACTAATTCTCCTCATGTTTGCATGGCAGGCACTTAACCTGCTGAGCTGCCTCTCTAGCCCCGTAAGTCTGTATTTCTAACAAGCTCCTGGGAGACGGAGGTCACACTGGACCCTGGACCATATTTCGGGAAGCAGTTCCCTCTGTCCTTCTCTCCCCATGCCTGCCTTCCACCGCGCTGTCTGTAACAACACACATCTCTTCCCTAGGTGTCTCCTGTCTCCATCACCTGAGCTAGAGTTACCGCCAAGCTGTGACATCTACCTGGTGTTCACATGGGTTTCTGGGCATTTGGACTCTGATCCTCACAAAAACAACAAAATGCTTTACTATGAGCAAATCCTCTCAAAATACCCTACTGTAATGGGATACAAAGGAGAAATTACAACCATAAATTATAATTGTATGATGTGGCAAAAGGTATGTGAATTCTCCCTCATATATAAGGCACATATGTGTGTGTGTGTACACACATATAAATATATCTTACCATGCTAGACTTGCCCCACTGTGTGTGTGAGGCATTTCAAATGACAAAATTAACTGAAATAAGAAAGTAGACATAGGCTATATTTTACCACCTCATAGCATCTTAAACTTATCAGGAAATTTTCATATATTTTTGTATCAAGTAACTAAGGCCTCAGTGGGGAGAAACACATAAACAAGGAGAAATACAGCCACTTTCTGTGGCTCAGTCTGTACTGATATGTTCTTCCTCCTCTGAAGAACGGCTTGCATGGGTACCTCAGTGGTGCCAGGGAGCTTTCCTCCACCCCTTTCACTGTCCTGGCTATTTCTTGGGCCAGAGAGATGACAGTCCTGGCCTCTGTGGCACCCTCTCTGCACTGCTCTCTCTCCTCGGGCTCATGGTTCTCAGTACTGTGGGGTTCTTTCAGATCCGGAACTCACTGTGTCTTTATGCTCTATGTGGAATGAACAGAAGAAACCCCATAGAAGTATCCTTTCACACCAGGAAGGAAGATAGAGCAGCAGCAACTGTTTTCTTAAGAGTTCAAGTCATTGCTACGTGTTTAATCTCACTTTTCAAGGCTTTAAGGCTAATGTTATTTCTGCCAATATTAACATGTTTGCCTATACTGTTTGCTTTCCAAAGTGCAGCTAAAAATGCCAACTTAACTAGCATTAAACAACTTCTTTTCAGGGTCAAGTGAGCAAATATAATGCATTTACTCCACAACTTCTCCTGGAGATAAGGCTCCTTGAAAAGGTTGTAGCACATTTCTGCTCACTATTAGAAATGTCGGTCTGCATTTGGGAGACTGCGGTGGGTGGGAACTGCCTGTAACATTTGGCTAGATAAGTAGGTGGCTAGATGGGTAGGTACACAGACAGCTAGATAGATGATAGATGAGTGGATGATAGATTGGTGACGGACAGATGGACGGATGGACGGACAGACGGACTGATGGACAGGACGGATGGATGCATGGACAGATGGATGAATGGATACACGCAGAAGTGGAACAACCTTTAACACATCATCAAGAATAAAAATCACAGATAGAAATGATAGCTATAGAATACTGAAAATTGATTTGTTTTTACCTATCACAACATGGGTTCTTCACATATCTGTGATCTCGTGCACTTGTCTAACCAGTCCCAGGATGGGATCTCTACTAGCTCCTCTGTACTAGCCTCTACCACTGGCAGACAGCAAGGATCAGAGATTGAGCAATTTCTCATCAAGCACACAGCAACAAATGTGGGGCTGAGATAACTTTCATTGCCTGTAACCTTTAAGCGGAACTTCCCCTTGTCAAGTGTTTGTGGTGGTCATGTGTACTTAAAAGACATTTTATGTCCATATGATATAAAATACAAAGGAAGTAGACTAGCACCCATTCTTCATGAAGGAAGAGGCCACTTGTTCATTTTCCTGGCCACCCAGACTCCCAAAATAATCACACAGAAACTATATTATTTGCAATACTGTTTGGCCAATAGCTTAAGGGTATTGCTAGCTAACTCTTACATCTAGAATTAACCCATTTCCATATTTTATCTTTTACCACGAGGCTCGTGGCCTACCAACAAGGTTCCAATTGGCGACTACATGGCATCTTCTTGACTCTGCCTACTCTCTCTCTCTCTCTCCCTCTCTCTCTCTCTCTCTCTCTCTATATATATATATATATATATATATATACAGACATACATACATACATACATATATGTATATATATTCTGTTAAGCCATTGACTGAAAGCAGCTTCTCTATTCATTAGCCATTAAAGAAGCACATACAGAAGGACTTACACAGCACATGAGCTTCAGCCCCTTCAAAGTTGCATCTCACAGGCAGTTGCAATACCTGAAATACCCATGTTGTTGGACAGATAAGAAAACAACATTATTGAATGTGGCCAACTAGGACAATAAATGATAAATGAAGAAAAGAAATATCTCTGTGTGTGTGTGTGTTTGTGTGTGTTGTTGTTGTTGTCGCTGTTGTTTCTAACACACTGAGTCCACTAAGTGCTGTCAGTATGTGCATGGTTAAGCCATGGGTAGCATGAGTAGCCTCTCTGGAACCACACCCAAGAAGAAAAGCAGCTCTCTCCCCCAACAGTTATCTGCTGCCAATAGCTCCTCAGCTAGGGGCGGGACTTCCTGACCCTTCAGTGTTCCATTCTGGAGTTCTGTCTGGCTTGAGCTTGTAAAGGTCTGTGCATGGTGTCACAACTGCTGTTGGTTCATATGTACAATTACCCTGCTGTGTCCAGAAAACACTCTTTTTCTGTAGTCATCCACTGCCTCTGGATTTTGGCCCTCTCTTCCATGATGACCCCCAAGGCTTAGGAGTAGAGGTTGTAATAGAGATACCCTATTTACAGCTGAGCATTTTGGAATGTTGTATCCTCTGCATGTTGACCTGCTGTGGGCCTCTGTGGTAATCACTATCTTTTGAAAAAGAAAAAAGAAATGTCTCTGATGAAGGTTGGAAATGCACTGATCTATAAATGTATATGATCACTCTTTACAACCAGATTCATGCCATGGCTGTTAGCAGAGCAATAGTTGTGTGTGCTTCCTTTAAGACCCATGCTTTACTCATGTCCTCCTGTACTCAACATTTCATGGGGTTTCTTGGCATCAATCACTGGTCCCTATGCTTGCACAGGGAGTGATCTACTGACTGAACTAGCTCCTCAGCCCTGAGACTTTAATAATTAATCATAAATCCAAGGGCAGCTTCCTAGAGCTGGATCAAACCCAGCAATACTACTTTTGGGTATACACCCAAAGGATGCTCAATTGTGCCACAAGGACATGTGCTCAACTAAGTTCATAGCAGCATTATTTGTCATAGCCAGAACCTGGAAACAACCTAAATGCTCTTCGACTGAAGAATAGATAGGGAAAATATGACACATTTACACAGTGGAGTACTACACAGCAGGAAAAAATGACATCTTGAAATTTGTAGGCAAATGGATGGAGCTAAAAAACATCATATTGAGTGAGGTAACCCAGACCCAGAAAGATAAATATATTTACTCATTCATAAGTGATTTTTGGACACAAAGCACAGAAAACCAGCCTACAATTCACAATGCCCGAGAACCTAGACAACAATGAGGACTCTAAGAGAGACATACATAGATCTAATCTACATGAGAAGTAGAAAAAGACAAGATCTCCTGAGTTAATTGGGAGCATAGGGACCATGGGAGAGTGTAGAAGGGGAGGGAAGAGACAGGGAGGGGCGCAGAGAAAAATGTAGAGCTCAATAAAGTCAATTTTAAAAAGTTAAAAAGAATGTAAGTGTAGTGCAGGAAGTGTCAGTGAGGACGCGAGTAGGTAGAACACCCGAGAAGGAAACACATTGTAGGGAGAGTCTGCTTGGGTCAGCTGGAGCCTCAGGCCCATTATCTGTTTCCCACTGTGTGTGAGTGAGTGTGTGTGTGTGTGTGTGTGTGTGTGTGTGTGTGTGTGTGTGTATCTATGCAAGTACCTCTTCACTTTCCCCACATAAGACAGGGTCCCTCATTGAACTCTGAGCTAGGCTGGAAGCCAGCACGCCCTAGGAGTTTTCTTGTCTCTAGCTCAACACACCTACATCCATACAGCACTTATGTCATAGATATGCGTAGCCATGCTCAGATTTGTTCCCCACATAGTTGCTAGGGACTTGAAGTCAGCTCTTCAGGCTTGTTCATCGAGGTCTCTTACCCACTGAATCTCCCCTGCCTTCCCCCATGCAATTTCATTCATTCCTCGAGCTCTCCTAGTGAGACATGCCATTACCGTCATGTACAGTTGCAGAAACAGAGACAGTGATTCAGAAACTGCTTCACTGCTAGCAAGACACAACTTCTTTTTCAGCTTGGGTGTTGTCTTACGTGTTTTTCATAGAGCCGTGGGATTTCGCTGATCTCTACTAATCCTCGTAACAGTTGCCACTCCTCATGGAAAATGTTGATTTTTCTTTAGTGTTATCTAAGAAGCCACTTGTCTGCAAACAAAACTCTGAGCCCGAGTCTGTTGCAAACATCAGCTCCATAGAGGTCAGAGACAGAGATCTCATGAAATCACAGAAAAATAAATAACTGAGCACTAAAATTCACTGGTGTAGCAGGAAACAGAAAAAAATGAAGAGAGGTTCGACTTTATTTTTGGAAACGTGAAGTGATGAGAACATGACCTCTCCTTTCTCCGTTTCTACAAAGGCGAGAAAAGTTCCACAGTCTCACAAGCTTCATTAGTAGAAGTATCTCCGAACGTGTGTGGCCTCCTGGGAACACAGGTCCTACTCTCCCTTTTCTGCTGATTGCTGACCAGAGGAAATGATAGATGTGGGAGCAAGAGGGAAGGCAGACTGTGGGGAGAAAAGAAACTAAGGCGTTCGGACAACAAACAGCCATGAAAAGGTGCAAAGGAGGCCGGCCAGTGTGAGGAAGCTTTGTAGTGTGTGTTTGTGTATGCGCGTGGGAGTGAGCCAGCACTTGGCTACATCAGAAACCCACGCTGGCAGGATGCTGGTCTACTCTGGATGCTGTTCTCTCCCATGGCTATGATAAAATACTCTTACCAGAAGCAACTTAGAGAGGAAAGAGCTTGTTTCAGCTTGTTTCAGGTCACTATCATTAAACAGAAGTTGGGACAGGAATTCAAACAGGAACTGAAAGCAGAAACCACGGGAAAAGGCCACTCACAGGCATAGGCTCATCCTGTACTCTTTTTTTTTTTTTTAAATATTTATTTATTTATTTATTTTTTCTTGCTGATTTTTTTTATTAATTAATTAATTTAATTATTAAAGATTTCTGCCTCTTCCCCGCCACCACCTCCCATTCCCTCCCCCTCCCCCAATCAAGTCTTCCTTCCTCCTCAGCCCAAAGAGCAAGCAGGTTTCTCTGCCCTGTGGGAGGTCCAAGGACCACCCACCTCCATCCAGGTCTATTAAGGTGAGCATCCAAACTACCTGGGCTCCCACAAAGCCATTACGTGCAATAGGATCAAGAACCCATTGCCATTGTTCTTCAGATCTCAGTAGTCCTCATTGTCCATTATGTTCAGCGAGACAGGTTTTGTACCCAGCAATACCACTATTGGGAATATACCCAAGAGATGCCCAAACATACAACAAAAGTATATGCTCAACTATGTTCATAGCAGCATTGTTTGTAATAGCCAGAACCTGGAAACAACCTAGATGTCCTTCAATGGAAGAATGGATGAAGAAAGTATGGAATATATACATATTAGAGTACTACTCAGCAGTAAAAAACAATGACTTCTTGAATTTTGCATACAAATGGACGGAAATTGAAAACACTATCCTGAGTGAGGTAAGCCAGACCCAAAAAGAGGAACATGGGATGTACTCACTCATATTTGGTTTCTAGCCATAAATAAAGGACATTGAGACTATAATTCGTGACTCTAGAGAAGCTAAATAAGAAGGTGAACCCAAAGAAAAACATATAATCATCCTGTACTCTTATACACCCCAGAGTTTCGGCTCAGAGAATGGCACTGTCCACAGTGATCTGGTCCTGCTACACCAGCAGTCGAGACGGTCTCCCAGACACATGTCTACAGCCCATCTGATCCTGATGAGATCCTCTTCTTAGATAATCGTAGGCTGTGTCAGGTTGATGGTTAGAGCTGACTAGGACAGATGTCTTCAGCACCAGGCACTGAGAAAACCACAGTGTGGGTTTGCTCTCACTGAGTCCTTTCAGCCGCCTTAGAAGGTGATCTTTATTATTCTCATTTTGAAGATTTCAAGCTGGGGACTGGGAGACATTTAGTTGGAAAAGTGCTTGCTTTGTAAGCATAAGGACCTGAGTTCGATCCCCCTCAACCCATGCTAAAAAGGAGAGAAAGCCAAGCATGAGGGTGTAGGCTTGCAATCCTCATACCCGGGAGGAAAGAACAGAAAGAAGCCTAAAGCTGACTGTCTGGCCAGCCTGGCCTGTTTGCCAACCTCTAAGCCTGTTAGAGACCCTGCCTCAAAAGATAACAATAGCAATAAACCCTTGCAGCTGGCACCTGATGACAGACACCTGGACTGTCTTCTGCTCTCCATTCTTACAGGCACACGCATATACCTGCACCTGCACACAGACATGCATGTGCACATGAGTGAACATTCACACGCATGTGCACACAGACACAAAAACCTTGGATCTCAGCTAGAGAAAACCCAAATGACTCGGCTGATTTGCAAAGAATTCCAGACCGTCACTGGTGCATCCAGGAGAGGTGGGCTCCCTTTCATTGCTGGCCAATCTATCCTTTGAGTCCCCCTCTGCATCCTGCCCTAGCCTCACCCTAACTCAACAGTTGGCAAGCCCAGGCTCTGGATGCAGTTAAGTGACTGTTGTGGAAACAAGACTGTGAGCAGCGCAGCATCCAGAACAGCAGAGAGACTGCCTGTCCCTCATGGTCTGGGCGCTGGGCTCCTCCTACTCAGGTTAATTAGACAAATCTAATCACGGTACTGAAGGTGATGGGCCAAGAACACTCAGCTCCTCTTTGCTGGTGATTGCCAGGAAATCCAATTAAGATAGAACTGGGCCTACCTTGCTTCACAGGGGCAGGGTGGGGTTAAGGGGAAGCTTAAAAAGGAAACCATATCTTAATATCCATTAAATCAATCTGCCTTTGTGTGTGCACACATGCGTGGGAGCATGGGAGGAAGCAAGACAATCCTGGTATCATTCCTAGGCTCCATTCCTCTCCTCTTTTTAACAGGGCCCATCACTAGCCTGGAGCTTACCTAGCATGCTACGCCTGTGAGCCCAGGGATCCTCCTGTCACTGCCCCTCAGTGTTGGTGTTACAGGCAACACAACACCTGGCTATTTATTTAGGTTCTGGTATCCAAATCCAGGTCCCCAAGTTTGCATAGGAAGTTCTTTGTGGGTTTTACCATCTTCTCAGCCTTCAGTCTCTTCAGCAGGGACAAGGGTCTAAGAGGAATCTAGAGGAGACGGAAACAGAAACCAAACACATCCCTATTCTGTTTTAACATTTTCCTAAGAGTCTGGTTGGGAGGCAAGTGGCATGCACAGCAGACATGGACCCACAGAGGGACATGCCATTTAGACAGTCCACCACTACCAGAACTGCAGAGGCCAGAGGTCAGATCTGGCCTGAGCTCCAACACAGCAAAGAGCCTTTGACCGCATACATGAAGAGCTGGCAGTGGACCAAAGTCACCACACAGGCTGACAATGACGACTCAAGGGGTCATGGAAATATGTCCCCCACAGGAATCTGAGAAAAGAAAAACATCTTCCATCATAATGAGCTCCAAGAAACAGCAATCAAGAAATCATGTGTTGCTCACTACAGTGGGACAGGACTTAGCCCTTTCATCATCTGCCCATCAAAACTGGAAATTCGTTGAGTATCTGTCTGCGCCCAGTTACAGAAATATAGATAAATCTAGTCTATGGCTGTGAGGGAAGGAACTGAATCTAGAGAGAGGAAGAGGGCCAAGATAGATGGAGAGGAAGAGAAATGGTGGGGGGAGGAAGTAGAAGGAGAAAGTGGGGAAGGGATAGAAGGGAAGGGAGAGGAGAGAGAAAGGTGTTCAGAGAGAGCAGAGGGGCAAGAGAGGCTTGGCTGTTCCAGAGTACTCCCAGAGGGGTGCAGCATCCTGGCAGTGGTTCTCAACCTGTGGGTTGTGACCCCTTTGGGGTTGAATGACACTTTCAGAGGGATCACCTAAGACCACTGGAAAACACAGATATTTATGCTGTGATTCATAACAGTAGCAAAACTGCAGTTCTGAAAAGCAATAGAATAACTTTATGATTAGATGTAGTAGGACACTGCTCATTCATTTCCTGGCTGCCCAGACCCAAATAATCACACAGAAACTATATTAATTACAACACTGTTCAGCTAATGACTCAGGTATACTTCTAGATAGCTCTTACATGTTGAAGTAACCCGTTTCTATTAATCTATGTATCAGCATGAGGCTGTGACTTTCTGGTAAGGATCCAGTGTCTGTCTCCTTCTGCAGCTACATGGCGTCTTCTTGATTCCGCCTACTCTCTCTATAGATCTCCGTTCAGATTTCCAGCCTGGCTTTACTCTGCTAAGCCATTCATTGAAACAGCTTTGTTCATCAACCAATAAAAGCAACACATATACAGAAGAACATCCCACATTAATTGGAAGTCACCAAAACCTGAAGACCTGTATTAAAGGATCAAACCATTAGGAAGATTGAGAACCACTATGCTAGAGGTTGGGGTAGAAGTCTGTGGAATCACACATGGAAAATGGATCCAGACAAGTTTCTGGGCCAGAAACACTTGCCTTTGGCTGGGACAAAGCACCCAGAAATAGTCTTTTTTCTTTAAGTAGTTTATTTCTTTATTAGTTTGTTTTTCTATATTAAGGAACGATAAAATTAGTAGTTTACAGAAGGTAACTTTAGAGATTTACTTAAATTTCTACAAACTTCTTTAATAGGTTTTATTGAAATACAGTGACTATTTAACATAGTACCCAGATTTTAATTGGGCAAGTCAGTAAGTTTTGTCATTTGTGTCTGGGTCTTGCTTTAAGCTGGAAGATGGAGAGCAGGGGATGAGGCAACAAAGACTGGTACTCAGGATGAGTGCCATTCTCCAGGATGGGCCAGGCAACTGGTGGAAAGTGCACTGTGTGGAGCGGGAGAGGAGGAAGGAGGAGATGAACACAGGCTGATGAGATTTGTGCACATGGAAGACAGATCAGGGACTTTGGAGTGCCTGTTTTGCCATACATGAGCCGGGTGTTGGAGGCTGGGGGCAGGGTCTCTGTGAAATGAAACTGCAACAGACGTGGCCAAGGACAGCCAAACAGCAGTGAAATGGTGTGGATGCAAGAAGGAAAAGTCAGTTTCCAGCTGCAGTCCAGTTTTGATCGCTGGAGAATTTATGAAAATATATGTTTCGCCCTGTTCTCTCTCTAAATGCACCTAATGAAAAAAAATCCCTTGGAAAACAACTGAACAAGAACAAATCCAGATTGGTCCAGCGGGTAGAGGTGGGGCTGGGCCAGAGGTGCTGTTTGGAAACACCCTGGAAAGGATACTTGGTTAAGTATCCTTTACCCCTGACCTGCCAACATCACCTGCCAGCCATCACCTGCCAGCAATGCAGAGGATGCTTCTCAGCACCAAGAGCGGGGGCAGGTGCAAGGTCAAGCAAGCCTACACTGTTTTTCTCTAGCCCTCCTGCTAAGCAGGGCTGTAATCCTGATACCTTATAATTCTGCCCCTGTACCCACTCCATCCAGAACCTGAGCCACCTTCCCCTTGTCTTTCTTTAACTCTCATTGCAGATGCCCCTTAAATTCTGAAGCAGAGAAGCCACCAAAACCTGTTGGAGAAGATGGCATTAATATTTTTAATTTGCACATTCAAGCTGCTGTATAAATCCCAGATACTGCATCTGTGCCTCTCTCCCAACCACCCTGCTCACCCCCATCCGTGTACAAAACCAGAATGGTCTCTCTGATCACCTCGGAGTTTGTGCAACCTCCAGAGCCTGGGCTGATTGGAAAGGTCTCTCTCCCGGATAACAACAATTCAATGTGCCTTGACATTTTAATAGGCTGCCATCCTGGTGAACACAATCGAGCAAGGCAGTGAAGCAAAAATCATTAGGTAAGCAAGATAATCTAAACGGAATCTGCCGCCAGCACTGCTCACGTCTGGGAGAAAGTGGAACAGCTGGGCGGGCCACAAAGCAGAGCTCGCCCTGCTCCGCAGTGTCTTTGTCTGTCGGCACCCCTGGTGCATATCTCTGTGCACAGACATTGGGAGATAGACACCCAGACCACTGCAGACCCGCTGAGACTCCGATGTGGAATCGCGTGGAAAGTGTGCACAAATTATGATGAACCAAGATATCTTCAACCTCACCACGTCATCACAAAAATATATTTACTACTTAATGTAGAGGTTTGCCATGTCACAGAGAGGATGGCAAATGCTTTCCAGGATTTCAAGTGTCACCCCCATAAAGGGTCTCCATTAATGTGCATTCATCTAGGTTAAGACTTTGACTACAAAGTCATGTCGTGATGGTTCTCTTCTGTTGCTGTAACAAATACAACACCAAGTAACCTTAGTTGAAGAAAGAGTTTGCTTGGCTTACACTTCCAGGTCACAGTTCATCATTGAGGAAAGTCAGGGCAGGACTTCAAACACAAACTTGAAACAGAAACCATGAGGAATGATGCTTGCTGGTTTGCTCACAGGCTTGCTTACTAACTTCCTTACATGTTACAGGACCATCTTCTTGAGGAATGGTACACCCATGCCTGCATTCTCCTACATCGGTTATTAATCAAGACACTGTTCTACAAATGTGCCTACCGGTCAATACAATGGGCTAAGTCCCAACTGAGACTCCCTTCTCAGGTGACTCTCAGGCTGTGTCAAGCTCACCGTTAATTCTAATTAGGACACTTGCAAGCTATATCATTTAAGCAGAACTATAGAAAACAGAACTTTCATATTTATGCAAGCAAGGCTCATATTGACTAAATTGTCTAACCCTTGGAACACCAGTTTTTTTTCCACCATTTGCAGATGAGATGATCAAGACACAGAGTAGCAGCAACTTACCAAAGACAGCTGCAATTACTAGCAGAGTCAGCAGAATCCTCACACAAGTAGGCTGTGTCTAGAATTAAGGCTTTCTTCACACTGTGCTGGTTCATAAAAATGTAAATCACAGGGAGAAAAGAAAGAGTGCTACATGAGTTTTAAAAAGTAAGATTTGTGTATTCCTTTGTGGATGTATGTATTTACATTGCACATGACACCCCCATACTTAGGTGAACACCCAAAGCAAGCAAGGCACTGTAAACCCGTGTGTGTGTGTGTGTGTGTGTGTGTGCATGTGTGTGTGTTGGAGGAGAAGAAGGTGCCAGCAGCCAAAGGTTAATGTTGGGTGTCTTCTTCCATTACTATATATCTTATTTTTTGATACAAAGTATCTCACTGAACTTAGGGTTCACCAATTCAGGAAGACTGGCTGGCTGGGTAGAAAGCCCCTGGATCTGACTGTCTTTTCCCCAACACTGTACTGTGGTTCCATACACACACCACAACGCCTGGGTTTTTATTTTAATTCTGAGAATCTGAACTCGGGTTTTCACTCTTGAGCATCAGTCA
This sequence comes from Chionomys nivalis, assembly GCF_950005125.1. Lineage (NCBI taxonomy): Eukaryota > Metazoa > Chordata > Mammalia > Rodentia > Cricetidae > Chionomys > Chionomys nivalis. The sequence continues at coordinate 98,095,503 of NC_080090.1, read as the reverse complement.
CCTTACCAACTGAGCCAGTTCCCCAGTTCCTGACTAACTGTTTTCCCGTTGAAATACTTCCCTTCCCTTATGCCTCAGATTCATCCACACACGGCCACTCTGAGTCCCTAGGGTACAGGGGAGATGACAGTGAATTAGGCATAGCCAACTACCTCACAGCCTACAGTGGAAGGGGGTCAATCAGGAAAATAGGTGCTTAACCTTGAGGGCTCCAGGTTAAGGATCACTAGGAGCTATGGAGGTGAGGAACATCCCCGCCCCCATACCTACTTCTAAGTGGTCACCCTGTCCCCATCAGTCTTCCTGGGAAGCCACCATTTAACTCTCTCACTACAAACTGTAGAGGGTTCCATTTGGAAACCGCCTTTAAGACCATGTTATGAGTTACCCACGAAAAATGAGTCTTGTTACTTGATAATTTCACATAGGCACACACACACCCCCTCCTAAGGAAGGCAGCAGGAATGACGTCACAGAACCCTGGGAGCAAGGGACTACAAACCGTTCTGCTGCTGGAGTCCCACCCTCCCAGCTGTTCCTTGCCCTTCCCAGCAGGCACAGAGCTCTTTCCCCTGATGCCGATTTGGCAAGCTCGTCACTTTCGGAATCCAACCCTCGGTGGAGAGAGCCCCTCTCTGCAGCCCCCAACTATGTTATCACCATTATTAAGGAGCTGAAAAGAGGAGCTGGGAGGATGAGACACCGCTGGAATTGCAGGCTGATTGTGATTGATGTGTTCCTATTAGCGCCTCAGTGTTATCTCTCTGGATGGCAAGAACAACCAGTGAGTTGTAACACAACAGATTACCTGAGTTCCCAGCCTTAGAAGGGTGTTTAAATAAAATATAGTCCCTCTTAGCAAGAGGCTCATTTTCTCCGCGAAGCTCCCGGACTATGTCATGTCAGCTCTGATTCGCTGCGCCTCTCCTCAGTAAACATGTCTTATCATTAATAATTCCTTACAGGCACCGTCTCCGAGAGTCCTCTCTCGCGCTCTCCCGCGGCCCCCACCCCCTCCACTCTTCCTCTAGGTGGCTGGATTCAGACACATCACGCTTCCGTTTGGGTTCCAAGGTGCTTCTCTCTGGATTTTGACCTGCCTTGCCAAAAATGATTGATTACGCCGGGCCAACTGGGTGTCCGGCAATACCCAACAAATGACTTTGGCCCCTAACAGCAGGCCTTGGCCAGATAGAAATCAATATTTCACCATTAAAATCTATCAAAGAAGAGTTAAGGCACCATCTGTCCCTGCCGCCTCTCTATGGTGTGTGAACATTAAATCCGACACTTGTACCACACGGGTAATCAATATATAGTGGTTCACAGATCATTTGTGGTCCCCTTTTAGCAGTGATGGATGTCTGGAATCGTTGTGATTCATTTTGTCAGACCATTAAACAAGATTCTGTCCAGTTCCTTCCTGATTTCATTTAGAGGATCATTCTTCACAGTTCATAAGAGAGAAACGGTTTTACCAATCTGCTTCTATTTCAATAAGTCACTTTATAGAGATTTTGTGTCCTGCAGACTGTAAAAATTCTAGAGAGCTAGTACAAACAGACCTCTGAAGCCATTCACAGCATGACGTATGCAGAAGGTGTGGAGAGAGGAATGTAAATATGTTTACCTCTTTATCTGCAAATGTTGGTTTTAACCCGCTCCTAGCTGGAGGGCTGGCCTGTGACTAGGGCTTCTGGGAATCTGAGCTGCAGCCATAGAGGGTGAAGCTGGGCAGCAATGAACTTCATTTACAGAGGAGCAGGGGATCCACTCGACCCCCTGGGAACATGGCCAAAAGCAAACGGCAATGGCTTTTCAGGAGGCTGCAGTTTGGACACTGTGTGTGTGTGTGTGTGTGTGTGTGTGTGTGTGTGTTTGCATGCATGTGTGCATATTCATGTTGGTGTGGGCACATGTATGTGTATGATGTGGAGCCAGAGGTGACCTTCAGCCTGTCATTCCTCAGGGGCTGTCCACCCTGTTGTTTGTATCGGGATCACTCACTAGAACTCACTAAGTTGGCCATGCCAGTCCCAGGTATCCACATGCCTCCACTGCCCTATGCCAAGATTACAAGCATGTCACACCACACCCTCTTCTCTTTTTCCTTTTTATGTGGATGGATTTTGGAGATCAGATTCAGGTCCTTGTGCAAAAAAAAAAAAAAAGCACTTTATCAACTGAACCATCTCCCCAGCCTAGGACACTGACTTCTGCAGTCAAGCTGACCTTGTCCCTGACCCAAAGGGTGGGCAAATGCCCTTTTTGCACTCTGGGCAAGCAGCACAGGGAACCAAGAGAGAAAGCAGTGGTCATGCCCTTGACCTCCAGACATGGATGAGCATGAAGGGCCTGAGTGGCGTCGTGACAACCATTTGTGGAACACCAACTTGTTGTCCAGCATGTTGGCACAACTCTCCACTTCAATAAGCCTACAGGGTTGGTATTACTTTAAGAGGAAACAGGCTCATAAGAAATTGAACTACCTCCCTGAGATTGCTGAACACAATGTGTGCAAATCAGACCCAAATGGACCATTGGGTGACTTCACTCATGTAAACTGTGGATACAGACATGCAGATAATTCTACTCTAACTCAAGTGGATTTCTTCAATGTTTTTAGAATTCTCACTGATACCGACAGATCAGTGTTTCTAAAATAAAATACCATCTTATTATCACTTTAATAAGTAATGATGTTTTTTTTTCATTTTCCATAGTTCAATGAGGATTTCGTACAATGTATTTTGATCATATTTACTGCCTCTCTTCCAGTTCCACCCAGGTCAATTCTCCATTCTCTACCAGCCCAGCTTTGCCACATGGGATGTTTATATCGCATCTCTTCTTCCCCCCAAGGTTCTGGTGTCGTTGAAGAGGAGGCAGAAAGACTGTAAGAGTCAGAGGCTGCGGATGACAGGACTCCAGCTTGGGGGGGAGGGTGAGCACAAGTTCCCACCCTCCCCTCAGCTCTGTTGGAAGCTAATGGCTGCGGGAATGGGAGTAAGTTTTCTTTAAGCATTGTGGCCCTGGTGGACTGGTCACCTTCACAGCATATGGGCAGCACAAACTGCACTGGATGGGCTTTAAAAAGTACTTTCCATATTCAGATATCAGAGTGTTCAATGGGTTGCACCAGTGATTTCAGACCCAAGAACCAAATGGACAAAGATGTGTTTCTATAAAGCACTAGGTAATGCAACCCTTTCATGAGTTTTAAACTATTTTCTGGTGATGGATTATTGCTTAGTAATATGATAATTGCTGATGGTAATAGAGATAGGTAGATTTTGGCTTCAATATTAGCATAAACATAAATTCATATGTGGGTAGACAATACACATTAATATAATTACATAATGAATATAAAACTATGCTGTTACATAGTACATGTAAAACTTGAAAGACCTTAGAGATAAGGTCACTTATCCTTTCTTTTTTTCTTTTCTTTTTTTCAATGAATCTGCTTAGGCCGAGCAAAAGTAAAACCTGAGCTGAGGAGATGGTTTAGTGGGTAAAGGCACTTGCCACACAGGCATGAGGACCTTAGTGTGGACCCCCAGGACCCACTTTAGGCTGGGTGGAAGAATGTGCAATTGTCATCTCAGTGCTCCTACTGGGAAAGGTGGTAGAGTTGGGAAAGCTCCAGGAGCTCACTGGTCAGGTAGCCTGGGGTACACAGTGCTGACCGAAATGAGATCTGTATCTAACAAGGTGGAAGGCAAGAACTGCACCCGAGGTTGACCCCTGACCTGGATATGTGTGTCCTGTCATGAGCACATTCATACTTACACACATGAACACCTGCACACACACAAATACATAAACACATTGTGTACACATACATGTGCACACACGTATGAATGTACACACACAGAGATTTTAAAAAAATAGAAGCTTGTCATGAGAGAAGAATTCTGTTTTCTGACCTCCATATCAAAATACTACACAAAGTCTATATATTAAATGATAATAGAGATGTGTGGATTTATTGGTTAAGAAAGCAACTAAGAGAAGTTGTATTCATTCTATGCTGAACTAGACCTGGAAATGGCCATTTATACCTTTACTCCGATTCACTCATCTACTAGACCCAATGGCCAGTGAGCTCCAGGGATCCACCTGCCTCCACCTGCCCAGGGGAGGGGTTACTGATATGTATCCTTGAACTTCACTTTTACGAGTGCTGGGGATACAAACTCTGGTCTTCATGTCCGAACAGCAGTAATTTTACCAGCTGAGCCGGCTTACTCCCTACATCAGAGCTGTGTTTAGCAGATAATGGCAGTCTAGGAAATGCTGGCCTAAGGCACACAGGAGATGTATAAACGTCATGGGGTAGATCTTTAAAAGCTTAGGCTTCGGTCCTATCTGTGCTGTCTTAGATGGCCTCTTAGCCTTTCTGAGCCTCGGCTGCTTTGTCTGTAAGACTGAAGCCGGCTGCATCTGCCTCGCGGGGTAATGCAAGGTTTGCATGAACAACATCAGCTCAGGCACAGGTTTTCAAGGGCAGTACCTTGCTTGTTCCTTCTTTGCTTCTTTCCTCCCCAACTCCACTTCATAAATGTGCACCTACTCCAGTCACCTAGAAGAATCTATGAAGGACTCTGCCGTTCCGGGATTCATCCCCTTGCTAGAATCTTGGGATCTAGAAACATGTAGCCCGGGAATCAAAGCAAACCTGAGGGGTCTCCGAGTCAACCACTGATCAGTAGAGCAGCTGCCTTGCTCACCTGCCTGCCGGGCCATTCTCTGTAATCACGGTCCCTGGCTGTCTCAGGAGCCGTGCCTCTCACTGGACAGTGTTCTAATTGACCAATTTCCTGCTAAGCTAACCCCGAGTAAGCCCCAGTCATAATTCCAACCCATAACTACCTCATGTTCCATATAATAATTTAATAGAATCAAAAGAAATGTTCCCTTTAATTGTGTTAAAAACCACCTTCTTGGAGCCTGTTCATCGCAGGACTGGAGTCCAAGACCATGAGATGCGACAAGATTGGCTTTGAGGGGTTTTTCTGTGTTAGTTTGGACTGAGGTCATGAGGGGTTTTGTTTGGTGTTTGTTTGACATCATAGACTTTACATCACAAACTTCTATTTCTGTCAATCATTTCTCCTTTCCTGTCCTCTCTCCTTCTTGGCATATTTTGCAGCCTTTTCCCTCCAGACATCACATGATCCTCCTCCTGCCATTTTCAGTAGAGACTACCTTAGCCTAGTAGCCATAACATCTAATCAAGCAGAGCAATAGTGAGAGCTAAGTCTATGGTGATAGTAATACAATTGAGAACATTCCCTAGTAGAAACAGGGAATTGAGGGCCACGGGGGTCTCACCATGGAGTCCAGACCTCCACCCTAGCTGCAAATGATCTTGAGAGATGCTAAAACATACAGGAACTGAAAGGTTAACTGAAGGGGGTGGAGATTTCAATATGCAGGTTCCATTAGGTCACCATCCATGGAGTGTGAGCCTTTGTAATGATACAGCTATTTGGGGGCCATTCATGCTCTTGTAGGTAGTCCCGCATCCGTGCCATAGAAGAAAGCACAGAAAACTCACTAGTTCCTTAAGCTAGCCTTTAGTGGGGTTGCTCTTTGCCCCATTTGGGGGTAAATACCAGGGAAAGGTAAACACACCACTATCCATTTTCCCTCCATCTGTATGCCCCTCCATCTAGCCACCCTTCCATCTCAAACATACCCATCAGAGAAGAATGCCAGTCTAGCCTAGAAGTTCAGGTAAGACCTGGACGATAGAATGAGCCCAGTCAAGGGGCATCTTTTGAAGCTGTTACCATCTTTTGGCATGCTCAGTCACCAGAGTAAGCCACGTGTGGGAGTTACAATGTAAGCCACGTGTGGCCAGGCTCCCATATGCACCAGGTCCTGACAACATGGCATGGTCCATCATTGTCTCTAATATTTACTCAGAGATATAATTCAACACCCCCAGTTGGATTCTGGGTGTTCCCAATGGCTAAACAAAACTGTTATGGCCTTACCAGGTTGTTTGAGGCAGAGAAGTCATGCCTGGAGCTCACGCTGACAGATGATCAATTCTGTGGCCAAGTAATTCTGAGGTTCAACCTTTGTGCCTCACTCAGGTCCAGTCTTCCAAGTTTCCTTCCTAGAAAATACATGATGCTACCCTGTTAATATTTCCTTGTCTGTGTACCGACCTGAATCCCATGTCTCAGAGTAGCATTGTGAGGCTGGAGGTATGGCTCAGTGCTGCTCACTTGCTGCTTTTCCAGAAGATCCAAGTTCTCTTTCCAACACCCACTTCAGGAGGCTTACAACCACCTAAAATTCATCTCAAGGGACCCAATGCCCTCTTCTTGCTTCCATAGGAAGCTGCACACACATGGCATACACACGGACACATACACACACACACACACACACACACACACACCACTCATATATCCCTCCTCACCCACACGTATAAAGAGTAGTTGGTCTCACCTTCCCCTGAGATCAGAGCCGCATTCCCTCCATCTGTTGTGTGGGAGTGTTGGGCTGCTGACCAAGCTCGAGCTTGTCAATAAAAACCTTTGCTTGCTTTCATGGCAGGGTGGGGGGAAGTACTTTGTCAGTAAGGGTCTCTGGTAGGGAACCCAGGTTCTCTAAGTAACCAGACTCTAAGCAGAGAGACTGTGAGCAATGTGGAAACATACATAGTCCCCTGTCATCCAGAGGCTGGAGGCAGCCTAACCGCTGTTATATTGCATGGCTCATACATTGATGAAGACCCAGAAAAAGTGACCCCTTCCAAACAGTCCAAGCCATATATGTCCTGCTCCTCTGTCTTGGTCACATAACATACATTCTATACTAACTAAGCCTGCTTCTTCTTGATAAAAAAAAAAAACCCTCCCCCAGAAACAAGAGTAGAAAGCTTGCTTTGTCTTGTGAGACAAAAGCTTCTTCCTGCAGTTCCCATCACGCCATGTTGCCTGCCTGTTGGGGTTAATAAATGTCGTCTCTGAAGGACAATTAAATCCAGTACCTCTCTTTCTCAAAACCCTCGTCTCCTTCTTCAAAGTCTAACAATATCCACACTGCCTTTTCTCAAAAAAAAATCATATCTGTAACTACCTGTAAGGTTCCGTCATAACTGTACCCTTGACCAAGAAGGTGCTGTGGCCATACTCAATCCAAGGCCAGCTGAGACCGTCCCACCCCATGGTCCCACCTGGAGCAAGGGGTGTGCAGAATGAGTGCAGCCATCTTACAATAGTGAGACCAACCTCATATAGCCTGAGGTCTGAACCCTTCGGTCTCCTCCTGTCTGGTCAGGTCTCAACGGAACTATTTCTAATGGAGTGGTAATATATTCTCAAAGATTTGCTAGAGTTTGAAGCCTTCTTACTCTTTGTCCCAAAGTGAAGCGATACAGTGCTCCAGAGCGAATACAGGCCTGATCAGAGACGTTTAGGTTAGATTATTTCTACCCAACTTATCCCCCTACTGATCTGCTATGTAAACATCAATGATAAACTTGCTTTGTATGTATGTGATTTGGTTACACGTGTGTGTGTGCATCCTTGAGCAGCCAGAGTCAACCTTGGGGCCTGTTCCTCAGGTGCCAGTCACTGAGTTTTTGAGAACGTTTCTCACTCACCAAGCCGATCAGGCTGGTTGGCAAGTGAGCCTCAGCGATCTGGCTGCTTCTGTCTCCTCAACTCTGAGCTTATAAGCACATGCCACCAAACTCAGCCTTTTGTGAGGGTTCTGAGGATCAAAGCCAAGTCCTGTTACTTGCAAAACAAGCATTTTGCCTACAGAGGCATCTATCCAACCCCAGAGGGAAGACAGCTAGCTTTCCTGCTTTCCTGGGCAGTGAGCACACGGGTTTGCATAGAGGCCCGTAAGAACAGCTGAAGCCGACTGAGCACCCTAAATCAGCCCTTGAGTCTTCTAAAGACTTCAGCAGCAGAGAAAAACAGAAACACACAACCACATCTTGGGACTGGCCCTCCTAGTGTGGATCTCTCAGTGTCCCCTTTGCAACGGGACATGTGAACAAAAACCAGTTAACATGCTAAACATGCTAGATTGAGTATTTCAGGTCTGTTTCCCTTTTTCTTTTCTTTAATTTTTTGTTTTGTTTTTAGAGACAGGGTTTCTCTGTATAGCAGTCCTCACTGTCCTGGAGTTTGCTCTGTAGACAAGGCTGGTCTTGAACTCATAGAGATCTGCCTTAAAGAAGTCCGCAGCCACTACCCGGCCTGGTTTTGCCTTTTTCAAGAGTCCCACACAGGAGCAGGGGAGAGGCCCCTCAAGGAAAGTGCTTACTACACACACCTGAGGACCTGAGTTGGAATCCCCCAGGCTCATATAAATCTGGACAGGGAAGCTTGTGTGTCCATAATCCCCACGCTCCTCTGAGGAGATGGGAACCAGAGATAGGCTGACCCCCAGAAATGTGTGGGCCACCCAGCCTGTTGAGTGTCTTGGAGAAACAACCGAGACAGCCTGTTGTAAACACGGTTGAAAGGCAAGGACTATCACCCAAGGTTGTCCTCTGAGTTCCACTGGGGCACACACACACACAAAGATTTTTTTTTTTTTAAAAGAGTATCCAGGCCAGGCGGTGGTGGCGCACGCCTTTAATCCCAGCACTTGGGAGGCAGAGGCAGGCGGATCTCTGTGAGTTCGAGGCCAGCCTGGTCTACAAGAGCTAGTTCCAGGACAGGCTCCAAAAAACCACAGAGAAACCCTGTCTCGAAAAAAAAAAAAAAAAAAGTATCCATATAGACTAACCATTTTTAATCTGAAAATTCTTTTTTTTTTTTTTTTTGAGATAGGTTCTCATATAGGCTGGTCTCAAACTCACTCTGAATGGGGGATAACTTTAAACACCCAATCTCCCTGCCTCCACATTCCAAGTACCTGGATTTCAGATATGTGCCATCATGCCATCATGCCCAGTTTATGAAGTAAAACCCAGGGCTTTATGCATGTTAGCATAGCTGCCAAGCCCCTCAATCTGAAGTTTGAAAATCCAATATGCTGTCATTAACACCCCAAGATATATCACAAGTGGAAAATTCCACACCTGACTTCATGTGACAGATCACAGTGAAAATCCAGGTGTACTAAACATGCTGTATGAAATTTCCTTCAGGCTGTATGTGCAAAGTATCACAGAAGCATGAACCGTTCAGGTTTAGACTTGATACCTATCCCCAGCAGCTCTGCTAAGGCTACGAAAACAACCCAAACGTTAGAAGTCTAAAAGCCGAAACCGCAGCTAGTCCCAAACATTCTGGACAAAATACTCACTCTTTACAACCTGAAATGAAAGAAATTATCTATTCTAGGAAGTAGTTCTGCAAAATGTCTCAGGCTGGTGAGATGGTTGAGAAGGTAAATGCCCTTACCCAAAAAGCCCAGTGACCTGTGCTGGAGTTCTGGCACCCACATGTTGGAGGTAGAGAACCAGCCCTGGCAAGTTGTCCTCTGACTCCCAAACACTCACTGTGACACACACAAACCCCACACAAAATAAACAAAACATAATAGATGTTTTTAAAACTGGACATGTTGATGCATGCTTGTGATTCCAGTATTGGAGAGGTAGATACAGAAAGGTCCTGGGTTCACTGATCACCAGTTCAACAGGATGTTCTATTTCCAGACTAGAGGAAGATCTTGTCTCAAAAAGCAAAGTGGGCAGTGTTCTGAGGAACCGTACCAGAGGTTGACATCTGACTTCCACACACATGGTCATGCATATGCACGTGCATACACACATGCACACAAAAAATAAATAAATAAGAATAGGGGCTGAGGATATGGCTCACTGGAGTAAGAGAGCTTGCTGAGCAAATACGAGGATGTCCAGATCCCATGTAAAAGGCAGGCAAAGCCATGTATATGCTTATGCCTGTAACAACAGAGCTGTGGGAGACAGATACAGGGAGGCTCCTGGGGACTTTCTAGCCTCAGGTTCAGTGAGAGACCCAGGCTGAAGGGAATAAACACACACACACACACATACACACACACACACAAACACATGCAAACCATATATTACACACATATACAGACACATGCAAAACATGAACATGGAAAGAGGGTACCTGGCACATAGTAGGTCCTCAGGAGGTGGGAGCAGCTGTTGCAAACTCTCTGGGAAACAGCTGACCTGGCCTGGACTTGGATACCAGGCTAAAAGGCTCCATCACCTCGGAGCTCCCTCTCTGCCACTGTCAATCTCCTTCCCCTCAAGATGGGTGGGGCAGATGGAGGGAGCACAACGGGGGTTTTCAGGGTAACAAGACTAATCAGGATTTCACCATCAAAGCAAATATATCCAATTAACAGCTATTAAAGAAGCATTTTCCGGCACCATGCGCAGTGAAGGCCATTCTACCCAACAGAAATTAATCTTAATTATTGGTACCTGAATACATACATGCAAAGGGAAGCAAGTCACATTAATCTACATTAAACTTAATAGCAGTCCGTGTATTATCTATTCTGAGTCAAAATTGACTGCTGGCCCCCGCACAGGTATCCGCTGTGCTAACTCAAGTAATTACTGTGCAGTGGGTCTCAAAGACACAATTTGTTCCCTATATAATAAATCAACGGCCAGAAGCTTTTTATAACTAAAAACCAAAGGGGGGGAATAGAACTGTATAGGCAAATGTCATTTTCTTCTAAGGGAAATCACAGAAAAGGAAATATGTTTTGCTGCCTAGTTGGAAAGATAGAATTCCCGTCTTTATGCATTCTTAAACAAAGACAGAAATCTTGTTCGACTTTGATGACTGTGCAAAAGAGAGCTTACGCACCCCAATTCTGAATGTTTCTGAGAGTCCTTAACTTCATTTCCAAGAAGAGAAATAAGGCTACCAGGGATAAATGGTTTCCGTTAATAGGAATTTTCTATAGTATTGGTCCATGTGGAAGGCCAAGTTCAGTTTATTAAATTTCACTTAGAGGGATCATGTTCCATGAACCACAAGAAAAAGGAAATGGTAACTGTCTCCCATGCTCTATGCTGCCCACACTCCCCTTAGGGATGGCAATGCACCCCATAAGTCAGTCAACAGAGGTTACTCTACCTTCTGCAAATCCCTTTCAAGATCATTACCTATATCCCCCCCAAAAAAACCTGCCCCCTCCTGTCTAAGCTCAGCTGTTCCAGTTGGTTACAACTTCTCTTGTCAATGTTGAGTGTGCGTGTGTGTGCATGTGTGTGAGTGTGTGTTTACACATGTTTGTGTGGATGTGTGTGGAGGCCAGGGGTGGATGATGTCAGGTGTCTTCTCCAATCATCTCTCCACCTCATCTATCTATCTATCTATCTATCTATCTATCTATCTATCTATCTATCTATCATCTATCTACCTATCTACCTATCTATCTATTAGATTGCAACATGGTCTCTCATTGAACTTGAAGCTTATCAATTTGGCTAGACTAACTCACCAGCAAGTCCCTGGGATTCATCTGTCTCTGTTCTCCCCCTCGGTGCTGGGGTTACAGATTCACACCGTGATGTCAACTTTTGACATGGATTCTGGGCCTCTGAATCCAGGTCTTGATGCTTGCACAGTGGTGACTTTACTGTCTGAGTCATCTCCCTAGTCTTAGAGATTTTCTCAGATGGTTAAGGTCATATAGCTAGGGTTGTTCATTTACACCACAGGTTGGTTTTGGTGGTTTAAATGAGAATCTCAGGCTCACATATTTCAATGCTTGGTACTAATTGGTGGAACTGTTTGAGAAAGATTAAGAGGTGTGGCCTTATTACTGAGGGTGGGCTATGAGGTTTTAAAGGTCACCCCATTCCCAGTTAGCTCTCTCTGCCTCCAACTTACAGATCAGAAGTTAGGTTCTCAGCTACTGCTCCAGCACCATATCTGCCGGCTGCTGCCATATTTCCTGCCATGACCATGGACTCTAACCATCCGGAAGCCTGGGCCTCAGTAAACATCTTCTTTGATAAGCTGCCTTCGTCATTGTAGCGGTTTGAGTAAGATTTACTCTCACAGGCTTATGTGATTGGATGATTGGTCACCAGGGACTGGAACTGTTTGAAAAGGTTAGAGGGTGTGGTCTTCTGGAAGTAGGTGTGGCCTTGTTGGAGAAAGTGAGTCACTGGGGGTGAGCACTGAGATTTAAGAAGCTGGTGCCAGGCCCAGTGTTTCTCTATCAGCCCGTGGATCAGGGTGTGGCTCTCAGCTACTACGCCAGCACCATACATGCTACCAGTCTTCCTGCCATGACAATAACAGATTAACCTTCTGCAACTCTAAGTAAACTCCCAACAAAATGTTTCCTTTTATAAGAATTCCTTTGGTCATACTATGTCTTCACAGCAATAGAACAGTGACTAAGACAGTCGTGGTGTTTCCTCATAGCCATAGAAAAGTAGCTAAGACAGAAGCTGGTATCAGGGAGTGGGCAATTGCTGTGACAAGCATGACCATGCTGGTTTCTGGAAGGATATGGAAGACTTTTAGACTTTGGACTAGGAAAAAGGTTGAACTCTGTAGGCATGGCTTAACAGGACATTCTAGGAGAGCTTGGAAGGCAGCTGTGCTGAGAGCAGTGTGGATATGGAGGCCCAGCTAAAGAGGTTTCGGAAGGGAACAATACTAACAGCTAGGTTGGAGAGTCTTTTTGTGGTATTTTGGCAACGAATATGGCTGGTTTTTGTCCTTGTTCTATGAATCTGTCTGGGGCTAGAGTGCAGCTGTACGAAGCCATGAGCAATGTTTTCACATAGGTGCTGAGAGTCAAACTCAGGTCCTCGTGCATGTATAACACACACGTTCATCCATCTGAACCATTTCCCTAGTCCCTATTGCTTTGTTATTAAAATATGATAACATCATTTCTCTCCTTCCCTTTGCTCCCTCCAGTTCCTCCCATGCTCTTCCTCATACTCTTTCAAATGCACGCCCTCTTTTTTCCTTGATTGTATACATGTATACATACATATATATAATTGCATGTATATACATTTCATAAATATAGAAACACAACCTGCTGAGTCGGTTTAGTGTTGCTTGTGTGTATATTATTTTAAGACAGACCCCTGGCACTGGATGACCAATTAGGGGCCTCTTCCCTGGGAAAAGCTAATTTTCCTCTTCTGAACAGTTCCCAGTCGCTTGTCGATCTTTGTCTCGGTCTACCCCTTAGACATTAGTATATTTATTGCTGATGTCGAATATTTAATGACCTTGTTAGGACTTATTTGGGCATCCATATTGCTGAGGTGTTCTGAGTGCTGCTTTCCCGTCCACTCAGAAAGACATGATCTAATGGGAGACCTCTTACTGCTCTGGATTTTATGATGTTTCTTGAGCCTTAACTATTGTAGGCGCATTAGCTGGGCTCCGTTCCCCACCATCAGTTGCTCTCTGCATTCCCCCCTGGCTTTCTGTGGTGGTCTCCATCTGCAGGGAAGAGACGCTTCTCTGATGAGAGGTGAGAGCTGCGCTTATCTGTGTGTAGCAGACTAAGTTTTAGAATGCAGTAAGGAATTATTCCGTCTAGAAAAGTGGTGGCAGTAGTTTTCTCCTCTAAGACCCATTTCCTCTTCAGGGAAAGATGAGAGATGAAGAAATGTCACTCAGAGCTCAGAAACTGCGGAAATGTGAGGGAGAACATGTAGAAGGATCCTAGGCATCCGGCTTGGGCAGCTAGGTAGCTAGGTAAACGATAAAACTGTTGACAGCTAGGTTGTTAGGAAATAGTTTACTGTAGTGTGGTTATGTTAAAGTTGAGGCTCCCCAGAGAGGGTCGCATGGAGTTTCCAAGAGCGCATGTGGAGGCACTTGAAATCAAGGCAGTTCTGGGTGAGAGGCAGAAGGCTGGGAGTGTGTGGCCCGTGAGTGGCTGGCTGCTGAACTGTGCATATGAGTTACCAGGGTTGAGTCAAGGCGAGAGCTGGGGCAGCTGGCAGAGAATCTTCTAGTGCATCAGAAGAGATTGAAAGTGAGCCAGAGAGGTGGGAGGAGCTCCCACAGTTAGCGCTGTGTTTGCCAACAGAAAGCAAGGCTGTCAACACAAGTGGCAAGCAAACTGCCAGCGGCGATGAGATCAGAACTAACCAGCTTTCTGTACAGAGAGGGGGGAGATCTTGATGACCTTGGCAAGTGCCAAGGGAGTCATCAGGGTGGAATCTAGGTCATGGAGATCTCAGAGCAAGTAGGATGAAGGGAGGAGGACACGGTCAGTACAGGCAGAACTTCGCAGTAACTTCTTGAGAAAATTAGGATGAAATACAGGAAGCACTTGAAAGATGGGCTGAGGGAAATCTGAAGCATGATTCAAAATTTTTAATATTGTCTATTATTGTATGTGTGTGTGTTCATGCGTGCATGTGTGCGCGTGTGTATGAGAGCATGTATGTACATGCACAAGTGTGGAGGTCAGAGGACAACTTGGAGGAGTGGACTCTCTCCTTTCACCATTCTGTAGGTTCCAAGAATGAAACTCGGGTCATCAGGCTTGCACTGCAAGCACCCTTACCCACTGAGCCCATCTCCCTAGCCCTGATTTGTTTGAGAGACAAGTTAGGGTGAGAAAGGTTTCAGCATGCCTTAATACTCATAAGAAAATAAATAAAAAAGGCCAAAATATAGGCAACAGGAAACTTCTCTAGGGAGCTGGGTGGAGAACGGCCTCTCTGGAGGGGCTCTGTGGTCATGGGGATGACGGAGCATGTGTACAGCATAGCTACTTGCCTCACAGCCGGGAGCAGTGGTACCTGCCTATAATGGAGGTGCGTAGGAAGCCGAGGCAGGGACATCAGGAGTTCACAGGAAGCCCTAGCACTGGCTACAGTCTGGGCTGCAAGAGATCTTCTCTCTGATCACAACCAACAAAAGACAGCAGGTAGGTGGGGTTTGCACATTTATAAGGAAAGAAAAAGATGAAGGAGGGGCAGGAACACAGCTCAGGTGGAAGCGCAAACACGAGGACCCTCGTCCAATCCTCCAGCCCCAGCTCAGCATGGTAGCAGGCAATTGTCAATACCAAGGCTGAGGCGGTGGGAACAGGAGGATTTCTGGAGCCCCTGGGAAGATATCCTAGCCTAATTTAGCCTATGAGTTCCAGGTTCAGTGGAAGAACCTTTCTTAAAATGTAAGATAATGGCAAGGAGGCTCAATGGGCAAAAATGCTTGTGCCTAAGACTTACAACCTGAGTTCAGTCCCTGCGAGCCACGGAGTGGAAGGGAAGAATGAACTCCATGGTTTGTGTGTCTTCTCATTAAATAATTAAAACTAAGTTTTGGGTTTTTTTGGGGGGGAGGGGCTTTTTGTTTTGCTTTGTTTTATTTTTTGCTTGTTTTTAAAGCAAAAGCAAGGTAGGGTAGATGGCACCAAGGACCAGCACCCAAGATTGATCTTTGGTCCCCGCAGGCACTTGCACACACATCAATCTTCATATACACACAAGACTAGCAAACGACGGACTCAAATCACAGGCAGTACCATAGCTGGTGACTTCAACGCAGTTTTTGGAAGTTGCAAGGTGTTTTTAATCTTCCTTAAGCAGCCTGACATTTCCATGGCTCAGCATGAACACTGGAATTTGGTCCATCTTGCTTCAAGCTGTCACTGCTCCACATCACACCTGTAAGAGTTAATATTGACTGTCAACTTGACAGCATCTAGAATAACGGGAAAGAGGAGTCTCTGGGATGTCAGTGAGGGAGTTTTCAGGTTGGGATTATTTGGGTGAGAATGATGTATTGTCATTCCACGAGATGGGGGTCCCAGGCTGTATAAAAAGGAGGAAACGAGTTGAACACCAGCATCCATCTCTCTCTGCTTCCTGACTGCAATCGCCACATGGCCAGCTGTCCCGTGCTCTTGCCTGCATGCCTTCCCAACCATGATATCATCCATGATATCATGATATCATGAGACTGTGAGCAGAATGAGTCCTCTCTTATGTAGGAGGGAGGAATTGCTTTTCTCAGGCAGTTTGTCACAGCAGTGGCTCTAATACAACATCCTTAGCTGACCAGTTCCTGATCGGGGAGCTTGTGTTGCTCCAGAGTCCCTCTTTGCGCACTTGTATTTTAGCAGAAAAAAAAATTATCCATACTTCCTGGTACATTGTCTTGCCTAAAGTTTGGATGACAGTCACCTTTAGACCAAGGTTGAGTATTCTTTCATGAAAATAAAGGGATTCCATAAAACCCTAAACAAAATGAGGATATCAGCAGAACGGGAGAAGGGGCCACTTGGAATTGTAACAGTAGTGTCTGCCTCCGCTACAGAAGACCTAGTCCAGCAAGTCTGGAAGCGGAAATGAATGCCTGTCACTTCCCACTTTCCTGAAAGTTTGTTCTGTGTTCAGAGATGGAGAAAGGGGTGGTGTCTGTGAGGTCTGCAAAGGGAAGAGACCTACAGTACACAGGGAGAAAAGGAGGTCATGGAGAAAGCACCGGAGCTTATCAGAAGGTCTCAGCAGGGAGAAGGCGCACCAGACCATCACAGCCCAGCAGAAAAGCAGCAGTTGCTGCCCACCTCATGTAGTCACACATGGTAGAGGCTGCCAGTCTCATATCCTGGCATTCGTGGTCGTGGTTTTAAAGGCAGGGTTTCATGGATGTAGCCCAGCATGGCCTTGAACTTTCTCTGTAGATGAGATGACTTTAAACCTTTGATTCTCCACATCCCAAATGCAGGAGTTACAGATGTGCACAAACACAGCCAGCGTACATGGTGTTGGGGATCCAGTCCAGGATTTCACTGTGTAAGCGCTCTACCAATGGAGCTCTGGTGCCATGATCCATTCTCTGCTGTGGGCTGACTTGAGCACTGTAAGATGTTGAGTAGCATCCCTGCTTGTACCCACCATGTGGCAATGGCACACTCTTCCAGGACCTGTGAGTTAATGATTTGTTTGAGCATGACCCACCATTTCCTGAGGGACAAAGTCATCCTAACTGAGAACATGTTATACATGAGCTTTGGTTTTGGGAAGTTGTTGTTGTTGTTGTTTTCTTTCTTCTGGACAAGGTTTCATGTATTTTAGGCTGTCCTCAAATTATATAGCCAAGGTCAACCTTGAAGTTTTGATTCTCCTACCTTCACTTCCCTGGGTGTTGAGTTAACTAGCATAGATCACCAAGCAGTATTTATGCAATGCTGGGGACTCCATGCATGCAAGGCAGGTACTCAACCAAACGAAATACATCCCCACTCCTACATAGTCCAGAGCAGAGATTGTCATTCTACTGAGATCAAAGAGATAAGGAAGCCAACTAGGAGATGGAATTAACCTTCTCTCAGCCTTCTAGAGGCTATGCTCTTCCCTCTGGCTCTGAGCCCCACAGCCTGCTGTACCTGCCTTGTCTCTACTCCGACAGGGAACTCAGCATTTGTGGCCTTCTTTGAGTGTTCCAGAGTCCACACAGTCACCTGACATAGAGATATGATTTTACAGAAAGAATTTTAAAGTTGTAAAAATTAAATCTATAGTAGCACTCTTCTCTTTCCAAGAAAGTGAAGCATTTAGGTGACGGGGACCAAATCTATAAAAGAAGTAACAACATCTTCCCAAGGACTAGATATAGAAAGGAAATTTCCTAAGCTTTAATGTGCTCTTGGATGCCACTTTCAATAAAAAATGCTGTGTGCCTGAGAAACATTCTACATATGCCAAAGCAGTCTCAGGATCACGCTGTAATCAGGATACCATCTTTCATCCCAGAGACTCCAAAGGGCCTTAGACATGAAACTGTAGACAAGTGCTCGTGGAACACACAGAATCTGGCCCGTCCACACATCTATCACTTCACCCACCTCCCTCATAAAGGTGGAATGTGGCAGCAGGTGGTTCACAGCTGCCTGGCAGCCAACCTTCACCATCTAGGACAGGAAGCCAGGACACCCGATCCTGGAGGAACTTCAGGGAGAAGGCAGGAGGTAACTTTAACCCACAACTTGGCTAAATGCTTGGAGCACCCTTGGTTACATCATTGCCTCCGTCCTTATTATAAGAGACTGGATGAAGAAAAACAGTGATCATATAAATGCTTAAATGCTTTGGAGAGGCCATTTCCCCAAGAGGAGATGGGACTGGAGAGGGGCCTGAATGGATAAACTACTTTGAGTTGATGTTTTTTATATGATGGTCCAATTTCATCTTTTTATATCTGAAAATCCTTATTTATTGAAGACTCTGTTCTTTCAATATTAACTGTCATTGGTACACTTGTCAAAGACTGATTGACCTGAGCTGGCAGGATGGTTCAGCTGATAAAAATGTTTGCCCAGAAAGCCTGATGATCTGAGTTCGCTCCCCAAAACCCATAGTGAAAGGGTATAGTATACGTGCCCACTCACATACCATAAACACACACACACACACACACACACAAAACCTACAGGTTGTCTTGGAGATTAGGAACATTACGGGTCATATTAGTCCCAATATAAATCTTGATTCAAGAAGATTGACATCATAGCAAATATCATTTCCAGCCACAGTGAAATGAGACTAGAAACCAATCACATAAGAAAAGCTGAAAAGTTTACAAACATGCAGTCTGTCCTGGCAGAAAACCATGCATGCCTGGGAAGAATGGGGAACATGTCGTTGGGCACAGGGTTCACATATTTGTTTGGTCTATTCAGTGTCATCTGTTTTGTTTGTTTGTTTTTCTGAAATCTGTATGGATATTCTGCCTGTTAGGTTGGGGTTGATCAAGATGACACGTTAATAAGGGGAACAGGAAACTGATCTCTACAAAACAAATTGTCCTTCAGTCAGAACCGCAAAAGGCAGCAGTTTCTCCAAGGGATTGAAGACTGTGTGGCTCAGGTAGAAAGGACTTGCTGATTTATAGGGCAGAAGAAGGAGCTTTTAGGTAGGAGAAGCAACTACATCGCCCTCCCCCATCAAGCCTAAAAAGTTGTACACATAAACAGAGGTAGAGGCCTGCATGTTGATCTTAGCGTGTCTTCCTGGATCCTAACTTCCTGTGTAACAGGTCAGTTTTCCTTCAGCTCACCTGCGGCTTTAAGTGATTAGCCCTTTGCCATCCACTGTGGAACAGGAGATAGTGAGGTCTTTTTCCGTTGCTGTGTTACTATCTTCAAAGTTAAACTTAGTTTCTCGAAGACAGTCTTTGTTAAAAAAATAAATAAGTAAAAAATAAAAACAAAAACAAAATGAAACTTTTTATTCTGTCTTTTAATGGGAGAGTTTAATCCATTTACCTTTAAAATAATTATTGGTAGATTGCATCCTTTTTTCACATTCTTTGTTAGTCTTGTAGGGTTTTCTTGTCAGTTTTTGTTTGTTTTTTTGTTTTTTTAGAGTTTATATCTGAAATGCCTCCAAAGACTCAAGTGGCACTTAGAAATAAGTCATTGGGAGGAAGTAGATCACTGGGGAGTGCCCTCAAAGAATGCATTGTCCCCAACCCTTTTCTCCCCCTATATACCTCCTTCTCTACCTCTTTCTGTGTATCATCTCTGTGTGCTGTTTTGTCTTGGTTTTGTTTTGTTGGTTTGGTTTTAACACAAGGTCTTCTGTAACTCAGATTGACTTTAATTGCCCCATAGTGAAACTCACATAGCTCAGCCTGACCTTGAATTCCTGATCCTTTTGCCTTTGCCTCCCAAGTCCTGGTATTACAAACACATACCATATCTGAGCCTTTTAAAACATCTCTTTGCCATTGTCTAGGATGTTTTCCTTTTTTTTAGCTTTTTTTTTCTGGATTTTACAAGACAGAATTTCTTTGTGTAGTCCTAGCTGTCCTGGAACTAGCTCTGTAGACCAGGCTGGCCTTGAACTCACAGAGAGCTCGCTGCTTCTTGGTATGGTTTATTTCTATCTACTTCATGTGTATGATGCTTATTGAATTTGTGGCCAGAAGAGTTTCATCAATTCTAGAAACTTTCATATATTGTTTTATGCCATTATCTGATTATCTCCTTTCTTTTTTTCTTTTGTCTCCTCCTCCTCCCTTCCTCCCCCTCTCTCCTCCATAGGTCAGGTTTTCCCTTCTCCCTCTTCTACTAATTTTCTCTCCCCCCCTCCTTTTCCTCTTCTCTCTTCTGTCCCTCTCTCTGCCATCTCTCCCTGTCTTTTCCCAATTTACACTTACACACTTAACAGTATATTAGGACTTTACGCAATATGGCATGTATTTGTGTGTGTGTGTGTTTTATTGTGATATTTTTCAACTACTACAAAAGTTCTCAAAATATTTTCCTGACATGTTTGCTTTTGTGCTAAGTTTTGAGTTGATTAGTTTTGGATATTTAAATTTTAGTTTTATACTTTCCACTTAACTTTTCTTTAGATCCCAGTTCTCTATAATTTCATCTTGCCACTTACAGTTTTTGATATATTGAGCGAAGATCTGGAGCGTATGTAGTGGTCTGATGACTACCTTAGGGAGAGTGTCAGTTCTTCCATCTAGTTTGAGTTAGGGTTTCCTGCTGTTCTCTGCTTGTGTGCCAGGACAGTTTGTCCCCAAGCATCTAGAATTCTACCGTCTTGCTGTAGGTGCACAGGAATTAAAGATTTAACTAGCATGTCTTGTTGATCTGAATACTATGGATTGAACTCAGGTCTTTACATTTGCACAGCAAGTGTTTTGCCCACTGAACCATATTCCCTTTCTCCTCCCCACAACCCCTCCAGCATATTTCAAGATGTCTGACAGCCCGCTGGCTGTTAGTAAACTTTAGAGGACTTTGTAACCTTATGTTCTCCCATAATGATCCTAGTTTTCTTCTGCTGGGTGATTGAAGCAAAGATGTCACCTTATCTAAATAGTAATTAAAAGAACTCAAAACTCAATTTTGGTTTTTTGTTTGTTTGTTTATTTGTAAGAGTTGACTAACTTTACATGTTTTTTTTTCTAAATTTAGCCCTGTCATTTAGAGGTTTCAATTAAAGCCTCAGTTTTGTGGTTGCCTTGTCCTCAAACACCAATACTTTCTACCAATCCCACAGCAATGTGGCCTCACAGAATGTTCTGTATGGCTCCATAGTGTTCTTATGTTGGTCCATAAATGCTAGAAATTAGTCAATTCCTGATGGTGAAAGCCAGACGGCAACCCAAAGTTGTTCTCCAAGGATCTCTTCCTCTGGTCTTCTGAGTTTACCTCTTAGAAGTCTAATTTATTTTGTCTTCTTTACCTGTGATCCATACCTTTAATCTCAACCTTGCAGCCCCATTTCTATTTTCAAATCAGTAAATATAAACAAAGAATCCAGGACTGGCAAGATGGTTCAACAGGTAAAAATACGTGACAGGCAAGCCTGAAGACCTGAGTTCAATCCCCAGGACCCACAAAAAGGAGGGGGAGAGAAACAACTCCACAAAGTTGTCCACTGAGCTACACACACACACTAACAATATTTTCAAAAGAAGAAATGAATCTGATATTGAGCTCCACTTTTCTCCCAGATCTTCGGCACACAAGGCTGGACGGTTCTAGCAGTCTCCCCATGTCTTCGGGGACCTACTTACTTTCTCCCTTTATACAACATGCATAACCATCACCTGGAAAATAGATTCTATGTCACTTAGTCTGTGATAGCCTAGAGTGTAAGTTCCCCAATTGACTTTTAATATGTATTCATTGCTTAGAATGGCAAACCCAATGTGATGATTAATCTTGCTTGCCAACTCAGTTTGATCTAGGATCAACTAAGTGGCCTCTGATGGCCATGAGAGTGTTTTCTCTAAGGATAAATTGGAAGGTAAAGACTCTCTAAGTAGTGGCCCACATTTTAAGAAGTCTGAGGTATTTGTGATACTGGGGTTATATTTAGCAAGTGCTCTCTTGTGCCAGTGCACTCAAGTGTACTTCCCACCTTCTGTTCTGTGAGGTTCAGTGTGGTTGGTTTTATGTTGAGGTCTTTGATCCACTTGGACTTGAGTTTTGTGCATGGTGATAGATATGGATCTATTTGCATTTTTCTACATTGAGAGCAACAGTTAATAAATGGGACCTCCTGAAACTGAGAAGCTTCTGTAAATCAAAGTACACAGTCAACAAGACATAATGGCAGTCTACAGATTGGGAAAAGATCTTCACCAACTCCACATCAAACAGAGGGCTGATTTTCAAAATATACAAAGAACTCAAGAAACTTGACATCAAAAGAACAAATAATCCAATTTTAAAAGGTGGGGGAACAGACCTAAACAGAGAACTCTCAACAGATAAATCTCAAAGGGCTGAAAGACACTTAAGGAAATGCTCAACATCCTAAGCCACTGGAGAAATGCAAATCAAAGCAACTCTGAGATTCCATCTTACACCTGTCAGAATGGCCAAGATCAAAAGCACTGATGACAACTTATGCTGGATAGGATGTGTGGTAAAAGGAATGTTCCTCAATTGTTTGTGGGAGTGCAAACTTGTACAGCCACTTTGAAAATCAATATGGTGATTTCTCAGAAAATTGGAAAACAATCAACCTCAAGACACAGCAATTCCTCTTTTGGGTATATATCCAAAATACGCTCAATCATACCACAAGGTCATGTGCTCAGCTATGTTCATAGCAGCTTTATTTGTAATAGTCAGAACCTGGAAACAACCTGGATGCCCCTCAACTGAAGAATGGATAAATAAATTATAGCACATTTACACAATGGAGTACTACACAGAGGGAAAAAATGACATCTTGAAATTAGAATGCAAATGAATGGATATAGAAAAAAACATATTGAGTGAGGTAACTGAGACTCAGAAAGACAAATAAAACATGTATTCACTCATAAGTGACTTTTAGACCTAAAGCAAAGAAAAACCAGCTTACATCCCACAATCCCAGAGAACCTAGACAACAAAGAGGACTCTAAGAGAGACATACATGGATCTACATAGGAAGGAGAAAAAGACAAGATCTCCTGAGTAAATTGGGAGTGTGGTGGTCACAGAAGAGGGTGGAAGGGGAGAAGGAAGAAAGGGGGGGAGTGGAGAAAAATGCCTCGTTGCAGCTGGAAAAAGAAAAGAAGAAGAAGAGGAGGAGGAGGAGGAGGAGGAGGAGGAGGAGGAGGAGGAGGAGGAGGAGAAAAGAAGAAGAGGAAGAGGAAGAAGAAGAGGAAGAGGAAGAAGAAGAAGAAGAAGAAGAAGAAGAAGAAGAAGAAGAAGAAGAAGAAGAGGAGGAGGAGGAGGAGGAGGAGGAGGAGGAGGAGGAGGAGGAGGAGGAGGAGGAGGAAGAAGAAGAAAGAAGAAGGCGGCAACGACGTCTGAGGTAAAAGCACTGCTGCTTTGCCAGCCTTCCATCCTTCTCTCCCTACTGGTGAACGCATCTCCTTTGCAGCTGCCACTGATCTTGTCATCCTTGGTGACATCAAAATCCAGCCTCTTCGACCTTCCAACATGATCTGAAGAGCAGCAGCCCTCCAGGAATCCTCCAGACCTTTAACACTGAACTGTAATTAGTGAAGCATCTGGACCTGTGAACTGAGCATGTCCTGGGTCCTCAGCCTCTCTAGCATGCACATAAGCCATTGTTGAACTGCATAGCTCTTATAATGTAAGTTGATACGATGAATTCTCTTTACAATGTGTGTGTTCATTCTATCCACTCTGTTTCCTTTATAGATCCTTGACTAATAGGCATAATTTCTCATACAGTCTCATATACATGCATGTCTCTGTCAGGAATACCGTCACAGCTCCTCTGCATGGATAACCTCTATAGGACTCCTTTCGTTACACAAGTGCAGAAGGGGTTAAATGACCGATATCTATGAGCACATAAAATACTGTGTCCTTATCCTCACATTCATCCCACTATATTCTAGCCTGTGTATTTCTGTGTTTATTTCCCATATTAGACTGGAATTCTTTATGAACATGGACTGTTCTAGCTTCATTTCTGTTGCAGTCACAAATAACCTGACAAAAAGTAATTTCTTTTTTATTAAGGAAGTGATCTATTTTGGATTACAACCCCAGGTTACAATCCGTCTTTTAAGGAAAATCAAGTCAGGAATTCAAGAAGCTGCACATCACACCCACAGGCAAAAGCACAGGGAAACAAATGGATCCTTGCTTACTTGCTGCTTATACTCAACCAGCTTTGCCCTTATGTCGCTTAGGGGCCAGTCTAGGGGCTAATTCTTCTCACAGTGGGATAAGTCTTCATACATCAATTAGCAATAAAGATAACCATATCCACAGACATACCAAAGGCTAATCTGATCGAGATTACTCCTCATTAATGATTTCTTCCCAGGTGAATCTAGGTGATCTCAAGTTGATAGGTAAAATTCACCAAAATTCACCAACACAGGAAATATCTCATCATTTCCTTGCATAAGTATTAAGAAAAAGTATTTTGGTGTTAACTAGTAACCATCCCTCCAGTTGGACTGTCATTTTCATTTTCCTCTTCCCTGTCCAAGCCCCTGAATAGCTTCTGGATCTAATCCAACACATCTGGCCTTTTGATCCTCCGAGACCAATTTCCCTCCTCACCTTTCTTTGCCTAATCGGCAGGGAGCATCCCTGATCCTGCTACCAACCTTGGCTGTCCTTCACAAATCCGTTCCTTTTTCATAGAGAAGGGATATTGTCTTTCTTTTGAGTGTACATGTGCGAGCCTTTTTGAACGTATTAATTCAATCAGTAAATGCAGATAGAGCTGTAATGTATTTACAGACTTCTATGAAAGACATGGCAGGTTTCATTCATCAAAACTCTTCTCAAGGGGAGCTGGAAAGTTGGTTCAGTTGATAAAGTATTTGCCGTGAAAACATGATCTGAATTCAAATCTTCGGTGCCTATGCAAAAAAAGGCAGCCGTAGTAGCAAGCCTCTGTACACCCAGTGATGGGGAGGTTAAAACAGGGGATTCCTGGAGCTCATTGACCAGCCGGTTTAGCTGAATAGGGAAGCTCCAGGTTCAGTGAGAGACCCTGACTTAAAAAATAAGGTGGAGAGTGATTGAGAAATCTACTTGATGTTGACCTCTGGCCCCTACATACATATGCAGGCTCATTTGAACAAACATACATGCACATAGCCATAAGAACACATACATACACCACACCAAAAATATGATCTTGAGGAAACGTCTTTGAGTCGTGAGAGTCTGGGATGCTGCTGGTTTTCTAACCCAGAGTGCACAGCCTGCTGAGAAAAGCTGCGTGGCCTCATCTGCCCACTCACACAGAGGTGGGGAATGTTCCCTGAATTGCCCTGAGCTATTTCACAATGCTGAGACGGTGATGTCATGTTGGAACTTTTCTAGATAGATGCCAGGAGGATGGGAGGGGAAATCAAAACTTGTTGACAACCTAAGGAAAAGTATCTTCCCACAGGGAAGCTGTGGTTAAGGCTAGCTAATGTGTATCCTGCTGATGAGAGCCTCCTCCTGAAGGTCATTTTGTTTTTATAGCTTACCTGTTTTACCAGTTCACATGGTATGTGTTTGTATGTGTGTATCTGTGTGTGTCTGCGGGTATACTTTTATATATCTCTATGTGTGTTCTTTTGTGTGTCTGTGTGTCTTATGTGTGCCTGTGTATTCTTGTATATGTATGTTCGCATAAGTGCCTGTGTGTTCATATGCATGTCTGTCTGTGTGTGATATGTTTGTGTCTATACATGTTCTTGTCTCTGTATTTGTGTTTGTATATGTATGTCTGCGTCTATTTGTGTGTATGTCTGTTTGTGTGTGTCTGTGTGTATCGGTATCTCTATAGCTGTCTGTGTGTATGAATATTTATACACACTGGGTGGTGGGAATGAAAGGGAAGGAAAAGGTCTTTTTTATTTCTGCACATCCTGTGAGTCTCTTTTGGCATCATTGCCACACTTCTCATGGCTCTTGGAAGAAGGCTATTAGATATCATAAAATAAATGTAGAAATCATCAAGTCTCTTGTACTTCTTGCTAAAAATTGTGTTTACCATTGCGGATGTGGCCTCACATGTATACAGGTGCTCACTGGCCACAGCACTGGTGTGGAGGTCAGAGAACAACCCCAAGTGACAGGCTAAACTCTTCCTTGCTCAAATGCCATCTGTTGTTCAGTTCTCTGAACATACTGGGCTATCAAGCCCACACACTTCCAGGGTTTCTCCGGACCCTGCTTCCCATCTTACCGTAAAAGAACTGGGATTACAGATACAAACACGTATTACTGTAACTGGCTAATGTGGGTTTTGATACTCAAAGCCCAGGTCCTCACACCTGCACGGCAAGTATTTTCACCAGTGGACTATCTCTCCAGACATAATGACATTTAATGTGGGGGAACAGCCTCTTCTTACCCATACATATTATAATTTGTATGGTTAGAATCTTCTGGTTTGAAAATGGTAATGAATGGTAGAAGTCAGAATGGTAGTTACTCATAGGGTAAGAACGGGAACAGTAAGAAAGGGTGGAGCTTGGATGTTAATACGATTTTAATCTTGATTTGAGTGCTGGTTATATGACTCAATTCAAGTTGAGAACATTTATTAAGATGTTGGCTTATGATTGTTTATCTTATTTTATTATTTTTATGAGTATGTGTACTTTGCCAGCACGCATGTAAATGTATCGTGTGCATGTGTCATACCCATAAATACCAGAAGAGGGCATCAGATCCTCTAGAACTGGAGTTAAGAAGGTTGTGACCTGACCCTTGGATACTGGGAACCTAATCCAAGTCCTCTATAAGAACAAGAAGAGGTCTTGCAGAGCAGTGGAAGTGCACCACCTTTAATCCCAGCACTTGGGAGGCAGAGACAGGTGGATCTCTGTGAGATCGAGGCCTGCCTGGTCTACAAGAGCTAGTTCCAGGAAGGCTCCAAAGCTACAGAGAAACCCTGTTAAGAGGAAGGGAGGGGAGGGAGGGAGGGAGGGAGGGAGGGAGGGAGGGAGGGAGGGAGGGAGGGAGAGAAAGAAAGAGAAAAGAGCTCTCAACCACTGAGCTATCTCTTCAAGTCCCGAGTACGTATTTTTCTATAGGTTTTCTATGTCTTGACATAAAGTTCAATAATGCATCTTATTCTGGTTAGGTGTGTATTGTTATGATGAAACATCATGACCAAAACAAGTTGGGGAAGAAAGGGTTTAGTTTTTTTGACTTATTGACTTACACTTCCACATGGCAGTCCATTGCTGGAAGAAGTCAGGAACTCAGGCAGGGCAGGAACCTGGAGGCAGAAGCTGATGCTGAAGCCATGGAAGGGGGCTGGCTGTTTACTGGACTGTTCCCCAAGGCTTGCTCAGCCTGCTTTCTTATAGACCCAGAACCACCAGCCCAGGGCTGGCACGACCCATGATGGGATGAGCCCTCCCACATCAATCACTAACTAAGAAAATGCCCTCACAGGCTTTCCTATAGCCCAATCTTAGAGAGGCACTTTCTCAATTGAAGCTCCCTCTGATGACTGTAGCTTGTCAAGTTGACGAAATCTCTTCCAGGACACACCTTGTACTAGCATCTGCAACAAATGAGAACATCTAAAATTCCTTTAAATACCAGGGGCTGGGGAAGGCATGAAGTTATCTGGTGTAAATTGATCCCCTTCTTTGTTTTAAAGGATTATGCCCAAAGAACCCATGCTACCAGTCTGATTACTACGTTGCAACCCCCTCAGACCCGTGCCCATTTGCCTTTGAAGAGACACCTTATAAACTGCAAAGCATAATCAATCATTCACTGTGTGTGAAGACTCAGAGGTAAGTGATTTATTTAATATGACTTTATTGGGAGCTAGGGACCCGGCTCAGTCAGTGAACTGCTGGCTATGCAATACCTGGAACTGAGTTTGATCCCCAGAACCCACATAAAAGCTGGGCACACTCCTCACAGTGCTGAGGAAGCACAGGCAGCAAACTGCCTGGGAGCTCCCCAGCCCCCTGTCTATCCTAACCAGTGAACCCCAGGGCCCTAGGACAGGCCCAGGCTCAGAAAGGAAAGCAGAAGGATCCTGTGAAACAACGCTTAAGTTTGATGTTTGGCACCCACACATTCGAGCACAGACATGTCTGCACACATGCCTATACATACATGCAGACACAAAGTGTTATCTCACTATGTCTATCTCTCCAATGACTCTGTGATGAGTAAGTTTGCAAGGAGGGAAGTGATAGGGAGGAAGACAAGTCACTTCCCCGAGGCGAGGAAGCTGGACTGGAACCTGGATTAGCGATGCAGTGACACTCTATGGACTAGCTCTGTCTCGAGGGCCACAACGTTATTCAGATCCGTGGTGTTTGACCTAACTTCTGTGTCTTCCAGGATGTCTGAACTTTGGTTCACATTTTGCCTACAGGTCTGCCTGACTCAACCTGTGTTCAGCCCATCTAATTACTGATACTATGCCCGGCCTGGTACTGAAGTCCAACAGCAGCTAAGTGCCAGACTCCCTTGGGAAATGCCAGATGACTCAATGTTGGATCTTCTAATCTTAATACTCATTTGGTGACCCCTTTTTGTGAACTGTTGGGAAGATAACAAGAAAGAAACAAAATAGATGAGGGGTGATGGCTCAGTGGACAAAGGACTTGCTGTGCAAGCATGAGGATCTGAGTTCAAATCCCCAGCACCCATGTGAAAAGCCAAGCATGGTGGCATGGTCTTGTGATATTAGTACTAGGCAGGGAGAAACGGTGCTGGCTAGCCTGCCTAGACAAACGGCACGCTGCAGGTTTAGTGTGAAATTTCACCTGCTCTTGTTTTGTTACTGCTATGATAAAACACCCTGACAAAGAGCATTTTAGAGGGAATTGGATTTATTCAGCCACAATTCCAGATTACCATCTGTCATTGCAGGGAAAGCCAAGGTGGCAGGAAGTTCAGACAGCTAATTGCATCACCACCACAGTCGGAATGACTACAGGTATGCTGCCCAGATGGCTTTCTCTAGACTTAGACAGTCCAGCAACCCCTACCTAGGGAATGGTGCTGCCCAAAATGGACTGTGTCTTCCCACATCAGACAACATGATTAAGAAACCCCACCCCCATAAGCATGTCCACAAGCAAACCTGGTCTAGACAACCCTTCACTGGAGTCCTCTCCCCAGGTGAGTCTAGGACCTATCAAGGTGGTGGCACTTAAAACTGACCCTCACAGTCTCAAAACAGGTAAGTAAGGAGGAGAGTCAATTGAGGAAAACATCCCAATGTAAAACACTTTTACCTCTGTTCACATCCACATGGATAAGCAAAGCTACACACACACAGAGAAAGAGAGAGGGAGAGAGAGAGAGAGAGAGAGAGAGAGAGAGAGAGAGAGAGAGAATCCCCAAAGAAAATCTCCAGATCCCATAGGAAACCCCAAATTATATCTGCAAATTCTTTTGGGATTTTCGCCCTTCATGGCTGAGCCCAGAGAGTAAAGTTAACTTTGAGCTGGAGACCTACCCTTGACACATTTTTTTCCCATTTAATCAGGCTCTCAAGGGGCTTTTAGCTGCATGATTTTTAGAGGTTTCTTACTTTTCTGAAAAAAATCTGTAAGCAATCTCCAATCTACAAGCAAGCTTTAGAAAAAGAGGCGGAGACGGAAGGACAGTGAGAAAAACAGTTTCAGGAGCAACCCCTCTGTAAGGGAAAACCTAAAACCTCAATTACGCACAGCTGAAAATATCTCAATCCTCCACGATTACTCTTGACATAAGCCCCGCAGCAGCGCTCCGTGTGTGAGAGGAATTACTCCAAGGGCTTCTCCTTTCTTATTGCCCACTTATTTTTCTGAAAAGCCCTCTTCTGAAATCCCTTGTTTTACAGGAATGCGCACGCTTGCTGGGTTTTCGTCTTAAATGGATTTCAACCGGAGACATTTTTCCTGCAGGCAACGGTGCAGCCAGCTCCTTGGAACTCAACTTCATCTGAGTGCACAGAATCTACTCTCTGAGAAGATGCACACCAGCCAAGGAGACCTGAGTGACCACAGCACGACAAAAACATCACGTTAATTAAACCATAGGGACTGAGGAGATAGCTCAGACACTAGGATCTGAGTCTGATCCTCAGAATCCGCGTATTAGCCAGAAGTGGTGTACAGGCCTGTAACGCCAGCACGGGGGAGGTAGAGAAAGAGAGATGACTCAGTGGGTTAAGGTTCTGTCGCCATCAAGCCTAACTACGTGAGTTCAATCCCTGAGACCCACAGGGTGGAAGAACTGACTCCTTCCAGTTGTCCTCTAACCTTGACTGGTCTCTCTCTCTCTCCCTCCCTCCCTCCCTTCTTCCCTCCCTTTCTCTTCTCTCTCTCTCTCTCTCTCTCTCTCTCTCTCTCTCTCTCTCTCTCACACACACACACACACACACACACACACATAAGCAGGGTGTCAGATCAGTGCTTTACCCTCTAGAGCAGAGTCCTAATTTCCAGTCTGGCCTTGAGTTGGCTGTGGTCTAACACCCAGCTCTCTCTGCGTAAGCCTGCAGTGTTGTAGAGAAGGGTCAGTATTCGTTGGGTTCTGACTCAAGTCTCAGGTTAACCCATCCACTCTCACTTTTCGTGCTCTTTGTTCTCATCCCTAG
This sequence comes from Chionomys nivalis, assembly GCF_950005125.1. Lineage (NCBI taxonomy): Eukaryota > Metazoa > Chordata > Mammalia > Rodentia > Cricetidae > Chionomys > Chionomys nivalis. The sequence continues at coordinate 98,065,028 of NC_080090.1, read as the reverse complement.
TCAGGTTCTGATTTTTGAACAACAGCAGCAAACCTTTTCCAAATGAGTTTGAATGAAAGTAAATAAATTCACTTTGATGAATCAGATGTTAGCTCTTACTTTTGAGTCATATCAGATGCCTTACCGCCAAGGCACGGGGACTTGAAAGATGGCTCCGTTCAGAACCCACCATGAAAACATGAGCCTAAATTTGATCCCAAGATGCCAAGTATGGTTGTGTACACTTGCAATCACAGTGCTGGTGGGGTAGAAACAGGCAAATAGATCCCTGACCGAGAGGCCAGCCAGCCAGCCTAGCCTACTTGGCACGCTCTAAAGGAGCCTTAACCCACTGAGCTGGTGAGAGACCTTCTCTCAAAATAGGTAGACAGGGTTCCTGAAGAAGAAACCCAAGGTTATTTTCTGGCTTACATAACCCACATGAAAACGTGTGCATACCTATGCATTTGTGTGCTAGCGTGTACATGCGTGCGCAAACACACACACAAGTACTAAAACAGGGTGCCTTAGGCTTGGTGTGTTGGTAAATGACTTTAATCCCAGCAGTGAGGAGGCAAAGGCAGACAGATCTCCATGAGCTGAAGGCCTGCACCAGAGTTACATAGTGAGACCTGTCTCAAAGTATGTGCACGTGTGTGTTGCTGGAGGCGTTGGGAGATGGCTCAGTATGTAAGAACACTTGCTGTACAAGCTTGAGAGCCTGAGATAGGCTCCCCAGCATCCACATAAAAAGCCGGATGTAATCACTGTGGGACCCTCACCCCTTATTCTCAAAGGGGCAAGAAGAAATTTCCTAGCAGAATGTTTTCCCAAGAACACAATGGCCTTCCCCTCTCCCACCCAGGTGATTCCGAGCACAAGGTCACTTAGCTCAGCCCAGCCAGCTACCTGGTACAGGCTGATAAAGATGGCCTAACCCAGGAACAGTGGCCTTGCTCTAAGAAAAAAGAAAAAGCTAACTTAACAGAATGGGAGGGAGCAAAAGTCCTTGTACCCATGCCAGAGCATCTTCAAAGATTCTCTTTGTAGCTATGCCTTTAAAAGCTTACCCCACAGAGGAGATACAACTCCTCTCTACCTTGTAACGGGGATGGAGATGAGTTCCAAACATGTTTGTATTGTGCTGATTAAACCTTGCTTGTTACAGTCTGGGCCTCTCTGGTGGTCTCTCTCTAGGGGTCGTAATCTGTGCACAACAATCACATGCTGGGCTGTACCCCAGTCCTGTGGGAGGCAGAGACAGGAGGATCACTGGGGCTTGCTGGCTGACAACCTAGTTCCGAGCTCAGTGAGAGACACTGTCTCAAGTGAATGAGCCACTCCCTCCTCTAGCCTCTACACATGTATGTATCCATGTGCATACATATACCTGTTACACACACACACACACAGACTTGAGAGAGAGAGAGAGAGAGAGAGAGAGAGAGAGAGAGGAGAGAGAGAGAAAGAAAGAAAAAAGAAAGAAAAAAGAAAGGAAGGAAGGAAGGAAGGCAGGCAGGCAGGAAGGCAGGCAGGCAGGGAGGCAGGGAGGGAGGGAGGGAGGGAGGGAGGGAGGGAGGGAGGGAGGGAGGGAGGAGGAGGAAAGGAAGAAAGGAAGGGAGGGAGGGAGGCAGGCAGGAAGGAAGGAAGGAAGGAAGGAAGGAAGGAAGGAAGGAAGGAAGGAAGGCAGGCAGGCAGGAAGGAAGGAAGGAAGGAAGGAAGGAAGGAAGGAAGGAAGGAAGGAAGGAAAGGAGGAAGGGAGGGAGGGAGGAAGGAAGGAAGGGAGGGAGGGAGGGAGGGAGGAAGGAAGGAAGGAAGGAAGGAAGGAAGGAAGGAAGGAAGGAGGAAAGGAAGGGAGGAAGGAAGGGAGGGAGGAATGGAGGGAGGGAGGGAGGGAGGGAGGGAGGGGCTATAGGACATGAACCAATCAAAAGACAGACTGTGGGGAATCCAATCAAATTCCATTCCTTTCCCAGTTCTTAGCTCCCAGCCTGTTGGAGTTCTTCTATATGTTGAAAACTTCAGTTGGAAAACCTAGCCATGGCTCATCCAAGTTGCCCAGCCGCTTTATCTGTCTATACATACTGTGTGGCACCACCAAGCCTCCCCCTCTTGCACAGTCTTCCGGAGATTCCCATCGTCCAAACATTATGGTGCTTTCCAGAAGTATTTCATTTTAATGGAAACGTGTATCACCATATTTAATCAATCAAGCTGATTGACAACAGCAACCGTTGAGTCCTGCAGCAGATGCTGCTGCTGCCTCATTCTTATTCCAGTTTCATTTCTCAATCAAATCCATGTGTAAAAATTCTAATGCGCTGCCAACCCAGTGTAATAAAACCTCCGCCGAAACGCACGCCAGGCTCGACAGAAACTGATAACTCCAAGTGTGGGAAAAGTTAAGTTTGGAAAAATCACTTATGACAACCCCTGCATTCGAGTTTTATGGAGAAGAGATGCATCGTCTCCCTGTCACTAGCTTGAATGGGCCAAATTCATGGATTTGTCCTGAAACAGAAAATAATCATTTTGAAAGCAATGTGTTCCCAAAAGCTGGCAGAAGCAGCTTTTTAAAACAGCACAGAAATCATCCTTAAAATTGGCCGAGTTTGTCTGAGAGCCACGGTTGGTGTCATGGGGTAATAAATTTGGGCTTGAGCAGCATTGTTTTTTATGGTGGTGCAGACTGCTAAAAGATGATGTATCGCTGGCCATCACGCATAGAACCAGCAGCTTTCAAAGTTAATGATTCATAGAAGAATAAAGGTAACCTAATTATAGGAGCACCGTGGACAGACCCCACTTGCTGTACTCAGATTCTGAACTGCAGATGGTTAGTAACAGGGGAGCATGCATACAGTTCTGCAAGACTTTATTATTGCAAAACACTGAGTTAAAGATCAGAAGTGGGACTCCTGTGAGAGAGAGTAGAGCCACAGCCCAGAGACCTGGAAGTGACGTGGGTTAAAATGGTGTCCCAAACTCATCTCACCCCAGCCCTGAGCACAGAACCATATTTAGAAATAGGATAGAATATATACCTATATACACACACATACACACACACATACACACAGCTAGTTAAGATAACATGATTCCACTTCTTGGGAACCTAGGAACCACTCAAGGTAGGGCAGTAGAGAGGCTAACTACAGAGCTTCACCTCTCCCCCTGCTCCTCTGCCCCTCCAAATCCAAGCCCTAGTCTTATTCCAGCTTAGTGGCAGAGCAGCAGCTGCAGCCTCCCTTCCCCCCACCCCCATGTCACACAGAGCTTTCCCTACAAACTTCCTTCCTCCCTTCCATTGCTTTATGGCAGTCCCCCAACTTCAGCAGGCATTCCCAGGGAACACACAGGCCACTCTGGTCATGGAAGCCAATAGGCACCTTATCTTGTCCATCCATTCCTCCAAGTCTATTCCCCTAGTCTCATCCCAGATCATCTGCTGTCTCCCTTTCCTTTCTGCTCTCCATCTCCAACAAACAACTTAGATCCTCTCTGCAGCCGCCCCATCCCATTATCCCAGTCTACAACCCCAGTTCTTTGGGAACTCATAGGCTACTCCAGCCAGGGAAGCGGATGGACTCACTGCAGACCTTCACTTTTCCTTCCTCTTCCAAACCCAATCCCCAGTTCTAAACCCAGCTCTGAAGCAGACCACCCGAGGTGACCGCTCCCCACTCTCTGCTCCTATTCCCAGAGGACTAAGCAGAGCCTGGTGGAAGACCCTGCTTTCCTCCCTCATACCGACCACCTCAGCACCACCCCTCCCAGTCCATTCCAATTCCTAAGTGTCAACTCCTAACACCTATCCATCAGAATCCTAGAAGAATTGCCTGCCAGGCAACACACAGGCACCACATTCTCTTAAGAACCATAGAACGTAAGCAATATAAGGAACATAAGAACATAAAGAACAAAACACCTACCCAACAAACACCAACCAGATAGCAATACCTAGAATTACAATCTTCCCAAACCCAGATGCCTGGATGCAAATGTGAAAACACACTCTAAACAATCAGGACACTGTATCTCCACTAGGGCCCAGCAACCCTACCACAGCAGGCCCTGAGTAGTTCTATGTAGCTGGTGCACAAGACAGAGACCTTAAAATAGCACTTGTGAACATGATAGAGGTCCTTAAAGAGGAAAATAGTCAATCCCTTAAAGAACACTATGAAAACACAAATGAGCAGTGGGAGGAAATGAATAAAACAGCTCAAGACCTGAAAGTGGAAAGAGAATCAATAAAGAGAAGCCAAACTGAGGGGGTTCTGGAAAAGAAAAAGCAAGGAACTTTATCGGGAAACTCAGAGGTAAGTCTCATCAACAGAACACAAGAGGTGGAAGAGAGAATCTCAGACATTGAAGACACCAAAGGAAAAAAAATGGATACTTCAGTCAAACATATATGTGCTTTTGTTTTTTGTTGTTACATAGAAAAAATTCATAGAAGAAAACATCCAGGAAATGTGGAACACTATGAAAAGACCAAATCTAAGAATAATAGTAATAGAAGGCGAAGAAACCCAGGTCAAAGGCACAGAAAATGTTTTCAATAAAATCCTAGAAGAAAATGTTCCTAGCCTAAAGAAGGACATGCCTATCGAGGTACAGGAAGCACACAGAACACCAAATAGACTGGACCAGAAAAGGAATTCCCCTCTGCACAAAATGATCACAAAATTAAGTGTATAGAACATAGCGAGAATTTTAAAAGCTGCAAGGGAAAAAGATGAAGTAGCATACGAAGGTGGACCTATTAGAATTATATCTGACTTCTCAATAGAGTCTCTAAAAACCAGAAAATTCTAGACCAGCAGCTCTCAACCTGTGCGTCGCAACCCCTTTGGGAGTCGCATACCAAATATCCTGCATAGCAGATATTTACATTACAATTCATAGCAATAGCAAAATTACAGTTATGAAGAAGCAATGAAATAATTTTATGGCTAGGGGTCATCACAACATGAGGAACTGTATTAAAGGGTCGAAGTATTAGCAAGGTTGAGAACGACTGACCTAAACAGATGTTCTACAAACTCTAGGAAGCCCTATATGCCAGACCATGATAGTAGCCTCAACAAAACTTTTGATCACAATAGATGAAGAAAATAAGACATTCTGTGATAAAGACCAAATTTGAGCAATAACTATCTACAAATCTGGCCGTACAGAAGGTGTTAGAAAGAAAACTCCAACCTAAAGAGTTTAACCACACCCAAGAGAACACAAAGAATAAATAATCCCAGGGAGCGGGAAGAGGGGAGGGAGTGGGAAAGGGATTTGGCATGTAAAACGTGAAGAGACAGTTTTTAAAAAAAATAAATTAAAAAGCAAACAAACAAAAAGAAGCAAATGATTATACCATTGGTCCAGAAGGTGATATATTAAAACCAAGAGGTAGCAGATTTGGGTATTGTTTCCACTAAATCAGCTCTCTAAATGGGAAGTGGGGCCATTATTAATGCTAACTGATTATTAATAAAGAAGTGGTACTTGAACATTAAAAAAAAGAATAAATAATCCCTTACTAGCAATTCTCAAGAGGGGAAACACACACACACTCACGCACACATGTATATGCGTGCACACACCACCACCACACAACAAAACAACAAGAATCAACAACAAAATAACAAAAGCACTGATCATTGGTTTCTTTCAACATTGATGGTCTCAGTCCCAAATAAAAAGGCACAGACTAACAACAGATATGAAAACAATAGATCTGTCCTGCTGCTGCATCCAAAATATACACCTGAACATCAAGGATAGACATCACCTTGGAGTAAAAGGATGGGAATAGACTTTCCAAATAAATGGACCTGAGAAGCAAGCTGATGTAGCCATTTTAGCATTTGACAATATATATTTAAAATAAAATGAATCAGAAGAGATGGGGAAGGACACTATATACTCATCAAAGGAAAAACTCACCAAGAGGACATTGCAATTCTTAACATCAAGGTACCAAACATAGGACACGTAAATTCCCAAAAGAAGCATTGCTGTAGCTTAAATCACATGCTGAGAGTGGAAGACTTCACACCCCGCTCTCACCAGCAGACAAGTCATCTAGATAAAACCAAAACCAGAAATGCTGGCGCTAACCAACATCATGAACCAGATGGACATAACAGATATTTAGAGAACATTTCACCCAAAAGCAAAAGAATATACCTTCTTCTCAGAATCTCATGGAACTGTCTCCAAAACTGAACACTTACTTGGGACACAATGCAAGTCTCAACAGATACAAGAAAATTGAAATAACTCCCTGTATTCTATTGACCAGCACAAATTAAAACTGGATGTCAACAACAATAGAAATCTCAGAAAGCTTAAAAACTCATAGAAACTGACCAACTCTATACTCAATGAAAACTGAGTCAATAAAGAAATTAAAAATTTACTGGAATTGAATGAACGTTAATATACCACATACCCAAACTTAAGAAACACAATGAAATAGATTCTAAAATGCAAATTCATAGCACTAACTGCCTATGTTTTAAAAAATTGAAGTGATCTCATGATAGTAACTTAACAACACACCCAAAGGCTCTAAAACAAAAAGAAGAATAATTCAAACCCAAAAGGAATAGATAGAAAGAAATAATCAAATTCAGGGCTGAAATCAATAACATATAAACAAACAAACAAATACAAAGAATCAAATGAAACAAATAGTTGGTTCCTTGAGAAAGTCAATGGGATTGACAAGCCCTTAGCGAAATTAGCTAAAAGACAGAGAAAAAATACCCAGATTAACAAAACTAGAGATGGAAACTGTAGACACAAATTAATCCAGAAGAATTCATATTTCCCAGTGACTTCATAGTCATGGTGATGTCGTAGCACAAAGCGTTGCTCCTGTACCTGTGATGAGATGGGAGTAGGTAAAGCTACTATACAGTTCAGTCCACACAGCTGTGTACAGTGCCCTGGATCGTGAGGAGATCTATGGCACTGGGTTCTGTTATGGCACAATCATTTTAGACACTGTGAAGATGTGTCTTGGTTAAGGTTCCTCCTGATTGGTTTAATAAAAGGCTAAATGGCCAGTAGCTAGGCAGGAGAGGTTTGGTGGGACTTGGGACAAACAGAGAGTGTAGGGAAGAAGAAGGAGAAGTTGCCAGCCAGACACAGAAAAAGCGGGAGATGAACATGTCATGCTGAAAACAGGTACCACCACCTGGTAGAGCATTGATAAGAGATACAGGTTAATGTAAGTTGTAAGAGCTAGTTAGTAAGAAGCCTGAGCTATTGGTAAACCATTTATAATTAATAAATCTCAGTGTGGTTATTTGGGAGCTGGCTGGTGGGATAGAGTTGACTGACAGGACAGAGAAAAACTTCCTACAGGGTCCTGCATCTATTATGTACCTTAAATTTAAGGTGCCTAAGATATTTTTATCCATATGTATATTGAACTTCAAGCATATTTCCTCTGACCCCACAACCCACATATCTCTCCCCCTCCCACTAGTCCTCCTTCCCCTAGTGAGCTTTGTTTTTATGCCATATTGCACATATATGATTTTGCAAATCTATGAAGTCTAAGGCCCATGAATGAGAAAAAAAAAAAAACATGATTTATTTGTTTTTCTAATCATCTCCAGCTGTATCCATTTCCTGGCAAATTTCATTCCTCTTATTCTAAAGATTTATTTTATTTTTATTTATGTATATGTGTAGGCCTGTGGACGCCAGAAGAGGGCATCATTTACCCTGAAGCCCAAGTCACAGGCAGTTAGAAGGCTCCAGTGTGGCTGCCAGGAACCACACTTGAATGCTACAGAACAGCAGAAATTTCTTAACTGCTGGGCCATCTCTCTGGTCCCACATTCTTCTTTCTCATTGAAAAAAAAAAAAAACTACTGTTAAGGCTGGACAGATGACTCCAAGGTTTAAAGCACTTGTTGCTCTTGCAGAGGACCCAGGTTCAATTCCCAGCACCAGCATGATTGTACACAACTACGTGTAATTCCATTTCAGGGGATCCAACACTCTTTTCTGGCCTCTTTGGCAACAAGCAAGGTATAGCACATAGACATACAGGCAGGTAAAACACTCATGCATATAAAATAAAATAAATAAGTACTTAAAATTTGAAAACAATTATGTATACATATCATATATACACACATACTTAAAATGAAATAAAAATTTTAAATGTGAATAAACATCTATAGTAAAACAATGGACTATGTTATACTGACAGTAGCCCCATATCTCATGCTTACCTCATCTCCTGATGATATCAGCCAGCTATGATATATGGCTCCATTCTGTTTGGGAAGACAACTGATGTGGGTGTTGATATTTCAGATGGAGGCTTGCTTGTCTAGGCACACCCAACAGGGAAGTCTGCCAATCAGTAAGATTTGTTCCCATGCCCAGAACCTGATGTCATTTCTATTCCTCTTTCTTAAAATTTACTTGGTAGAATTAAAAAGGTGGGTCAGTGGCCAAAGTCCTTGTTATGTGGATGTAAGAACCTGACTCCAGATTTTCAGAACACATACAAAAGTGGGCATGGAGTCTTGCCACAACCTCAGAGCTCAGGTGGCAGAGACAGGAATTCCAGGGCAAGCTGGCTAGTTTGACTAGCTCAACCAATGAGTTTTTGATTCAGCAAAACACTTTACCTCAGTAAATAAAATGTAGAACTTCTAGAGAAAGACAAGACATCAACACCCTTTGTCAGCCTCTGATCTCAATACATGAGCACACAAGGGCACAGATCACATATGTGCACCCACACATACACAACCATGAATACACACCCTCATGCCACACTCACATTCACACTGATAAAACAATTAAGTTGGCAGCTAACTAAGAACAAACAAGAGTGGGAAAGATAAAGAGTCTCAAGGCAACATTTCTCTTTCTTCATCCTCACACTGGATGGGAAGCTGAGGGATGATGAGCAGATAACTAAGGAAAACAGAAAAATGCTCCATAAGAAATTGATTCAGATAAAGTGAGACTTCCATGACATCGTATCCAAAGGTGAAACCACAAAAAAACAGAACTCTATTTTTTTTACTTTTATACAATGTATTTGAACCAATTTCCCCTCCCTCAACCCAGATCCTCCCACCTCCCCACCCATTCATCTCTATATCATCTTTCTCTCTCCCTTTAGAAAATAAACTTGCAAGCTAAAGAACTGACAAACTGGAATAAAACAAAAGAAAAAGCACAAGAAGCATATATACATGTATATGTACTATATAGGTGTATATATAGACAGACACACACCATAAAGACACAAAATTAAAAGTCATAATGTATAAACAAAGCAACATTTTTAAAAAAAAGCCCAAAGTTTTATGAGACAAAAAAAAATCTCTCAAAACACTGAGTTCATTTTCTGTTTGTCATCCATCGCTGGGCATGAGACCTACCTTTAAGTGTGGTTTGTATACAGAGTAGGACTCTGCTGGAGAAATCTAATTTTTCCTTATGAGTGGTTTACTTACAGAATAAGGGACTGGGTGGGAAGTATGTATCTCCCAAGGAAGAGAAGATAGAATATATAGTTCTGGGGGGACGTGGGGGGGGGAGACAGAAGAGGAAGATTGAAGTGGGAGAAAGAAGTGGAGAGAGCACACAGGGAAGGGCAGCTAACACTAAGATCCATTTGAAGGGCCACGTGGAAATCTGCTACAGTAGAAGCTTCCTAAAGTATACACACATGTGGAAGAAATCGAATGGAACTACCAAATAGTGGGGAGATAAAGCCCCAACAAGACATCTCTTGCCACCAATTAAAATGTCCACTGCCAGAAATGGGTTACATCTAATTGAATTGTTGACCAAAGGAAACTCCCAAGAAATCCAAGTGATGGTCAAGGCTATTGGCTGTTCTCTACAAACTGACGGTAAGGCCCTGTTGCTGAAAACAGCACCTGTATATCTCACTGAACACAAAGAATTTGTGCCTAGCTAGAGCCTTTACTCTTACTGACTAGTGTTTGTGGTATTGGAAGGTATTCTGTATGAAAGCAGATGAGAAAGGTAAACACTAACCTAGCTACAAACCCTCAGATCTACAAAGGTCTGCCTGCAAGATACACTGTTGCAATAGTGGCTTGGTGCTGTGAGAGTAACCAACCACTCTCTGCTCAGATATAAGGTCACTGCTTGAGGGACCAAGGAACTGAGACTGGATGGGCCATGGACCTAGGGGAATACCAAATACTATTGTTCTGCTAAGGGATGTAGCAATAGAACGACTCCTAACAATAACTCTGTTATACCCATAGATCAATGTCTTGCTCAATCACAATTGGAAAGTTCTCACGAGTGAAGGTGTCCATGGATGAAACATGATTAATAAAAGCTCAAGGTCAGAAACTGGGGTTCAACCTGAAGATCCAAAAAGCAAAACAAGCAATCCTGCCTATTTTTTTATGGCTACTGGGATTAAAGGTGTGTGTTATTATAGCTACTAAGATTAAAGATGTGTGCTACCATAACCTGGTCGTAAGGCTAACCAGTGGGACTGTTTTCCTCTCAGATCTTCAGGCAGTCTTTATTTATTAAAATACAATTGAAATGCCACTACACGTGGAAGCCAGAAGAAAGGAATCAAATATCCAGTAGCCACAGTTACAAGCGATTGTGAGCCACTTGGTGTGGGCATGGGGAACTGCAGTCCAGCTTTCCACAAGAGCAGATACACTCTTAATCACTGAGTCATCCCTCCAGCTCTAGAAACCAGACTGTAAGATAGCAAAAATTGTTTCCTGGAAGTCAAATGGTCAAGCATTAAAAAAAAATACATCAACTAAAACTGTTAATAAAAAGATTAGTGGATATAAATCAAGACATTCCTTGGCGAGCTGAGGGGGGTAAAGGACAAAGGAAAGGTGTAGAGGAGCAGTTGAAGGTGGATGTGATCAAGATATATTGTGTATGTGTATGAGCTGTCAAAGAAAAGTTTAAAATATTGCATATTGCATTCATGAAAAGGAAAGAAAAGATATGGAGAGAAAATCCAGGCGGCTTGGCACCTAATCAAGACAAAAAGTAAAGGAATCATGGGAGAAAGGTGTCACATAGATGATTCAAGCAATTCCAGAAATGAAAAGAAGCCCAAATGCTGATTAGAATTAGTGCAAGGAAGCCCAGCACATTGGCACACTATGGCAAAGCATCTCTTCACCCAGGGTGACAGTCCTTATTCTAGATTTAAAGGGGGAGTGGAAGGAAATAGGAATCCGGTTAGACCAGGCTTCCCGTGAGCAATGACAGCTGTCAGAAGACACTAGCGCTCAGGCTGCAAGCATGAAGGTAAATTACCGACAAAGAATTTTATATCCAGCTGTTGGGTCAGAAAAAGATATTTCAGGCATGAAGGGTTGAGGCTGGTCTTACCCATGCAATTTCTCAACAGTTTACGTGAAGGTTCTTGGGGGTGAGGGGAAGAAGAAATGGGAAAGCCAGAAACAGAGCAGGATCTGGGGATTTGAGAAAGTGGGGAGCTCACTTCCTGGGAGCCAAGTGGACCCCGGGTCTTGAAAGCAATTATACTCTTCTGAATTTCAACACAATTGTCTTAAGATGGATGATGAAAACAATTGTAAAAAGTGTGACGGAGAGGTTGCAGAGATGGATGAAATAAAGTCAGAAACCTGAATTTCTCTGGTGATGAGTAATTGTGGTTACAGTGCTGGAAAGGCAGAGGCAGGTGGATTCTTGGGGTTGTCTGGCCGTGACTCTTACATGTGTCCCTTTCTTCCATGAGCTAAGTGACTTACCACGTCCTCTGCACTGGATAGAGCCTATGGCTCCTCAACCGTGCCTTCTACAACCTTTCTTTGGAGATGCACTGAGTTCCTTCTGCCCCCTAGGACCCGATTCTGCAGTGTTCGACTCAACAGTCTCTAAGACGTGTATGTATGATGGATACCGGGCTGTCTCCCCTCTCCAGCTTCCCTCACACCCATCAAGACTGCCTGCTTCTCATCTGCACTCACTGACTAGCCTTGCCTCACCATGGGCATCTTATCACTGCAGCCCTTAGTATGAGTTCTGAAAGTGTACCTACCGGTGCTCTGGCCATCACACATGCTTCTCCAAGGCCTTCTCCTACAGTCTCTAGTAAGTTTGGAGAATTAGTTACTTTGCCCCTGACTGTGACAAAATGCCTGAGAAAAGCAACTTAAGGGAGGAAGGATTTATTTTGGCTCTCAGTTCGTGGGTACAGTCCATCACAGTGTGTGTGGGGGGGGGGGTATGGAGGCAGACTGAGGCAGCTGGTCACGCGGTGCTTGCAGTTAGAACAAAGAGGGAGATGCATGCTCTCTCTCTCTCTCTCTCTCTCTCTCTCTCTCTCTCTGTGTGTGTGTGTGTGTGTGTGTGTGTGTGTGTGTGTGTGTGTGTCTCCCCACCACAGCTCTGTCTAAGACTGTGGCTCACGGAAGAATGCTGCCCACAGTTAGGATACCCACTTCAGTTAACCTAGTCTGGAAATTCTTACAGACATGCCTCTGCAGGGGTCTGTCTCTTTGATAATGCTCTAGATCTTGTCAAGTTGAACATTCATGTCAGTCATCACGGTCGGATAATGATTGATCCATGGTAAATTTTAGGTAGACCTGTGGGTATTCTACAAAGCAACATTGATTTTGATGATATTTCTATAATAATAGTTTGGTGGGTTCTTTGTTTGTTTGTTTTTTTGTTTGGTTGATTGGTTGGTTGCTTAGATTTTCAAAACAGTTTTTTCCATGTGGCGTGACTGTCCTGTGACTTTCTGTAGACCCGGCTGGCCTGGAACTCAGGGCTCCACCTGTCTTCACCTCCTTTATAAAGGTGCTTGAACTAAAGGTGTGTGCCGCCACACTCAGTTAGAAAACAGTTACATTTACTGTGCGAGTGCTCAGGCACATACACGCCATAGCATACATGTGGAGTCAGAGGACAACGTGAAGGAGTCAGTCAGTTCTCCGTGTGAGTCCAAAGAATCAAACTGAGATGCTCAGGGCTGAACATCAAGTACCTTTACCTACTGAGTCATCTTGCCTGGTATCTCTCCCCTTTCTTTTAGGCAGAATCTTCTATATCCCAGGCTTGCCTCAAATTCCTGTGTAGCCAAGGATGGCCTTAACCTCCTGGTCCTCCTGCCTTTGCTTCCTGAGTATTGGGATTACAGGAGTGGGCCACCATGCTCAAGTTAGGGATGGAAGCCAGGGTTTTGCAAGTGCTAGATAAGCACTCTACCAACTGACCTGCACCTCTTGCTCTCTCAATTCTTATGCTAAAAAGAACGATTTAGTTCGGTGGTTAAAGCACCATTCAACAATGTCCAATTTCCTTTGCAATAAGAGCAAACTGGCCTCAGACCGAGGGGCCTGGGTCAGCAACATCACTCTGAATTTGATCATTTTTATTGTATCTATTTTTGGCATAACTGCCTGATGACTAGGGACATTGATTTTCCATTATAGTAATGAGTTAAGGTCTCCTTTGAAACTGGGTTTATTTAAGGAAAATAGCGAATCACTTAAGGAACATTTTAATAACAGCACTGGTGATCTTAAACTATTAAACTGTGGCAGGGATCCTGGAGGGGGCAGAGAGATAACTGAAGTGGGAACAATCTCACCCTAATAAGCCGTGTAGTCACAGTTCTGTGCCCCAGTGCCTTCCGCCTACGTGCCACCGTGCAACTGAGCAGCCTTTATTGATGGAGCCGGCTGGACTCAGTTTTCTATTAATATGAACTTAGAGTTCTGGGGCTGCTGGGTAAAACGTTTGTCCTTCAGGCCTGCAGACCTGAGTGTGAATCTCCAGAATTCACACAAAAGCCAGTTGCATAGTGTGAGCAGCTGTAACCCCAACCCTCCCACAGAAGGATGGGACAGGAGACTCTCTGGAAGTTCACAAGCCAGCTACCCTGCCATAAGCAGGTATGGATAAGAGATACTATCTCGAACAAGGTTGAAGACAAGGGGCAACATCTGAGGTTGTTCACACACATATTACGTGTGTGTGCGTGTGGGTGTGCTAACATGGAATTCTAATTAAAGAAGATTCATGGAAAATCAATTAGCATATCTGCTCATGGATTGAACAACTGAGTTGAAAAACCTGGGGAGACTGGACTGATTAGCTGCCATTAGCTACAGTACATGGATTCTCAGTCATAAAATGGGTGCTCAGTAAGTACTCATAAAAAGATAAGGGCAAATCCCAAGTGACGTCAGTGATAAGGAATATCCCAGCAAAGGCTGCTGGGAAGGAAATACCTCAGTCTGCAAACTACTTGATGTCGGAGAATGGGAACCTTACTCCAACTCCCAGAACCTAAATTTCAAAGGTTAGGCGTGGAGGTACTTCCCATCACTGGGAAGCTGGAGAGAGGCAGGTCCCTGCAGCTTGCTGGCCAGCCAACCTAGCCTAGTCCATTCGCTCCAGGCCAGTCAGAGACTCTTTCTCAATAAAACAAGGTGGATGGTGCCTGCAAAATGACAACCTAGTTGTTCTCTGACCTCCACACAAGTGCTCATTTGTGTGCAGTGTGTGTGAACCTCCACATACAGGTGTTCCCACCCCGCACACAAGAGGAAACTCAGGACAAGAGTGTGATGATGCATGATTAATGGCTAAAGGGATGGAAGAGAGGAGGGAGGAAGGAGAGAAGGAAAGCAGGAAGGGATCACTGTCTTCAGGGACTGATGGGGCACTGTGCTCAGGGCTGCAGCTGCGATCACAGCTAACACTCTCCACAGCTTCCACAGCTACAGGGACTAAACACCTTTACATCCCCATCAGAAGTCTCAGAGGTTCTGAGAGTTAGAGTAACTTGATTATGGTCACTCGGCAACCAGCCAGACCAAGGCATGGCCCAGCTCGTGAAGGCACAAGAACTGATACCCAGCGTGGAGTAGAACGAAGGCATCGTTGTGAAGATGGCTGATGATGTTTAAGGTCTCTGAAGGCCATTTCCAGAGCAAGATGGGAACAAAGAGCAAGTCTCACAAAGCTGAGCCTGGGGAAGACCCCACCTACAACAAGGTGTCCAGAAACCTAGAGTGCAAGGGCTAGTTAAGTCTGAAGTTTCATTTGCTGGTATTAGTCAAGCAAATCACAATACTTGCTCTGGCCTGCAAAATCCTATGGGCGATGTGTACATGTTGGTAGGGAACTTAATCTCCTACTTTTCTAGTTAACGTTCACCTTTGACACTGGTGGTATCGGATCCCTTCCGATACATGTAAAGAGGGTAGGACGGAGAGGTCACGTCCCTACGGGCTCTTATGGAAAGGAGGCATTTTCAAATATGTATAAAGAGGGAGTTAGCTCAGTAGTAAAGTGTTTGACTTTTAAGTGTGAGGACCTCAATTCAACCCCTAGCTCCCACATAAAAAGCAAGCAAGCAAACATCCAGCCATGATACTGCTTTTTTTTTTTTTTTATTGTGGTCCCTAAGCTACTGAGGTGGAGACAGGGTCCTTCCTGGGGGTCACTGGCCAGTCAGCCTTGCCTACTCAGTGAACTCCAGGCCAGCTAGAATTCACCCTACCCTGACAAACAAAATAGACAGCACCTAACGAACAACACCCGGGCTGTCCTCTGGCCTCCACGCATGCACCTGTGCGTGCATGTGCACACACACACATACACACTTAAACACACACAGGTGCTCTTCCATGTGCAGTGAATGTGCACCTCCACATACAGGTGCACATGCACTGCACATATATGAGAGATAGAGACAGAGAGAAAGAGATAGTCACTTACATGCATTTCCCTTCCATCATTTCACAGGGAATGGAGTCCAGCAGTGTCACCTGCCCTAGGCACAATTATTTCTAATCTTCCAAATACTGGCTTGGCTAGAAATTGGTTCTGCTAAGGGACTGTTTTATCTCATTTGATTTTTTCCCCCCTGAAACAAATATTCACGTATTCTAGGCTGGCCTCACACTCAATCTGTAGCCAAGAATGACCTTGAACTCCTGATCCTCCTGCCTCCACCTCCTGAGTACTAAGATTTCAAGTGTACACCTCTATGCCCCGTTTCCATAGTGCTGAGCATGGAGCCCAAGTGCATGCTGGGCAAGCACTCTGCCAGCTGAGCCGCCTCCCAACCATCTCACTTAAGCTTTGCAATCACTGTACATGATGCCCAGCTCGTTAAGAGTGGACAACATGTTTCAAGGAGGTTTATGAATGAATCATCTCACAATCACAGCCTTTCCACACTGCATAGTCCTTTCTGTTGAATTTGGTGTTCCAATATCAGTCACTGAGGCTGTCTAACCATTTCTGAAGAGACGAGTGTCGTCTTAATGGTCTGCACCCTCGTTAGGCATTGTTCTGTGATTACAGGCTACAGGCACTTGCACTCTCAGTCTGTAATGGTTACACATTTGACTGTAAGTGGGACTGTCAGGTAAGAAGTCACGACTTTTAATACAAGACCGTGATGATCCATCCACAGTGTGAGTTCTGGTGGATGCTGACTGACAATTTGATAGGATCTGGAGTCACCAGAGACAAGTCTTTGGGCATACCTGTGAGGGAGTTCTTAGGCTGGGTCCATTGAGGAGGGACGATCCATCCTGAATGTGAACAGCACTATTCCATGGGGCTGGGGACCTGGCTGCCTAAAAGGAAGAAAGTGAATGGAGGCCCAGTGCTCACCAGGCTCTGAATTTTCCCTTCAGACACAATGTGACCAGCTGTCTTGCATTCCCCCTGCCACGTCTTCACCTCAAGGAATTGTACCCTTCAGCTGAGCCCAAATAAACCCTTTCTCCTTTAAGTTGTTTTTGGCAAGCATTTGTCAAACTACTGTGGGACAATGGTCTTTTATCCTTGTATTATTTTTAATAAAACGCTAATTGGCCAGTAGCCAGGCAGGAAGTAA
Source organism: Chionomys nivalis (assembly GCF_950005125.1). NCBI lineage: Eukaryota > Metazoa > Chordata > Mammalia > Rodentia > Cricetidae > Chionomys > Chionomys nivalis. The sequence goes on along the minus strand of NC_080090.1, from coordinate 98,048,146 downwards.
AAGTGGGGCAACCAGGCAGGAAATAGAGGTGGGACAATGAGAATGCTGGGAAGAGGGAAGTTCAGTCTGGAGTCATGACCCAGCCTCAGAGGAAGCAAGATATGACTTCCTTGCTGAAAAACGTACCAGGCCATATGGCTAACTCAGACAAGAATTAGGGGCTGATATAAGTTATAAAAATTAGTTAGTAAGAAGCCTGAGCTACTGGGCCAATCAGCTTATGATTAATGTAGACCTCTGTGTGAGTTCTTTGGGACTTAACAGTTGCAGGAACAGGCAGGATAGAAAACCTCAGTCAATATCAAACATGTGACACATAACTAATGCAATGCTTAAAACATAAAGAAATGAGGGGCCTGGGAGACAATTTGCCAGGTAAAGGCACTTGCCACACTAGCCCAGCGACCTGAATTGGGTCCCTAATATATATGTAAAAGCTAGAAGGGGAAAACCTGCTCTCCAAACTGTGTTTTGGCCTCCACACACATGCTGTGACACATCCTCACCCCCACACAATAATAACAATAATGAATAAAGTAAGAAAAGCTGAGCTGTCTCAAAGTGGAGCTGGGAAGCTGTGGGAGGCTTGTGTTCAAACTGTTCAAGATTAAACAAAAAGATGTTACAACAAAGTTGGGAAAAATAACTGAAGTAAGAACCAGCCAAAACAGGTTCAGAGTTTAGGATTTCTGCCCAGTTAGTAAACTTCTTCCCAAAATGACTACTGAAATCCCCTTAAAAAAATAAAAAAGTAAAATATACATACACACACACACAAATGCACACACATTGTATTTGCCTGAAGGGATGTTGTTCAGGGCTGCTATGATTCCAGGACCAAAATTTCAACTCTTGGCTTCCCAAATAAATACTCTGGCCACTGCTAAGTTCCAAAGCCAGGACAAATGGCTGAGGTGTTTATTTAATATATCAAAGGAACTGGCTGCCAGGTTCTCTCCCAGCATCCCTCAGTCTCTACCTGTTACAGGTATAATGGTCTGCTCTGTCCCTTTAAGAGACAAGCCATGCCAGGCAGTGGTGGTACATGCCTTTAATCCCAGCACTTGGGAGGCAGAGGCAAGCCAAACTCTGTGAGTTCAAGGCCAACCTGATCTACAAGAGCTAGTACCAGGACAGGCTCCAAAGCTACAGAGAAACCCTGTCTCGAAAAACAAAACAAAACAAAACAACAACAACAAAAAAAGACAAGCTACAGCCATGCATACTTCCTCCCCTGTCCACAGAGGCAAGTTGATCTTTAGCTTCCAGCCTAAGTCCCTTCTTTTCAGTCTCTCTCTCTCAAAGAGTCAGCTTCTGTCTCTCCCTTCTCCCTACTTCTCCCCTTCCCCTACTCTGTTTCTCTCTCTCTCTCTCTCTCTCTCTCTCTCTCTCTCTCTCTCTCTCTCTCTCTTTCTCTCTCTCTCTACTTTTCCCCTTTCCCCTCCATAACCCACTAAATAAATATCCAAATTCACTCTGCATAGTGTGCCTATCTGTTTCCATCTCTCACCTGCCACACGGCTTCCTGCCTGGAACCTGGCTACCTTTATGGTCTGCCATGGTCTCAGGACCGGCTACCTATTGTAGCCACTTGGGTATCTGCAGCATTTTACTCAAACCATTACAACAGGGTTATAGGATATGGCTGGCCTTCTCCCCCTCAACCCCCAACACTACAGCCCAGGGGCTGGGCTGCCCTTCCCCCAGAGACTCTTCCCTATATAAACCAGATATTTTGGTTACCTGCCCCCTTGTACATTTGGCCTCTTGGCTGCTGCACCTGGTTTCCCTCTCTCCCATCTTCTTTCCTCTCCCCAACTCCCCACATGGCCCAGCTCAGTCTGGTCATGCCTGTTCTGGACTCTCCCAGATGTCCCTGCCTCTAGCCATTCTCTCCCACACATCTACAATAAACGTTCTCCTTCACCATACCTAGGAGCAGCCATGCCCTTTCCTTTCTTTTATATTTCTTTTTTCCATTTGCACTGAGTCAACTCCCTTGTTAGGCCTTGTTAATACTAGTTAGGCCATTGTTGATCAGATAGTCTAGGGATATAGCCTTCCTCTTAACACAAGATGTAGTGTCAGGATATTTGCATATGGCCCAGGGCAGTCTTGTGATAAATACCTTCAAATATTACCCGGGGGGAGTCGGGTATATACTCTTTCTTGTCTCTCATCACATGTTGCATAATCTCAAATGTACTCCTTCCACAAAGACTCCCAAGGGGGCAAAATAAGTCTTCCCTCTGTTCTTTCTTTTTGTTAACTGCAGACGAGATGAGTGCCCATCAGTTCTGCCAGCCACTCTTGCCCCTGCTATAGAGTTGTGCCTAACTTCAAGTGTCTCCCTGTCAAGATGAAGGTCAGGAAGGTATTTGGAAGGTGGGAGGCTTGGGCTGTGCCTGAATGTCCAGTGAAAGTCCTGCTGTGCCTCCCTGGAGAAAGGGTATAAAAACACTGGTCAGGGACTTCATACCTGAGACCAAGTGGGAAAGACGCCCAGGCCACTCCTCCTCTGAGATCCCCTCCTGAGAGTCACCCTACTGTATGCCACCTTGCACAGACATCACTCGTTAAAGGGACTAACTCTCAGTTCTATTTGGTTCTGGCACCTTCTCTTGGTGGCGCCATCAAGATCTGGGACACACACAAGGAGACATGATGGCCGTTGCTTAGAGGAGTTCATCTAGCAGTGGGAATAGTGGGGAGTGGCAATAGACTAAATATTCCAGGCTGCCGAGGAACAGCAACTTTGAAGCTGGGAGAAGAAAAGAACGGGTGAGGAGAAGGTTCCATCCTTGAAAGTGCCTGCCTTGTAAGTTCCAGGCGCTGAATTCAATCTTTACTGTGTTTAAAAAAGCAGAGCTTGGTAGCTCACACTTCTAATCCCAGGACTTGGGAGGCAGAGACGGGAAAGTCCTGTGGGTTGCTGCACAGCCAGCCTATGCTACTTGGTGAGCTCCATACTACTTAGAGATCATGTCTCTAAAACCAAGGTAGACAGTGCCAGAAGAATGGCGGTCATCTTCTGTATGTCACATGCCTGTGTGCATGCACACACACAGAGAGACACCAGCACAAGAACAAAACATAGGAAAAGAGGGAACTTGCCAGATCGAATGTAGAGCAGACACTTCCAGACAAAGGGAAGACAGGATCTGGTTCCAGCTCCTAAAATCAACAGGTTCCGGAAGTCTGACTGCTGAAGCAGAGCGGCTGGACTGAATCCGAGCTTTGTTCGCTGTTCTGACAAACTGGACTAAGCCAGTATTTTCTGAGCCTCAGCTTTTCACCAGTGCCATGGGAAATAATGATAGGCGCCTATGAGACGACTAGAGGACTAGATGGGCAAACATTGGCAAATGCTGCGCAGCCTCTAAGGTCATGCCTCTACAGGTGCTCGCTGCATGGTTCTTTCATCATTATCATCACAACCACCATCATCATCAGTGCTATTTTCCCAGCCGATGATTCAGGTCAGGGGCTCAGACAATAATGCAGATCACCTTGCCCTTGAGGTGAGCACAGGCTAATAGCATTTATGGGGGTGCTGCTACAAACAAGCCCCATTCCCAGCACGTTAGCTCAGTGAACCCCAGTGCAGTGTAAGAAGTAGGTTATCATGGCCACCCTCATTTTCAAAGGAGGAAGCAGAAGCTCATGGAGGTGGTGACTTACACCCTGCAAGGTCCCACAGATGATGGGCAGAAGTATTCACACATGAGCCTAGCTGTGCTGGCCCTAGATGGTTCCTCTTTGCCACTACCCCTTACATGGAGACGGACATCCAGAGACAACTGTGACATAGTACAATGTCCTAAGTGCAATGCCAATCTTATTAAAGAATAAGTGTGCTAGTTTTCCTGAGAGAATAAATGGAGGAGATTGGGGAAGCGTGGTCATAGGGGATGGCAGGGAGCTGAAATAACCCCTCCCTTTCCTCCTTTAAGTTGCTTCTATTAGATATTTTGTCCCCACAATGAGAAAAGTAACCAACACCCGAACCCTCACAGGAGGTCGGTAAAAACAAAAACCTGGAAGACTCAACAGAAAGGAAGGAGTAGGGCACGCAAGTACATCTTCAAGGACCCACAGAAACCTGAAGTGTAGTTTAGAAACCGAGATTTCGTTTCTGACAACATACCCGAACCCTCATATCCAGGCTTAGATCACTAAAGAAGCAGGACTTGAGACTTTGGAAATGATTCTTTTTACTCTGCCAGTAAAACGTTTGCAGCACAAACATGAGGATCTAAGTTCAAGCCTCAAAATCCACATAAGAAGGCTGGGCACAGTGGTGCACACTTCTAATAACCAGTGTTATTGAGAGGCAAGAGGATCCCTGAAGCTTGCTGGCCAGCCAGTGTAGCTGAATCAGTGAACTCCAGGTTTAGTGAGAGACTGTCTAAGATGAAAAGGGGGAGAATGATTGAGGAATACACCTGACAGCATCCTCTGGGTTCCACACATGCACACACTAGCACACCTATACACACACATGCTTCCACACATACAATACATGCACACACTTGCATGCCTACACATATATGCGCACTTAAGCACATGCACACATACATGTACACACACTTGCACACCTACACATACATGCATATACAAATGTTTATGCATGTGTGCTGGCTTGTTTTATGTCAATGTGACAATGCCTCCATGATATCAGGACACAGTCAAGCCTGTAGGGCATGTTCTTAATTAGTGATTTATGTGAAAAGCCTCAGGCAATGATATGTGGGGCTACCCTTAGTCTAGTGATCCTGGATTCTGTAAGAAAGCAGGCTGAGTAAACCATGGAGGAAAAGCCAATACATAGCATTAATGTGGGAGTGATTTCTTTCTAATCTGTTGCTTTCATTGGTTAATTAATAAAGAAACTGCCTAGGCCCATTTGATAGGCCAACCCTTAGATGGGTGGAGTAAACAGAACAGAATGCTGGGAGAAAGAAGCCGAATCAGGCAGTCGCCATGATTCTCCCACTCCAGACAGATGCAGGTTAAGATCTTTCCTGGTAAGCCAGCTCGTGGTGCTACACAGAATATTAGAAATGGGTTAGATCAATATGTAAGAGCTAACCAATAAGAGGCTAAAACTAATAGGCCAGGCAGTGTTTAAAAGAAAAAAAAAATAACTTACAGTCCATCATGTGGAAAAATCAGGACATGGACCCAAGAAAAGACCTGAAATGAGGAGACATGAAGAAACATAGCTTACTAGCTTGTTCTCTGTGGTTATGTAGCCTGCTTTATTTTGAGCTCATGAACCTTCTTAGGGGTGGCACTTTCCACAGCTTCCTGAACTTTCTCACTTAAGTGAATAATGTGAAAATTAATTTTCATTCTTGCCAGTAGACCAATTTGATAAAGTTTTTTTTTTCTCCAACTGAAGTTTCTTGTTACTTAGTGACCATATTTTGCACTATGTAAATAAAATTCTAACCAAAACATAAAAAAAAAAAGGGTTGCCTTGGTCATGGTGTATCTTTACAGCAACAGAACAGTGTCTTAGACAGTCACTGACAACAAGATAACATTTCTTAGTTAGAGAAATTTTGAAATAATAATGTTATAATTGCAATAAACCAGGCTCCAAGTCTGAACAGAAAAAAAAACAAACAAATGTTTATGCATACACATTCAGCACATACACAATACAATAAAAAGAAAAGAAAAAGAAGTATCTTTCCTATCTTCACCAACCCCACATCAGACAGAGGTCTGATCTCCAAAATATACAAAGAACTCAAGAAAATGGTCATCAAAAGAACAACAAATCATCCAATAAAAAAAAATGGAGTACAGACCTGAACAGAGAATTCTCAACAGAGGAATCTAAAATGGCTGAAAGACACTTAAGGAAATGCTCAGCATCCTTAGTCATCAGAAAAATGCAAATCAAAACAACTCTGAGATTCCATCTTACACCTGTAAGAATAGCCAAGATCAAAAACACTGATGACAACTTATGCTGAAGAGGTTGTGGGGTAAAGGGAACACTCCTGCATTGCTGGTAGGAGTGCAAGCTGGTACAGCCCTTTTGGTATCAGTGTGGAGATTTCTCAGAAAATTAGGAAACAACCTTCTCAAGACCCAGCAATACCATTTTTGGGTATTATACCAAAGGATGCTCAATTGTACCACAAGGACATGTGCTCAACTATGTTCATAACAACACTGTTTGCCATAGCCAGAACCTGCTAATAACCTAAGTGCCCCTTGATCAAAGAATAGATAAGAAAAATGTGGCACATTTACACAATGGAGTGCTACACAGCAGAAAATAATACTGACATCTTGAAATTTGCTGGCAAATGGATGGAGCTAAAAAACATCATTTTGAGTGAGGTAACTGAGACCCAAAAAGACAATTATCATATGTACTCACTCATAAGTGGTTTTTAGATATAAAACAAAGAAAACGAGCCTACAAACTACAATCCCAGAGAACCTAGACAACAATGTGGGCACTAAGAGAGACATTCATAGATCTAATCTACATGGGAAGTAGAAACAGAAAAGATCTCCTGAGTAAATTGGGAGCATGGGGACCTTGGGACTTTGAAGGTGAGGGTAGATGCAAGGAGGGGAGCAGAGAAAAATGTAGAGCTCAATAAAAATCAATATATATGTATATATAGGAATTTATGACCTTGGGAATGCAGAAGAAAAAAAAAGCATCTTCCCCTTGTGATAATCAAGTCCTTGTTCTCAGTCTATTTTCTCTCATTTTAGGCTTCACCTTCTCCTCCACCATTCGTTTAATACTGTTTAATTACTTCCTCGATAGCTTCAGCTGCTCATTACTACTGTCCACACACATAGATACAAAGGGGTGGTGCAGGAGGTTCTGTTGATCAGTATCTGCAATGCACTGAGACTGACAAATGAACCACTAGCATCCTATCATTGTTGCCAATAACAGCAGCCGGCTCAGCTCCCATTTATTGAGCATCTATTACATACCCGGTGTTTGTAACGAGCTGGAGAGATGCTCCAGTCAGTAAAGAGCTAGCCACTCAAGAATGAGGGTCTGAGTTTGATTCCCCAGGACCCACAGAGAAAAGAAAGATGCAACAACACATACCTATCATCCCAGAACTGGGGTGATGGAGGCAGGAGGATCCCTGGGTTTGCGGCCATACAGTATAGCTCAATCAGTGAGCTCCAGGTTCAGTGAGAATCCTGCCACAAAAAATAATGTGGAACATATCTTAAAAAGGCAGTCAAAATTGAATTCTGGCCCCTATACAGACACATGTGAACACACAGCCAATAGGATTGCGTGTGCACGCACACACACATACACACACATACAGAGTGGGGGCAATAAAGATGGCACCTGAAGAATGATATCCAAGGTTAATTTTAGCCTCTACACACATGTGCACACATATATGCACCATGGATTTGCGCCCGTACATAACTCCACATACATGTACATCCATGCACACACATACACAACATAAAAGAGTGATCTTCTTGCACAACTTCCAAGTCTTGTTCTTACAGCCATTCCTCTGTCACCAGAAGTGAAGGAGTAGCTGCATAGTTTGGCTGGCAATACTGGGGTTGTTTTTCTGCATTCCACATCCCTTCCAGTAATTACACAAAGAGAAAGGGGTTTGCATTATTTTGAGAGAAAGACAGACCCAGCCTTTCAACTTTACTAAGAAAGGGCATAAAAAGTTTTAGCAATGTAAGATGATTTCGTCGGAAATGCATGACTTGCCAAAGATCAGAATTGCTGAGCTGACTGGGGCAGGGCCTGGGGCCAGATGGCTGGAGATGGTTCGCAGACAGCTTCACACAGAAGTATTTCAACAAGGCACTCCTCTGACAAGGCTATTGACGACCTATTTGTACCTATTTATGTGGAGTCAGTATCAAGAACCGGGCGAGGAGACCCAGAGCTGCCGTTCTATGGAATCTCTGTGAGGTAGGGAAAGAGATGCAGGGGTCTTCCTCACAAGTTGCGGCACTATAAAACAGATGTCTGTGGAGAGGGTCAATAACCTGCCTACCTGAGACCCTGAAGCTAACACTGAACAAAATGTGTTTCTATTGTAACTGGCCTGCCTGTGATAAATTTATTCTTAAGAAACCCTTGTGTTACTCACTTCGACTATCAGATAACTGAAACTGTGAACACAAGACATCAGAATTCCTTGGGAATACCATGTTGGGGAAAGAGAGAAACTAAAAATAGCCTGGGCCAGACAGGGGGAAGCTTTTCAGACCACCTTACAGAGGAGACAACGGTGGACAGTAGTGGGCTGGACCACATCTTGACTGGGCATTGCTTAGATATGCACAACTCTGGCCTTGGCTGAACCTAGTTTATTGGGGTACAAGCTGTCACCCCAAGTCCAGCAACACTATCATTTTGACTAAGCTAGACAGCAATTTTGAAACTTAACTATCACTTTACTTTTGCAGGATCCCATAAACTATACTAGACAGTAATTTTGAAACTTAACCATCACTTTACTTTTGCATGATCCCATAAAAAAAAACATTGCTCCCATGACAGCGTGAAGAAATTCGAGAGTACCACACCGCCTCTCCCAAAAAAGTTTGTCCTCAGAGTTGGGAACACTGTTTAGGGGTTGTTGATTATTACTTGTATCAGGTAGAGGGTTGGGGTGAAACTATGTTTGTTTAAAAAAAAAGGATAATAATAATGGGTAACAGAGTGAATACTTGTGAGCTATTATTTATGGATAATTTACATTGGTATAGTTTTGTATATTGATACAAGTTCAAATTATGTTTGCTATTTCTGTTTACAGTATTTGTACACCTATGCAATGTTATTCTGTCAGATTGTATATATGCATGTTTCTACCTCTGTTTAGAACATTTTGTATATTGATACAACCTTTAGGGTATATTTTCATATTGCATTATATATTATTCTTACCTCTGATCAAGATACTTATACATTGTTTACACTTTGGGGTCATTGTCCTCATTTGCTTCACATTTGTTTACAGATTATTTAATATTCTGACATGAAGTCTGAGTCTTTAGGTTATAAAGGTATTAAATATTAGGTCAATAGTTGTTCATGTTTGTTATATATACAGTCAGATTAATTAGGTTCTTTAGATACATTAAGATTGTATTCTGTCTAGATAGGTAATCTCCAGCCACCTCAAGGATCTGTAAAACATGGCATTTAAATAAATTAGGGTTCTGGTGACATGAGACATGATTGCTCCTGACAGCACCAATCTATTCCCAAGAGAATGTTGAGCACTAAAGACACTCCACTTGGAGTTTGTTTTCTTCTTGGCACAATTGGCCTTTGGGCAAGGAACTGCCCATGCCTCAACCACTGACAAAGTACATGGTATCCAGACTGGATAAGCCAGACACAAGGAAAAAAGACTGTCGAATCTTGCCAAGACAGGGTAAGATAGTTTTAAAAAGTTTCTTGCCTCTGAAAATGGTCTGTCAGTTACGCTAGGCCTTAGCCAAAGTTGATTGTTCCAACGTTGCAAATGAGACTTTGAGTGATTGCTCTGGTAGCCAATTGTCTCCATCATATTCTGCTTGCTTTGGATGCTGCTTGATTGTCTACTCAAGAAATATTATCTCCCTTCACAGGCCTTCAATGGGGTTGAAGATTAGATAGTCGTAGTTACCTTCCTCTTACGATTTAGCTAAGCTTATTTCCGATGTAAGATTTAGACTCCTTAGAATAGAATGTTTATTAAAACATTTGTCATGTATTTCTTGCTTAATATTGCTTATGTTGTAATTTTATACTTGATATCTGTTCCTACTGTATATAGTTTTGTATTGGGTTTGGATCACTCTTGCTTACAGAAAAGGGGGAGACGGTGGGGAAAACCTTGTTGGCTGATTATCTTCAAGGCGTGGTTTTCTGGGACTCGAGGAAAAACCTGTACACTGCCCAGGTGCTCTCTCTCTGTGTGCCATTCCCGCAGGAGACTGCTGTGTTTGGATTTCTCATTTCCTGTTTCGTGAATTTCCCCTTATAATAAACACAAATATAATTGTTGAATTCTTTAACTAGCCTGGTTATCTCAAAAGATGTGGAACATCTCTGTGTGTGTGGTACATGCATGGTTGAATACATATGGGTGTGTCTCATGTTTATGTGTGTGTTGGGTGTGAAGGTACATGTGCATGTGTGTATATACGCATGTGAAGATCTGGGGCTAACTTCCAGTATCTTCCCTGATTATTCTCTATTTTTTTTACTTGGACTTGAGGGTTTTCTTTTACATACTAAATCCCATTCCCCCCGCCCTACCTCTTGCTTCCCCCACCTTCCTCTCATCCCAGACCCCATCTGTTCCCTAGAGAGGGTAAGGCAGCCCATGTGATTGCTCTCCGTTTTATCTACTGAACCTGGACACCTCTAATTCTGGCTTCTCTGGTTAGTCATCTTGCCCAAGAGAATCCCCATCTCTGTTTCCCCAGTGTTAGGATTACAGTCAGCTGCCATTCCTACACAGCTTTTTCGTGGGTTTTGGGCATGTAAACTCCAGTCCTTGTGTTTGTATGCCAAACACTTTATTACTGAGTTACCTCCATGACCCCTGGAACTAGTTTTAAATGTTTTGTTTGTTTCACATTTACCATTAAGCTTGTCATCAGATCTCCCTTCTTTTCAAAAACTGTATTTATTTACGGGTGCAAACGTGCATCCAATTGCATGTATGTGGAGATCAGAGAGCGACTTGTACGAAGCAGTTCTCTCCTCTGCCACGTGGGTCCCTTTACAGGCAGCAGCCAGCACCTTTACCCACTGAATCGTGTGCTGTCCCCATCAGACCAGTTTCTGAAGTACTGACATGAGAATTTGATTTAAATAGAGGAATAGCAAAAGGATATAAACAGTTAAGTAGTCTTAGCCAACGGGTCAAGGTGTGATCTGCCCGAGGGTTGTCTCTGTTCTATTATTCAGGATGATCTGAAGAAATTCTTACAGCTCCAGGGAATAATTGTGTTCTCAGGAGATAATTATGTCTAGCCAGGCATGGTGGCATTGCTCGTAATCCTATCACTGGGAAGTGGAGACACATGCATCCCTTGCGTTCACAGCTCAGTGTGCTCTAGGTTCAGAGACCCTGACTCAAACAACAAGGTGGCAAGTGACTGAAGAAGTAATCCGGCACCAACATCACTCTTACAAGTACGTGTGTGCAGCAAAGACACACACACACTCACACACCAGATTTAAAAAAAAAACATGAAAGACAGGTTTTTATTTCTGTTCCAGGGTATACAGCCTTACAGTCTGAGAGTTAGGGAGTCAGGGGCATTAGTTCCAAGACCCAAAATGATTCATAGGGAAGGTGAAGGACACCAATTTAGCTAGTTTGTTAGCTTTAAATGTCAACTTGATGCAGCCTAGAATGATCTGAGAAGAGTCTTAATCTGGAATTGTCTCGATCAGGTTGGCTTTTGGTCTGGTCTGTGGGGGATTTCCTTCATTGGGTTAACTGAGGTAAGAACACCCACCCTGAATGTGCGTGGAGCCATTTCATCGGCTGGACCCTGGAGTGTATAATAAGGAGAAAGAAGTTGAGCAGTGTCAGGTATTCATTTATTCTTCTCTGCTTTTGACTGTGAAGGTGATGTGACTTGAGTTCCTGCCTTGATTTCCCCACAATGATGGGCTGTAACCTGGAACTAACTGTGCACTGAATAAACCCTTCACATTTACAGTTGCCTTTGCCTGGGTATTTTATCATAGACACAGACATGAAAGTCGGACATTGGCCTTTTGCCACAGAGATGGAGACAACAGTCACAAAATGAAGGCAGAGGGGTCAAGATTTCCTCCTGTGTCCAGTCAGCCATCAGCCCAGGTGAGGGGACAATGGACTCCAGCCAAAGCGGTATCTAAACTTGTTGATAGCTGTCAGCATCAAATTACCATTGAACCAAACATTGGTCTCCACAGAATCTTCAGCTCTGGTTCCTGTGTGACCTAATTAGGAAGGTGTGTCCTCGGGGGAGAGTAGAGGTTAAGAAGGTTTGTAGGGCTCCTTCCAGGGCAAGTGCTGGCACACATAGTTAACCTCTCTACTTCTACTCATTAATTACAGCTCTTGATCTGAAAATGACTATAATCATTTTTTGTTCCATCTTCAATAAGGTCACAGATGTTAAAATGTAAAGTATCAAAATGTGCAGAAATCACTTCATAGCTCCTACTTGTGGTTTTTAAATATTCAAATCTGATAGAACTTTAGTAAAGTAAAAAATGACATGTCGGTCTCATTGGTGTGCTCTTGGGAACATGCAAATATTTTAGATCCTTTTAATATACAACTTTAATCTGAAAAGTGAAAACAGTTCTGGAGGGCAGGGAGATGGTTCAAACAGTGAATCACTTGCAGTAAGCACAGGGACCTGAATTTGATGCCCAGCACTCATATATAAAACAAGCCTGTTGGCATCTGCTTGTAATCCCAGCAGCAGGGAGGCAGAGACAGGTGGATCCTGGAGTTCAGTGGTTAGTCAGACTAGCCCAACTGGGATGCTCCAAGCCAGTGAGAGATCCTGTCTCAAAAAACAGCCTTTGGTGGACAGCTTTTGAGGAATGACACCTAGGGTTCACAAGTGCCTTACATGCACATGTGTGTGTGTACACACACACATCACACACACACACACACAAAGCAGTTAAGTGGCTTTGAAGTCAAGCTCTGGGATGACTGGCATGGATCACCATGTCTAACCACTTTACATGGGCTTTAGAGGATTGAACTCAGGTCCTCATGCTTGCAAGGCAAACACTTTAACACCTGGACCATTTCTCCAGCCTCATCTAATTCAACCATTGATTTAGAAATATCTCCACTTTAATTTACGAACACAATGTGTGTCTGTAAGATGGCTCAGCTGGTGAAACTTGTTGCCAAACCTAATGACCTGAGTTCCATTCCCAGGACCCACATGGCGGAAAGAAAAATCTAACTTAACACAAATTGCTTTCTGAGCACATGTTGTCTTACGACCTCCAAAGTGAACTGTAATATGTATGCTTAGCATTACAAACACTAGATAAATGAATAAAACAATTCAATAAATCACTATACAAATCATCTTGTCCCACATCTCTTAAGGCATTTAACTCACTGCGAAACAAAACAGGAACCTTCAGACACAGAACCAAAAATTACACTGCTGAAGTTGCTCGCTACCCTAGTGAGAATTTAAATTTGTGTAGAAAAGGTAAGCTCATGACTTCTGTGTATATGGTCAAATGCCACATCAAATGTTGTTCAATCATAAACTAGAATATATCAGATTCCTGTGTGGGTACCCAGAGTCAGTACAAAAGCATCCTGGGAAGAATGAGGGCCCATATGAGCATCTTCATTGTGGTGTCTTAGTGCGTAACCTCTATAACTCTATTTTCACATGTAAGATGATGCCTCTATATCTATAAACAACAATCTTTATACCATGTCTTATTGACATAAAAGAAATCAGTATGTATGAAACAGACAGTGGCATTATTTTTCAACTACTACTAAAGAGAGCATACTGTCCTTTCCAATAGAAGTGGTTATGAGTGCCAACTGAATCCTGTTCACCACCATTGTTCACACACAACACTTTACCCTAAGTCTTGCACAGCTTGAAAATCAAGCTCCATCTTCAATGAAATGAATTGTTGGTGTTATGGTAAAAGAAAAATGCTGCTAGTCCCTGAATGGCTGTAGTAAGCAGCAGGTCCTAAGACCACACTGCAGGTCCCCCAAAGAGGTGGCAGGCAGTGGGCAGTGGGTCCCGAGAGCAGTCAGTCCCAGGCAGGGATGGTGCAGTTCTCCAAGTAACTACAGTGGGCCACGAGTTCCAGGCAGGGAGCCGTGTGGTGGGTGAGAGACCTCGATGGGGCAGCCAGTCCTACCAGGAGAGACAGACAGATGGGCATGCCATAAGACCACTCCAAAAGTGGCTGGTACCAGGCAGGGAGCCAAGCTGCTGGCGAGAAACAGAGATGTGGATAGGTACATCATGCAGAGTGAGGTTGGATATTTATTTAGTGGGTTATGGAGGGTAAAGGGGAGAAGGGGAGAAGAGCAGAAAGAGAGGCAGAGAGAGAAAAAACAAAGAAGGGGGAAGGGGAAAAGTGGGGAGAAGGGAGAGACAGAAGCTGCATGAGAGAGAGAGAGAGAGAGAGAGAGAGAGAGAGAGAGAGAGAGAGAGAGGAAGGAAGGAAAGGACTCAGACTTGAAGCTGGAGATCAGCCTGCTTCAGTGGATGGGGGTGATGGAATGGGCATGGCTTGTCTCTTAAAGGGACAGAGCAGACCATTACAGTTAAAGTTTTTAGTTACTTTTGTTTATTTGTCTTGTTTTGGGGTGTTTTGTTGTTGTTTGCTGTATTTTTAGACTACAGCTAGTTAACTGATTAATTTGTTGTGCGAGAGAGTGCCTATATATACCTCAGTGCAAATGCAAGAGGTCAAAGGACAACTTGTCAGAATCGGTTCTCTCCTTCTACCATGTGGATCCCAGGGATAGAACTTAAGCCATCAGACCTGGCAACACAGAGTTCCACCTACCCCAAGCAAATTGCTCTGCAGCTGGGGCTGACCTTGAAATCTTGATCCCTCTGCTGGCTTCTCTGGAGTACTGGGATTGCAGACGCACAGCAACACACCTAAGTTTATTCAGTGCTGGGAATGGATCCTAGATCCTTCCTGAATGCTTGGCTCTACTCACTGAACCAGCTCCCCAGTGTGAATGGAAATGTCAGTGACCTATTCAAGCAGCTTAAATACTGGATTTTGTTGTGACTTGGGGCAAGCGCTACACGCACATGCTCTCTTTTCTGCTGTAAAGCAGGGACTGTCCTAGGCGGATGGCAGGCATACTCTCAGCTCCACCACTCCACTCTTTGTGTCAGGCAAGTATTACCGGATAATGCATCCTCATTTTAAAGAACTCTGCTCATCTCAGAAGAAAAACTGCTGCTACCTAAAACCAGGGCTAGGGTGATGTATGCCTCCTCCCTCTGCCCAGCTGTGGAGGCCCAAAAATGTGAGCCAGTTTCTACGTTGACCAAAGCTCAGGAAGTTTGGAGCTTTCCTTTAGAGCCTTCAAGGTTATTGTGCTTCTACCTCGAACAAAGGTCCTACCTGACTGTGCTGAGAGAGCTCTACTCTCTCGAGGCCATTGTCACAGCTGTGGCTAATTGCCAGACTTTGTGCTCCAGGAACTGAGAAGTAGATCCGTTCCTACCTCAAACAAAGGTCTAAGGAGCCAACTAAGTTCAGTTCCCTTTATGGAGATAACTCTTGATTACACCCAGGGAGTGGTTTGCCACAGAATGTTTTGGTCTGGGGTGTGAGCGTGACTTGGTGACTTGTTTGGTTCTAGCAACAGAATGTTTAACTAAATGTAGCCCGTGACTTTCAATTGGTCTGTTCATTTCCTTGTGTCATGTTAATGCAGTCCTTTGGGGTCAGGGCATTTTAAGCAGTTGGAAATTAAACACAGGCAAATTTCAGTACACCCTGGAATTCCCTCCTGTGATACCATCCTATATGTTTCTCCATTTATTATTTTCATCCATGTATTCATATTCTTTACTGTATTTCTAATCCCCATCCCTTTACCCTAGCGAGAGGTAATTTTGTCTTGGCTGGTCCCTGACAAACACTGCCCAGTGTGGTGTGGTCAGCTGACACCCAGCACTTGCTGCACAAGCATGAGGAATGACCATTTGTGCCTGTAAGCCCAATGCTATGGAAGGCAGAGACAGGAGGATCATGGTGGCATGCCGGATGCCAGTCTAGCTTTAGGTTCAGTGAGAAACCCTGAATAAACCAATTAGGGTGGAGACTGATGGATCAGGACACTCAACATCCTTTCTGTTTTCTGTGGGCACACACAGGCACAGTATACACACCTGAGTGCACATACACAATAAACAAAATAAATCTCTCAAGGAAATAGTACAAGTATAAAAGGAAGGAAGGGCAAAGTAGAGAAGTGGTGACAGAGAAGACACTTGCTCACATTTGGGAAAGCACCCAAAAATCACTTCTCCAAAATTTAAAAATGAATTTGAAATCATTATTGTCATTATTTTGTATATATATATATATATATATATATATATATATATATATATATCTGTGGTAGGGGGTCTATGAACACACATGTGCCAGTATGTTCCCCGTGTGTGTGTGTGTGTTTGTGTGTTTGTGTGTGTGTAGACCAGCAGTCAACCTTGGATATCATCCGTTGGGTACTATCTACCTTGTTCTTTGAGACAGGGTCTTTCAACAGTCTGAGCTGGCCTAGGAACCCTCCTTCCTCTGCTTCTGCAGTGCTGCGTTGCAAGAGCATCCAGCCACACCATTGTCTTCTGTGGGCTCTGTCTGGACTGAACTCGGGTCCCCGTGCTCACCTGGCAAGGGCTTTACTGACTGAGCCATCTCCCCAGCCTTGCAATTGAATTGTGAGGCATGGCTCTAGGAAAATGTGTTTCAGGTCATACACATTCCTTAGAATTATAACCCAGAGCTCAAAGACAAGTTGCCCTGGTTACTGGAAACCCTGACATACTGCTATGCTTCTGTAAATCCAAAGCTGGCTTATAAAATTAACCACCCCTCAGTATTTATTTTGACACCAACTGTGCATGTCTTGGTCCTTTCACACACAAATGACACCAGCTCCCATGGAATTCCATAGAATTCTTCTACCATCCTTATTTATCTGCTTTTTTTTTTTTTTTTTTTTTTTTTTTTTTTTTTTTTTTTTTTTTTTTTGTCTTGCCAATCCTTCCTCTGACCTCATAAATGCTGAACCTTTCAGGGGCAGTAGCCCTTTGAAAATGAAGGCTCTCCCTATCCATCTGAAAGCTGTTAAAGGAAAAATTCAGAAAATGCCTTCACACAAAAGCGGGAAAGGGAAGAAAAAAAAAGCTACCTTCCAGATTGAGTTGCTCAGGAAAGCACAGGGTATAAAGAGCCAGGCGTTCCCTGACAGATGGCAGGCAGGAGCACGCAGCTAGATGGGTGGTGCACAGGGCTGTGCTCTGCTGCAGATACAGAAACAATAAAGATGCTTATAGATTTAAAAGAGAGCTGTAATTAAGTAGGTCATTCTAACCGATAGAGCTTTACCAAGGCAGAACAGCCAGTTCGGAGGCTTTCGCAAATTGGATAGTGTTTCGCTGATTTATAGGTCAGTTCTAGGATAGCAGAGCTTCCAGGATCCTGACGGGTGTGTGGGTGGGTGTGCGAATGTCTGTGCTTCTGTCCTGTTGCACACACAACTAGAGCTAAGGTTTTACATGGCTCCTACCCATCTGACAAGTTCTCAGACTTAGAAAAATGGATACCATGACCCTTATGCTCAGTTGCTTTGGGCAAGCGAGAGAAAGATCTGTCAAGCCCCGGGTCTCGGTGTTACAGCTGGAGTTGAGAAATGTCTTCCAAGCAGCTTCAAGTCAACATTCACTGACAGAAGCAAGACTATTATTTAAGGTAACAGAGAATGTCAAAAACAAACTGCGCCTGGCGTTTTGACAAGACACTATTGAAGGAGAAATACTTCTTCAGTACTTGTGTAACCGTTGGGGAGAACTCGACAATTAATATCCTGAGGTCTGGGTAATAGGATTTCCAGGAGGCTCCGTGGCTGCCTTCTGATCCACATGAAAGGCACAAGCAAGTGGAGGACATGGGTAGGAATAATTTGAGACAATGAGGTCCCTGGAAAGGAGCTGAAGTGTCAGAAGCCAGGTGCCTGGTGGCTAATTAAAACGTAACTCCTCCTCCTGGGAAGCACACTCCTGGACAGGAGACACAAAAGGGAAACTGCCGGCATCCCAAGGGGAAAAGAAGTGAAGAGAACCCATCCCATATCTCTGATCCCTCCCCTCCTCTGGTGGCACTGCAACGTGGGCATCCCTCTGCAGACAGTGGCCCCAGTCTGAGTCAAGCAAGCCCACAGCACTGTCAAGCTATCAGTGACTCAGGATGCTGACAAGTGGCCAGGTTCCTGAGCTCCCTCCTCAGGAATCTGTTCCTTGTCAAGGAACCCAATGCAAGTGTAGTCAGCAGATGCTGTGAGCACATCACTACACTAGACAAAATTTAAGAGTGTGGATAAGACGGTTCAGGAGGGAAAGGAGCTTGCCATCCAGACTGAGGACCTGAGTTCAATCCCTGAGACCTGCACTATAGGGAGATCTAACTCCCATAAGTTGTCCTTTGCACTCCTATGCATAGCATAGCATACTTATAAGCATACTATGGCAAGGACACACACACATACAAAGTAATATTGATATCTATCATATAGATCACTAGAAGCACTTGCCCAAACTGTAAGGAACTTATCCAGAATTCAAGTGACTGTTGTAATAAGAGCGGCGGGGCTGCGTCCCCGGCACCCGGCCGCCCACATGGCTAGCTTATGCCCCGAAATAATTACACGGAAACTGTATTCTTTTAATCACTGCCTGGCCCATTAGTTCCAGCCTCTTATTGGCTAGCTCTTACATATTGATCTAACCCATTTTTAATATTCTATGTAACACCACGAGCTGGCTTACCAGAAAAGATCTTAACCTGCGTCTGTCTGGAGTGGGAGAATCATGGCGACTCCTGACTCGGCTTCTTTCTCCCAGCATTCTCTTCTGTTTACTCCACCCACCTAAGGGTTGGCCTATCAAATGGGCCTAGGCAGTTTCTTTATTAATTAACCAATGAAAACAACATATTAATACAAGACCCACCTCCATCAAGTGACTTCTCCTGACTTCCTTCCCTGGCTTTCTCCACTACACCCCAGGATTATACTTGGTCAGCCTCAAAATGCAGTTTTCCAATGAAATCCTGGCAATGCTAACGTTAGAGCCATGAACTGCTGTAACCGAGGCAGTCTCCTCACTTTGCATGCCTCCAGAAAGTCACCCCCATGTGGTGTGGGAGAACAATTCTATATCTGTCAATTATGTTTTAAATAAACACTGAACGGTCAGTAGCCAACCAGGAAGTATAAGCTGGACAACCAAACAGGAAGTAGAGGCGGGGCAATAATAACAGGAGAATTCTGAGAAGGAGAAAGCCCATTCCTCCCAAGTCCTGTCCAGTCGTGGAAGAAGCAGGATGTGACCTGCCCCGCTGAAAAAAGGTACTGAGCCATGTGGCTAACATAAATAAGAATAATGGGCTATATAAGTTATAAGAGCTAATACAAAGCCTCAGCTAACAGGCCAATCAGTTTATAACCTAATGTAGACTCTCTGTGTGATTTTCTCTGGGACTAAATGGCTGGGGGACTGGGCAGGACAGAAACCCCAATAAACAGGCCCTTTATGTTTCACCCATGGGCAATTGTGCACCATACCAATGCAGACTTGTGTGATGCTTATAGATTTTGCCATAGCATTTTTAAAAATACTTGCCTTTAATTATAGATATGTGTGTGCATATGTGCATATCAGCGCTGGTGTCCTTGGTGGCTGGAAGATGACGACAGCTCTCCTGGATCTGGAGTTACAGGCAGGTGGAGCTACATGATGTAAGTTCTGGGGACTGGACTCAGATCCTCTGTCCTAGTAGCAAGGGCTCTTAACTGTTGAGCCATCTCTCCAGCTCCACAAGAGCCATTTAAAATGCCAAGAGTAGTCAGTCCCTCTGTCTTAACGTCAATCTCACACACTTTCTCTGTCTTCTGTGTTCACTATGCCTATCTATCCCCTCTCCCAGGATCTGTTATCCAATCTGTGCCTACAAACTCACAAAGGAGTTCAGTCCCCAAAGTCATCTCCTAATGATGTTCAGAGTGTTGAACCATAGTCTATGATGGGCTAATGGTATCTTCACAAAGTGATCTGATTTTTGTGCTGTGCAACTATTTCCTCTGATTTAAAACATTCCCTCTCCTACACATAGGCTCACTAAGACTTAGGAACACCCTGTCTTTCACTGTTTATATACACTACACAGCCTTGTGGCTCCCTTAAGGCTCCTACAGGTCATATACAAACTCTGCCACCCGATACAATAATTCATACAAGTTTCTCTGTGCCCAGACATTTTGAAAAAGTCAGAAATAAAATTTGTTAAAATTCTCTTTACTCTTCTCCAAGATTCCTTCCTGTTTGGGACCAACCAGGTCTGTGGAAACTGCAGTAGAACCTCTACCTTGGAAAGAGGCCTGAAATCCAAGCCGAGGTGCTCAGAAGGGGAAGCCACGGGCTGTCTGGGAACACTTTTCCTAATGTCTCAAAGAAACCAGGTTACACAATGGAAGCATATGTCTGTGTTAGTTACTTTTTCCGCAGCTTGTAAGGAGTTTATTTTGGCTCACGGTTTGAGGAAATAGCATGACAGCAGGAGCGTAAGGTCACATTGCAACCACAGTCAGGAAGCAGAGAGCATATAGGGAGTGGGGTTGCTCCATGAAATCTTAAGGCCCATTCCGAGTGACCCGCTTTCTCCAGCTAGATTCTAATTTCTAAAGTTTCTATGATCTTTCCAAACAGCACCACCACCTGGAAAAAAAGCATTCAAATACGAGTCTGGGAGACACTTCATGTTCAAGCAACAGTTCACTAAAATGCCTACAAAGCCCTTTAGTTGTATTATTTATTATTATTATTATTATTATTATTATTATTTGTGTGTGTTTGATGTGCACACATGTACACATGCTAATGTGCACATGGAAGTCATAGGCATCTTGCAGGATTTGATTGTCTCCCTTCACCATGGGAGCCAGGAATCAAAGTTGGGTTGTCAGATGCTTTGATCTGAGCCTTCTTGCCCACCCATCCTCACTTTTCTACAGAAAATCTTAAGTTGCTTTCATGTCAATGATAGCTGTGCCAAGCCATTCATTATCAGCAATGAAATACGAAACCAGGTACACAGTTCATTCCGAGCTGCTGAGAGACTCTCAGCCCAGTGCCAAGAAGATCCTTGAAGTCAGATGAGAGTCTGGACTCCTGTTCTACCACTGAAAAACATGGACCCAGACAGCCACAGCAGGGTATCAATCAGGCTGGAGAAGTGAATTGGCTGGAAAGTGCTTATCCAGAAAGAATGAGGACCTGAGTTCAGATTCCCAGCACCCAGCTAAGAAGCTGGGTGTAGTAATATGGATTTGGTATGAGTTCTAGGAAGGTGCATATGAGTGAGTTCCTGGAGATCACTGCCTCGACACTTTAACCAAATTGGTGAGCTTAGCTTATCAAGAGACACTGTTTCAAAGACTAAGGTAGAGAACAATAAAAGAAGATATGCGACATTGACCTCTGGTGTCCATGTGTGCATGCACAGGTAAATGTGAACACACACACATGCACAGAGGCAGAGAATGAAATGATAAAGGCAGATAGATACTCAGCATTGACCTCTGGTGTCCATGTGTGCATGCACAGGTAAATGTGAACACACACACATGCACAGAGACAGAGAATGAAATGATAAAGGCAGATAGATACTCAGCATTGACCTCTGGTGTCCATGTGTGCATGCACAGGTAAATGTGAACACACACACACACACACACACACAAAGGTGGAGATCAATCCACACAGGGGCATACTGAAGATCTTACAGAAACAAAGAGGCTCCTGACATATCCCTTCTTCTTACTTCTGCTTTGAGAGGACAGCAAGAACAAAAGCAAATGGCATTCTTCCTTCTTACCATCCTAGGACTTAGGGTTCTTATTTCATATATCTGAAATATTATGATATTATTGTTATATTTTTACCATTAAATATTTATTTATAGTTATGCTTAGTATGTATCACAAAAGAGAGATCATTCTAGTGAAAATACAATGCTACTTCTTTGCACCCATGGCTTGGAGCATTCAGAGTGGTCACTGGTATCTGGCTTTTCTCCCCCTGAAGGAAAGGTCACTCCTCTATTTGCTGCTGGTCAAGGCTACAGGACGAACCAATATGTGAAGCAGAAAGGCAACATGTTGCTTCTGGGCTCAGCAGAAAATGATCAAAAGGTCAATTTCCATTGGTCCATACCTTGGCAATGTGCACCATGGGGTAGCCACATATGGTGAGTCAGAGTTTTTGAGAAAGGGTCTCTCCATGGCCTTGAACTCTCCAATAGACTAGGCTGAGTGGCCAGTGAGCCTGAGGAACCCATCTGTTTTCCCTTCCCCCAGCACTGGGATTCCAAACCCCCATCACCACGTCCAGCTTCTCATGTGGATTTGGGGTACTGAGCTCAGGTCCTTGTGCTTATAGGCAAGCACTTTACCAACTGAGTCATCTCCCCAGCCCCTGAAGCACTCTTTCTTTACGTATCAGACACTATTGTAACATTCCAACCAAGTTACATCTTGAAAGCAAATTGTCTTTTGAAAAGGCAAATAAATATATCAGATATTTTTCACTATTTTTTGGGGGGGGAGGGAACTCAATTTGACTCAACTTTGGGATGGGTTTGACATATATTCTGGAAATATTTGCTCCAATATGCATGGGACTGCTTTTTCTTAGACATGCATGATCTTGACACACATGAGGTCTAGGGCCACAAAAAACATTCACCAGGGTCTGACCTTATTGACAGTATTTGTATGTGGGGGGTGCATGTGTGCATGCATATGAGCATTCATGTGTGCATGCGTGTGAGTGTGTGCATGTATGCATCCGTGTATGCATATGTATGTGTGTGTAGAGGCCAAAAGATGACCTTTCTTTCTCTGGTGCTGTCCAACTTGGCTTTTTAAACAGGGATTCTCATTTACCTAGAACACATTGATTTAGGAGGAGAGAAAAGCTGGGGATGGTAGTACCACAGAGAAGACAAAAAAGGCAGATCCTGGGGCTTGCTGGGTAGCTTTTTTCCCCCAAATTTATGTGTGTGTGTGAATGAGCACATGCCATAGGTAGTTGTATAAATATGTGTGTGTGTGTGCAGGTAACTATGGAGGGCAAAAGACCGTGTCTTATATCATAAATTAACCCATTTCTATTAGTCTATGTATCACCACAAGGCTGTGGCTTACTGGTAAGGTTCCAGTATCTTTCTCCTTTAGAAGCTCCATGAGATCTGCCTGACTCCACCTTCCTTCTTCCTGCATTCAATTAAATTTTCTTGCCTAGCTATATTCTGTCCTGCCATAGGCCAAATCAGTTCTTTATTAACCAACGGTGATAAAACATATTCACAGCATATAGAGGGAGTCCCACATCACCCTCCAGTAGAGCAGCAAGCACTCTTCATGGAGAGCAGCAAGCACTCTTCATGGCTGATCCATCTCTCCAACCCCCTCCAACACACCTAGATTTTTGTGCATAAATTCACATTATCAAGTTCAGGTTCTCAGTCTGACCAGACAAGCATTTTACCAGCTTTGCCATGTCCTTGACCTATTATCAGCCACTTTGATCCTCATTTTAACTGCACCTGCTCACAGACTCCCAGGCCAGGCAGGTAGGGACTGTGCACAGCAGATGCACCCAGCTGACTGAAGGTGACAGGATAACCCTGTGTTCTATGCCATGTCCTGCTGTAAAACAGCAAGCTTCTGTACAAGCAGAGGGATTCCAAGCAGAGCCACCACTGTCACACTCTGGCTGAGCAGACAGATGTTCCGGCAGATCTGTGAGTGACATGTGATGATGGGGTTGGGGGTGTAGAATGAGCTGTGTTCCATGGCAGATGCTCCCAGGGAATGTACCGCAAAACTTCTAGACAAACAGATTCAGCGCTCAGCCTCTTTCTTTCCTTTGTCTCCTTCACTGGTAATCACAAGGAACTTGTCAATGGCCACAGTCTGTTTAGCATTCCTCAGGAAGTGTTTCTAAGAGACGTGAGCTTACGAATTACACAGTTCCAAAGACGCTCGGCAGCACCACAAATGGGCTGTTTTCAGAGCAGTACCCCAAAACATTTTAACATCTTTACTGTTTGACAATTTATACATGTTTACAATATGTGTATCTTGATCATATCCCCCCAACTCTACCCTCTCACTACTGCCAGACATAACCCCCCCCCCAAACATACCACCCTCCTTCCTTCCCCAAAAAGACTGGAGATAGCTTGGTTGGCAAAGGGCTTGCTTTCTAGCTGATCCCAAAACGCATATAGAAAGTCAGGTGAGGTGTTGCATTCTTGCAATCCCAGCTCTGTGGCAGTGAAGTGAGGTGGATCCTGGGCTAGCTGGTCCGTCAGCTGAGCCTGCATAGCAAGTTCCAGGCCAGTGAGAGACCCTGTCAACAAAAACAAACAAGAAAAAAAAAAGACAATCAAGGTGGACAGCACCTGAGTAGCCACACCTGAGGCCATCCTCTGGCGTCCATGTGCACTGCACGGACACCTATAAGCACACCAACATGTGGGTGAACACACACTAGTTTTTGATGACAGTGTTTGCCAAGTGCTGATCACTTTTAAAGTCCACCTTCAGAACAATGGGCGGCTATATACCCTGCCATGAGAAAGCAGAAAGGAATACAGTTGTCATGGTGGTTTTGATTTGGAGCCAGAGCTGCCCTTGTTTGTGACAATCTCCACAGAAACAAAAGCAGTGAAATGGTGAAGGGGGAAAAAAATCGCCTGTATGTGGCAATCAGTTTTGACACCAGGCTCATCAATAGCCCAGCCTTTCCGGGGCACGTCGTTATCTATCCTATCTGCCAAAGCTGATACCTAACAAGGTTGTCTTCAGAGCTGTTGACATGCCAGGAGAAAGTCTGTCTTGTAAATCACAGAAAGAGGACAGCTTCTCCAGATCTCATCAGTGATAAAAGGAAGCGAGGCACACAGGATCAGACACTGGGGCGCTTGCGGGCAAGGACTCCGGGTACTACTTGTATTTTGAATAAGGAAATATATCTGTTTCTACTTCTCTTGAGACCCAGTAAGAAATCACTGATTTAACCTATATATCCCAGCTTTTTAACAAAACAAAAATGGAGGGCCTCTGACGTAGCTGACCGGACGTAGGCAGTCAGCACCCACTACTTCATGATGTGAGTCTGGTCCCAACACCCACATAAATGTACAAGGAGAGAAGCAACCCCCCAGGTTGCCCTCTCATCTTTGCCTGCCCACCCTGACACACATGTCCACACAACACACATACGACGGAGCGACAGTAGTAATTTTAAATGGAGTTTTTTTTTAATGTACAGGGAAATGATAAGAGACAGCAATACATTGTAGTATAAGTGATGAGAGCAGTTAGGGGTGTAATTCAGCAGTAAAGCCCTTGCCTCTTAGGAAATTAAGTCCGGGGTTAAATTCCTAGCATCACACAACACAGCTGCATGTATATGCACGCGCGCGCGCACACACACACACACATACACACACACACGCAGAGCTGCATGTACACACACACACACACACACATAGGGAAAGTTCAATCAGGTCAGTGAAGCAGGCAAGGTACAGCTTCTCCCCACCTACTGCAAAACCATAGAAACAAGAACAACAAAAGCTTTTTAAAGAAATTGCAACTATACTGAAAAAAAAAAGCACCTTGGCCCAGAAACTGTTAAGGATTTCTTGAGAGGACGGAAACAGTCACGGGGAAACGATATCTCAAGATACCCACAAAGAAAACTGCTAAAAGAACCAGGGACCTTCTAAGTCCAGAGGAGAGGTCACTGGTGTCCAAAAGGGAAGAGGGTAAATGACCTTCTTGGTCATGAGGAAAAAGCTAGGCTAGCCAATTGTCCCCCGCCTTCCCAACCCCAGGTGGGCAAAACCAAGCCAGAATTGGCCTTACATGGGTGGTGAGTGCTGGCATTCATCTCTGCAGTATACCAGGTGGTCAAGGGCATGCCTCCACATCAGAGGGTACACGGTAGTTCACTTATATAATATTAACACTCAGGGGGCTGAGGCAGGAGGATTGACTTCAGTTCAAAGCCAGTCTGAAGCACACAGAGATTACAGACAATCCTGGGATAGAGTGTCTTGTCTCAAAACAACAAACACCAACCACTGCCCTTCCTGTCCCCTAAGATTTCAGAATTGACATCCTATACCATACCTTCTTTAAAAATTGAGACTCTTGTGCTGTTTGCTGGCAGTACACAATTAATCCCAGACTCAGAGGGCAGACACACAGACCTCTGTGGGTTTGTGACCAGCCTGCTTTACAAAGAGAGTTCTGGGATTACACAGTGAGAATTTAGCGAGCGAGTGAGAGGGACCCTGGAAATTAAAACTCATCACTGAAATAAAAAACACCAAATGGATACAAATAAAGACAAGGGCTCTGGGAGCTGGAGGATCAAGTCAAGCAATTCTAAAGTGAAGCATGACAGGAAACAGCTGAGAGACGTTCCAAAACCAGAAAGGAAGTTGGGGTTATTTCGATTTGAGGCAGGCTCTCATGCAGCCCAGGTTGACCTCAAAGTTGATACAGAGTTGAAGATGACCTCAAACTTCTGATCCTCCTCCACCTCCTGAGTGCTGGGATGATAGGCATGTGTTACTGTACCTAGCTTCTGTGGTGTGTGGTAGGCAGCTGAACCACATCCCAAGCCCTCTCACTGGCCTTTTTTTTTTTTTTCTTTTGGTTTTTCGAGACAGGGTTTCTCTGTAGCTTTTGGGGCCTGTCCTGGAACTAGCTCTTGTAGACCAGGCTGGCCTTGAACTCCCAGAGATCCGCCTGCCTCTGCCTCCCAAGTGCTGGGATTAAAGGCGTGCGCCACCACCGCCCGGCTTCTCACTGGCCTTTTATAAGGAAAAGAAACTGAGATAATAAGAATGTTAGCAGCAAAACCAAGGGGGAAAAAGTCTCTCAACAGGATTAAAAGATTACTCAAGTAGATTTTTTCATGGTATCTGACATGACCTAAAGTCCACTGAGAGGGAAGCCAGGATTGAGGAACTGCATAGAACAGGTTGACCTCTGGGCATGTCTGAGGGTATTCTTATTAATTGATGTGGGAGGGTCCAGTCCACTGTGGGCAGTACCATATGTAGGCAGATGGATCTGGGTTGTATAAGAAAGTTCGTCAAGAATGAGCTTGGGAGCAAGTGTCTTTCAACTCCATGGTTTCTGCCTCCAAGTTCCTGCCCGATTCCTGCCAAGAATCTCGCAGAGATGGACTGCCTCCTGGAAGCTTAAACCAAGTCACAATTTTCTTCCCCCAAGCTTCAGATCACTGTTTCAACACAACAGAAAAGAAACCAGGACAATGAACACCTTACAGAATAAATAATAGACGACGATGTAAAAAGCCTTGGTTAAAATCCCATGCAAACGGGATAATAGCTTCATTCACTGATAAAGGAAGACATGAGTACCTTTCTTTGCATCTGGTCAGAGCCCGTTCCAGGCAGCATGTCTATCAGTTTGAGTGTCTCACCCTTGAGTATGTCCACTGATGCCCCACCCTCTCCAATGAATGGAGTTAACAGCTCCGTCCGTTATCTCCTGAACCTCATCATGATTGGAAATGTTCCAAGCATTCTTGTCTGCCTGCAAACCCACAGGCTGTCTTATAAAACAAGGTGTATTGGTTGTTTTTCACTGTAGCCAAATGCCTGACGAGAAGCAACTTATGGTTGGGCTTATTTTTTTGGCTTGACTTCAGGGCGTAGACCATCATGGCGAGAAGGCAGTTAGAGTTGCAGGAGCTTGGGGTAACTGGTCACTTGGCATCCACAGTCTGGAAGCAGAGAGAAAGAAAGAGTGGTGCTTAGCTCTATTTTTCTCTTTTTATTCAGTCCTAGATCCTAGTCGTGGGACAGTTCCACCCATATTACTCTCTGGAAATAGCCTCACTGACATCCCCGATTCTGCCTCCTAGGTGATTCCAAATCAAATCAACTGGACAATGAAGATGAACGACCACACAAGGCTATAAATCTCCTTCAGATCTACAATCTTGACTTCCTCCTATCCCCTCATGTGCTCAGACCAGCACTAGAGGTTTGGCTTTCTTCCCCAATTTGCCTGGATCCTCTCACCACTGTCTTGATTTGTCCTTAGGACCCTCCATTTATCTTTCACATAGGCTGGGGCCAAGTTGACCCACGAATGTCAACCATAACAAATCATTGTGTTTGTTTTGATTCCTCAGCTGTTAAGCCCATCCACACACAGCACAACCATACCCACTGGCTCTAGTGCCAATGAACCTCTCTTTAGCTTGTTCCTTGACAGCTTCAACACAGACTGGCAATTGTTCCTTCATTTCTTGTCCATTCCCAGATGTCTCCTCAAACTCCAAAGTCCTCTTGTTGCCTGCCCAGACTATGAGGTTTTTCTCAATGGTCTTAGCATATGTGAAATATTTTTGTTTTGGTTTATTTGCTTACTTATTAAGGACAAGTTCTTGCTGTTTAGCTTAGGCTGACCTAAAACTGGTCATCTTCCTGTCTCAGCCTCCTGAACGCTGGAATCACAGACAAGCATTACCAAGATAAAGCCCAGTAGGGACCAGGCAGGTGGTTCAGTTGGTAAAGAGCTTATCCTAACTCCGATCCACAGTAGCCATATAACAAGCTCCAGGAATGGCAGTGTGTGCTTATAATTCCATTTTGGGGAGAGAGACAAGTCAGTCCCTGAGCTCAATGGCCAGGCAGTCTAGCTTTCCAGGCAAGTTCCAGGTGAATGAGAGACCCTGTCTTAAAGGGGGGAGGAGGAGTGGCTCCTGAGAAACTATACCCAAGGTTGTCATCTTGCCTCAACAGGCATGTGGGCACATAGACAGATGTAACACACTAGATTATTTTCTAGAAACTAAAATCATCTAGCACCGTCTTTAAGATGAACTAACACGTCTCATTGTCAAGCCTGCTGCGCACTGCCTCAAGCCTTCCCATTCTATCAAGGCCCACTCTGGTGTCCTCCTACTCCAGGGGACATTTCTCTTTCTCCAGCTTCTCTGCTCACACTCTAGAATGCCCCACCACAACCCCCAAGGTAACCCCATCCATCCCCACAGCCTCCTTTATTACTGCCGTGTACTGGTTAACACCTCAGTTACATGCCGTCACCCAAACGCCAATGTCTACATTTCTCTGGACATCCCTTGCAAATCTCAATCTCAGCATGTCACAACCAACTCCCTGACAGCCTTCTCTGCAGGCCTCTCTAGGTTTAAGGAAATAACATCCACCTCTTTCCTCAAGCACCTTGTAAGCGAGGGTGTGGTGGTGAATGCTGAACACAGCACTTGTAGGAGGACCAGAACTTCAAGCCATCTTTTGCTACAATAGAAAGTTCAAGGCCAGCTCGGGCTACTTGGAACTTCAAGTAAAAAATGGGGAGAAAGAAAATTTCCAGAGTTGAAGACATAGGCCCACAAACTGAAATTGTACACTTAATCCCAAATTGGAAGGAACAAACCAGAGTGTGTGTGGGGGGCGAAGCTCTAGGGTAAAATCAAGAAGTTAAACCACCCAGAGTGAAATGACAAGCCGGCCTGCACCAGCACGCTCATCTTCTGCAGTGTCAGACAACACAAGACAGGGCAGAAAATCCTCGGGGGCGGGGGTGGGGTGGGCAGTGACATGACTCGGGGTCAAAAGAGCTTGCCAGCAAAGCTGACCCTCAAGTCTGATCCCAGGGACCCACAGGATGGAAGGGGAGAGTTGATTCCTGCGAGCTGTGGCACACATCGTCACTCTCCCAAACACACAAAGGGCCAAAGGGGAAGGGAGGAAAAGGTGGACCCAGAGTCCCAAAGTCTGGTAAGGGCTTTTGCAGACATGGAGGGTTCAGCAGCCCCCATGCAGAGCATACACCTCAGCAGGCGAGCCAAGCACGCCTGCACAAGCACTGAGACTGACCAGGCTGCATCTCACTTGGGTAAGACAAGATGTGGGAAATGTCCACATTACCCAAAGCTCCCCTGGCCTAGTGGAACGGGGACAGGTCTCGCTGTACACAGATAAGGGCTAGAGTGATGGCTCAGCGAGGAAGGCACTTGCCTCACAGCAGACCTGAGGTGGATCCTCAGAACCCAGAAAGTCGACTTTGTAAAGTGTAAAGTATCAGCAGGACTCCAATGAGGGACTTTTCACTGTTTTCTTAAAAGGTACTCAGTTTTCAGAGGCCCAAATTGCTACGAGTTCACATAGTGAGGGCAGAGACACACCACTGATAATGTTTACTACATTCCTAAGTGCAGGGAGTTTATGTGGTTATCAAAATATTAAAAACTACTTTATTTTTGCCAGAATTAGTTTTTCCTGTTTAAGATTATAATTTTTGAAACCCTGACTCAAAAAACTAAAAAAAAAAATTCATTTTCATTTGATAATTCTTCTATCCCAAAGGATTTGCTGAGTTTCTCTCATCATTTCTTAGCATATCCAACCACCTGTACTAATTTTATAAGATTAGCCAACAGCCCCAAATCCTAATATTTATCATGAAGAAAACAGGACTCACACATGGTGATAATTACATATTTAATACATCTTGCTTTCAACAGCAATTTTCAAAGTAAACATATCATAGACCTTATAACTTATTAAAGATTTTATAGTTTACAAATTTGATTCTAAAAATATACCTTATTTGATCTAAATGAATAACATCTGAAAGACAGAATAATAAATGATAGCAGTGTGTTGGCCACTCCCACCATTAGGCTTGCATACACATATTCCATACGGAGTATACTTGGGATGTTCGCACTCTCAGCCTGAGAACACAAAGCACATTACACTCTGGTGTACAAGATTTCAGCACTGCTTTGAAAGAAAACAGCTTTAAAGTATCTACTTGACACTGTAGGGAAGCATGGGCACATGCACACACAGACACGTCTACATTTTCTCTCACACACTCGACACATAAGTGCACACACACCACAGTATTCTGAAGAATTTACCGTTGTATCCAGAAAATTAACAATTCCAGGAAGGAAAGCAAGTGGAAAGTCAGCTGATATACTTAAACTGTAAATGGCAGGAGTTGTTAATGAGACGTGCCAGGTGCTCTGTGACGAACTCTCTCAACTTACTCTCCAAGGACGGGACCATTCAGCAGGAGACATCAGCACTCAGGGAGTTATGCATCCACCATCCTCAGATTGCACTTGTGAAGGCAACAGACTCAGGCCTGCCAGAGCCAGGCAGATACACGGCCCAGTCCCACCAGCATTACCTGCCTTCAGAACCTTCATGTTGATCTGCCTGGTGTTCCTTAATCATCACGTGCTAAAGCAGTGAGCTTCAGTAAGGAGCTAATATCACTTCGGTTTCTGTGGCAGAGGGAAAAGCACACAGTACTCCCCAAACACTTATCTAATCAAATCCCCTAAGTTTTAGCTATTTATGTTTTTCCAAATTTAGACACAAAGCAGGTTAATGCTGATCACCTCCCCTGACATCACACACACCCCTGGTAAAGTCTGTCAACACAGAAAAGTATTCTTTGGACGCCTGCAGCAATGCGGGTTTCGCACCATTCTATGGAAGTTCATCGCTACCATACTTAGGATTTAAGCTCTCTGACACAACAGCAACAGAGACAAAGCACACATGGGAGCTCGTAATGCACACAGCTGATGAGAAACAGAAGGCACGACAGTCAGGGAGAGGGGAAGACCAGCTACCCATTCGCTTTCTGTTTGGTTTGTTTTCAGCTTTCTTCTTCTGTTTCACTAAATTTCTAAACTGTCCAAAGCACTCTTAGTCTCTGTGACAGTAACAGCATAGTTTGGCACATCAACATTGTGAAACAACGCATGGTATGTCTAAAAAATGTAGAAATTTCATGTACTCATGAACATGTCTTTCATGTAGTGCACATATATCTTACATTTATTGAAATCAAATACCGAAAGGTTGGTAACTGATTTACAGAAGCAATCACAGACTGCAGAAACGTGTGTGTCACACACACACCAATCCAGGAAAACTGCATCCTCGCAATTTCACAGTCCAAAGTTTCGCTGGTGCGCCTAGCAAATATGCGATGCTTTCCCATGGCTTCCTAGAGAAAAGACAGATTCTGCCTTCTTCATTCTTGATGAGATTTTTCAGGAATAACTTTACATTCATACTGCAAAGATTAAAAGGTCAAAAAAGTTAACAGAATTAAAATCACTTGTGAACTGCAACTTCCAAACAAATTAAAAAGCTATAAAAACAAATGTTTTAATATGTTCACTTTATTCCTCAAAGAACTAAGAGTTGCACAATGGCATTCAAAGTGAAAATCTGCAGACAGCAGTGGAGGACGGCAAAAAGACGACTATTCCCACACTGTAAGCCACAGCAGCTGGTGATGTAGGGAAACCCTATGACACACAGTGCTCACAGGACAAGCCATGAACTTAAGGACAGTGCTGAACTCAAGTCATCATTTCAAATCACTCTCTGATTTAGCAGAAAAATATATTACAATATAAAGGATCCAAATTAAAACAATATTCTAAAAGTATAACTACCAAAATCAATAGCTGGAATTCAAGAGGAAGGAAACACACAGAGTTAGAACTGGGTGCTCAGAGCACCAAACGACAGCAAGTAAACCACAGTTCTCCCCGACAGCCAAACTCAACTGAAAACAACTGCTGTGGCCTCCAAATGTCACTGTGTAACTCTTGCCACATGACCGGGGCGGGGGGATAGGGGGTGGTATCACAGTGTATTTCCATTCATAACTAAAATGAGTATCTTGGTCAGCTTGAGACAGTCTTAATTTACAAATACTATATAATATGCCCTCTTCATTTTTAAAACTGTTCTTTTACCAGGGGCTGAAGCTGTGG
The DNA here is from genome assembly GCF_950005125.1 of Chionomys nivalis. Classification (NCBI taxonomy): domain Eukaryota; kingdom Metazoa; phylum Chordata; class Mammalia; order Rodentia; family Cricetidae; genus Chionomys; species Chionomys nivalis. The sequence continues at coordinate 98,015,434 of NC_080090.1, read as the reverse complement.
CTCAGCTGAGAGTGCTTGCTGAGTATGAAAGAGGCCCAGGGTTCAGTCTCTAGGACCACATGATCCAAGTGTAGTGGTACAGACCTATAATTCCAGCACTCAAGAGGTGAATGCAGGAAGACCAGAAATTCAAGGTCATCCTAGGCTACAGAGTGAGTTCAAGGTAAGGTGGGCTACTTGAAACTGTATTAAGACAAAAAAAAATGTTGTTGATGGAATGGAAAACTGTAAACTAATAAAAACAAAGCAACAAAAATCAAATATCACTATATGGTCAACAAACTCTACCACACTATCCATAACCTATTTTTTCTTTTCCCTCTAATTGTTCCTCAAGTATTAATACTCCTCAGATTAAATTCATCCAAATGATTTATTTCAATGAAAGCACAAAAGAGAGTTCAAAGAACCCTGTCTTCATCAATGCTCTCCCTTGAGTGATGGGCATTTTGAGAAATGGTATCATGCAACCCAACCCTGCGTGGGCCTCAGCTTACCATTGCCAGTTGACGACCAATGTTTCCCATTGTTATGCCTCCAGCAAAAAATATACATGGCAACCAAGAACGGACATAGAGAAAATCTGGGGATGTGTATCTAGAATAAGAGAAACATTTAATAACCCACAGAGCAAGGTCAAGGGCACTCCAGACAGGCATAATGAAGAGAAGTGATTCTATACATTAAATTCAATAACCCCATTGAGTTCTCAATTTCGAATGCAGTTATTGCTGATTTACACAGCACCAGGTGAAAACAGGGACAACACTTACTGATAGACACCATTGTAGACTAGCAGTTGGGTGACAACAGTAGCTAAGAAAGCGATTCCAACACCAAGGCCAAAACCACTTCTTGATCTGTCAAAAGTCCACCACAGTCCTACCGACAGTGCAGCCAGCGTGAGGGAAAATTGGAAGTTGTTGTCAAAGTCTACTTTCTGAGACCAGTGCTAAGGAGCCATCAGAAAACAAGGAAGCAGGTGATATCAACTGTTCACTTCTCTATATAAGAGGCCACTTTCAAGGGACTTGATTCTTCTGGAGCGTCCACAAACTTCTATCACAACACATGGAGATAGGTGCAAGTAAAACTATGTCTACATACCAGATACAGAGGGCACTAACTAACATTTCCTACCTTCTTATAACCCATCCAGGGAAAAAAGGCTGATTGTAAAGTCAGGCACTCTTTAGAAAGTGCCTTTGTGTCTAAAATGTAACTGTGCACTTTGGATAGCAGTGCTAACAGAACACACTTTTGGGGGAAAAAAAGAAAGAAAACCAATAATATATTTCAAAAGGTTCAGAATTACTTGAAAATCATAGAGGAACCTGGAAAGAGAAGAGCTGACAGCTATTTAACAGGTACCACATTGTTGTGTGATTTACTGACAGACACGTTTTATAATAATGCAGTTTAGAACAAGAGCACCAAGGACATAGCATCCCTTCTATTATGTCAACTGCTCTGCTTTTAATTTGTTGAGGATAAAGCCTTGAAGTGAACATTATCTTCCCTCCTGCCAAACTATTCTGGTGCCTGCGACTCTCTAGCAGGGCACTCTGCTCTGGTGATATTTTATTTCTGGCACACACGTAGGCATCTATTCACAAATATATGGCCCCTTTTACTCAGGAATCTCTGAGGAGAATGAAGCTTTACGAATTCAATTTTCTGATTTTTTTTTTTTTTTTGGCTAGAGGATTACACTAAAAAAATTAGTTCTGCCATTAAAAAGGCATTTTCTATGCTCCATAGGCTTCACCTTGGCTCTGTAACTGGTTCATTGTTGGACTAGAGATCTGACCAAAGCCAGTACTACGAAAGTCTTTTCTTTGCCTCCCAAAATACACCTATGAAACCATTTCCTGATTCTAGTGCTACCAACCTTTTCCCACCTTTCCTGCTAAAGCAGCATATAAAACCCCTGCTGGCCAAGTCCAGGCCTCTGAGGACAGCTGTATACCACTCTCTTCAGATCAGTCCCCTTGTGAGTGGCTGGTCTATCAAGAAAACTAACAGTTCATCTGGGCAAATTTCTTTTTTTCTTTTAGCTGTTCTTGTATGTACACTCTAAACTCAAGGTTCTCAGCACTGATTAGCTTGCCTGAAGATCAAAGTGCAGAGCTAGCCACACTAGTTAAGCATAGAGGCCAGGCAGCCCAGCCCTGGCTCACACCTTTAATCCCAGCACTGGGAGGTGGAGACTGGAAGTGATCAGGCTGGGCATCTGGGGACCTGTAGAGAAAGGATCGCTCATTCGGTCTGAAGATTCAGTAGAGGTAAGAACTAGTGACTGGCTGCTCTGCTTTTCTGATCTTTCAGCATTCACCCCCTAATATCTGATTCAGGGGGTTTTATTATTAAAACGGATTAGAATTTGCATTACAAATGGCATTCACATAAATAACAGCAGGAAACAATAGTAATGGGTTTCATCTTGCTAACTAATTAAGTTATTTAGCACAATATGGAGGCTTTTAGAGTAAATCAGTCGAATATATCAATTTCAGAAGCTTTACCTTATGGTTTTCCAAAATCTAAATAACCTAATATGAAAAGTCTTTACTATAAATTTTGTAAACATCCTCTATCTTCTTTAAAGGGTAGACATGACAGCTAAGATTGCTATGTTTAAATATTTCACTTAGAAACAAAAAAAGTGAATGAAGCCTAAAATGCATATTGTATGCAAGGCTTTTAAAGCTGTAGAAAGGGCTATTTAAATCTCCCACCTACAAAGAAAACACTTTTTTGGGGGGAGACAACTCAGCAGATAAAGGGACTTCTATGTAAGAGGACAAGTTAGGATCCCAGCACTCACATGAAAAAGTTGGCAGGGGAGTACAGGTAGGGAAAGATGCATGAAAAAGACATATAGAAGCTTAGTACTTTGTGTGTGTGTGTGTGTGTGTGTGTGTGTGTGAGAGAGAGAGAGAGAGAGAGAGAGAGAGAGAGAGAGAGAGAGAGAGAGAGAGAGAATTAGAAGGGAGATATCGTCAGATGTGAGACACTTCTGATGAGTTGCTGGCTAAGGAGGCCCCAGAGGCTTCCCAAACAATTCAGGCTCTTGCGATTCCTCTTGGTTACCTACCAGAACTAGTTGGTGATAAGACCCTATTGCTGAAGATAACACAGGAGTAAATTATAATTACAAGGTGAATAGAAATCAAGCTACAACTCAGTTGCAAGTGTCCCTCTGCTGGCCAGCTTTCCTAAAGCTAAAGGTGCTCTACCAGTTGGTGGGGAGAAAAGGCATCTTACTGATCGGTGAGCCATAGACCTGCAATACCAATCTTCTAGGCAAGACAGGTGCACAGGTGCAACAATGGTATCACTGTTATGGGGCCACCAACCACTCTCTTCCTATATTCCAAGCTCTGTTCACAAGAGGGAATTCATACCTGTGCTGTAAACTCAGTCAAAGCCCAAGGCTATGGAGGACTTAAGCCCTAAAGATGACACTGCTATGCTGTCTTCTAACTATTTACATTTAAACCCATAGATAAATGCTACCTCCATCCTGAATCAGAGAAGCCTATTTTTGCAATGAAATGAATGGACAGGGGGTAAATACAGAGACAGATAGCTGCTCAAAGTGCCAAGAATAAGAGATGATTGCTTATTCTACAAAGGACTTCTGTACAACTCCCTGCAAGGTTCAAAGGTCAGGTAGAAGAGGATGTGGAAAGGATATAAAGAGCCTGAAGACGAGGCGGCAGTGAATACTGTCTTCTGAACATGGCACAGCTAATGCAGAAATGATTTCTCAGGTGTGGCTGCCTACAACAGACCTACTGATGTCAATCATGAATAGAGAGAGGCTCATGGAGTCCTTCCTCCACCTCTGCCTACTGAAGTACTGGCTTCTGGTGGACTGTAAGGGAGAGAGTCATCCTCTTCACATGTGTATACACTAAGGATACACTTCACATGTGTATACACCAACCTCCAAAGGATACTTTGAAACCCACTGCCAGGCAGGGAATCCTGGTGAAATTCAGTGGATCTCAAAACAAAAAAAAACAAAAAACAACAAAAAAAGGAAAAGCCAAAGATATGGACTTGAGAGATGAGAGATAATAGGAGCAGAAGAGAGAGAAAAGGGAGGGTGGGGTCACAGTAATTGGAGTGTGCTGTACACAAAATGTATGAAACTGTCCTAGAAAAAACTCAATAAAAATTATTAAAATGAAAGAAATACAGATCAGAAGTCAGGATGAGAAGTTGAGCATCACTGGTTAGGATGCAGATTTTATTGAAACAGGTTTAAGAGGTTGGTCACATTGTATCAAATTGAAAAATACAAAACAGATATGTTAAAACAAATCCCCAAAAAACGAACAACTAGGAAAAAAAACCTACTCTAGAGGCTAAAGCAGAAGGGTCAAAAGTCAAAGCCAGTTAAGGTTAGCTAGCATAGTAAGACTCTAATCTTATAATGAAGTTGGGGGAAGGAATGTGCTTTTTGGTGTTGATTAAAACCAATAAATGTCAGCATAACTTCTTTAAAAATATAATTTTTAAAAAGAGTACCTAAAACTATCTGGGTCCTTACCTGCAAATCCTAAGTGAAGAAAGAAAAGCAGGGGTGGGGGTTTGAAATGTACCTGTTCCATTTTTGAATTAACAAAATTTCATGTAAGAATTTTGTAGCCTAATGAGCAGAGTTTCTACACGGAACTGAAAAGGAGCTTAGGCAAGGCCCCACCCGCCTCTAACCTCACACTTGCTACCCTGGGTCAACAACTGGGTCAGCACGGTATTGTAACTAAGAGGCTGCAGGCTGCCTCATTACTGCAGGTTTCATCAAGGATACAGCACTGGCATGATTGATACCCACGAACACCGCCACGCAGCGCATAACACTGGACCACTCTCTCTTGAATTTATGTGGTTCTCCTAGATGCCTGTCAATGCAGGGGTACAATAGCCCGATCACAGCTGTGAAGAGAAGAAAAAAACGTAAGTCTCCATCAGCACTGCACTGGCAGCAATCACTACAGTCACTGCTTTCAAGATCCTTCCAAAAGAAATTGTATCCAAACGACTGAACACTGCCGGCATCTTTAAACTCACCTTCCAAAGGAGAACACAAGTTTCCCAGTGCAGAGAGCTCCGAGGAAGCTGCGTACTCTAAGGGCTACACACTTGAGAGCAGGACTCACAAGGAGCCAGAGACACCAAGTCAGCCCATGGTTACCCACAGTTACCCTCTCCTCATGTAAGTATGCTATTTATCACAAGCAGAAGCTACAGAGAAGGTAGGCAGTGGACTTGTAAACTCCCACGCCAGGCTCCCAGGGTCCTCACTGCCCTGCTGGCTGGCTTCCTGTCTGCAGCCAGCACTCTCCTTCTCACAGCACTGCTCTGACAGCAACAAAGACTACAGACAATATTTCTGCTCACACAGAAAAAAGGAAGGACATGGGAAACAGAAAAATTACAAACTTGCTAGGTATGACAGCACACACTTTAAGTCCCAGCAGTTAAGAAAAAGCAGGCAGATCTTTGAGTTAAGGACATAGTCAGACCCCTGTCCAAACACAAATTAAAAACCTACAAATTTACAGTTAATATGTAAGTTTGCTGTTAAAAGGTAAGAAGAAACATTTTGACTCCTACCTAGGTAAGTAATCATGAATACAGTGCCTGTGTATAAGATATCCATGACTAAGGCCTCCACTATTCTCACCCTATCCCTACCTCTACTTACCAAATCTCAACATCTTACTTACTTAGAAGACATGAAATTTATGTGTACGTTCATGAATGTCTTCATGGAGCATGTGGAGATCAAAGAATAAGCTTAGCTGGCATTCCTCAACCACCACCCACTTTGTTGTTTGCGACAGGGTCTCTCCCTGCCCTGGAACTAGGTTAATGACCCAGTAAGCCTCAGAGACCTACCTGCATGCATCTCCTCTGCACTGCATTACAAGTAAGGACCACCACGCCCAGCATTTATTTATTTATTTATTTATTTTTTAAGGTGAGTGATGAGTGGTCCAACAGAGGTAGGTCCTCATGCTCCCAAGACAAGCACTTCACTGACTGGGCTATCTCCCAAGCACACAAGAAAAAATGTATTTATTTGCTAAAGATTACTTTTTAAATTTGTGTGTAAATATGCATATGTGCCTTTTAGTATGCCCACATGCATTTAGGTGTCCATAGAAGCTAGAAGAAGACACAGGGTTCCCTCAATTACAGCAAGTTGTAAGCTACCCAATGTGGGTGCTGGGAACTAAATTCAGGTACTCTGAAACAACAGTAAGCACCCTTAATGGTTGCACCATCTCTCCCCACAAACACACACCCTTTAAAATTTATGTAAATTAAAAGAATAAAAAAAAAACTCGAAACCAATTAGTATCCAAAAAGCACAGGCAAGTAGAGCAAAGAGCAGCACAGGAAGGAGACAACCGAGCTACTCTCACCTGGTGATGAGACTGGAGCTCTATGCTCTTTCCACCTTAGCTTCAATAGAGAACAGATGACGCACAAGCCATCCTAAGACCAGTGACAAAGCTTGGCAATGCACAGAGAACTCCAATGGCTGCTAGAAAATGTAAGCTTCAGGGCCTGGGTGATAGTTCAGTTTGTGAAGTGCTTGCCTTGCAAGCCCAAGGAACTGAGTGCAAACCAAAACAAGAAAACCTAAGGTGGACTGTGGCTGAGGAGTAACAGCTGAAGTTATCCTTGCGCCTCCACATAAATACATGTGTGCCTGCACATGCATGAACATGCACATGCACAGACACAAAGAAAATCCAAGTTATGGTCCTATTTGAAACACACTACTGAAAAATCCCACTAGATTAAGTGACAACATTTCTAAATTTCTACATGATTAAAATGACAAGCATGCCTAATAATTGAAACATGTCTAAATGATACTTTTTCCTCAAGGGGTATCACAAAACAGCTCATCTGTCATTCTACCATTCTCTATAGAACACATACATAGATGCATCTACCTACATATCACCTATCTATCATCTACCATTCACCCATCCACTATCTATCACCCATTATCACCTATGTATATACCAATTAATTTCTCCTCAATCCCCCGCATCTTTCTGTTTGCCTGTGGCTGAGTAAAAATCCAACCAGAGAAGGCATCCCAAGTCAATTCCAAGTCATCCTCAGCAGCGGATGCCATGGGTAAAGAATTATCACATAGAGATGCTGACATCCATGTGCAAAAATATAAGTAAAACAGACTACGCTCCTATGCAAGTGAGAGACAACTGAGAAGAGAAAGTGAAAACACAAAGAAGGAATTTAAACAGCCACGCTGCCAACTTTGGGATTTGCCAATAAAAAACCAAATCCGTCGAGTATGTGTGGTGCTCAGCTGCTCACTGAGAGAGAGAATTTGAGGAAGCTTGTCACTTCCCATTAAATGTCTTTCTTTCTTTCCTTTAAATAACAGCATGGCAGAGTCTGATAGGAATATACACAGCGCGGTGAGGATCCACTGTCTGAGAGCTCAATGGAGTATGTCTGGGCTGCTTCTTCTCTCTGTACCATTTTTTTTAAACAAGAGACTTAAAAATCATGCTGTGTAAAATCATATGCAAATACAATTCTGCTTAATCAGATGGTTCTCTGATGTAAAGTCACGTGTCTTCTGATATCTTGAAGTGATTCCCAGTAAGTCGCCCAGCCCATAGACAAAAGGAGTCTGTGAAGCACCCGTAGTAAGCCATCACTCTCAGTGCAGTGAGGCAGGAAGGAACACAGTTAAATTAGACATCCAGCAAGGAGCCAGACTGAAGACAACCAGACCACTCAGCAAGACACTCTTCCATGGAGACTACAACAGAAGCGGATCATGTTTCATTCAGCAAACACTTAAGCACTATAATATATCTTGTTCTTGGTATTTCCCAGGGATTTTAAAAGAGAAAAAAGGGGGCTGGGGAAGTGGTTGAGATGGTAAAGTGCTGCTGTGTAAGCCCAAAGACCAGAGTCTGAGCTCCAGAATCTACTTCACACACACACACACACACACACACACACACACACACACACACACACCTCCCCCATACACAACCACACAAATCTCCCCTATACACAACTACACACACAAATCTCCCCCATACACAACTACACACACACCATACATACAACTACACACACACAGTGGTGACACTTGTAACCCCTGCACTGAGACATAGACAGGCTGATCCCTGCTGACCCCTGAGGTTTGCTGGCCAGCCAGCCGACCCTACTTGATGAGTTCCATGCCAGTGGGAAACTCTGTCTCAAAAAAAAAAAAAAAAAAAAAACCACATACACACACACAGAAATGTAGGTGGCATCTGAGGAATAACAGCTGAAGTTGTCCTTGAACCTACACACACAGGCACAGACATGTATACATTAATAAACAAGAGGGTGTATTTTCATAGCAAAGTGGCACAGACACTATTGAATGCTGACTAAGTACTGACAAGTTGCTGAGGGGCTCTCATCTTGGTCCTGCACATGAGGAAAGTTCTAAAGAAGTGACTCTGCACGCAGAAGCACAGAAACAACTCTCTCATCAAAGGAAGGCACCTGAAGGAACCAAGGCACAACCAGAAACAAATACCATTACCAGGAAACTGTAAGGTTTGAGCATGAAGGGAGGCTTGGGTACAGAAAGGCTCAAAGTATTAGAAAAGCAAAAGTAGGCCACAAAAAGGTTTTAACACTATATATATTAAAGATTTGGGAACACACTGTGTGTCAGAGACAGGCAATCATTCTTACAGCCCAGAGGGCTCAACAGAACACAGGAAGTGGGACGGGTCAAAACAAAGCCAGAAAAAAAAAAAAAAAAAAAAAAAAAAAGACTAGTATCTTCAAGCCCAAGGGGTGGGGGCCAGGCCCAAAGGGAACAAGGCAAACTGTGCAGGCTCACCATGGGAGTGGAATGGGGAAAGATGGAGACCTCTCTAGGAAAGGGCTGAGGAACCAATGACTAGAAGAATCCTTTACATGACTTCCACAGGTTTGGCTACTTATGGTTTTGGAGACAACTTCTCTACTTTTAGCCACAATATAGCAATTGTCTTTTAACACATTTACTCTTTGACGCTAGTAGTGGTAAGCCTCTAATCCCAGCACCCAGAAGTGAAAGCTGGACAATCAGGAGTTCAACGTCAGTCTCACCTACAGAGTTTGAGGTCACCTTGAGATGCATGAGATTTTTATTTTATTGTTTCAAATGTAACAAGACATCTACTACATGGCCAGACAAGAAGATATCCTTTATACACGGGTTTCCCAATCCCAGCTCCGGGGCACCACACATATAAACAAGTCCACGACAACACCAGCCTTGATAAGCTTGTTTAGACCCTTCCGATGAAGACATCACACACTTTGGTCACAAAGCACGGAGAAATCAAGCTGGTACCGACAGGCACCTGGGGGAACTCATCAGCAGTGTCACTCAGCTGTGACCCCTGTGGCCACAGTAACTGGCATGGTAAGATAGGTCCATGGGTGCAAGAACGGCAAGAATGTTAGGGGGATCTGCAGAAGGAAACGCATGCTGAGAATATAAATCTGGCCAAAAACCCAGAGCTGGGGAGCTCACGAGCCCCAGAAGTGAGCCTACTGCTATTATTTCACTAAATGGACATACTGTCCAGCTACCCTCTGAAACCTGTATCTCTGTGGCCATAGATTAGGGCAGCTATCACATCTCATTGGAGAAGCTCCTTTGTGTAGTAGATGGCAGTTAACACAGAACACACAACTGGTCACAGCACAGAGAGTAAGTGTCTGCGGAGCACTCAGGCACAAACAGGACATCTCTATCACAGCCCCTCACTCCAAGGCTGTAGAGCCATCAAAGAAGAACTATCTACAGTAGAAAGACTGTAAGCACCAATGGTCAGTGAGGAGCCTGCTGAGACAACATCTGGACATTACAGGCTGTGGCACTAATGAACTCAGCTGCTGCGGCTGCCTGCACAAGATGACGCCTGTCAACATTCCAGCATGGAGCAGGGAACACTCTCCAGCTTCCACCCCTAGCTGAGGAGCTACTGAGAGTTGATGGCTGCTGGGAGAGGAAGAATCAGTTTTCTTTAAGCCTGTGTCCCCAAGAAGGTCAATTCCTATCGAGTGGCTAGCCCCACATCCATTAGAACACGGCGAGCACAAACTGTCCTTGGAGTTTGTGACATTAAGAAAGGAGGCTAAAAGTGAGGCTGTTTGTGGGGATGGGGGAGGAAGGGAGGAGCAAATATGCTGAAAACACACTGGACAGGATGGGTGTGGAGGCACAGCCTTGAATTTCAGCATTCAGGAGGTAAAGGCCAGCCTGGTCTACACTGTGAGTTCCAGACCAGAGTTGCACAATGGGACCCAAACAAACAAAAAGCAAAACAAACAAAAAGCAAAATTCCATATGCATGAAAGTCTTAAGAGTTAACGCAAATAGTATATCTATTTAAAATATATACATATACAAATAACATTATGTAGACAGAGCAGGTTGTATTTACATATTTGGATAGGTGTGTGTGTGCACACACATGCACATGCATATGTAAAACAACAATTACAGAAATAGAGGGCATGAATCTGAGAGGGCAGGTAGGCATACAGAGAGGGTTACAGGCAGGAAGGGAAGTGGGTAACTAGATCGTGAAGTGGATTGCTGCTAGGTCTAGGAAACTAAGTGGTGAGGCTGCACGCTGAGCTGCACCTTGAAGGAGAGAAAAGAACTAGTTATTGGGAAACTTTTTCTTCTGAATTTAATGAAGGAAAATATAGGCACATCAGCAGATACAGTAGAATGATAAGATACAAGTTCTCATCTATTTGGACGATGTCTTAGAGAAGGATCACCCCGGGAAAACCAGGACACAGCACTGTGATGGCTCCATCGGTTCTAAGGCTACCTAAGGCACGTGGAATCTGACTGCAACAATGTTCATCTGTCCATGCAGCAGGGCTATGTCACTGTCCAGTAGGCTTCATGGAATTACTTGACGATACTGTACAAGTTGGCCTCAGCCTTTGTAACCTCAGCACTTGTAACCTCTAGCTCTAGGATGGAGATGTACCCACACTGTGTTGCACAGTAGTTGTGTACACTAAGTACAGACATAGAATTAACCATCTTCTCCCACATGGCTATGACTACCTTCTATTACTTTATTACATAAAGTATTGTTGACCCATTGACCTTGTCATTAGACATAGCCAAAGAGCTGCCCATTACAGAGCATCTGGAAATGCTCCCCTTAGCCATCAATGGTCCTCTACTGAAAATGTCAAAGCCACTAACAGGACTATCAGGATTTTAAGCAAAGACAGTCTACCTCATTATCTTTTCAAGTATTTACTATTTCTTCTGGTACATTTAAAGACCAGGCAGCAAGAATAAAAGCATATAAAATTTAAAAATACAGCATCAAGTTTTCAACTTGAATAAAATTACTCCATATACCACGGTTTTGTCTGCTTCAAACTCAAAATTATAGCCCATTCATCAAAACTTTTAGGCAGTAGTAAATATTATCAAAATAACTTAGAATAATATTTAGATGAAATGAGAAAAAGGTAAATGCCCTACACCCAAGGAAAACGAGACTTGGTTTCATGGTTAAATGTTAAAGGTGCAGGAATCAGGTACCCAACAGTACCTACCGGCTGACTCCAAGGACTACACTGAAGGCAGAGATAATCCTGGAGGCAAAGCAGGGCCACTTAGCCTGAGGCCAGGGTACCAAGGAATGCAAGAGAGCATAAAAGACTGGGAATGACAGAAATGCTCCACAGCTGGGGGCGGGAGCACAACATGAGGGCATACGTGTACCAAACATACCAAAGTCCCTCAGAGTCCACTGCACTCTATTTAAATTATATCCTCCACTCAGAGGGTAAAATGCTTCCCACAAAACATGAAGACCTAAATTCAGAATCTCAGCACCTATAAAAACGTCATTGTAGTGACACACACCTAGAGTTCCAGTGCTAGAGAGATAAAGACAGGCAGAACCCAGGAGTTCAATGGCCAGCTAGTCTACCTAATTGGCAGTATCCAGGATAAGAGAGAGTGTCTCAAGAAACAATTTAGAGAATAATTGCAGAAGACACCCAACTCTGACCTTTGGCCTCATCATACAGGCACACATACATTCACATTCAACCACACACATGTGCAACCCCCAACACAAACTTGTCACTTAGGCCACACCCTATACACTTGTAAGCAACACAGAACACATTGCCTCACACATACCTGAGGCTGTGCCGCAGCATGGTGGTACCCACCATGCAGATGAAAAGATACTCGTGACCACATCAGGTGGAAAAAGTGTTACGTTTCTCTGAATCTGGAGCAAGTTCAACACTAAGGCGAGGAACACTCCAATGAAGAAGAGCACCACCCCTCGGATCACCACGTTCACACTCTGGCTGGTGACAGAGGAAATGTATGGGCCACACTTTATGGGCCCAGGTAACTCGGGCTTTCCTTCCGACATGGTCTCATAAGTTCAGTAGGCCTAAGCCGTAAACAAAAAAAGGCTTCTCAGTGGAAAAGATGAACTGTCTGTGAATCGAAGCAGACCAATGTTTCAATGGTGCCACATCTTGCCTGAAGGTGGAACCTACCAGAAATCCTACAAGAGATAAGAAGAGAGAATCAGCATGCAGCTGACACACAACTGTACAAGTTTTCACACTCAGTACTAGTTAGGCAGATACAGAATGAAACAAGTCTATATACTAATTTATTTAAATTATTTACTCAATAAGAAAATCCTTTTTTTTAAAAAGCCTTTATATACATGCTGTAAAAAATAAAAAAGTGAAGTGTTCCATGTGTGTTTACTAGGATACAACAGGTGACTTAGGAGACCCCAGCAGTAAGAGGTCTTGCAGAGAACCCAGGTTCCCAGCACCCACAGGATGGCTCACAAATGCCTGTAGCTCCAATTCCAGAGGAGTGGATGCCATCTTCTGGGCTATGTGGACACTAGGCATGCATGTGGTACACATACACACACGCAGGTGAAACACTCATGAACATAACACAGTAGAAATCTTTAAAGGGAGAGGCACCAGCAGTTGGGTCGGCAATGAAAGCTCGGCTAGTAAAATGTCTAAAGCACAGCATGATCCCCAGCACCTACTAAAAACGCCAGGTGTGGTGACATGCTTCTGGGACACACGCCAGTGCTGGAGAGGGGAGACAAGAGGATCCCTGCAGCTCACTGGCCGGCTGGCCTAGCCCTACCTTAAAACAACAGTAGAGAACTACAGAAGATACCCAATGTCTAATCACACTCACACACATACACACACACACACCCCTCTACCCCCTCAGCATTAAAATAATAGAAAAACATTTTCCCCTACCTCAGAGAACAGCCAGCCAGGTAATTCAAACACATCTACTGGGAGCTACAAGATGAAACCCCACATCTCCAGTTCGTCCGCCTAACCTCCACTCCATCAGTTGCAATTGAATCTCGTATACTTTTTAGAAAACCAACACATTCTGACTGAAGACACTGTAGTTTTGATAATAAAATGTGACTTGCTCATGAGGACAGTGTCCACAGAAGGATCCATTCCCATGTTTAATGCTTACGTTGCTGAATTTCTGTAACCAAGCATCCTATGAAACCCAGCCCACAAGCACCCACCTACACATATACCAGCCAGAAAAGCCAGACTTCAGCCACTCTTCCAGACCACAGCTGTGCCACCGACCTGCAGTAGTGCCCTGAGCCAAGTGCTGCAACCACGGGGTCACTATGATGAGGAAGCAGAGGAAGCCAGCACCAAGAGAATGCAGCCCAACCCCGTACCACCTTCTGAGGGCCAGCCTAGGTGCTGTTCACTCCTCTAACAAAAGTGACTGCTGGGTCCTGCTGGGGTCTCCCAAAGAGATTGCCATGCTGGTAGCTGAGGCCTCGCTGTGATGCTGGGAGATGAGATCTAACCTAAAGGTGATGGTGGGGTAGTTGGGGTTGGCATGTTTATGACGATGATCAAGAATTCGAGGTCACCCTCACCTAAATAAAAAGCTGGACGCCAACCTGGGCTACAAGATATCTTTTAAATGGGGGAGACACACATTCCAAAAGAATGTTCTTAGGCTCGTTGAGGGCACTTCTCCGGGAGGAAAGAAGCTGTGAGACCTCAACCCCTTTGCGCCCTATCTGGTAATGTGATCTCGCCCTCTCACCCACACTGCCATGGAGATCCTTACCAGAGTACAAGTGATGCTAGCCAGTTTCACCCCTGAATCTCCAGAATGGTGAAGAAAATAAGCCTGCTTTCTTTGCAAAGTTAGTCTGCCTTCAAACTAATCAGCTAATGCAGTGATCCTTCGTGTGTGTTAAGTACATGCACTTTTCCAAGCACCTGACACAGGCAATTAATTCACTTAACCCTCACAGTATCCCTAAGAGAATGGTGTGACCATCTTGGGCTGTACAGTGACACTGTCTCAAGAACTAAAATAATAACAGTAATAATAACAACAACCCTGAGAGCTAAGTGTAATTTTACAAATGAGGGAGCAAAGCAAGGTTAGGTCTACACGCCTGGGTAAGAAGCATAGCTTGAATCAAATCCATTGTCCTACTCCCTTGCTCTCATCATGACGGTGCTGCTCAAATTGCCATGTGCCTTGTTCTCAATGAACACTACCAGTTTTCAAACATGAAAACAATAGGTAGGCTTTCTGCTTTGTCATTTCTCTTCATCCTAATTGACTATACTACACCCTGGGCATCTCTGTAAGTCAGGACCTAAGTGGTATGTCTTGTGAATCCTGAAACATTTTATTTGAATGAAGTTCATTTCTTATGTATGTGTGCCTTGGCACAGTGCACATGTGGAAGCTTTTGGAAGTCAGTTCTTTTCCACCATGTGGGTCCTGAGGGATCACATCCAAGGTGTCAGACTTGGTACAGGCTCAGCTTTACCCGCTGAGCAATCTCACACAGGCAGAACTTCTAATAGCTACCTCATAATTATCTGCAGAGCTGCTTTATGTATTATAAACTTTTCGTGTTGGTCTTATCCACCAACACCAATCTCCATTGTATCTCTGCATGCAGCAAGCTTCCTGCTTGACCCACAGGGATAGCTGCTTCACATAGTTTAAGTCAGGTCCATTCTTCTATGATCAAACTCTCGTGGGCTCAGCTCAGCAGTTCTTTGAAAAGGCAAATCTAGAACCTAATCTAACTTTCTGATATTCAGCCTACCTTAATGCAAATTTTGAAACAAAACTGAATGTCTAAATGAGCCCACAGGCAAAGAGGCTTCTATATAGTCCACAGCCATTATGAGCCCACAGGTAACTTAGCAGGCAAAGAGGCTTCTATATAGTCCACAGCCATTATGACCCCACAGGTAACTTAGCAGGCAAAGAGGCTTCTATATAGTCCACAGCCATTATGAGCCCACAGGTAACTCAGTAGGTAAAGGGGCTTACAACCAATGCTGATGGTCGGTGTTTAACCCCTAGAATTCATATGGCACACAGAATGAACCAACTCCTGCATATTGTCCTCTGAGCTCTACATACATGTGGCATGTGCGTACCCACACATGTAAGTACACACAGACAATATAATAAATGTAATAAGAAACTTTTGTTTTTTATTTTATTTTAAGACAGTGTTTCACACAGCACAGACTAGCAAAGGTTGGTCTTAACTTCTGATCCTCCCACCCCCACCAATCCCCTTCTGAATGTACCCCTACTCCTAGAGCTGGGATTATTTGGTAGCTGTGCTACCAAATCTGGTCTGTGCAGTGCTGAGACTCAAACCCATGTTCCCTCACTGAATCATCTCCACAGTACTCGGGAATAAAAATGTAAATAGACAACATCAGGGTTAATAGAGATGCTTTGAAGTACAAAATAACAACAAGCATCAAACAAAGTGACCAACAGTGCACTCTCCTGTCTAGACCCTAGGCAGGCATATAGCCTCCCTACTCCTCCGCAGAGCACAAGTAACACAAGAGTCAAGAAACCACTTATTCTGCCTGTGATTTTTCCCAAAGCTGAATTAAGCAACATATACCTTAGGTTCAACAGTATTCTTAGAAGGATAAATAACTCTAATTAGCTAGTCCCATCCATTTCCAGAGATAGCTAGCCAGAAACTGCCAGAGAAGCCTTGGTGAGTTTAGGTCAGATGGTCTCTTACTGTGTGGAAACTCTTCTGAGCATGGCACATTATTTAGCATCCCTGGCTCCTGGGCACTAAATGCAGGCCTCCCCCATTTGTGATACCCAAAATTGTACCCACAGTATTTCCAAATACCCCGAGGGAGATTGTGCTCCAATGGAGCTGCTGCTAGAAGGAGCCTTCTTTCCTCATCCCCGTCTACTGCAGACATTTGGAGCCGTTCATTTGTGTTCTCTCCCACTGCTGTTTACCAACTTTTCCTGGCAGCCTTCTTCAGTTTCCTACTTCACCCCCACAAGTATTCTTTAAAAATAACACCGCATTTGTTTAATGTTTATTTGAAGCAGAACCAAAGGGCTAACTGTGGTTACATCACAGCATGATGATATATAATTACCAGGGCCAAAAATAAAGACTACAATACTTCACCATCAATGTTCTAAAATTTAAGGACTGGAAGGGGGCCAGGAGACCATCTATTCTAGGATATATTTGAGAGTCATGCAAAGTAAAAAAAAAAAAATGTGTATGTATGCATTTTTTCAGAGTTCACACACATACTCAAAAATCTCCAGTATCCAAAGTCAACAATGGGCTATCAAGCTAGGCAGGCAGGCTGGTGAGGTGGCCCAGACCTGTTGGGGGAACGAGGGAGGGAAGCAAACCAACCTAAGAGTTCTCTCACTTACTTTAATACTGTCACCAAGCCTTCAGGTGAACTAACAAGATCAGGAAAGAATCAATGGAGGTGGGCATACTGGAGCAGGGATATAATCCCAGCACTTGAGAGGTGGAGGCAGGAGGAGCTGAAATTCAAGGCTGTTTTCAGCTACACTAAGTTCAAAGCTAGACGTGGATACTCAAAACAAAAGGCAATGCAATACTGAATTTGGGAGGGGTGGTCATTTCTGAATCTTTTTACTCCAATTACAGATAAGCACGTACAATAAATAACCAGATTGGTCAAACAGAGAAAAACCCAGAAAAGAATTCACTATTTCCTAGACAATAGTGAAGTTTCTATGCAAAGAAAACCACGTAAATAGGTTGGTGAGGCGGCCCAGTGGGTAAGGAGCTTGCTGTGCAAACCTGACAATGTGAGTCAGATCCAGAATCCCACGGTGGAAACAAAGAATCAGCTCCTCAGAAGTTGTTCTGACGTCCACATACGTGCTGTCCCAAGCAACCCCTCCCCCACATACACACGGATGACAACAGTATACTAGGAGGGTGGGATATTTTAAAGGCTCTGGGAACAAATGTAGCATAATTTATTTTAAAATCCCTTTAGCTATTCACATTTTCTTAAAACAGAAGTAGTCATATTTTATATATTATACTTATAGCAAATCGAAATTTGGTTCTTCAAATTTTTAAATTTTACCAAAAACTTAGATTATAAATTTAAAGCATAATACTGCAATGGCTCTTAATGAGTCAGTGTTAATAAATAAATAATAAAATAAGTGTTTTTAATTCCCACTGTACAAAAATCAGACAGGCTAATACGTAGTTTTCTTTTGTTGCTTAAAACAAGATTTCACCATGTAGCCAAGGCTGGCCTTAAATCTCTTGATTCTCCTTTCTTGTCCTCCAGAGCGTGGGGATTAGAGACTTGGGTCACCAACCCAGGCTTCAAATAGGCTATGGAACTTTGCAAGAAGGCCAAGTTGTTAGCAGGTAGCCATATTTGAGTCGACCACTCTGCCTCTTCTCCCAAATGCCACACAAAGAGCTTCGGTGCCACAAAGGAGACTGCTTGTACGGTCCCATTCACAGGCTACTGTTAGCTCCACAGCAATGCTTTGTACAGTTTCAGAGAAAAACCTTACTAGAGGACGTGCACTATTCTGCTTTGAGCCCTGAGCTACGATTTCCATAAACTATATAAATGAACACGGAAAAACAGTTCATATAGTTTGACAAGATTGGTGACAAATCATCAAAGCTGGAAAAATACTTTCCCATATGATTTCATGTTAATGGATTGATACCATTTCTTTCAGACAAAAGAGAGGCATAAGTAATGCTAGGCATTCTACAAGTAAATACAAAGTTTATGTTTCCCACCAAAACATCTTACAGGTAATAAGCTTTTGAAAAAAAAATATAAAGACAAAGCATAGTAATAACCAGTTGGAATCTATGCTTTGTTTTTTGTTGTTTGTTTGTTTGTTTTTGTCTTTGAAGCAGGGTCTCATCAGCCCAGACTGACCTCACAGGCAACAGGTAGCCAAGAATGATCTTGAACTGGATTCTCCTATTTCCTCTTCCCAAGAACTGGGATTCCAAGCATGCACCACCACACCTGGTTAAAATCTAGGAACTTAAGAACCATTTGGTTTGTAGGCAAACAAGATTCTTCATTTTTTCAGTGATTGGTGGTCACACAGATAAGTTTTTTGCTTTCTCTGATGACTGTCTCTCTCTTCAGGGGCTGGGTCAGATACATCACCAAATAATAAAGTTCAATTACTACCGCCCACATTTTTCAGCACATGCTGTGCTCATTAGGACGGCATTCACAAACAGAATAGCAGCAGCATTATGAAAACACAATACAACAACATGGTTTAACCCTCCTGAAATAAAAGCACATAGATGTGAATCTCAGACTGGGTGCATTAGAACTCTAGAAAGAAAAAAATATATCCCCTGAATACATTGAAGCTCTTTTCTCTCCACAAACGCAGAAAAGATTAAGCAAGCAACAGTCACATAGCTTACCGCTTTAAACATATGGCTTAGCCCTTAAGAAATGTCACTCTACTGTTCGGTGACAATTTTCCAGCAACAATGAAAACACTTTTTACTGAACTGCACATTATCTTTCCCTTTTCAGTGTCATCATCTAAAAACACAAATGTCAGTTTAAAAAGCATCAACCTTTCCCCCAAATACAAATGATTCACATAGTGTTCATTTCATAACGGATGTGAGCTGAGTACCACGAAAACAAATAAAACCACTACGGTTACAAACCCAGAAAAAGCATGGAGGACGAAAACAGAAAGAGAACACCAGCTCATTGTTTTTCCCTACAGGACCCGACAGGATGAGCAGGAACACCCCTTTATTCAGTCTGTGGTTCACCATCAGGGCCAAATCCCAAAGGTGGGGGTGAGGGCAGAAAACACAGCATGGCAGCCTTCACGTATCTGCACCCAGAACTGGTGTCTGGCTTTCATTGCTATGGTCAGTTTCCCTGTGATACCGACGCTAGCCAGCTTCCGTGGCCCAACTGTCTTTCCTCATCAATCCAATAAAACAGCAAGCTCTTCGGTGTAAATTTCCCCCTACTACATAGCTAACATCACCCATGAACAACTTTTCCCAACACTGGACTCGAGTTATTTTCACTTAAGTTTAACACCATTTCACGTCTCTAGCCTCGTCCTCAGCAAAGCACTGTTAAACCTTTCCCAAACAGCTCATCCCCACTGTGCGACCCCCAAATCCCAGTTACTGTCACCAACCGACTTCTAGGCCCTGGCAAGAGCTCTCTTTGGCTGCACCCACTGATATACCTAAACGGTTTTCACTTCCGATCCCAAATCCCTACTCTTTAACTTAGTGTTCTCTTACTTCGGTAGATTCTAAACTTACTATGATTATGAACCTAATTTCGATCCATTTCTTATACAAGCCTGAGTCTTTCTCCCTGGCTACAAGACACCCCAGTCCTGTCAGGTGTACGTTAGACAGCTGGCCCATCTCTGTCCCCAAACAGACCTCCAGGGTCGCCCTTCCCGCCGTCCTCCAGCCTTCCTCCCCTCTGACAGTCTCAAACTGTCCGGAGACCTCGGCACCCCCTAAGCCTGCCCCCCAGGCCCGCTGTCCCCTTCAAGAGCCCGCCGACCTCTCTCCAGGTAACCCGGGTCCTCTCGCCCTGCAGGCCCCACCTGCGGGTCCTGGATCCCCCAACACCTGCCACCAGGACACCCGGCCCGCAACGTTAAGGCATAAGTAGCTCCTCTTCCCGAAAGCCACCGCATTTCTCGAGCCGTCCCCTTCCAAATACGCTCACCTGCGCTCCACAGGGAGACCCCCAAGTCACCCCCGCCTCCGCCATCTTCAGGGACCGGCCCCCGGACCTACTCCCCTCCCACAGCTCCGCCTGAGCCGCACTGCGCCTGCGCGGCCCGGGAGCCTCGCGGGGAATCTAGGGGCAAAGGAGCTTCCGGTTGCTGTGCCGCCAACTCCCAGTGCTCCACGGAGACGGGGCATAAGGACTTCCGGTCTGCGGGCCACTCGGGGCTGGAAGGAGGCGGGGCCCTTGTCTGGGCTGTGAGGCTGCGGAATCGGCTGTTGTTGGCGGACTCCGCAGACAAGGGTTCTGACGGGAGCCTCGGTTCTGGGGGCGGAGTGAGGAAGTCGTGCCCGGACGCACGCACTCACGCTCTGCCCAAGACTCCGCCCTCTGCGTGGGCCTCACCCGCAAACAAGGTGGAGGGCTCAGCAGCCGTCGCCTTCAACTTCCTCGGGCCCTGGAATCTGTCTTAATATCCTTTCTGAACACCGGTTAAAGGCAGCTGTTCTCATCGCCCAGGCTCTATAGAAATTTGCACCAAAGGACAAGGAAATGAAGCCTTATCACCTCTCTACTGTCAAAGTCATCATCTCCTTTGATTAAAGAACATCCTCCTTCCTTTTGAGACAGAGTCGCACTATGTAGCCTTAGCTGGTCTAAAACCACCTAAGTAGACCAGGCTGGCCTCACTGAGAGCTTCCTGCCTCTGCTTCCCCAGTGCTGGGATTAAAGGTGTGACCCACCGCACCCAGCAAATCTTCCTTCTTTCAGAACAGGAGCCAATCTTTGGAGACTGCAAATAAACTAGTTTTGGATGAAAAATTATACAGGAAAATTCTGTTCTGTTTTATTCCTTGAGAATTTCGAGGGCTTGAAGTTCGAGTGGGAAAGTGGAGGGTGGATCTGGGAGATGTGGGGAGTAAATATGACCAAAATATATTGTATGAAGTCCTCAAAAAAGAAAATCACATTTTAAAAAGAAAGTTTTCAAGCCCGTATGCAATGTATTTTGATCATACTCCCTACTCCCCATTCCATTCCTCCCTAGAGAGTTTTTGAAAGCCAACACCAAAATCTGGCTTGATTACCTCTCCTCACTGGGCTGTTCCATGAATCACCTCTTTTGGGGTCCCAGCCAAAAATATATTATGGATGCAGTCTGATTACATTGGTCTTAAGGAGAACTTTGTAGGAAATGTGGGTAACTGCTATTGGTTAGATGCCTTTGTTTTTTGTTTTTGTTGTTGTTTTTCTTTGAACTGGCAAGCAATCAGATGCACTTTAAAAAAAACCTGTTTCTGACCCTTTTATCAACACATTTGTTTCTGAAAATTGGAAGAAATATTAAACTTGGACCAGCAGTCTCAGCGTGTATTAATATAACCTTTCTTGTATTTCTGTTTTTCCCTAGCTCTTACATTTAATTCCTACAGGTTTTTAAATGCATAGTAAGTGAAGGTCCAGGCTAGCTATGCTGTATAGATGAAGAATGTTATAAGGAAAAATAAACGCGCACATGTGATGGCTAATCATCTTTGTCAACTTGACAGGATTTAGAATAATCATGGGAACATCTCTGAGTGTGCGTCGAAGCAGGAGTTTCCAGAGAAGTTTAAAGAAAGAAGGGAGAAACACACAGCATGTAGGCAGCACCATTCCTAGAAGTGGGATCCTGAGTTGAATGGAAAGGAGAAAGGTTCTGAGCATGCGCACTCATCTGTTTCCTTGCCCTACATTCAGTATGTCCTCACACTCACCACCAGGCCTTTCCTCTGGTGCTGGCCTATGTCCTCTCAAAGTGTGAGCCAAGATAGACGCATCTTCCCGAAAATTCTTTTGCCAAGTCTAAATCCAAAATGAACTGATGTCAGGATATGAATTTAGAGGGCGGTAGAATCACACTTACTTTGGAAGACTGAAGTTAGTTCTGTGCCTCTGGGTTGCTGGTGGTTCTTTTCAAACCTCAGCTGCATCTTGGCACTGCATGTATGTAGTCATGTCCAGTAATTTCATTTTCTAGGTTTTTCTTTTTATAGCAATAGTGAAATAGTGATCCCGGTGGTTTTGAAAGTCCCTTTTTTCCTTTGTTTTGATGTTTGTTTGTTCGTTTGTTTGGTCAGTTGGTTTTGAGGCAGGATTTCTCTGTGTAAGAGCCCTGACTGTCCTGGAAGTTGCTTTGTAAACCAAGTTGGTCTTAAACTCACAGAGATCCACCTGCCTCTGTCTCTGAAGTGCTGGGATTAAAGGTGTGCACCACCATGCCTAGATTTTAAATTCCTCTTAACTGTCAGAAATATCAGTGATTGATAATTCGGTAGCTCCCCTGACCCACTAATGTTGCATATTCTTTGTTCTTTCAGTTGAACAGACAATTAGACAAGCTAGAAAGAATAAAAACTTTGTAGCTAAATACAAGCAAACATCAGCAGAGGTCATTGGAGGAGATACCTTAGACCTCATGTGAAACATTGTTTCTGGCTGAAGCTTCACCAAGCCAGAGTCTCAGACTCTGAAAACCTGACCTTGGGAACCTTACCCAAATTAAAAGCACCCAAACTTTAAAAACAAAGAATATGTTCATTTTTCTATTCAGTAACTAACTTCTCTTCAGATAAAAGTCATCCTCACACTTGCATGGCAAGCACTGTACTACCGAACCATCTCCACAGCCTTTAAATCCACTCTTACGTCATTAGTTCAAATCCCTTTTAAATTGGCTACCAGAGTAGTTCTTAACCCTGACTGTATATTAGGACCAGCTGTAATTGATTGAAGTAATGTGTGTACTGTATATGACATCTTTCAAGGACCGGGGCTATACCCTGTACATATTCCAATTTAATTGGGCTGAAGGACAGACCTGGACCCTTCCAATAAAGACCTTGTATAATCCTAGTATATTCCTAAAGAAATGCTAGTGCAACCAAAATTCAGAAGCACTGGCTCCATCTAAGTTTGTCTGGCATCATTTGGCAATAGAATAAGTAGCAAAGGAGGCAGCAATTCAACAGGCATCTGTTCAGTTCCAGTTCCTGTGTTCTTAGCCCCTCTGCACAGCCCTGTCAACTGCATACAGTAAGCGGTTGGAAACTCACTGAGGCACCAAAGTAAACGAGACAGAGCGCTTACCTTCAATAAATTCGTTTAGGGAAGCCGAGGTGTCAGTAAAGGAAGCCAGTTCAGCTCACATAAACAGACAGAGGCTGACTGAGAACTCCTCTGGAGCTCAGACATGGCCTGCTTTAATCTAGATTGGTGTGGAAGGTGACCAATAGCAAGGCATGGAGGAAGGCAGGATTGCAGATGTCAGCTGGGAGATGGTGCAAGCATTCACTGAGGCAATGGCAGAGGTCACAGAATTGGCAGTACTAACTGGCCACTGATGTGAAGAGTGACAGAGAGAGCTAAGTGGAAGCGGCTTCCAAGTTCTGAGCCAGAGACTTTCAGAGGAACAGCACTGTTGATTTAGATCAAGAGTTGAGAGTTTGAGTTTGGGGTTGAACAAGTTCAAAGGGTGTTGAATGTTTAACTAGAAATGCCCTTAGAGTGCTGGAAATGTGAATCTGTAACTCAAGTGACCAAATATGTTTAGAAATTAAGACCCTAAGATGGTTCCTTTGGTAAAGCATTAGACTTAAAGCATGAGGACCTGAGTTCCATCCCCAGAACCCACATAAAAAGCCAGGTGTGGTGGCACATGCCTACAGTCCCAACACTGAGTAGGTGGAGGCAGGTGGATGCCTAGGGCTTACTGGCCAGGCAGCCTAGCTAAACTACAGAGATCCACACCAATGAAATTCTCTGCCTCAAAAGCAGCAATGTGGAAAGCACCTGAGAATGATTGACATTTTAGGATATCTTCTAGCCTCTTCATACACCACACACATGAGACACACACACACACACACACACACACACACAGAGAGAGAGAGAGAGAGAGAGAGAGAGAGAGAGAGAGAGAGAGAGAGATCAAGCTGTGGAATCACTGGCCTAGTAGGTGGTTGAAGCCACACCTTGCACCATATGCATGCTACATATGATTTAAAAAAAAAAAAGATATTAGAAATAGAGAAGAAAAATCTTCTGAAGTTGCTATACTAGAATATTTCAATAAGGTTATTATCTATCTGTAGTGACTTTAATACTTCCCACACTGACCCTGGGAACACTGCACATTTAGTGGGTGATGCATAGCCATAGAATACAAATACAAGCCGGTTTAAAATTAGCTTAATATTTAAGGATGCTGTGCGATGTGTTGAGAAATATAATGGAAATGTCCTGCCACTGTCCTCTAGTGTTTCCACAAGAATGGCTTTTATAGATTTGATTTAAACTATTTGGATTATAGTATTTTTTTAAAACTGCTGTAGTTACAATGTTATAAATTTAAGTTTAGATAGAAAAATCTTAGGCTTAAACTCATAAACACATAGACACTCTTTCAGAGCACTTAAACAAAGAGCATAGAAACTTAAAATCAAAGTAACATACAAGACATTTTCATGATGTTGTACAGCATAAATATTGAAGTAAAAGGTATTTCTAGATTCTTTGGAAATAAAGGGTGCTTTTAAGTGCCCTGTAGTGACTTGATCTCTCACCAATCCCTCTATTAGACCCTTGTTTACACACTCCACCCAACCATTATTTGATCTTAGTTTAAAACACGTGACAATTTAAATTCCCTTAAAATAAAATATGACAGCTGTAGTTCTTTCCCTTCTTTTGGTTCATTTGTTCATTTGAGAAGAGGGCCTTGTTATGTTACTCAGGCTGGCCTTAAACATGCAACCTCCCTGCCTCTGAGCGCTGGAAATACTGGCAAATGCCACCAGGTCTGTATAGATGTCAAGAGAAACTGTGTGGCAATATCTTGTTCCAATTGGTTCTATGTAATCTAGAGCAGCAAATATTTGAAGGTTATTGTGCTGTTCAAATCACATCATTTCAAGATTGGCTTGAGAAATTGTGGAACATAGAGAAAATAGTCCTGCTCACCAAAAAGCTACAAAGGTTACTTTTCTTTTTCATTTTTTTTTTTGGTTTTTTTATTTATTAATTTATTATTTATTTATTTATTAAAGATTTCTGCCTTCTCCCCGCCACCGCCTCCCATTTCCCTCCCCCTCCCCCAATCAACTCCCCCTCCCTCAGCAGCCTGAAGAGCAGTCAGGGTTCCCTGCCCTGTGGGAAGTCCAAGGATCTCCCACCTCCTTCCAGGTCTAGTAAGGTGAGCATCCAAACAGCCTAGGCTCCCACAAAGCCAGTACGTTTTTTTTTTTAAAAATTATAAACTGATTGGCCCATTAGCTTAAGCTTCTTATTAACTAATTCTTATAACTTACATTAGCCCAAATTCTTGTCTGAGTTAGCCACATGGCTTGGTACCTTTTTCTGTGAGGCAGTCACATCTTGCTTCCTCTGAGGCTGGGTCACAACTGCAGACTTAAACTTCTCTCTTTCCAGAATTCTCGTTGCCCCGCCTATACTTTCTGCCTGTCTACTGGCCAATCAGCATTTTATTAAAAATAATACAGGTGACAGGATAAAAGACCATTGTCCCACAGCACTCCCACCCCCCCCCCCGCTTTTTTTAAAACAATAACTCTGAATAGAATCTTCTTTGTTTAGCTTTTTGTCCAGACATTCATTATTCTTAACATCTTGTAACCAACATTCTAAACAAAGGCAAACATCCATAATCCAATTTTAGGGAATGTAGGAGTAGTTTTTGATTGGGGGCACTGAGAATCTTATGAGGACCCAGAGAAAATTTGGAATTATGATCAAGTCCTGACTGGAGGATCCTGTGAGGCTTGATCATCTCAGGCAGCATCTTGAATCTGTTCTGGATGCAGAACTCAGACATCTGAGCCATCCGCTCCTATCAGAGATTTCTCAGGTGGTCTTCCTCCATCAAACCTTATTTTTCTTAAGAAAATGATGAATGAATCCACAGCCTCTCATTTCCTGTGGAAACAAAAACAAAACCTCTTCTCCAAAGTAACATATCTTTTGACTTCAATTTTGAAGTCAAGGTATTTCCAAAATATGTATCTTGGATCAATTCAGCAGCATTTATAAACAAATGTCTTTTAGCAGCTGTTGCTCATTCCTCCGTCATCAAACAATTCAAAGACAACATAATAACATACAGTATCCAAACTTTCTGTGTATTTTCCATCTTTATGTGGCTTTATTTTAAATCTATTTCTTTTATTTTTATTTTTAATTTTTGGTTTCTCAAGATTAGGTTTCTCTGTGTATCTTTGGCTGTTTTGGAATTCACTCTGTAGACCAGGCTGTCCTTGAACTCACAGAGATCTGCCTCCCAAGTGCTGGGATTAAAAGTGTGTGCCACCACACCCAACTACTCTCTTTCTTTCTTTTTCATTTTAAGTACTTTAACCTTTTTTTCTTTTTTTTTTCAAGCCTACATATATTTTTAAACACACTGTAAATGTTTTATAGGCTTTTTGTTGTCTGAAACTATCTTTACTGTATTTCTCTTTTTCTGATCACCTGAGTCTTTAATTTGCTAAGCAATATGGCTAGGATTAAGGCTGTGGCTTTGACAGCTGGATCCAGCCCATTCCTTAGCTTTCTGAGATTCTAGCCTCATGGCAGAGATGCTGGCTGGAGCCATGTTTATTGCCACAACTCTATGACATTTCAAGGTCCTTGCCACCACCAAAAAGCATACAGTCAGCTTTTCATCAACACCATTTAAATGTTTCATGGCAGAACCTCTTAAAAGAGCTGCATGGTTTTGCAGCTAAAGCAGAGTCAGGAAGCCTCTCTTAAATGAGAACACTTGCCTCTAGCAAGCAGAGCCTACCCGAGAAAGTGCCGCTATCAAGAAGCCATGCTTAACTCTATTCTTTTCTGTCTAAAATTACTTCTCAAGCTCTCTCAGGCTTTATGTGGATACAGTTGTCCATGTGGGCACCATTTGTTGACCGAAGTTTTCTGTCCCACCCGGTCCTGCAGCTGTTAAGTTCCAAAGAACCACACAGAGATTTCCATTAATTATAAACTGATTGGCCCATTAGCTCAGACTTCTTATTAACTAATTCTTACAACTTACATTCGCCCATAATTCTTGTCTGAGTTAACCATGTGGCTTGGTACCTTTCTCTGCAAGGCAGTCACATCTTGCCTCCTCTGAGGCTGGGTCATGACTCCTTAGTTACTTTTCTATTGCTATGACAAAACACCACGGTTAAGACAGTTTTTAAAAGGAAATGTTTAATTTGGCTTATGGTTTCATAGGGTTAGAGTCCATATGGCAGAGCAAAGAATGGCATAAGTCTTTTGAAACCTCAAATCCTACCTGCAGTGGAAAGCTTTCTTCATCAAGGTTATACCTTCTATCCTTCCCAAACAGTTCCTAAGGATGAAGTGTTAAACTGTGTAAGCCTATCAGGCCATTCTCATTCAAACCACCACAGCACTTTGAGAAGTATATCACCATAGGGGTGATGCTTAGCTTAGTTGTCAACTTGACACAACTTAGAGCCTCAATGAGGGATTAGCTACATTGAGTTCTCATTTGGACACATCTGTCAAGAGTGTCTTAGCATCCTAATGACGATAAAAATATATCAAATTCCCTGATTTCGGAGTTACAAATGTAAGCTGGTTTTATAATGAGGAAACATGCGTTCTTGGATGAGTCTTCCTAAGTCGATGACGTCATTGGATGTTTTCTGCAGTCATTGGCTTTAGTCTTGTTTGAACTAGTAGCAAACTGGAGCACATCCTAGCAGACCATGAGGGAAACACAATGAAAATGGCAAATGTACACGTAAATTGATCTAGTCACAAGTAGGCAGCCCCAGACGTGGTCCCCGTCTCTGAATATTACTAAGATCAGCACTGGCAACAGAAATAAAATAAAATAAAGACCGTGTGTTCAAGGGTGAAGATTAGAAGTCATGGTAGGGCTGAATCATTGAGGTTCTAAAAAAGGAGGGTGGCAAGGGCATTTACCCGTTACTGTTGTAACTCGGGTGTTTTCAGGAAGCATTGATAACTAAAATCAATAAATCAAGTTACATGGGCCTTGTGATCTCTGAAATGGCTCAGCACTCAACAAACAGAGCTCAAAGGAGGCCAGGTCACTGTGGATGAGCAAGAATTCACTGAGAAAGTGACAGGAAGATTATACGTTGTAAACTGTTTCTCAGGGAGACCATGACGTAGACCAAGAATATATAGGTCACGTTAGCTGTAGTTACCAAAAGAGTCCATACCATCTGAGGCCAAAGGCACATGACAAGGCATCTTCTAAGGTTTCTGACCTGCAATCGGTCTGTGCTGCTTGGTACAGGTCCTTGGATACACAGCCATTAAAAGTGAATCCACGTGATGGGGCTGGCGAACTTTCCAGGTCTCTCATCTCTAACTGAACTAAACTCTTAGGGGGCCAAGAATAGACATTATCCATGTGTGGCAGGCAGTGTGTGTGCACACATGTGCACTGTATGGAGGCCCAAAGTCAATGTAGAGAGTCTCCCACACTCTTCAACTTATATTTTGAGACAACATCTCTCACGGAACTTGGCGCTCACCAACTGGCTAGACAGACATGTCAGAAAGCCCCAGGGATCCTCCTGCCTCTAACTCCCCAGCACCAGCATTGTGGGCATGCATTGCCATGCCTATCATTTCATATGAGCTCTGTGGGTCAGACTCCAGTTCTCATGCTTACGCTGCAATCACTTTACCAATTGAGCCATCTCCCCATTTCTGTCTTTATAAAATACTGACAGACATGGGAGAGGATTTCCTTTTTTCCCCAAGTATGTATGAATGTATATAAAGATTTCATTTGGTAGAAGACAGAATGCACATGTAATTCAAAAGTTAAACCTCCCCCAAGACTATATACAAAAGCCAGATGATATGATGGACATAGCTCACATCACAGGAATAAAAGGACTTGGATTTAGATTTGTTCTGGGATTTGAACTGGCCCCAAACAGAAATCTACCCATAGAAATAAAAAAAAAAATACAGGGAAATGATTTTGAATTGAACTCCCATAGAATTTAAAAAGTCATCGCCTTTTTAAAAGGATAGGGATTTATGTTTTGGAGAGAATTAAGAAAACTCAGGCATTTTTAAACACCTATCTTAGGTTTATAAAACAATTTAGTATTGAACAATCGGAGATGTGAGAAGTTTGTTAGCTTGCAGGTGCCCTGGGGAATCATGAAAATGCTTGATAATCTCCACACATTTCCTATATTCTCTAGATTCTCAGCTCTCACCACTCTCCTGCTGTTTTAGAGATTTTATATGTCCCTTCCAGTCTTGTACAAGAAAGGTAAGATAGTGTACTAGCCTGTACTCTTCTAGAATCAGAATCTGGCTCATCTGAGTTCTAGTCTCTCTCTACAATCAACCTTGTATCCCATGTAAAGTTAACAGACATCTCTGCTTCTCCATTTCCTCATCACTGGAGTGCTTCCTGTGATGAGTCTGGGGAGGTTGCTTCCTCTGCAAAGTGGTTTCTGTGCAAGCAGAGGGACTTGGGTTTGAGCCTCAACAAGCACAAGAAAAGTCAGATGCAGTGAAAACACCTGTAATCCCAGCATGGAGGAAGTGGGTACAAGAGGATTCCTGGGGCTCCATAGACAGCAGCCTAGTTAAATCTGTGAACTCCTGGTGAAAGTCCTTGTCAATAATAATAATAACAACAACAACAATAAGGCACGGTTTGGGAAAGTGGCTCAGATGTTAAGAGAGTTTGCTGCTCTCATCATATACCTGAGTTTGGTACCCATCGCCCATTGCCAGCAGCTTACAAGTACAGGTAACTACTTCTGGCTCTCAAGGTACCTTGTGCATACACACAATACACATAACACAAATCTTAAATAAAAAGATGGAAAGCAGAATGACCAAGAAACAGACCCTCCAGCTTTCATAGACTGCTCAGGTCCACACACAAATGTGTGTGTGCACATAGCATACTTCCTGTTTAAGGAGTAAATATGAAGTAATGATAAATGGTGATAGCTTTATGGGTATTGATCTTAATCATTTAGAGAGTATCCATGACAAATGACCTTCCTGTTCCTGTTGAATGCCACCAGAACTGGGATTTCTCATCTGAAGAAAATGCTTCCAGCCATGCACAGCTCCCAGTAGGGTTTACTGATTCAATCTCCTTATGACTCCTATCCATTCTGTTCTACATGACAACTTTTTGTTTGTTTGTTTTTCGAGACAGTATTTCTCTGTGAAACAGTCCTGGCTATCCTGAAACTCACTTTGTAGACCAGACTGGCTTTGAACTCACAGAGATCTCTGCTTCTGCCCCCTGAGTACTGGGGTTAAAGGTGTGCACCACCACCACCCAGCCTACATGACAACTTTTAAATTATGAGTGTGTCCTTCCTCTCCCTACAAATTCTAGTCACTTCTTTAGCTACTTTCCATGAGAGAGTCTTTAGCTCTTTACTTCAATAGCTGCTTGCTTTCATGTCCCTTCCATAGAGGTGCTTCCAGAGCAAGCCCCAGGCTTTTATTCTGAATATACTTTTTAACACAGTGCCTCATTTTAGTGACATTGTAAAAAATAATTTAAATTTTTTATTTTATTTGTATGGGCGTTTTACCTGAACATGTATGTGTACCACAGGGATGCAGTGCCGAAAGAGTCCAGGAAAGAACATCAGATCCATCCCCTGGAACTGGAGTTACTGAGTTGTGAACTGCCACATGGGCACTGAGACTCAAATCTTGGCCCTCTGGAAAAGCAGCAACATGAACACTAAGCCTTCTCTCCATCTCTATAATAGTATTTTGACAGTTACTTCCCATTTTTAATTGTAGTGAACTGTTAAATTTAGGTAAGTGTTTAAAAATTTTTTATTTATTATTTTTATTTTCTGTGTATGGGTGTTTTGCCCACATGCACGCCTATATACCATGTGCATGCCTAGTGCCCATGGATATCAGAAAGAGTGTTGGATCCCTGGAACTGGAATCTTGAGACATCATATGTTTGCCAGGGTGTTCTGAAGAGCACCCAGTGCTCTTAAGTCCTGAGCCCTTGCTCCAGCCCTAAATTTAGACAGCTCCTAAATCCGTCCTGCTGGATTTTCTCACTTCTGCTTTTTTTGTTGATAGGGGATGAAATTTTTGATAAGGGATGAATGTTTAAATAGGAGGTTTATAATTTCCCTGGTGAGTGTTTTCATTTTGAAACAAGCTCATAATCCTCTTGTGAATTTTCTGCTGTGAAATCTATCACTCAGCATCCTAGTGATCTTCTTAGCTTTATTGCAATCCTAGTTTTATTCCTGATTTATGATAAATAACCTGACGAAGCACAATATAGGGGAGGAAAGGGTTTGTTCATCTTACAATTCCAGGTTACAATCTGTTATTGCAAAGAAGTCAAGGCAGGAATTTAAAAGCACCATATTCTCAGGCAAGACCGTGAAGAGAAAAAAACACATGGATCCTTGCTGCCTGCTACTTAGTACTCACCAAGTCTTCTCTACTCTCATACAGCACCAGGTCCAGCCTAAGGAATGGTGCTGCCCACAGTGAACTGGGTCAAACAACAGTCACCACAATCCCCCACAAACAAGCCCACAGGCCAACTGAGAGTCTTTTCCTAGATTGTGGCAAGTTACTTAAAACTGCCCAGTATGTGTCTGCAGCTGCATCAGCATGCTATGAGACTACTTGAAATCCACTCCAAAGTCTTAATAAATTTAAAAATGGTAGCTCCAAACACAGAGAGCTCTAGGAGAATCTGCAGGCCTGCCTTTAGGAGGACATAATAACATTTGCCAGAAAGAACTCTCTCCTTCCAGCTGTTCCAACTGTGCAGCCAGTTCCCACGCAAGGCAGCACTGTAGAAAGCCTGGACAGTCACCCAAGGTTCCTCTGCAACGTTGGGGCATCCAGCCTACAGGCCTACAATATCTGACAGACTTTTCCACAAAGCAAGGTTTTTGCAGGACTTCTCACCACCTTGTGTGGGCAAGGTTTGGCAATTACTCTCTTTTATGTCCTGCTTGCTCCATTAGGACATTATACTGTCAGCAGTTGAAGCAAGGATACTTTCTTGCTCAGTGACTTACTTTTGCCACAAAGAAAGCAAACTCAGTGTGGAGTTTCTTCAATGCCAATTATCTTCTCTGAAGTAGATTTGTGCTGCCAGGAACAGACATGTCTCATTGTCATAAAAAAGAAAAAGGAACTTATGTTATTAAAACATCTTAAATGCCTTATTCTGTAGATCTCTGAAGTGTTTGAAGATGCCCTGTCTATTTAAAATATATCTGTTTGACCTTGAAAGCATACCTAATATGACTACAAGTTCTATTGTAATAGGTGACTAATTACTAACCTGCATTTGCTTACTATCCTAAACAGTAGGTAATAATAACCTTCAAGAACTAGAAATTTGTGTTACATTGTTAAATGAGCTGTATAGATACCCTGGACAAGATTAGAAATGTATGTACAATCTGTTTTAACAAAATTAATTTCAAATATGTATAAATATACAAAATTTGCATACAATATACAAAAATCCAATGCAATACAAAACATTTAAAGCTGGTAGCTGCTTTTTAAAAAGCAGATTCAATAATCTACCTTTTATCTGATCATAACTATATCCCCTTTTTTCTTTTCAGAACAAGAACCTTGAATCTAATTTTCTTTGTTTAGCTTTTTTCATGACCATTACCAAAACAACTTGTAAACAATCCCCATAAACAAAATGAATTTGAATTAAATGTCAAGTCCTGGGAGAGGTGGCTGTATCATTTGTTGTCCAGTCTCTGCATAATGGGAAAGGCAGGGCTTGTCTCAAGTCCTGGCTAGAGTAGTCTGTTAGGCTGGATCATCTCAGCTAGCCATCTCAAAATTGTTCTGAGCGTTTTTTAGTCCAAAGCCAATGTTTAGGTGGTGTTTTTCAGCTTAATGGTATTATTATAGTCCTGGATGAATCATCGTTGTAGGGTCCAATCCTCTTTTTGGAGGCTTCAAAGGTCACTGTAAGGCATGCTGATAGAGACTCAAACCAGAAATCATGTACAGGAAGGTAGATGAAATCTTTTTCTAGAATTATTTAGTACCATGAATATCATGACAAAAAGTTTAATATATGCATAAATATGTATGTATCTCTGTATGTATATATATATATATCTTATAAATCTTATACCTTAAGAAAAGTTGTTAAAGGGTCTTTATAAAACCAAAGGATTATGATATTAGTAGCAATTAAATAGTCCTTAAAATTTTGTTTTTCTTTTGTCTCATAGGTGACTCTTCTGATATGAGGCAGAGATTTTGGATTTCACTTTAGTAAGCATGTTTGGGTTTAGAGAAGCCAACCCCAAAGTCAGCTTTAATCTTTAATTGGAATGGAATTACAAAAAGACCATTTCCATTATAAGTCTGTAGAGAAAAGCAGAAAGAAACATTAGGAAAGATTTATGAAATTTTATTCTTTTGAAAAGATGATATACCAATAGACCAATTTGCTCTTGAAACTTCTTTTCTGGATGATTTGTCCTTTTTCTTCAGATGTCTCATTTGTCCTGGAGCCTTCAGCTGCAGATTCCTTAGATGGATACATTTATTCTCCTGAAAAGATTGAAATAAAACCTTTCCTCAACACTAATTTTGGGGATGTTCTCTTTTGGCAAGTTATAGCTGATCAAATGAAAAGCATTTGTTAGTTTTGTAGGTTAGTTCAGATTAAATTGCCATGTTACTTGATGAACTCTCATCTCTTCTAATTAAGAGATGTCTCTTAACCTAGACAACAATGAGGACTCTAAGACAGACATACATAGATTTAATCTACATGGGAAGTAGAAAAAGACATGAGTAAACTGGGAGCATGGGGACCTTGGGAGAGGGCTGAAGGGAAGGGGAGAGACAGGGAGGGGAGCAGAGAAAATGTAGAACTCAATAAAAATCAACAAAAAAGAGATGTCTCTTGTTCAAATAGAATCTTTATCATTTTTTATGGTATCCATAGCTTTTCTTCTCCCATGGAAACAAAAGTAAAACCCCTTCCCCAACATAACACATGTCCTAGTTTCCATTCTGAGGTCAGCACATCTTTATAGTATATTAGCTGATTTAATTCCATAGTTTTTTCTACTATCCAATGTCTTTCTGCAGCTGTTGTTCCTTTCTCATTAGCATTTAGAAAATTCAAAGTTAGTAAAGTATTATGCAATTATGAAATAGTTCTGGGAGTATTTTTCATTCCTTTCTGTTTATTTAACATATCCTTTAGAGTTTGATTTGACCTTTCTATAACTGGTTGCCCTGTAGAATTGTGAGGTATACTTTGCATTATAATAAGCAAAACACTGTTTTGTTTTCTTAGACACATATGCTGGAGCATTGCCTGTCTTTATTTGTATAGGTACATGTATGATGGCCATAAATTTTAGCAAATATGTGATTACTGAATCAGCCTTTTCTGAACTCAAAACAGTTGCCCATTGAAAACCTGAATAAGTATCAATGTTTGTGGTGTACATATTTTATTTTGCCAAATTCTACAAAATGGAACACATCCATTTGCCAAATTTCATTCCTTTGCATATCCTTTGGGTTATTTCCTGCAGGTAGTGGTATTTGGTTATACAAAAAAACAAGTAGGACATTTCCTTATAATTTCCTTAGCATCTTGCCATGTGATGGGAAAGTCTTTTTTAAACCTTTGCTATTGACATGTTTCTTTGTAAAATTCCGAGGCCTTCAGCACATTTACAATTAATAATAGATCAATTTCTGCATTACTTTGTGCTAGAGGACCTGGAAGAGCTGTATGGAATTGGATGTGTGTTATGGGACAACGCCTATTCTTGATTATATCTTGTAACTGAATAAATAATGAAGTCAATTCTGTGTCATCTGGTATAAATTCAGCAGTTTCAATGTGCAAATCAACTTTTTCTGAATACTGCAAATCAGTAACTATGTTGAGAGATCCTTTAAAATCCTTTAGTATGATGAGAATATTATATAATTCTACATTTTGGAGAATCATAAGAGCTCTGATTCACTTTACTTAAATTTTATGATTTATTACCTGCCTTTCCTGATTTATTTGCATCATTATAGAATGTAGAACACACCAGTTATTAGTGTATCCTGTACAATGTGAGAAAGGATCCAGCTAGCTCTCTTTATAAATTTAATTCACTTCTTTTTGGGGGGACAGTTCTTGCAAATCTCTTCCCCAAAATTAGTAAAAGCTCTTTTCAAGGGTTCACTTTCTTCCCAAATATGTCAATTTTATCATTATTAAAAGGAATTCTGCTGGATCTATTCCTGCTAGTTGATGATGTTTCCATTTTCCTTTTAAAATTAATTCAGAGACCTTTTCCATGTAAGTTTTTAATTTTTTACCCAGTTTATGTGGTAAAAAAGATTCATTCTAAGGTAATATCTTCCTTCTGCATTAAAACTCTTGTAGGGAAATATTTGGAGGGTAATATGACCAGAATGCAGTTAAGATTCAGATGCATGTGACCCACATGTGTCTTCTGTAATTTCTCTTCAATCAAAGTCAATACACTCTCAGCTTTAGCTGAAAATTCCCTGGGACTATTTAGGTCTTTGTCACCATCTTAGGTTTTGTTTAAATTAATCAGGTCATCAGGACCTATCCCAATAGGGGACCATAGGTGGGAAATGTCTCCTGTAAATCTTTGGAAGTCATTAAGAGTCTGTAATCGATCTCTCCTAATTTGTACCTTTTGAGATCTAATTTTTGTTAACCTATTTTATATCCTAAATAATTAATAGAATCTCCTCTTTATGTTTTTTCAGGAGCAATTTGTAATCCCTAACAAAACATAATTTTCTTCTTCAAACATTTTTTAAAGTATCTACATTTAAATAAGATAGCAAATTTTGTCCATGTAATGATAAACTATAGATTCAGGAAATTGCTTACATATTATTTCCAATAACTGACTTACAAAATATTGGCACAGAGTAGAGCTATTTAACATTCCCTGTGAGAGAACCTTCCATTGATATCTTTTAGCAGGCTGAGAATTATAAGTAGGGATTGCGAAGTAAAAAATTTCTTTATCTTTTTCTTATTAAGATGTAGTGAAGAAACAATCTTTTAAATTAATAACTATAAGAGCCCATCATTTAGGCAATAGAGGAGGCAAAGAAATGCCAGGCTATAGAATGCCCATTGGCTGAGTTATCTTACTAACAGCTCTTAGATCTGTTATAATTCTCCCTTTTTCATATTTCTTTTTAACAACAAATATAGGAAAATTCCAAAGGCTGGTTAATTCTTCAATATGCTAAAAAAAAATTCTTCAATATGCTGAGTATTTAGTTGCTTCTGTACCAGGTGTTCTAAACCCTGCAGTTTCTCTATTGTTAAAGGCCTTTGCTTAACCCATATAGGTTTGTCTGTGAAGCATTTTAAAGGTGGGGCTATTGGTGCCTTTGAAATATTAACAGGTGTTGTATCCTGTTCTTGTACAACCTGAATATTTCATGACTGTTCTTTATAAAACCTTCTAATGGTTTTCCCAGAAACATACATTAATTTATGGTTCATTTCTAAGGTTGGGGGAATATTAATCTGAGTATTCCATTGTTGTAACAAATCACATCCCCACAAATTCATTGCTATACATGGTTTTAATATTCTCTCTGTCTAGCATATTATCATACAGGGATCCAAGTCCCTCCATTATAATGTGTTTTCCCATTTTTTAATGTGGGAAAAACCTTTTTATTTTAACTAATTCCTTCCTTTAAGAATTCCCAACTACCTTACCAAATCTATTGATGATACTGATGAAGATGTGAGGTTTATTGCTGCTGCACAGAACAGTAAAAGCCTGACTGGATTTCAAGGCAACTAACTTGTTTGACAGCCATCTGAGAAGGGAGTTCAGTGGAGAGAGAGAGAAAGAGAGAGACATAGGAGAGAGAGATATGCACAGGGAATGTGCTGCGCTTTAGCTGTGACAGTGGCTTGAAAGCCTCAGGCAAATGGATTTTTCATGAATTTATACCTCAAACACTGAGTGTCAAATGTATCACAAATAAATAAAAACTCAGAGACATATATTGGGGTTCAACCCAAAGATCAGAAAAGCAAAGCCGCCATCCACTGGCTCTTATCTCTACCTTAGATCTAAATGGCAATCTTGCCTCCAGGAATCCTCAGAAGGAGACTGAGCTGAGACCTGTCTCCTCCTGTTTTATATTCCTCTCTAGTGCTGGGATGAAAAACATGCACCACCACCACCACCTGGTTTCTATTGCTAACTTGTGTGGCTACTGGGATTATACTGGGATTAAAGGTATATGCCACTACTGCCAGGTCTGTGTGACTGATCAGTGTGACTGTTTTCCTCTCTGATCTTCAGGCAAGCCTTATTTATTAATACAAATAAAATATCACTGCATACAGAAATCCAAGCTAACAACTTTATCAATTCATGTGAATACTTTTTGCTGAGGACAAGAAATCATCTCTTTCATAATTTGGACTAGAAGATACTCCAAGTACAGGATTAACCTATCTGGATGTTATAGGATTCACCTGTTATGAGATAAGACTTTGGGGTATTTGCTTCTCAAAAGTCCTAAAATATTAATGTCAAGAATTGCATCTTAACTCAAATCTGTAGCGGTGTAAATGAACGGCAGATGGAAACTATTATAAAATATTTAGCTTTAATTAGGGAAAGACTCACAGAACCGAAGTTCCGGCGGAGAACAAGAAAGCAGAAGGGAAGGCGGGGAGCACGCCCGAAATCTTTATAAGTAAAAAATATCCTCAGGGGACCCCGCCCTACAAGCAAGGTGATTGGCTGGGTCTCCCCTACACAAATCCCTTTTAGGGTCTAGAAAATATAACTCACCTAGGTCTGAGATAGATCTGATCTGAATAGTAGGCAGTGTTATCTTATGCATTCTGCACCTGCCAGTGTTTACAAACCATTGTTAAACTGCCCCTCCCTATCCCGAGAGCTGAACTGGAGAGGTCTAGAGTCAGCTAAGCTAGTTGACTTTCCTCCTCTTTTCTTTTGACCTTGAAAATGACTGAGGCCACAAGTCCCCTTCACCTTGGGGACATTCCTGTTCAGGGCAAGAAAACTTTTCTCTTAAACATGCACAACTCTCCCATGTCAGTCCTTGCATTCATGATGTTACTGCTGTCACAAAATACCCAGAAAAAGTAGCTTCAGGAAAGAATTATTTTGTTAGGCTCTTGGTTCTAGGGAACAGTCCTGTGAACAGTTCGGGGTTCTCCAAAGGAACAGAAGTGAGTAAACACACACACACACACACACACACACACAAGGTATTTATGAGACTGGCTAACTAATAAAATGTAGTCTGGATAGTCCTCCAATGACTGTCTTGGACTAGAGAGGACAAGAATCTTGTATTTGTTCAGTTCACAAGGCTAACCATCTCAGCAGTCCCAACGTGGCGCTGAAGGCTTGGAGGACTCCAAGAGACAGACTAATACTGATGATCTTTAGTCTATGTTGGAAGTCTGAAGGAATAAGTAGGTTCTAATACCAGTAAGAGAATGCAGCAGCAGCAGCAGCAGGACAGATGAACTTGCCAGCGAGAGTGACAGCAATCAGGCAGAAAACAATGTTTTCATACATGTTCTTCAATCTAAGCTGCCAACAGAAGGTGTTACCTATCTTTAGTGTGGGTCTTCCTGCTTCAAATAATCTGATCAAGAAAATCCTTACAGGAGAGTTGAGTATCTTGCGCTTTAGTTGATTCCAGATACATTCAGGTTGGCAACCAAGATTAGCTGTCACAAGTCCAACCATCATCAACTTGACACACAATCATATCTCCTTACATCATGCTTAATTTTCAGATGAAAACAATAACCAGGCCACAATTGGCCTAACATGATATAACTATCATACATAAGACTGTGAGTCCCTGGTATATTTTAGAATGAGTGGCAAAGTTCCTAAGAAATGATAGTCTTTTAAGTATGATAATATAAGTTAACAGCACTTAACCATTGCTGTTATGTCAGTTGATGGTACATTACGAGGTAAAGAAATAAAGGAAAGAAAATAAAAATATCATACTCAACATGTTTTCAAAAATTAAGACAGAAATCCTTATTTCAGTTATAATCCTCATTTCTACAACTGGTCATATGACCTTAACTTCTATTTATATCCACCTTCTTCTGTGTGGGGATGTATGCTACCCATCAAGTATTTCTTCCATCCTCAGAAAGCACCTCAGCAAGTCTTGGCTCATATCCTGGAGAAGAGACCCATCCCTTCATTCCTGGAAGGTCAGGTTTGGATTGTTACAGTTTCCCATTGATTTTAATCACAGGCCATAGTGATACCAAGAGCCATACTAAAGATCTCCTGTACTCCAGACAATATCTTCTGCACCTCTGTGCCAGAGAAGCAATCCACTTGCAGCCTTAGCACTTCCAAGCACTGCTATTCCTTCCGTAGCCTGTTGACTTCAGGGCATCAGAGGCCAGGAAGAAATCTGAGCATTAAGGTCAGTAGAACACTGGTTTTGTCTTCTGTGAGGGGCACTCCTATCCTCAACCAAGACTTCTAGGCCAGCAGAGCAGATGGTTATGGGAGCAGTGAGCAAAGTTTTCCTAGTGGATCACTAGGGGTGATTGTGAGTGGAACCATTTCCATTTCACCCCGTAATTACTGGACCTGTGAACAGTAGCTGTACGAGAAGTAATGCCGTATAAAGGATGCGTATTCGAAGCATATAACGCCTTCTGGAGAACCTCACCTCGGC
Source organism: Chionomys nivalis (assembly GCF_950005125.1). Classification (NCBI taxonomy): domain Eukaryota; kingdom Metazoa; phylum Chordata; class Mammalia; order Rodentia; family Cricetidae; genus Chionomys; species Chionomys nivalis. The sequence continues at coordinate 97,975,405 of NC_080090.1, read as the reverse complement.
CCTTCAGGCATCATCTCCTAACTGGTATTGTGATTGTGTCTTCATAATGTCATTCCCCATTCTATCAGGATGACTGGAGAAAGAGGCTGACGGTCCACAGAAGGGGTCATCTACCCTTCTTGATTGCTGAACTCCTCTGCTGAAATCACCTTCTGATGAGCATTTACATGGGGCACAAGTATCATCACATCCTTCACCCATTTGGAGAGATCTATCTGTATACTTCTTCTCCAAAATGTCTTTCTCATCACTTTCCCAATCTTGTTCTTTCCAAGTCCTTGGCTGTCCAGCCAATCCATTGGCCACAGCATATAGTTGTACATCTGGTCATTTCTCCTTCCAGGCAAAATGTGTGTATGTGTGCACTGTCCAAAGATTGGTCCACTATGAATATTTCCCTTCACTGATGTCCTTTAGGTCATCCCAGAAAGGGCTGCACTATTGCTTTACTCCCATCAAGTTGAGAAGATCAGTCATCACATTCCTGGACTAGTTACGCTCATGTTCATATGTGTGCCTCTGAATGTTCATGCTCTCAAGACAGTTCCCGGTCTGACTTCATGGCTTCCTTTACTCTTCCCTCCTTCTTGCTTTATATTTCTGTGTTGGTCTGAAAGAAAATGACCCCCAAAGGGAGTGGCACTGTTAGGAGGTGTGGCCTTGTTCAAGTAGGTGTGGTCTGGTGGGAGGAAGTGTGTCACTATGGAGCTAAGCTTTGAAGTCTCATATATGCTCAAACTACACCCTGTGAGACTGTATACTTCCTGTTGCCTGGGAGTCAAGGTGTAAAAACTCTCAGCTTTTTTCTCTGGCACCATATCTGCCTGCATGCTGCCTTGTTTCCCTCCGTGAGGATAATGGATAAAACCTCTGAAATTGTAAGCCACCAATTAAATGCTTTCCTTTGTAAGAGTTGCCATGGTCATGGTGTCTCTTCACAGCAATAGAAACCATGTCTAAGACAACTTCCCATGTTTTGACTGGATCCTTTGGTTCCGAAAAATGAACACCACACCTCAACAAATGAGCTCTTACATTCAGGTGCATACTCTGGGCTCTGAAGTTCTTTCTGGATCCAATTTTGCTATGTACCTAACTAACCCAGTAGCATTCGAATCGCCTCAGGTCACACATCAACCCTGTTGGTCAATGAATGTGTTATAGGAATGGATCAGAGTCCAGAGGGTATTTTCTGAGACTACCAAGATCAACATCCTGGAGTACAGAACTGGACCAGGACACACAGAGAGCGGTAGAACTGTAAACAGTTTATTAAGAAAGAAAGGGATGTTGTTGAGAATGGAAGTGGGACCCGTCTGAGTCACCAAGTGTCATCAGAGTCTCCATCCTTACAAGTCATTGAATGTCATCTTCTGGCATTTAGAGGTAACATTTTTGTTATTGTTTGGTTTTGCATTTTATTTTTCCGATTATGCTGTTTTGTTATACACAGAACGCTGTTAGCAGGGTTTCTAGTATCTTTGGTTATTCTCATATTTCAATCTTCATGCCTCCGGCATCTCTTCTTCCCTGTCCCATTTTTCCACCTCAAAATCTTCAGCTGGGCCTAGACTTAAAGTGTCATGAGAATTCACCCTTCAACAAGAGACAATTCAGAACATTGACAGATGCGTTTGAAAACCATCACGTGAGGGTTGAGCAGAGCACAGCTCTGCACAGAAGCACCATGAGATACAGGAGTTTGGTACTAGGCCCCTCTTTCTCTGCCTAAATCAGCACTTTTCATACAGCTCACTTCATTCTGGACACTGGCATCAAATATTCTAACAGGCTTACACTGCCGCTCTGTCTTGAAATGTGATTGCTTGTCTATTTTCTATTTGAACTCATCCAAGAACACATTCTGAATCCATTTCAAATTATCTGGTGCCAAAAATTAAATGTCGAAAGGATTTTATTCCTTTTCTTAGTATCCTTGTAAATGTAAGACTATCAACACTTTTCTTCTGTCTACATCACCTGCTTCACACACACACACGCACACACACACATACACACACCACACCTTGAACGGTTTCTAACTATAGTCTTGTTTGAGAAGATTATGGAACCTCAGGAGACAAAGCCCCGCTAAGGAAGCACATCACATCATCACATGGCTTGCACTCTGAGGCTATAAAGCGTGGCCCCACTTTCTGTTATTGCTCTGATTTCTAACTGTCAGGCTAGCCTCACACTCTTTCTGCTATGCCTTCCCCACAATGTTGGACTTATGGAAGCATAAGCCAAAATAAACCCTTTCTCCCCGAAGCTGATTTTTGTCAGGTGTTCTTTTGCAGAAAAGGACTGAGTAGATTTACAAACAGACCGGCACTGCAGAAGAGTCGGGACTGGAATTTGCGGCGTCAAGATTAGCACATGCAGGAAGGCTTTTCCTATCTTGGTCACAGAAGCAAATAGCACGTGTGAGAGAAGTAGAAGACAGGCAAAAGCAAGAGGAGAGCGCTGTGGCCATGATCTAGAAATGGTGCCGAGCTCTGTGGCCCAGTGTCTCTGAACACAAGCCTTTCCCCATCTCACTGGTTCACTCCTTTTCTCAGAGACTCTCTTTCTTAGAGACTATCACTGTTTCTGTTATTACCACATGACCCGGAAACAGTGTTGGAACACAGAACCTGGAAACTTCAACTGGTGCCTTCTGAACTCAGATTTGCCCCCAACACGCGTGCCCGCACACACACATGAGAGGTGGGGTATGAGTACACACAAAGGTGTACACGCACACACAGAGAGGCACACACACATACATACAGAAACACACACACAGAGGCATACACACACATAAAGAGAAAGAGGCACACACAGAGACAGATACACACACACGTACACACACACATGCTCTTTGAGAATTTCATGCGTACATGTGCTGTGTCTTGATTGCATCCACACCAGTTTTCCCTTCCCACTCGCCGTAGCAACACACTCCTAGGAACATCCCTCTCCTGCTTTCATCCTGTCTCCTCTTTTAAATAATTAGGATGCGGAAAACCTACCATACTCCCAAAGGAAACACCCAACCACCCCAGCAAACCTCAAAACCAGTATTTCTCCAGCTACACAAGTGCCTCATGAGCCCATCTCCCATCCATCCTGGGATTTTGACTGGTTTGATCTTGTGCAGATAGCCACAACTGCTGTGTTCATGTGTGCAGTAGCTAGGGCATCTCCAGAGGACAGCAGTTCACAGCGCTCCCCTGTATCCTCAGCTCTTTCTTACAGCTTCTCTTCCCTTCCTTTCGCAGTGTTCCCAGAGCCTTGCCGAAGTTGATGTGAGCACGCAACAGTCACTTGTTCTCAGTATTTGGACCAGTTATGACTTCATCTCTAAGCATTTTTATGAGAAACTATGACAACCTCATTCTGTACTTTGGCTCTACATAAAACATACCCAACAAATGACCTCACAATATCGTATGTTCTTTATGGTCATTGCTTTTGTTTTTGCCTAATTTTATTTGCATTTTTAACAGGAAATCACACCCATTCGTTCATTATCTCCTTTTGCAAGCTTTTCATACTTTGCTGGGTAACCAAGCCCAGAGGTACAGATTATACACTGCTCCTGCACTGAACGGTTTGACTTCAGAGCCAGGAACCACTGTCCAGCCAGTTTCCCTCTGCCATCAGCTCCAAGCTGCCTTCCCGAGGGAAACTGATGGAGAGGAATGTTGCTTGTCTAGAACGGTTGCTCTGCTTGCAGGTAGATAATTAGTCACTAGTCAGTGTGTAAATACTCCACAAATTGCTTTATTTGTTCACGTAAAATGTGCTGCAGAAAGAGGAAGTTTTATAGCAGCCAGGGCTGAACATGAGAGATAAGACATTGTGGGAATAATCAAGCAAGAAAGGCAACACTGTCGTGTATCCCTCTGCGGCGACGAAGCTTATGGGTTCTCACTCCTCATTTTCTTAGAACACTTACTCCCCTGGGTGAATAATTTAAAGGACAAATTGCCACTCTTCTGGGTACCAAAGCCAGCCATAAGCCAAAATTAAATTATATCATAAAGCCCTACAAGAAACCGGAGGAAGGTTCAGAAATATAAAACCGAGAGAATCCAGAGTTAAGGATGAAATATTACTCAGAGCTGTGTCCTTGTCTCTCAGTGCTGATGAAGTGAAAAACTGAGCACCTTCTCATGCAGCCTTAAAGGACCATTATCAAACCGTCATTGTCAGTGCTTGGCAGTGGCTGTTGCAGTGATTTCAGTTCCACTGGGATATTGGAGGGAGGCAGGACCAGCTTCACATCCTTGCTCTGTGGCTGACTGGCCAGGTGACCTTCAGCCAGTCACCTCCCAACCTGGGCCTTCATCCCCAACTCTTCAGACGAAATAAGATGAAACTAGAATTTATACTTCCAGTTTTTCCCCATACAGCTCAGATGATCATGAGCTAATAAAAAAAATGTATCATTCAAAGTGTAGAAAACAGGAGTTAGCCCAGCAGGTAAGAACATTCTTTTGCTGCTCTTCCAAAGGACCTGTATTCAGTTGTGGGCAGCTTGCAAGCAACTGTAATTCCAGCTCCAGGGGACCTTACCAGATCTTCTAGCCCCTGAGGGCACCTCTCCCTCTCTTCTCATGTACACACACACACACACCCTGCATAAACACAAAATTTTTTTAATTTAATATATAAAATAGTCTAGAGATATAGTTCAGGTAGTGGAGTGCTTGCCTAACATGACTGAAGCCCCGAGTTCAATATCCAACACTACATAAAACACATGGTGCTTCATACTATAAGCCCAACACTTAGGAAGTAGAGGCAAGACCATTGTAAGTTCAAGGTAACCTAGCTACATACATTCAAGGCTAGCCCGAGAAATGTGAGATCCTGCCTCAAAATAAATGTAGAAAGTCGAATATCTTTTTAAAAATATGCTTAGGTAAGATACAATTATCTGTCCAGGAGACTGTCCCTCAGGAAGGTTAGTTCCACCTGAAGACACGCCAAAGAGATGGGAGGAATAATTATCCCCTTAATGAGATAATGTTCCTGCCCTCCCTGAAGTCCTTCATCCTGCAGTTGCTTATAGATCTCCTTGCTAAGCCTGCTTACCGTTCTGAGTTCTAACTCAAAAAAGAATAAATTTTCTGAGTTCACTTTCAAAATTATTTAATCAAGAAGATTAAGGAATGACAAAGGGAATCACAATTTCCAACATAACTATATGATATTTCATTATGGTATTTTCTTTTTTATTGATTTTTATTGAGCTCTACATTTTTCTTTGCTCCCCTCTCTAACTCTCCCCTCCCCTTCAATCCTCTCCCATGGTCCCCATGCTCCCAGTTCACTCAGGAGATCTTGCCTTTTTCTACTTCCCATGTAGATTAGCTCTATGCATGTCTCTCTTAGGGTTCTCATTGTTGTCTAGGTTCTCTGGGATTGTGATTTGTGGGCTGGTTTTCTTTGCTTTAATTTTAAAACCACTTATGAGTGAGAACATGTGATATTTGTCTTTCTGGGTTTGGGTTACCTCACTCAAAATGATGTTTTCTAGTTCCATTCATTTGCCTGCAAAATGCAAGATGTTATTATTTTTTTCTCATGTGTAAATGTACCACATTATCCTTATCTATTCTTCAGTAGAGGGGCATTTAGGTTGTTTCCAGGTTCTGGCTATGACAAACAATGTTACTATGAACATAGTTGAGCGCATGTCCTTGTGGCATGATTGAGCATCCTTTGGATATATACCCAACAGTGGTATTACTGGGTCTTATGGCATTTTCAAGCACCTTTCTTTCTTCCCCTTCTCTCCATTGCCCTCCTTTGTTGTAGCCTCCCATCCATAGTACCCTACTCTGCCACAGACCAGCTCAGGGGAGCCACTCAGACCGTGGGAGAAGCAGGGTCTTGGTAACAGGAAGGCACAAGTTCGGCAAAAGACAGACAGACACAACACACAAGAGAGTGGTTGGAATCTGCTGCGATTTTACTGAATTTATGTTTTCATTATATAGTATTCAAACAAAGAACAAATCAGAAGGTCATGTATCATTGGTTGGCACAGTATGAAAGCTTCTTTTTGTCACATCAGCAATATTTAAGAAAAGCATATTATCAGGGACAGGTGTTAAACATAAAGCATTTTTAGAAGAGGAAATCTTGTCCTTGAGAACGTAAACCTCAGGCAAGTGGTTTCATCTTAAGAATAGAAAGTTTCTGTCTCATTATCACTATCATGGCCTTTCCTTTTTCTAACCCTTTCTTTATATCATCTAGTGACCAAATATACCTAATCAGTTTTTTGAACCTGCTGAAATATACTTTTTAGTACCTTCTTATGCGGCAGACACTATGGGGGTTGGGATCTAGCAAGCCTATCCATAAAGTTCAAAGTGTAATATAACACTCTTTGTCCATCAACATTAACCCATCTATTCCCTTGCTCAGCATACACCCCGTGTATGACAAAGGTTCTGCTGTAGTCTTATACATTCCCATACTGTGCTTCCTATCCCAGAGCTGTTCCTGAAGAGATAATCCTTGTCTTGTAGATATATAGAATATCATTATTATAAAAGAGATTGTGCAAAGCCCATATCCCGCATAGCCAGCTAATCAAGAAACCCGTCTATGCCCCAAGGGCAGCTAATACTTGGCCGTCTGCCATTGATCTCCAGGAAGCCTAGTCCCATAGGACACGTAGCTCCTGTCTGGTATAATGACATATGTCATGTCACACAGATGACACTGGAGTTGGTGTGGCACTACCCCACACATCATGCGGATCTTTTTGCCTCCTCTTCGATGTTTCCCTCCCCTTTCTATGGTCTCCTTTATAGTTTCATAACCTTTGTCAACATTCACTTATGTACATACACATGAACATTTATCCAAAACTGGGATACACACATGGGAGAGAACACGGGATGTAGAAAACATAATATTCTTATTAATGCTTTGGTAATTTCAATTATGCATATAATATATTTTAATTATATTCACTCTCTACCTCTCCCCAAAATCCTCCCAGATATACTCCCTAACAAACCACTCCCCCAGCTTCATGTTCTATTTTTGTCCTTTATAACCCAGAGAGTCCAATTTGTGCAGCCCATTCACTGTATATAATCAACCCACTGGGGACTATATACTCTTAAAGAGAACTGAGGCTTCCTTGCCCAGAACCCATCAACTGTCAAAAGCTCCTTGGTTAGAAATGGAAGCTCAGGAGGCCCTCTACCTTCTATACTGAAATGTTCACTGGCTTTATCTTGTTTCAGGTTTTGTGCAAGTGACTTCAGCATCCATGAACTCATGAGGGCAGAGGTACTACCTTGCTCAGAAGACACTGTTTTACTGTGGTCCTACCTGACTTTTGGCTCCTACAACCTTTCTGTTCCCTCTTCTGAAATGGTGTCTGAGCACGGAGGTGGGGGAATATGCTAAAGATGGCTCATCTGTGGCTAAATACTTACAGACATGTATTCTCTTTACTTTGCCCATTTTTGAATTTCTGCGTTAACCACTGTCCACTGTACAAAGAAACTTTTCTGACGAAGTTTAATTGCTGCACTCATTTCAGGGTACAGAGATGCAAATTTGAGGGAAGTTTGATACTAATTATGTATACTTAACAAAAATAATAGTAGTAGATTTACCCTGAGACCTGTGATCTTGCCAATAATGGGTCCTTGGCCAGATTTACAGTATTGGACATTTGTTTTGTTCTATGGAGTAGGATTTGGCTAACTCCATAACATTCATGCCACTTCTGTGCCCATGGTCATGTTTTGCCACACCAGTTGTGCTTGTAGTTCATATCCGGCTACGGCTTCTGAAAACTTTTCTCCTCCAGCAACTACATAGTTTTCAGTACCATGAAAATAAGCCAATGGGGAAAGCTTTCTGATCAGTACTATCTTGAGTTCTCTGAACCCTATGACCAAAGTTTGTTTTTGTTTGTTTTTTCCAGCAATAGGGTCTTATCGTCAAAGTCTAGTCAGCAACAAAGAGCATGGCAAAACCCTGTATTGCTGTGGAGAGGGGTGTCTAGAATACTCCTGACCAACACCTCGAAGAAAGATATCCTACTTCTGCCACTGAGATTTTTATTTATCAGTTTATGGCAACAGGTTAGGAACCTGTGTAGGATAACCCTAATTCAACTTTTATATGAATATATAAATTTATGAAATTTATAAAATAGTAGGCTTTCATGTGGCTTTTTCAGGTATTCTTAATATTAGCTATTCCTTCTCAACCCCTTTCTCTACCCTCCCCTTCCATGCTGTCTCCCCATTATTCCCCATTCATGTAACCTATATTTTAGTACCGCTACTCCCTTAAGATATTAATTTCTTCTTACAACCAGCATCCCCTTTCTTGTTACCTAGATTCTAGGTATACGCCACGTTAGACATACAAATCTAAAAGCTTGATGCTAGAATCCATAAAAAAATTTCAGTTTTGTTTTTCTTTACAGGTGAATAAAAGCCAATTATATAAAAATACATTTTTATCTATTCACCAGTTGATACACATTAATCTGCATTTCCATTGGAACTATGTCCATTTAGCAAAACTGTAGTAGGAGGTTCACCCCTGGGTTCTTGACTCTATTTAGAGTACTCAGCAGGTCTTTCTTCTGGGGAGCAGGCCTTGAGTCCTATCAAAAAGGAGCCAGTTACCAACGCAACACAACATCCATGCCAGTATTGCACCCTCTGGTGTATCCTGCCACACCAGGGGCTATCTTTTTCGTGCCCTAGCTATTATGAATAGAACATTAACGAACATGGATGAGCTTGGGTCTCTGTAGTTGGAGCTGAAGACCTTTGGTATATTCACAGGAATGGTATAGCCGGGTTATATGGTAGCTTTGCTTCTATCTTTCTAAGGAATGCCACAGTGGTTTCTGTGGCTACACCAGTTTGCACCCCACCAGCTGTGCCTGAGGGATCACCGTTTCACACTTCCTCACCAACACTTGTTGTCTTTTGTTGTATTAATCTTGGCCATTCTGCCTGGAGTAGGGTAAAATTTCAAGCACTTCCAACCCTCGTTTTCCTACTGGCTGAGGATGGCAAACACTTCTTAAAGTCACTTGTATTTCTGCTTTAGAGAGCCCTCTGTTTGCTGAGGGTTTTTTTTTTTTTTTTAAACTGAGTTGGTTGCTTTCTTGGTGCTTAATTTTTTTGAGTTCTTTACATATTCTAGAAAATAATATTCTGTCAATGTGTAGCTGGCAGATGTTTTAAAAATTCTTTTCCTTTCTTAGTCTTAATACATTTTTACTGAGTGTCAGCCTTTACTGACTCAAAAATGTTTTCTTATTATTTCTTAATAAGGAACCAGGAGATCCGGGGCAACTTTGGAAACAGAAAACCTTGACGTTTTGTACTCCAATGCTGTTTGCCCATATTGCTGTGAGAGGAGAGCATTTGGTGACTGAGAGGGATCACACCACCCTGTATCTAGAAGTCAAGTAGGACTTTAAATACTTAAGATTGACCCCTGAGGAGGAAACTTGCCCTGCCTGTGCTGAAATCAGATTCCAAATACCTCGTCATGCTGCCCTGGTAGAGAGAGGAAGGATTGCAAAACTATTCCTTTATTTAATTATTGCCAAGCAAGAACATTGGTAAACAGCCTGGCATCTATTCTGCTGCCAGTGTGCCAAGTGGCTACTAAAGCAAAGGAGAAATCTGCAGAGCAGGCACTGTTTTGCTGGGTGCTAAGACCTAGATCTCTGGAAGATCTGAGACGTGTCTTGGTTTTAGCATTTGGAGTTAAACTATGTCATTATAAGCTAAGTCAGGTTAGCACTGCCTACCATGACCAAGCAGAGGAATAGGGAACTGAAACCCTAAAGTTCAGTGATGTTGTTGACTTTCTAGCCTGATAAAGGCTACAGCAAAGTTCACAGACCAGAAAGCTCTGCCAACTGAAATGTTCCAAGTCTTAGAATTTGTTAGTTAGTAAAATTTCAAAGGGGAAAATATAGACACAAAGAGATATGATAAGAGATAGATGATAGGTAGATGAAAGGTAAGAGGTAGGTAGGTAGATGGATGGATGGATAGATGGATAAAAATAAAGATGATAGATAAAAATAAAGATAGATAGATATAGATATACATATACATATAGATATATAGCCAGGCAGATAGGCAAATAGATAGATAGGCAGATAGATGATAGATAGGAAGGTAGAGAGGTGGATAGACAGATAGGACCGCATACAAGGAAGACAAATGTTACGCCATTAGTCCACAAAAGAAAAGTACATACTATTCATTCACTTCCACATCACTTCTATGTGTGTGCCTCTATGTGGAGGTCAGAGGACAAGTTCTTTCTTGGGTACCATTCAAGCTCCTTTTCTTTCCTTCTCACTTTGCCCTAGTTCACCCCTTTTTTTCAGATAGTCTCCCTCTTAACTTAGAGCTATTCTACATGTCCAGAGAGTCCCAGGGATCTACCTGTGTCCACTTCATAAGTTCTAGGATTACAAATGTGCACCACCATGCCTAGCTTATTAGCATCAATTCCTGGGCTTGAACTCAAGTCCTTGTGCTTATTACTCACTCTAGCCCGCTGCTATCTCTGTAAATGGATACTTTACCTAGAAACCAGAAAGCTATCTTGGAGTTCAAGACAGTCTTTACATTAGGTCTAATCGCTAGGGCTTAGTCAAGGGATTGATCTTTGCCTTCCTTTGTGGTGAGAAGTCAGAGAAAACTCCAAGCTGGGAGGGAACCATCCTTTGACCTGATTCTGGGAGTGCTTCTGTCTCTTAAGATACTTTTAGGATTAAAGTCCTCTTTAATTGAGTATTAGAATCTAAAAATTCCTTATGGCCCACTTTGAGCTCCTTTTCTACCTTGAAGATGTTCCTGATTGTCTTCAACCATGACAGCCTCCCTTCTCTGAATTCCTAAGGACTGGCAGGATTGGTATATAATCTAGTGTTTTAATTTTGTTGAAAGGGCTTTTAGACTTTAGAGTGTCTGAGAGGTTACAGTTTCATTTGGAGTGCTGGTTTGCTTGCTTTTGAGATAGGGTTTCATGTATCCTAGGTTGGCCTTGAATTCACTATGAAGTGAAGGATGACCTTAGATTTCTGGTCCTTCTGCCTCCATCTCCCAAGAGATGTGCTGGGATGATTGGCTTGTGTTTCCACACCCAAGCTATGCAGTGCTTCCAGCATACTAGCCAAGCACTCTATCAGTTCAGCTATGTCCCCAGCTCTAGCTGCTTTTGAAAACTAAAACCCAAGTTCTATTACAGAAAGAACCACCATATTAGACATGTCTGAAGAGAGCCCTAGTTTAAGGAAGCAAAGAGAAAGAATACTGGAAAACATCCTGAAATGAGATGAAGTCTTTTGAAACTGACATCCTGGAACCTCTCCTGTTTTCATCAATACATTAAAAACAACTGAGAATTGCTTTCAGAGATTGTAGCCTTTGGACTTTGAGATTATCCCTTGCCTTCCGCAAGCTAAGTAAACATCAGAGCCACCACTCCCGCCCCTTTGCTCAGATGACCTCTCCTTCTGGTTTGGGTTGAATATGAGGTGATAGAAATTGTACTTAGTCATAGGAAATGATTTATGAATCATTAGCTCTGTAGCTTAGGAAATAATCTAAAGAGTACACAGATGGAATTACACCACAGTAAAAGGTTTCTGTACACCACCAGAAACAACAGCGTGACGGGAGAAGAGACAACGTGCAGTGCAGAATAAATGAAAATCTTCGCTAGCTAGTCATCTGACAGGAGATTAATATCTAGAATTTATAAGGAACCCAAAAATTAAATGCCAAAAGAATAAGTAAGCCAACCAGTAAATGGGCAGATCAACTAAACAGATACTTCTCAAAAGAAATGGGGCTCTGGGGATGGCTCCATTGGTAAAGCCTAGAACCCATGCAAAAATCCAGGTATAGTGGTGCAGTGCTGAAGAGGTGGATGTGGGCTGATCCCTGGGGTTTGCTGCTCAGCTGGCCTGCTCTAGTTGGTGAGCTTCGGACCAATGAGACACCCTGAATCAAAGGAGACGAGTGATGTTCCTGAGAAATGGCCCTCAAAGTTGTCCTCCTGCCTCCAAATGCAGACACACAGATGTGTACCCGAAGTCATAAATGCATAAAAAGAACCAAAATAAATATAGAAAAATGTCCAACGTCTTTAGCCACTTTGGAAATGAAAATAAAAAATACCTTGGGACCCTATCTTACTACAATCAGAATGGCTATACTCCTAAAACTCTCAAAACAGTAAATGCTGTTAAGAATAGGAGTGGTTGGGGGGCTGGAGATACGGTTCAGTGGTTAAGAGCACTGCCTGCTCTTCCAAAGGTCCTGAGTTCAATTCCCAGCAACCACATGGTGGCTCACAACCATCTGTAATGAGGTCTGGTGCCCTCTTCTGGCCTGCAGGGATATACACAGAATAGTGTACACATAATAAATAAATAAAAAATAAAAAAAATAGAAATTAAAAAAAGAGAGAGAGAATAGGCGTGGTTGGGGAGAAACTCCTAGATAAATGCTAACAGGGTGTTTTGTTTTTGTTTGTTTTCTGATTCCCTTTTATTTTTTAAACGTGTGTGTGTGTGTGTGTGTGTATTTGAATGTGTGTGGCTGTGCAGTGAGTGTGTGCAGGTGCATATGTGTGTATGCTCGTGTGAAGGTTGATATTGAGGAGTATCTTCCTCTGTGGCTCTCCATCTTACTGTTTGTTTCTTCCTTTAACACACAGTCTCATTATGTTATCCTGACCGGACTGGCACTTTGTATGTAGACCAAGCTAGCCTCAAACTCATGAAGATCCGCATGTTTCTGCCTCCCTAGTGCTGGGATTAAAGGTATGTGCCACTATGCCCTTGAGACAAGGTCTCTCATGGACCTGGAATTCACCAGTCAGCCCAGTTTGCTGGCAAAAGAGCCACCAAATCTGCCTGTTTCTATCTACCCAGCACTAAGATTATAAGCACATGTAACCACGCCTAGATTTTTAAGATTTGTATTTATTCTTTTGAAAATTTTATGCATGTATACAATTTATCTTGATCCCTCTCTCCTCCAATTGCCCTCAATCTCCTCATCCTACTCTTCTCCCAACTTTAAGTCCTCCTTTTTAAATTTATTTTAAGCTTTGTTATTAAATTAAAAAAAAAAACAATAGCCTGTTGAGTCCTTAGTGCTGTCTCATGTGCATGGGTGTGGGGCATAGGCAAGTGACCAATGGCCACCCTCTGCTCTAGTAGCCACCAGCTGCCAATAGTTCCTGATCTGAGGTTGCAGGTGGTGCTTCAGGAATCCCTCTATCTTCTAGGCTGGAGTTCCTAATCGGCTTGATCTTGTGCATATGACTACATGTGCTATGACTTCACATGCGCAGCAGCCATGTCATGTCCAGGATGACTACATGTGCTGTGACTTTATGTGTGCAGCAGCCATGCCATGTTCAGGATGACTACATGTTCTGTGACTTCACATGCGCAGCAGTCATGCCGTGTCCAGGATGACTACATGTGCTGTGACTTCACGTGTGCAGCAGCCACGCCATGTCCAGGATGACTACATGTGCTGTGACTTCACGTGTGTAGCAGCCACGCCATATCCAGGATGACTACATGTGCTGTGACTTCACGTGTGCAGCAGTCATGCTGTGTCTAGGATGACTACATGTGCTGTGACTTCACGTGTGCAGCAGTCATGCTGTGTCTAGGATGACTACATGTGCTGTGACTTCACGTGTGCAGCAGCCACGCCATGTTCAGGAGCAGCAATTCAGAGTACTCTTCCCATGCTCCAGCTCTCACAGTCTTCTCATCCTCTCTTCCACGATGTTCCCTGAGCCTTAGAAGGGCGCTTGACATAGAGGCCCTGTCTTTGTCGAAGCACTCACTAATCTTGGCCTTTGAGCAGTAATGCATCTCCGCCTTACCACTGCCCACTGCAATAGGAAGCTTCTTCGAGCGAGGTTGGGAGCAGCACACATCTACAGCTACATATTTAGTCATAAGGTGGTTTGACAACATAACTATTCAGAAAAACACTGTCAGAAAGCCCCTCTAGGGCCCACAAGTTCCCTAGCTATGTTTTTTTATCCTGTTTACAATACCAGCCCTGAATTCCCTTCTGTGGAGCAGGTCTCACATCCAGGAGAGCATCCGTAAACAGTTTCACCACTGCTGTGGGCACTTCCTGCCTATCAAGTCAGTATTGGAGCATCTAAGATTCGGCACTGGAGAGGACCATTGCTGTCTCTTCTCCCCCAGCGGCTGGCATAGCACGGCAACCAGCAAAATTAATTCTCTTTCAGTTCACGATTGATTTCTCTGTGTCCTGCAACCAAAGCTTGTGCTGTCTTCAATGATAGGATCCTGTCATCGAGTTCTGGTGGGCAACTAAGAGCAATGGCAATACCCTGTGTAGTATTTTTGGTGCCTCTGAGGCCTCTTTGACCAACAAATCACAGGCTGGCAATTCATGGCCGGCACTGAGATTTTCATTTAACAGCAGATTATCTTCCAGGAGCAGCACTGTTCACTAATATGAAGTACTCGAATTCAACCTCCCCCGACACCCTAAAAATTGTATTATTAATTAGAGTACAAAACAGCAGGGTAAGAAGGCTTCTTTATATATCCTAAGTTTTGGTTAACCAGTCCCCTACCCCCATGTGCCCATCCCCACTTAACCCTTTGCTCACGATATTCCCTTCTGTTCTTTCATATCACATATGTTGTACAATTCAGTCCCCTCATTCAGTTGTCTTAATCTGGATTTCAAGACCCTAGGTTCCAAGTAGCTTCCTCAAGCATAGTTCATTTCGGTTAAATCTTCTGCTGGCTCTTTCTTCCCCATCACCACCACGCTGCTACCTGCGTGAATACATCTGCCCCCTCTATTCCTGCTCTCATTTTACCCATATCCTGCCAACATGACCGATGGCACTACAGGCTCCTGCACCAGACCTGCCCACAGCTCCCAGGAATTCTACTCCAGAAGCCTAGCCTCCATGTCTCCTATGCCAAGTAAGGACCTCAGCTTCTCCTGCCTAGGCCTGCCTAGGTCCCATGATTAAACACCCGCTCTTGCTGCTTAAGCCTGCCTATACTTCCCTGGCACTTCCCTCCAGGTGCCAGTTCTGACAAAAGCTTCTGGGAATTCTGTGGCAGGAGTGCAGCTCCCAGGACCTCCTGCACCTGGTTTTTTATGTGAGTGCTGGGAATCCAAGCTCTGGTCACCACACTTGCAGGGCAAGCACATTACTGATTGAGGCATCTTCCCAGCTCTGGCATCACACCTTGCAATCTTCTGTCTGTCACCATCTACACACCTGTCTTTGGCTCTGCCCACACAGATGCTCTGGAAATGCTTGCTAACTGAATGTTTTTATGATCATGGGTAAAAAGCCAGCATAAATTCAAAACGTGGTTTTGGTCCCTCGCCTGGGTCGCCCAGGAACACCATTCTCATTTTCTCATCCGTAGATGACCACGTTGCAGACAGAGGGTCTCATAAAACATGCAATTTAATGAAGCCATCTGGGAAGACAGTCTTCCTATAAATGCAAGATATTGATATTATCTGACTACTTGGGGAAAGGACCATATAAATGAAGGTGCAGCCCAGCTCCATAATTCAAATCTGGTGCTGATGTACAAGGTCTTTGGATGATAGACTTCTCAGATTGATATTTCTTACAAGTCCAAGGCTGCCTCTCTCCACTCCTTGGCAATTTTGAGAGTTATTTTTGAACAGAGATTTTTTTTTCACTTTTTGTGAAAATAGATTTTATATTTTAAAACATTTTTTCAGCATCAGCTGAGGACCTTGAAACAGATTTGTTTAATGTCTTTATTGCTTTTTAATAGCTCCTTTTCTTTACAAGCAGGAAATGCTACAGATGGGTTAAGCATGTCTTTCCCACTTGAACAACTGTGCAGAGTGTTGTACGTGTGTTAAGCAACCTGATCAACTCAGCTGCCCTCTCTTTTTCTGTGTCCTTCCAGCACAGAGGTGTCCTCTGCTTCTGAGGTTGTCCTGAAGGCCGCTCTGGAAGGAGGAACCCAGCACTGTGTGTTCCTCTTAACCAACTGTTCTCTGGGAGACAGTCACTAAGACAATTCTGGAGGAGGGTCCTCTAGAGGGACTGGAAAGGTAGAATGAATTTACACTACAAAGAAGAGTTAATAGATTGGCTCCCACCAGACAGGCCCGAATAGTCAAAATGTGGCTGTCTCCATGCTGGAGAGACTGGGAACTGAGACGTTCGGCCCAGGTGGTGGATACCCCAGCAGTTCCAGTCCTGGAGCTGGAAGCTTAGAAGATTTTGGGAGACTTGCTGGTCTTCAGTCTGCATTGGAAGCCAATGAAACGTGGAGTCTGACATCAGCAAAGATTATCAGCAGCAACATAACAGACCAACCCTGAGTTTTCCATAGACTTTTATGTGTGTGTGGTGTCTGCAGGTGAATGTTTATAAGCATTGGCTCACTACTGTTTGCTTTGCCTGTTTCTTGCATGTGGATGGATATACAATCCTTCAGCTTCCTTCTCTGGCTACTTACTGCCTCTGCCTCCATAATGTCCTCAGAGGACAAAAGAGGGCACTGGATACCCTGGAGTTGGTTACAGGTGGTTGTGGGATACTGGATATAGGTGCTGGAAATCAACACCAGGTCATCTGCTCTTGTCAGCTAAGTTAACCCTCTAGCCCACTTAGAACATTTTAAACCAGCCGACCATTAGAAGGTGTTGCATACTCTGGGGAGAGATCTCCCCTCAATCAATCCTTCCTAAAAATATCCCCAGATTCGCCCCCCCCAGAGGCATGTCTCAAGTGACTTGACAACCAAGTTGGCAATCAAGATCAAATCACAATTTGATTCAGTCACACCAATGATCGCACCATGACAACATCTTGCTAGCTCTGGCACTCCTGTGTCAAGCAGAGGAAAAACATGTATTCTATTTCTGTCCCAGACTGTAGAAAAGATCATGAGCATGGAGAGCAGAGATGTTAGGTGTCCTCCACTATCATTAGCCACTCTCTATATTTTTGTTTTGTTTTTTGAGACAATGTCCCTCACTAGAATTGGAGCTCACTGGTTGGACTGAGTGGTTGCCAGTGATCGCCAGGGATCCACTGTCTCTGCTTGACCCCCTTCCCTGGAAATACAGTGGGGTTTCAGGTCCATGCCTCTGCACCCATTTTTTTTTCTGAATGCTGGGCATCTGAACTTGGGTTCCCATGAGGCAAGTCCTTTACCAGCTGAGCCATCTCTTCAGCCCAGGCACGAAGGTTTTATAACTCAGCCCCACGTCCTAGCAAGTCTCTGTTTCCTGGCTGGAGAGCAGTAGTGGTAGTGTATTTACTTACTTTTTGTAAAAACAGATACACATAGGGTAGTGTCTTCCTTACTTTTTGTTGATGTAATAAAACACCATGGCCAAAAGTGATTTATGGAAGAAAACGCTGATTTTGGCTTATGGTTCCCAGACAGAGCGTCCATAATGAAGGCAGAGGCAGTAAGTAGTCAGAGAAGGAAGCTGAGAGATTGTATATCCATCCACATGCAAGAAACAGGCAAAGCAAACCAGTAGAGAGCCAAGGCTTATAAACATGCACCTGCAGACACCACACACACACACACACACACTTCACCTGTATGCGCAGCTGTTAAAGTCTTAACAATGTTCTTAATGTTTAGCATCTCTTAAATTCTTGAGGAGACATAAGGAAGCGTCTATTCACCCCTGACAGGGCCACAACAGACCAAAGAAACAACTCCAAACAAGTCCAGCATGACTAACTGATGAGCTCACCGACTAAGGGACGGTTTACAGACGCACGGGTGACTGACTACTCACAGTGGTAACATCTTTGGAATTTCCCCTCCCCATCCACCTTTTGCTTCTTATATACTCTAGTACTCCCCAAAGACCAGGTGGAGTTAGAAGGCTATAGGGGAGGTGGGTAGCATCTCTGGTGAAAGTCTGGAGACCCTCTTCCCCCTCCACCTGTGTCTATGAGGGAATGTTGGAAGCTTTGTCACCACGACTATGCCCTAGTTATCTTTTCTCACTGTTTTTGTTTTTTTCACCATTTAGACAGGAAGACGGTGCAGGGTACTCTGTAGTTCCCGGCAGCAATCTCTTCTCTATGACTATGATTGTATCCCTCTCAGAAGAAATACCTACAAAAAATCTCCAAAGCTTTCTTTTTCACACTACAAAACATGAAACTATATTATGAATGTGATACCAAACAGTCTTAATATCCTTTAGGAGTAGAATTCTAACTTCAAAAACAAGTATCTAAATAGCCATCAATAAGCCGGGTGGTGGTGGTGCACGCCTTTAATCTCTCAGCACTAGGAAGGCAGAGGCAGGTGGATCTCTGTGAGTTCGAGGAGAGCCTGGTCTACAAGAGCTAGTTCCAGGACAGGCTCTAAAACTACAATGAAACCCTGTCTCTAAAAACAAACAAATAAACAAACAAAAACAAACAAACAAAAATAGCCATCAGTGGCATGTCTGTATCTGCTCTGTGGATCCCATCTAAATAGCCATCATCAGCGGCGTGTCTGTGGCTGCTATGTTGAGGACAGAGCAGATTTGCCTCAAATTAAAAACATGCATACACTCTTGCAAAGGAAGCAAGTGCCTTGCTTGGCCATCATCAGAGAAACTTCCTCAGCAGCAGATGGGAACAAATGTAGAGACTCATAGCCAGACATTATGCAGTGAATGAGAGACCTTGGAACATTCAGCCCTAAATTGGATGTCTCCATCAAATACCTCAGCTTAGAGCTCAGGGAACCCTGCAGAAGAGTAGGCAGAAAGAGTGTAAGAGCCAAAGAGGATGAAGGACTCTGAGAAAACAAGGTCCTTTAAATCAGCAGGATTGACACACACGTAAGAACGCACAGAGTCTGAGGCAGCACGCACAGGGCCTGCACAGGTCTGCACCAGATGGAGTCCTAGAGCTGAAAGAAGGACACATATGCCCCATGCCTATCCAGAATCGATAACCACTTGCAAATGAAGATTTAGTTTTCCCCAAAGGAGTCTCCCTTGGGAAACAAACTATTCTTAAGGGCAGGTTGCATGGCCAGTAGTAGATGGCCAACAGCAATAAAAAAAAATGAATTCAAAGGCATCTTTGGAGGTTCCTTGTTTCACATTACTGTCTCGGAGATCTTTTTATCTTATTTTAAAATTTATTTTATTTTTAACCCTAAAGGTTCTTTGCACACACATTATGACTCCAGTTTAGTGGTTTTTTTTTTTTTTTTTTTTTTTTTTTTTTCGGGATTCCGGAGTGTAAGAATGAGTAGGTCTCTGTATCTATATCTCTTTCTTGTATGTTTTCTCAGGTTCTTTCCCTTCTGTTTGTTTTGCTTTATTCCAATGTGCTAGTTTTTGTTCTACCTTATTTTACTTTATTATTATTCTTTAGGCACCTGTTGGTTTTCTAATGAGATTAAGGAAGGGGGTGGATCTAGATGGGAGATGAGACAAGGAGAAATTGGGATGAGTGGAGGGAGGGGAAACTAATCAGAAAATATTGTGTAAAGAACAAAATCTATTTTCAACAAAGGGAAAAATCATACAAGAGAGAAAGCTTTTGCCTAAAACTTTAGGCAATTATGGGAAGCACAGAGGGCAGAAGAGGGGTTGGATCTTCTGGAGCTGTAGTTTCGGGTGGGGTTGTGAGGCTCTTGGTGGGGAGACTGGACCTGAGCTCTAGTTCCTCACAGTAGCAGCAAGCATTCTTAACCACTAATCTATCTCTCCAATCCCCAAAGCATTTGCTTTTAATGGCATACAGAGAGAAATTGACCTTCCAGATAACTGCCTGTCTTCTTAGCTGACATTGGTTTCTTCTCAGCTAGTTATCGCAATAGGAGAAGACAGAGAGGTACTGCAGGCTTCCTCTTAGTCATACTGGTGGTGGGAAGATGGGATTTAAAGAAACAAGGGTTCATGTTTAAAATCATTTGCATTCAGAAAACTGAGGCAAGAACATGTTCAGATTTTCCTGGTCTGCAAAACAATTTTAAACAGCTTGGCCAATTTAATGGTTTCAAACGTAAAGGCATTGAAAGAAAGGAAAGATGGAAAGAGAGAGAAAAGAAAGGGAAGGTAGAAGAGGGGAAGAGAGAGAGGGGAAGAGGGAACAGAGAGCTGGGAATGTAACTCAGTGTTTGAGCATCTACCAAGCATGCCTAAGGCTCTCTGTTATAGTCAAAATAATCTAGTAAAGAAAAAAAAAAGATTAAGCTCTTTGCCTAGTGTCTGAAATTTTATGAAAGAAAAAGGTTATAGTTATAACTAAGAGGTTTAAAGAACTGATAAGATCTTAGCTACTCTGCTGCTGCTGTGATGGAATACTCTGAAGAAGCAGTAGAGTGGAAAGAGCTTATTTGTGTTTACAGTTACAGAGGAACACAGTCTCTGATGAAGGGGGGGGGGGATGACTGGCAGGAGGTGGAGCTGACTGGTCACATGACATCTGCACCCAGGAAGCAGAAGAGGAGCAGGAAGTAGCACCAGGCATAAAGCCTCAAGACCATCTATTAGTGGCTCGCTCCCTCCAGCAAGGCTCTGTCTCCTAAAGGTTCCACCCCTTTCCAAACACCTTGCTTGCTGCACAAACATGAGGATCTAAATTCAAGCCCTAGTTAGCATGTAAAAGAACCAGATATGGTGGCTCACCTTTGTAATCCCAGTACTGGGAGAAGTGGGAACAGGAGGATCCCTGGGGTTCACTGGCTAGTTAGTCTAGCCAAATTAGTAATCCTGTGGTACAGTCAAAAACCCTGTATTAGTTAGGGTTTCTATTGCTGTGTTTAAACGCTGTGATCAACAGCCATCTTTGGAGGAAATGGTTTATTTGGCTTATGTGTTACAAGCTATCATCAAGGGGAAGCCAAGGCAGAAACTCAGGGCAGGAACCTGGAAGCAGTTACTGAATCAGAGGCCGTGGAAGAACGCTGTATTTTAGCTTGCTCCCGTGGCTTGCTCAGTCTGTGTTTTTACACAACCCAGGACTGCCTGCTCAGGAATGACACCACCTACAGTAGATTGGGTCTGCCCCCGTCAAACATTAATCTATAAAATACCCTCACAGACTTACTTGCCTACAAGCCAGTTTGATGGAGGCATTTTCCTCAGTTGGCATTTTCTCTTCCTAGGTGGCTTATATCTGTGTCAAGTTAAGAAAAGCTCACAAGCACCGACCCAGTCTCAAAATACCATGGTGAGGTTAGAGAGATGACTCAGTAGTTAAGAGAACATACTGCTCTTGCAGAGGACCCAAGATTGGTTGCTACCACCCTCACTGGGTGCTCATTACTACCTGTAACTCTACCTCCAGGGGATCTGATGCCCTCCTCTGGCCTCTGAGGGCACCCGCACACACTGTGACATACACACCCACAGAGAGAAACATACAATTGAAACTAAGATGAATCTTTAAAAATAATGATGAGAGCAACTGAGAAAAGCACCCTACATTGACCCTGGCCTCCACATCACAAGAAAAGCACCCCCACATTGACCCTGTCTTCAGTATCCCTAGAAAAACACCCCCATGTTGATCCCAGCCTCCATATGACACACGCATGTACGCCAGCATGCACACGTCTGTACACAGGAATGTGTGTGTACATTCCTAAAGAATAAAAGGAAAATGCTAGGAGACACTGGCAGATTCCCTTAGACACATGACTCAGTTTAATTAGATTGTCATGTTTGACTTGTTTGTGTCAGATTTCACGGACTCTCCCAGAGAATCCTCCCGATAATTCAATGGAATTCACCGCGGCTTTGCTCCTCTGCAGGGAGAGGGAGTCTGGCCTGAACTGGGATGTTTATGTTTCTGTTCATTATGCGTTTGTTTTCCCTCTCAGCTCAGTCCTGCCTGCCAAGAGCAGCTCAGACATTCATCTGCATGTGCATGCTTCCCTTCAACTGAGACTCCCGGAGGCTGTGGCCGAACTGCAGAAAAGCCAGTCTTACAACAACAACGACAGGAAGGCAGAAGAAGAAAACACCATCAGAGAGCCCGCTCCCTAATTTGGGGTTTTATGGTACTTGAAATTTGTGTTTGTTAATTCTCTCCTAGCTTAGCATTTTCCTGACCCTCTACTATGGCTTGATGCATTAAGGGTGAGGTAGAATAGACACCAGGTACATAGGCATCAGCTACAATGAGTAAAAAGGCTCAATATACACCTTGTTTATGCCCTCACAAGTCCTTTGGGTTTTTGTTGATGCTTGCATGATTGTTTTGAAACAGAGTCTCAGTTGCCCAGGCTGGCTTCATATTCCCTACGCAGCCAAGGCTGACCTTGAACTTCTTTCTCATCGTCCTATGTCTTCCTCCTGAGTACTGGGATTACATGTAAGCATCACTATTTCAAGCTTCAGTTCTGTGAGGTTCTTTTTAATGAAAATATTTTTTCAACATGTGTGTGTTTTCTGTTAACTTGAAGCCACAGCTACTAATTATTATCAATATTTCCTTTCATATTTATTTCCGTAAGTCATTTTCCAAAATAAGTTCCATGAGATGCTCATAAATTCTTCATGGGAAAAGCCTCTGTGGTCGGACATCGGATGAGTTTCTGTTACACAAGCTAAAGAAGATTTCTTTGCAACAATCCTTCTTGTTCCTTTTATCATGCCAAAGTCTCTGGTCAATCTCAAAAAGGAAGTATAGTTTACACCCCAGAACTCAATTCCTTGAGAGCCACCTAAACAGATTAGTATTCTGACATTTAAACAATACTGCCTTCCTGATTGAGGGCTTGACTTAAACTGTGAAGCATGGAAGACAGACATCCAGAACCACCCTGGTCATAGACTGGAGAGATGGCTCATTGGGTAAGTGCTTGGTGTGCAAACATGAGGACCTGAACTGGATCCTCAAAAAACACATAGAAAAGTCAAACATGACAGCATACACTTCTAGTCCCAGCACTGGGGAGGCAGAGACAGGCAGATCCTTGGGATTCCGTGGCCAGCCAACCTAGACCCTTAGATCCTTGGCCACATCTAGAGCAATTCAGATGATCACCAACCTTGCTAATTAATCGATTTCCCCTTTATTACTCATTTTCTAAGATTTTTTTCTTAATGGTGTGTGTTTGTATCTGTGTGTAAATATGTGCATATGGGTGCAGGTGCTTGAAGAAGCCAGAAGAGGGCGTTAGATGACCTGGAACTGGAGTTGTAGACACTCGTCACTGGGAATGAAGTGCACTCCATGTTCTTTGCCACTGAGCAAGTGGCCGCTTGTCCAGATCTTTATTATTATTTTTTGGACAAGTTTACCCAAAATTGTTACAATATCTCCCTAGTACTATAAAAGAGACAGTAAGGATGGCATGTCTTTTCCATCTGATCCAGTCAGTCTAAAGCTTTGAACTGGCTTCTAGGCAAAGGTTGTTTGTACCAAGCAGCTTCAAACCATCCCTACTGACCTCTTCATCTTTCGTTTCTGAATTAATGCGACACTTGCCTTGGGGTTAGATGGGATGTGATCTTCCCTTGGCCTGGCCCTGGTTGGTGGCTCAAGCAGAAAGATTCTGATCATTTCCCCCAATGTGAAACTGCAGACGTAGCCACGTTCAACTCTATAGAAAGTAGCCTTTCCCAGGACTCCAGCCGTTTCTGCTGCTGCGGGTTCCACGGTGACTACCGGCTGTGAGATGATAGGGGCTTATTCATAGAATTTACACTCTGGTGGTTTGATAAATACATAACATGTTGAAGAGGAGTTTCGTGGAAAAGCAAACGTTATTCGTCAGGGGTTTAGTTTTTCTTCTCTCTGCTTTCGGCTGAGCCATAGTGTAAGTTGCTTTTTTCAAGTTTTTATTTATTTCCCATTTATCAGGTCTTCTTTAGATCCTCGCCCTAATCAAATCCAAACAAGAACAGCAACTCCAAGTGTGGCAGGTGTGTGTACGTCTTTTTCTTTACATTATCTTTTGTTCACATATTGAGGGCTACAGAAGGCAAGACTCAGCAAGGCCCTGTTTTATAGTGTGTTTCCTGCTTATCGGTAATTTGTTCCCTCTGACCTTCTGCCTCAGACAATTAATTTTCTTGAACTGCTCACACACCGGAAGAACATGGTGGGGGGGGGGGGATGATGTTGGCACAGGTGAAAATAATCCAGGAAGCAGAGTCATGCAATTATTCAAACACCTAATCTTATCTCTTGTTTCATTTTTATATCACAGGTACACGTTTAAAAGTATTCGATGGACCGGGATGCTGTCCCGCACCTCCAAAGCCCAGTAAATAAATGCCGCTAAGTGCCACCAGGAGTGAAAGGGCTCGTAATGAGCAGTGCGCGGCGATATGGGCTTCATTCATCATTCTGTTCAGACCAATATTGAGGCTCTTGTTATCAGCAGGATTCGTGGCGATGTCATCGCACTGGGCATAAATCTTCTGTCAGTGTGGCGCAGCCTGATGCCCTATTAAAAGTCTGCCTTCACCTAATCACAAAATGACCTTTCGATGTCTTTAATTAACCTCTGACCCGAACCATGCCAATGTCTTGTAGGTAGGTAAATCTATGGCATGACATTTGCTTGGGGCACTCCATCTGTCTTGGTTCAATCATTGTACCCTTCACATTATGGCTTAAAGGAAATACAGTTGGGGCTCCTCTTAATAGTTGGATTAATCTTTAAAAGGTTAGAACATAATATTTTCCTCTGAGCTCCCAGCAGTGACTTTGCAGCTATTTTCCCCTTGGGAGTTAGGCTCCCCCACTAAAGTAAGTTTAGGTAAAGCCCTCAATTTCAGCAATAATATCCTCTTTCCGACGCAAAGTTATTCCTCTTGAGTGGTTTGGGAGCCAGAGACACTCTGACTGGACCAGAGGACAGAAGCCTTAAAACACAACCTCTCCTCATATGCCCAAGACAAGGGGATGGACCCGTGGTGTGGAAATAAAAGAAAGAGATGGGAGAATAGGGATTTCATCTTAATTTAGGATTGAGGTGGTCTGTGCTGCCCTGTATGTACCCAGTTGGCACTGAGACCTCTGTAGGTAAGAGAACAGCAATCCTGTATCGTTTTCTACGAAGTAAAATGCCACCGGGGACTCCTATGTGAATTAGTAAATATTACAAATGTAAAACAGTTACAAACAAATACAATTTCCTTACATAAAATTGAGCCACAGATTGATCAGAGTGCTGACTCATTTCAATGTGATGGTTTGTTTCACACAGCAGGTTGTAATTGGTCTATAAATCACACCGAACTGAATAAAACAAGAGTTTGGAAAAACCTAAGCTGTGTCCAATTTTATACTCAAGCAGAAACCTGCAAGAGCTTAAACTGGTTATCCCTGAGGTCTTTCTCCATTATAAAAGTTTGTGGTGGGATTACAAACTCTGGGCTATTGGATCTGAGTTTTAAAAGTTTCTTGCCTTTTAACTGCTGTTTCTAAGTTAGACTGCAAATCCTTGCTTGCCAGCTTGCTTTGTGGAACCCTTGCCAGCACCATGCCCACTCAAGATTTATAGGAGTGCTGGGGATTTGAACTCTGGCTCTCTGGCCTGTATTAGTAAGTGCCTTAACCACTGAGCCATTCCCCAGCCCATGTTACCTTTTTTATCTTAAATTTAATAAGTAGTATGGGATAGTCACACCTTGAGATTTGTGTTAGGAAATGCTTAGTCTGATAGCCATATGAAGAACGGATCAGAATAAGACAGGGAGATTCGAGGAGAAGCTAATGCCAACCCCTTGTATTATATAAAACCCTTTGAGAGTAATCCACAGAAATTAGGCCCCTCTAGACCTTCCTTTGGACTCCAGAAAAAGTTATATTTTTGTCTCTTTGTGGGCACCAAAATGGTAAGGGATGAAAGACCCTTGTGTCCCCCAAAATGCTTATCACTTTTTAGGACCAAGAGGCGGTCCAGAGGCCTCTCTGCTTCTATGTCATTTCTGCTGAGACCACAAGAGAATATGACTGTGACATCTAGTCTAACACCTGCCCTCATAAAACCTTGGTGACTTCATACTGATGAAGTCACTCCAGGAAACAGTCAAGTGAAATTTCCCTCTGAGGTTCAGTGATTACAGTTAAAAAAAAAAAAAAAAAGGTAGATCCGTATGTTAAGGCCCCTGCCGCCAAGTCCAGTGACCTGAGTTTGATCTCCTGAACAAACATGGTGGAGCGAGAGAACCGACTCCCCAGTCATTCCACACCATGTACACACACAGAGAGAAGGAAAGCAAACAAACTAAACAAACAAACAAGTAAAATGTCCTTTCAAAACTCAAAGCCCTGGTTCTGGAGAAACAGTTTACTAGTTACGAACATACTCTTCCTGAAGACCCAATTCAGTTCCCAGAACCCACATGGCGGTTCACAGCTATCTGTAATCAAGCTCCAGGGAATCCAACGCCCTCTTCTGGCCTCTGAGGGCACAGGTATCTAGGCAAGCCCATTCTGTGGATATTTATTCAACTCTTTTAAGTGTGTGTGTGTGTGTGTGTGTGTGTGTAAGCACAAACATGTGGGTCCAAGTACATGCAAGCACAGCATGCATGCAGAGGTCAGAGGACAATCTCCAGCCTCATTCTTCAGGTTCCTTCCATCTTTTGGTCTGAGACAGGGTCTCTCAGTGGCCTGGGACTTCACCAAGCAGGCCTACCCAGCTGATCAAGAGCTTTCAGGGAGGCTCCTGGCTCCACGTTCCTTCTCCCCAGCTCTGGGATTACAAGAACATGATGCCATTATCTGTTTTTATGAGGGTGTAAGAGACTGAATTCAAGTCCTCAGGCTTTTGAGGCAAGAGCTTTACTAACTAAGATGTCTCCCAAGTCCTTATTTATTCAACCCTTACATGCCAGCCACCTCTGAAGTTTTAAATGATGAATCAAACTGTCTTGGAGGGGGCCTATACTGACTTAAAGGGACACGGGAACACTTATGAACCTACTGTGTACTGCATTCTTTGCATTGATTGTCTGATTTGGACATTGATGCAGCTCTAGAAAATAGAAATTGTAATTCCCACTTTATGACTAGGATTTGAACCTAGACTCATTGACTGTAGGGACATAGCCCCACCCATTGGGGGCGTGTTCGCCTCGGGCTAATGTTTACGGATAAATCTGCCGGGCGTGAGCTCAGCAGCCCTCTTCTTTTGCTCCGCTTTTCCAGTACTCCGCGGGAACCTGTGGTCCTGTAAGTCTATTTCCTTATTAAAGCTGTATATATCTATATAATCTGTCTACATTCATTTACGCCACCACAATTGACCACAAAACCTTTGACTCTCTGTCACTGATTGCTCTTCCTCAAACAAGAGCCCCCTTTCAGAAGCTGACTCCTAAGAAGTTAGCTTAACTTCTTCACTTCCTGGCTTTGTAAAGTGGAACCAATTATGAGTCCTGCTCATGATAGTGTTGCCAAGCGTGAACAAGTTGTATTCGTGCAAAGCACTTAATAAAGCATGCAAAATAAACACTTGCTAAATGATGACTCCCTTGTAACACACACACACACACACACACACACACACACACACACACACACACTGAAGAAAAGAATGCTTCCGAATCACCAGATCCCCTGCAGGAAACTTGCGTGTTCAAGAACTGACTTCTGGATGTCCTTTTACAAACCACAAAATTTTCTGGCTTCTCTGTAGCTAACTTCTGAGTTATCTCTGGTACAAGTAAGAAAGAAAACATTCAAGAACTCTATGTTGGGGATAGAAAAACAATCAAGGAGGAGCAGAGATTTTGCAATGACACAGGAACATGGTGGTTCATCTTGACCTTCACCATTCCTGGATCTGGAATAAACCCAGAGGCACACCTCTGGCTGATGCTGTGAGTGTGTTTACAAGAAGGATTAACTTCAGAGTGGGTGGCACTTCCCGGTAATGGCCCAGGGAGAAAGTGATCAGAGAGAAAAGAGTGCAGCTTGGCTGCTTTTGCTTCTCGCTGGTGTGGCCGTCGTCTTCCTTCGCTGCAGTCTGAACCCAGCTTCTTAGCCTTCAAAGCATAGTAAAGTTCCGCTCCAAAAGGACTTCGGACCTAGACAGGGACTGCTGAGGCACCCAGCCTTGTGGACTGAGCAGCCACTGGCTTTTCAGCTTCTCCAACATTCAGATGGCCATTGTTGGGCTACCTAGTAGCCTGCCTGTTGTACACCAAGCTAGTAAATATTATTTTATGGCATGTATTCATCTAACCATTCTCTTCCTCTAGAGAACCCTGACTAATACAACAGGGAACTCAGAAAGAAATTGGGCCGAAAAGAAATGAGGAAAAGGAGAAGAAAAAACAGGAGGAGGAAGAAGATGGAGAGGAGGGAGAGGAGAGGGAAAGTGGAGAGTTGCCTAGCAACAAGAGGAAGCAAAAGGAAAAGCCAGGTTTGAACAGGACCTCAGCCAGAGCTATAGTGTAATCCTAGTTACTGGATAGATACTTCAAATGCACCAAATTAGTTATAAAAGAATTCCAGGTATTTTCACATTGTGTGTTTCAAACTACACTACATTCTTTATTTTCCCTCCATTGTGGAACATTTTTTTTTAATTGTTTTATTGAGCTATATTTTTCTCTGCTCTCTCCTCCCCTTCAACCCTCTCCCATGGTCCCCATGCTCCCAATTTACTAAGGAGATCTTGTCTTTTCCTATGTCCCATGTATACTAGATACATGTAGGTCTCTTTTAGGGTCCTCATTGTTGTCTAAGTTTTCTGGGATTGTGATTTGTAGGCTGGTTTTCTTTGATTTATGTTTAAAGACCACTTATGAGTTAGTATATGATAATTTTTTTTCCGGGTCTGGGTTACCTCACTCAATATGATGTTTTCTAGTTCCATCCATTTGCCTGCAAATTTCAAGGTGTCATTATTTTTCTCTGCTGTGTAGTACTCCATTGTGTAAATGTACTACATTTTCCTTACCCATTCTTTAGTAGAGGAGCATTTAGGTTGTTTCCAGGTTCTGACTATGACAAACAATGCTACTATGAACATAGTTGAGCACATGTCCTTGTGGTACGATTGAGCATCCTTTGGATATATACCCAAAAGTGGTATTGCTGGGTCTTGAGGAAGGTTGTTTCCTAATTCTCTGAGAAATCTCCATACTGATATACAAAGGGGCTGTACCAGCTTACACTTCCACCAGGAATGCAGGAATTTTCCTTTTACCCCACAACCTGTCCAGCATAAGTTTTCATCAGTGTTTTTGATCTTGGCCATTCTTACAGGTGTAAGATAGAATCTCAGAGTTGTTTGAATTTGCATTTCTCTGATGACTAAGGATGTGAACATTTCCTTAAGTGTCTTTCAGCCATTTTAGATTCCTCTGTTGAGAGTTCTCTATGTCTGTACTCATTTTTTTATTGGGATATTTGTTCTCTTGATGATCAATTTCTTGAGTTCTTTGTATATTTTGGAGATCAGCCTTCTGTCTGATGTTGGGTCAATGAAGATCTTTTCCCATTCTATAGACTGCCATTTTGTGTTATTGACCATGTCCTTTGCTTTACAGAAGCTTTTCAGTTTCAGGAGGTCCCATTTATTAATTGTTTCTCTCAGTGTTTGTGCTACTGGGGTAGCATCCAAAGCTCAGATGGTTGCTCCTTGTGGTGCAGTCAGTGCCACTGTTCCAGTTACCCCATTGGTCATTCTGTGTTCCTGGAGGTCTCTCAGTACTCCTGGGATTTTCTGTACTCCTGTGGAGTTCGCTGTCTCAAGCCTGTTCTGGCCTAGATTGCAGGCTCAGACCTGTTTCTGTAAATGTCCCTGGTCAAGATCTGCTCCTATAGAGGTCCCTGGTTTGGGGTTGGTCCCGCAAAAGTCTCTGGCTCTCATCTACTCCCTCAGCGGTCCCAGACTTGGGTGTTCCCAGACCCATAGAGGTCCTGGCTCAGGCCTACTCCCTCAGAGGTCCCAGACACTCAGAGGTCTCGGGCTCCGGTTCACTCACTCAGTAGTTACTCCCCTATACCTGCTCCTGTGGAGTTTGCTGTCTCCTGTCTGCTCCAGCCTAAGTCACTGGCTCAGTCCTGCTTCTGTAAATGTCCCTGGTCTGGATCCGCTCCCACTCACACAGAGTTCATTGTCTCAAGCCTGCTCCACCTCGGTTGCTGTCTCTGTCCTACTCCTGTGGAGCTCGCAGCCTCAGGACTGCTCCTGCCTAGGATGCTGGCCCAGTCCTACCCTGCATTCTAAGACCCTCAGGAGATCAGGGCCTTGACTGAGGTGTTAGAAGTTCCGGATGTAGAGGAAGACACAGAGAAGAGATGCCCTTTAATATTCTTTGGACTTTATGTGCACATGCATCACTCTCAACCCCATGTTTTGAGACAGGGTCTCTCACTGAATCTGAAATTTCCAAGTCACGTGGACTAATAGGCCAAAAAAAAAAAAAAATCCCAGGGAACCTCCATTTCTCCCTGCCTCTCCCCAGTGTTGGGGTTACAGATCCATGTTGCCCCATCCCATTTTGCATGGGTTCTGGGGATCTGAACTCAGGTTCTTGCGCTTATGCAGAAGGACTTTCACTGACCAAGTCATCTCCCCAGTCCCTCTTCTTGTTCTTTTACCTCAGACATAAAAAATACAAAGTGGCAACCTGTAACTCTTAAGCCTAATATTCCCACTGCTGGAAGTTCCTATCCTTCTTAGGCGTGCAAGAAAAGAGACGAGGTCCAACAGCAGTGTGTGGAGATGGGGAGTGGTCTAAGAAGACACAGGTCTGAAAGGGTCGTACGTGGGACAACCCTCAGTATTGCTCCTCAGAAACATTACACACCACATTTATTGAGACAATGTGTCTCACTGGCCTGAAGCTCACCAAATGGGACAGGTTGGCTGGCTGAGGGACCCACCTTTCTGCTTCCTCAACACCAGGCTTAGAATCAAGCCTAACCACACACAGCTTTCTTTTTACGTGGGTCCTAGGTATAGAACCCAGGTCCTTGTGTTTGCACAACAAGTGCTTTGCCCACTGAGCTGTGGTCCCAGCTCCCTTCAGAGTCCTTCAGATGTTATGGGACTGACGCACCTTACAGAAATAAATGGATTTAATGCTTTTCAGGTTAGAGCATTTCAGTTACCTCTGTCTTGCTGAGAACTGTTTCCTGCAACCACAGGGTTTATGGCCAGTGACCAGTTGTTCTTGGTGTGTGAAGAGGTTCCTCAGGGCACTGAAATACCTCTGGGCTACCTGCTCAGCCACACACATCCACCCTCCCTACAGCCAGTGCTTTTATTGGCATGATTTGAGTGTGAATCAGGAACTGGAAAGAGAGTGGCCGGATCTCACATGCAGAAGAGCCCTGGAGTTTAGACTTTTAATGTTTGTTTTTCCTCCCCCGAATGAAGTTATATAAATACTAGAGTTTGAGTGTCAATGTAGGGATTTATTAAATGTAAATATTTTAAATCCACCAACAATATACAGCCCTGTTGTGATATCCTTTCTATTTTTAATGTCTCTGAATCATTACAAAACCAGGTGGGCTGAATTCTCAATGTCTCTGGTAGGTCATGTGTTCCATCTCTAGTCAGCAGTACATAAGTTGGTCATAGTGAGTTATATTTATAATCCAGTACCTAGGATATGCAGACAGAAGGATCACCTACGAACACCCATAATGAATTCAATACCATGCTTCAAAATAAGAAGTTTGAGGGAAGGGCCAGGCTGGGCAGATACCTCAGTCGGTGAAGTGTTTGCTTTACAAACAAGAAGACCTAAGTGTGAGCCCCAGAACCCAGGTGAGAAAGTCAGGCTTGGTGGCACCTAAACCTAAACTCAGATCTGGGGGAATTTAGAGAAGAATCCCCGGGGCTTGCTCCATTTAATTCAGCTAAACTGGTGAGTTTCTGTTTCAGTGTTGTTCCTTAAAACAACATGGAGAGCAGCGGGAAAACCAGCACCCGGGTGAGCACTGGAGGGACACACACGCGAGAGGAGGGGCACGAATGCGCTTGCACATGAGCACATGCACTCACTTACAGCACACGTACGAACATGCACACACACACACAAGTACCCAGATTATCCTCCCCACCCCCATGTGTGAGTATGTGTGTGTTTATTTGTGTGTGCACGTGCGTGTATACCTATGCGACTTATAAAAAAAAGCATTTAATTTAGAGACTCAAGCTGCAGAGGGTAGTAGAGTCTAGGACCATCATGGCATAGAACATGGCACCCGGTAGGCAGGCATGGATGGGATAACAATCATGAGACAGAGAGAACCAACTGGAAAGATGGGAGCTTTTAAAACCTCAAAGCCTGCCCCAGCTCACACACCTTCTTCAACAAGGCCACACTTCCTAATCCTTCTCTAGCAGATCTACCAGCTAGAGGCTAAGCATTCAAACACTAGAGCCTATGGTGTTTCTCTCACTCACACTACCACACCGACCCTGGAACTATGCTGGCTGACCAGAAAACCCCAGTCATCCTCCTGTCTCTGTCACAGAGCTGAGATTATAAGTATGTGCAGCCATGCCTGGTTTTTGACATAGCTGCTGGAGATTTGAACCCAAGTTCTCATGCCTCTGTAACAAGTGCTTTTAGCCAGTAAGCTATCTTACCAGCCCCTGGAAGATGATTCTTAATATAATATATGGCGTTGTCAAATTCAACTGTCTGCCAGGGAATCATCTGTCAAGACGGTAGGCAAATTTTCAATCCGAAGCAGACTTCAAGTCATTGCTCAGACCAAGTGCCCAACTAAAGGAACATAAATGATTTTTAATAACCAACCAAGGAATGCATATGTCAGCGAGGGATCTGCAGCTGGAAAAATCAGAGCATATTCCAAAACCAAAGAGGAATTCCTGTTGGATTGTCAGTTGCTTGGGATTACCTGGGGCTGGGTCACAGATCATTGGTGTGGATAATCAAGAATTGACCGCACATGTGGATATTAAGCCTGCTGGGTCTCTGGTATTCCCCAGTGGTGGGATCACAGCCTCCATTACTCCTGCTTGCCAGAACCCAGGGAGGAGTGAAGCTATAAGCCCCAGCAATCCTGGAGAGCGAGCAGAAGTCCTGTGCTAATAATAACCCAGAGACCAGAGCTGCCCCTAGAACTGGGGGCACGAGCTGTGGTTTGCTGTGAGCCGCAAAGTGACGGGCATGGGAGAGTCTGGAATTCTCTGTGCCAGCTGTACCTTCTTAGTCACTGTTATAACTTATGGCAAAGGACAGGCATGTAGAGAGGAAGCGGAGATGAATTGCCCTTCAGAAGAGCATTATTAGGGGGACAGCATAATGGTCATGCACGGCCATGAGGGACCCTGCGGTGGGAGCACATTAGGAGAGATAGTTGCAGTGTACAGCGTGACAGGCTCCTTCAGGGAGAGAGCTCCAATTCCCTTCCGTTCCCAGAATATGAAGAGTTGTAGCCGCCTGTGATAGACAACCTGACGGGTTACTAAAGGGAGAAGTAGATCCTTCCATTCCAGGGAGCAAAAGGGATTTCTGACTCTCACACGTTTTCTTGGGGGAGGGAGGGTGACCCATACGATGTGACACAGGCTCTGTGCCAAGAATCACAAGACTCTAGATATAATTGACGGTTGTCATAGGTCCAAGCATCAGGGAACTGGTCGCGGCCACACAAGGAAGTGAGGAGACTCGGAGCTGTAAGGTCACAGCAGCTCTTGGAGCTGACCTTAAAGAGATAGGTGCGCGGGGTGCGGCCTAATTTGGGCCATAGAGGGAGTGGAAGCTACAAGCTCTGTGTTCTAACAATGGTTCCAGCCTCAGAGTTGTCTGTCCTAACGCGTTACCCACATTTAAAGCAAGAACAACCGTGGAGAGCAACTTAAAAGAGGGAATTTCTGCCCTGGAGATCTCTACTTCATGCCCGTACCTTCTCCCCGGCTCTGGGCCAGCGCCGAGGTGAGTTTTCTCTAGACCTTCCTCTAGCAGCTTCAGGGGAGGATGCTCTCAAAGCCTCTCCTCCCACCCATTACCAGTTTCCTGTTTGTTGCATAGCCACTTCCTCCAAACTGAGACGACTGCTCCCGCAGAGAGCAGTGTTAAGAGACAGGAAGTACACACAACATAACCAATTTCTGAGGAAGCTCCTAAACCAGATTCACAAGCATGTCCTCTGAGAGGCGGGCAGAGTCCCAGATAGCTGTGGAGAGCTGCAGGGATGCAGATTTCCTGAGCCATTCCCAGGTTGAGGTGGGCTTCTCGGTGGTGCTGAGCATGCCTTTAACTTGCCCGTGGTTCTGTAACCCCAGTAATTTGCTGGTTCACTTAGCTAGACTCTTGGGGAATCATTTCTCCAATCTGTTGTTGGGACCCCGACTGGGGAAAATTACTTCTGTTCACGTTTCTCTAGAAAAGGTCACACAGTGTCATTCCACACTATCCCTTCCTCAGTCTTCAACAGTCAGTTCAAGAACAATTTGGTATATCAAATGCATCATGGAATATTACGCTGTAAATATGTGTCTCTGCCTAAGGTGCCTTCTGATTGGTTTAATAAAGAGCTAAGTGGCCAATAGCTAAGCAGGAGAGATAGGTGGGACTTCCGGGCAAAGAAAAGAAATGAAATAAATCTAGGCATGCAAGAGACCAGCCAGACGTGGAACTCTTTGGACATACAGAATGGGATCAAGGTCCAAAAAAAAAATGAGATAGAATGTAGATTAATAAAAATATGGCTTAAGTTATAAGAGCAAGTTGAAAACAAGCCTTAACTAAAGGCCAGGCTTTCATAATTAATAATAAGTCTGTATCATTATTTGGGGGCTGACTAGCAGTGGAGAAGAAAGTACAACTACAAAACTTGGCTTTCAGACGGCTAGGCAAATGTGTTCTCCTCCTAACAAAAATCCTCCAAGAGAGTTGCCCCGTTTGTGCTGCCCAGAATTTTCCAGGAGCCCAGCAGGAAGGCTCCAGGGTTAGGAATATTGTTTAGAAGTCTGTGAACTGAGGGTTTCCAGGCACTGCTTCTGCTGGCTGGATCTGCCTGTGAGAGACAGGCGGGGATCAAGAGTCTCTGCAATGAGGGGCAAGGATGTTACTCCATATATTTCTGCCCCATTAGGCTCCTGGGGAAATTTAAGGGCTTTCTGCTCAATTATTCCATTTCTTGGGAATGTGTGTGTGTGTGGTGTGTATGTGTGTGTGCATGTGTGTGCATGTGTGTGTGTATTAAGACAGTGTCTCACTTACGTAGCTCTGGCTAATCCTGAAAGTCATTACGTAGACCACACTGGCCTTCAACCCACAGAGATCCTCCTGCCTCTGCTTCCTAAGTGCTGGGATTAAAGGTGTCTGCCTCTGTGCCTGGCTTTCCTGGGAATGTTTTAACAAACACAGAGAGAGTACATTGAAAGTAAATAACATTATACTGAACACAGAGACCATGGTCACTGTGGACAGATGGTTTTGTGGTCTGTGTGAGTTAAGGAAGGCACTGAACTCTCATGAACTGAGAATCTGCCCTCAGCATGGGGCTTTTTAAAGATGTCCTTAGCCTCACAAAAAGAGTCTGATAATTTATAGGTTAACATTTTCTTTTAATCTGGATAGCGTCTTCCTCATTTATAGTTAATTAGGTTAAGCATGCATGGGGAGCGAGGGAGAAAGGCTTTTAGCAATGTTCTAAGTGATTAGTAATTTGAATAAAGTAAAGAAGCTCTAAAAGACAGAGCGCCGGCTCCCTGCTCAGAGTCTCCGCTCAAAGCCACAGTGGTTATTAAAGCACTGTGGAGATGCAGAATGTGCCAGCATCAGATAGGTTTGAAGCTGTGTGCAGGTGGTGCATAAATGGCACCAAAACAAATGGCTGGTGAGGAGGTGGTTTAGTGTGTAAGAATGCCTGCCACATACACGTGAAGCACTGAGTTTAAATCCCCGACATTCATGTAAAAACCTGGGCACGGCCATATGTGCCTGGAAGCTCAGCACAGTGGAAGGAGACAGAAGGACAGCTGGCTGTCAGCCTACCTCCACGATCAGTGAGAGACCCTGTCTCAACGGGGTACAAGAAAGAGTGATAGCCGAGGACACCCCACGTCTGCCTCCGATCATTGGGTGCACAGACTTGCACCACTACCACACACACAAATGCTGAAGGCCGAGCAAACTGAATTTTTAGTATCCTGGGAACTAGTGTTGAGCTTGAGTCATTAAGTCACACCAAATTGCTGTGGCAAAGGGGTAAAACAGTGGTTAAATGCCATTTTTTTCTATGTTCAGGCTCAGTTTGCTTATGCGTTAAGTAAGAATGGTAATAGCTTATATATCTTGTCATGTCTCTGCTAAGTGACAAGGATGTGTCTTAGTAGCTCTTCTATTGCTATAATAAGACATGGCGATCAAGGAAACTTATAGAAGAAAGAGTTTACTTGGGGCTTAGAGTCTCAGAGGATTGATTCATGGCAATGGGCAGGCATGGAACTGGAGCCGTAGCTAAGAGCTCACATCTTATCCATGAGTAGGAGGCAAGGGTGGGGAGAAGGAGATGGAAGAGGGAGAGGGAGGAGGGGAGCAAGCTAATTGGAAATGGCTGAAACCTCAAAGCCAGCTCCTAGAGACACACCTCCTCCAACAAGGCCACACCTCCTAATCCTTCCCAAACAGTTACAGCAACTAAGGACCAAGTATTCACACATCTGAGCATTTGGGGGCCATTCTCATTCAAAACACTGAAGCGTGCGCTTCATAGGGGTTATTGTTATTTTTCTGAAGGCATTTATTTACTCTGTGTATGTGTTCCTGTGCGTGCGTGTTTGTGTGAGTACAAGTTCAGTTTTGTTGTAAGCTCATGCACGTAGCAGACAACGTAGCTGTTGGGCTTCGGCTGCCATCCACCTTGCCCTCTCTTCTAGCACGGAGTCCAATAAGTAGGCTAGACCAGCTAGCAAATGAAGCCCAGGGATTTGCCCACCCTTACCTCTCCAGCCCTGGGATTACAAACTATCACGTGCCACAGCACCTAGCTCTTTTGTTTTTTTTCCTTATGGGCTCTGATGATAGAACCCAGGTCCTCAAGCTTGCAAGGCAAACATTAACCAACTAAGCCATCTCCCCAGCCCCATAAATTCTTACGTGCGTTGTTTTTCCTGAAGCTAATCTAGCTGGAATGGTTTCAGTTATGGTTTCCTCTCCAATCATTTTTATAGTACTGGGAATTGAATGTGAGCCCTTGGACATCCCCAGTAACACTTTACCACCGAGCTATATCCCCAGGCCCTCCAATCAGTTTTAGCAAACAAAATGTATGCCTCGGTTTACAGAAGATACTGTGTTTTTCTCGTGGTTTATCAGTGCTAGATTGGAGGACCTTCCTCCTCTACACACGGGCAGGCAGCTGTGGTATCACAGGGAATGGAGGATGCTTAGGTAAGTTCTGCTTTTATCCTTTTTATTGGTGTGACTTACAGCTTGTTCTCAGACCTCAGACTCTCTCGATTTCTGTTTCACTTTCCACAAAATGGTGATGGTCTTCATGAAGGAAGTAAAATAAATTAAGGCTGGTGAAAGGTACAGTCAGTAAATTGTTTACCTTGGAAGCTTGAGGATCAGAGTTCAATCTCCAAAATGCATGTTAAAAAAAAAAAAAAAAGCCGGTCATAGGGAAGACTGCTTACCATCCTACCACTGTAGAGGTGGAAACAGATCCCTGGGACAGACCCCAGCCGGCCTCAATCCCTCCACAAGTTCCAGGCCAGGAAGAGACTGTCTCAAACAAAACAAAATCAATCAAACAAACAAAACTTAAGGTGGACAGCACCTGAGTAATGGCAGCTGAGATTGTCCTCTGGTCTCCAGATGCATGCACACAAATGTGTTAGCACACTCCCACACGCACACACACGTAGCTACAGAGACACAGAGAGACATAGACAGGGACAGCTCTAGGTCCCCATCAGTGGACAGGGAATTCATTAGTGTAAAGTGTCCTCCTGTGTAGTCGACAGTGACCGAGACATGTATGATCACGGGTGTGTCCACCGAGAGATGAGTGGATAGGGAAGGTGTGGTGTGTGAACATGATGGGCTATTTTTCAGGCAATGAAAGAATGATATCCGGTCTTTTCCAGTAACATCTACGTTACTTCCTTCTTCTCTAGAAGAAGGAAGGACGCCATATTAAGAACAAGCCAGGGGGATTGGCACTTCGTGTCCGCCTGAGGAAAATCCATATCAGAGAGGAATGGAGAAGGTGGTTGACAAAGTCTGGGAGGTGGTGCCTGGGGGAGGGCAGATAACTTGGGAAATTGGTTCTAGAACAGTTCTAGTCGCTAGAGTACAATAAGGTTTCTTATTCTCCTATAGGTTTTTTCCCTCCCTTTCTTCCTTCCTTTTCTTTTTTAAGGTCTTATGTTTCTCAGGGTGGCCTGAGCTTGCTAAGTAGCTGAGGATGACCTGAGCTTGCTAAATAGCTGAGGATGACCTTGAACTCCCGATCCTTCTACCTCTACCTCTATGGCTTGGAACTGCATGTACTGCGTGCCACACATGCGTTACTACAACATTGCATGTGTGCGTGTGTGTGTGTGTGTGTGTGTGTGTGGTGTTACCGGGAACAGAATCATAACTTCTGGCACCTTCACTGATTTCTGACTAGTTCTAAATGATTAGAAGAGTTGGAAGGTTGCAAACATGGAAATATTGCTGGAGGAAGCAGAAATCCTGCTTACCCAGGCTTGCTCATTATACACTTTATGCCTGTAGAAAAATATGGCACTCTGCCCTATAAATGTGTATAAGTGTTAGATGTAAATTTAACAAATATGTAAAAGAATTTTGTGTTTATTTATCTCTTTGTCTAAATATA
The DNA here is from genome assembly GCF_950005125.1 of Chionomys nivalis. Taxonomy (NCBI): domain Eukaryota; kingdom Metazoa; phylum Chordata; class Mammalia; order Rodentia; family Cricetidae; genus Chionomys; species Chionomys nivalis. The sequence continues at coordinate 97,936,567 of NC_080090.1, read as the reverse complement.
TATGTGTTGGTGTGTGTGCCATGGCATTCAAAGACTACTTTTGGAAACTGGATTTTTTTCTTCTACTTTGTGGGTCTCAGGGATTGAACTCAGGTTGTCAGGCATGCAGGAAGTGCCATTTACCCATCGAGTCATCTCACCAGCCCGTAAAACTTATCTTTTAAAGGGCCGAGACTGATTGTTCCACATGTTTCTGTGGCTAGCTTCTTGGCTCTTTGCCCTGTGTCAACTTCCTGGTAGTGAGGAGAACTGACCTTGGGTTTGAAGCATGGCAGACTGACTGCGGATTCCACACTCTCCTTTGCTAGCCAGGAGAGCCGGAGCAAGTTCCTTAGCCTTTCGTCCCTCAGCCTGTACCCTTTCCAGCCGCTAACACCGCCTACTTCCTCAGCTGGCAAGAGGGCACAGGAAGGATCGTCCTGACACAGAGGTGGTGTGGAAGAGTTTCCTAACAAAAATGAAGGAGTTTTAAGATGTGCTCTCTCCCCCGCACCCCTTCACTCCATGAACTGTCCAGTGGGCTCCTGGGAATGCTCCATAGAAACCCACCTTCATCTCTCTCACCCCTGCCCCTTTTCCCACCTTGACTGCCTTTAGCATTCCTTCAACTTTCTCACTTTGCCTGAGAACTAAGCCTGCCCAACACCAAGGCCCTGCAAGGGGAGAGGCCCAGGTACATCAGTGCTCAGTCCCAGTTGGTGAGGCAATTGCCTTCATGATCCTTAGTCCTGCCGGGCCCCTTCCAGGTAGCTGGCCTGATAAGGAACAGGTGACATTTTAATTTTTTTCCTGCCCATTGTTTTAATCGAATTCTAATTGAAAGTCAGGAGGGAAATGCCTTGGATGGGTTTTTGTTGTTGTTGTTGTGTTTGTTGTTGTTGTTGTGTTTGTTTCCTAGCTCAATCTCCTCATGGAGTTTGCCCCAAGACTTCCTCTCTTGGTGATAGCTCACTCTGGCCAGCGTAGTCGGGGTGTGTCTATTCCATCTCAGACCACCCCCCTGTGCAAGCTTCCGCAGGCAGGAAGACTCCTGCGCTTGCTGCTGCCGGAGAATTACTCAACTGTGAAAGCCTCCCTATCTGTCACTTTGCTCATTAGGCGAGTGAGAAAATGTATCTACAGCCCTGTCTCGGGGTCCTCATTAGCCCAAAGGCATGTTTGCACTTTCCTTATTTGTTTTGAAGATGAATGCATGCGAGATAGTACTCAGTCAGAATTCCTCAGTATCATTTGAAGAAGCAAAAGCCTGGATAATCTTATTATCTTCCCAATAATTGTGTTGTTCAGACGGTCGAGAAAGGGTAATTGCCCCGACTCCGTTTCCAGCCAGGGTAGGTGTAGAGAGGATAAAACTGAGCTAGCTAACGAGAGTAAGTCCTCAGCCTAGAGAGCAGACCATGGTGTTTTCAGGAAGACTGTAAACAGGGCCAGCGAAGTGGCTGAAGGAGTTACCATACAAGCTTGATTGCCTGAGTTCAATTCCCAGGACCCTCATAAAGAACAAGGAGAGAACGGACTCCCAGAAGCTGCCCTCTGACCTTCACACATGCGGCTATACACACACAGCACCACTACCACCAAAACAATAATAATGAATAAAATAAAATAATAAAAGAGGAATGTAATAAATGTATACAGTGAGAGCAACTATGTGAACTAATGAACTTTACCCTGAGACCCACGTTTTATTTGCATACCATGCTATCCACTGTGCTTAGAATATACAATAATATTATTCCATGGTTACCTTTGTATTAAATGCAACCCTAGCTCCACTTGGAGAGATAGCAAAACGTTAGGCTGTTTGTTTGGTTTTTGGTGGAGGCAAGGGCGAGATATTGAGTGGATTCATGGGAGTGGATTAAGTTGTGCTCTCTGTGGAGTGGTCTTTATAGGTGTTCTACTTATTTATCAAGATGCTAAAAGAAAGCTGAAATGACCCAGTGTCATTTGAGACTCCGACACACCCGTTTGCCTTCCTGATGGAAACGTGTCAACCGGTTTCCTGTTGGCTGCACTCGACCTGGGTGTTTAGGATCCATTTTTGTCCTGTCACAATAATATTGTTCCAGCTTTATTAGCATCTGTGTGGAGTCTCAGCCATGGATACCCTGTGGTTGATGATTTGAGTACAGAGCATCTCTGTCCCACAGGATTAAAGGAAGACAAATACTGTACGCTCTACCTAAGTATCAAGATTCTGCCATGAGCCGGAAAAATGGTTCAGCCTTAAGAATAGACCGTTGCACATCCAGAGGGTCTGAGTTCATCAGACCCACAGACTGGGTGTCTCACAACCCCTGTGAACTCCAGCTCTAGGGTGTCTGACGCCCCCTTCTGGCCTCTGTGGGCACTGCAGTCATGTTCACATACCCATATATAGAAACAAACATGTACACATAAATGGGAATACAATAAATCTTTAAAGGAAAAAAAATACTCCTCACACGCACAGAACCTCTGAGGGTCAGCATTTTAACCCCCTGCATGTGTTCACACGTAGCTTCCCACACCAGAACAAACAGACGAACCAGACTGGGGATGTGCCTCATGCATCACTGTTTGCGTTCTCAGATCTGAGTCGGGAAGTGTAAAGTGTGAAGAAAGAACCGGCTCCTTTATTTTTAAAAGCTTGATTCTTTTGGTAACAATGCCTGCTGCAATGCTCAGGTTTTCATCTCCCTCAACCATTTTCTTCATTCAGAGAAATGAGAATGCACATAGCCCATTCAAGGGGACTATAATGCTTTATTATAATGGGGCCCGGCCTGAGTAGCTAATCACTTTTTATTAACACTTTTTGGCCCAGGGAGTTGGGATTTCTCCAAGCTGACTGTCAGGGTAGGGATCCTGGGAGTCTCTATAAGTAATTAGCATTACAAGATCTTGGCTCCTGGGGTGATTCAAATTAATACAAAATAAAAGTGCAAATTTCCAAATAGACTTGAAAGCCAGATCTATTATTAAATTTATGTTATTAAAATATTTTACAGCTAGTATGCAGGGAGTCCAAGGCCGAGGTTTTCCTTAAATATCTGCACGACTCATCTTGGATTCTTTAAAATTAAATGACAGAGCCTACAGTGAAGGATCAAAAGAATTTTCTGTACAATTGAGTTACGCCTTGGCAGCGAAGTTTTCCTCAAACCAAATCCCTACAAAGCAATATTAGTTTCATGGTCACAGCCGCCTTTGGACTTTTCCCGATACACTTGGCAGCTCTCTTCAGAACACCAAAGAACCGCTGGCGGCATCCATCACTCATTTCATAAGCAGGAGCTCAGAGGAGACAGGAGGGCGCTTGGCACAATACCACCCCTCTGCCACGGAGCCCCTCCCGGGCAGGAAAGGAAAAGCCATGCATACTCACACATGCTATAGCATAGAGACATTACAGGGCATTTGTCTTCGGATAAGGTCCCACTAATGTGTAAATAACCTGTTTTCTCTAACCATGTCTTTAGCAGGCTAAGTGGCTAATTGTTATTGATCAGCTCTGCCCACTGTTCCAATATCAGTCATTATTGAAAATAATCTCAGCATCCTTCATTAAGCATGCATCTGTTTCCATGGGAATGCGTTTGAGACACAGAGAGAGACTTGAGCGATATTGGTTTCACTGTAGTGCCGGCACCGAGGGCCGTGGTTGCCTAATCTGTCATATTTAATCAACTTTCATCTCTTAACACTGACTACAGTTATCAATGAGGTAAGGATTAATATTCTGGGCGAAGCAGATGATAAATCATTTGTATATAATTAGTGTACAGCAAGGTTACAGCTGACATGAATTTTTATCTTAATTATGAGAGAAATTTGTTCCATTAATTTAATTTAGTTTGCATGAGTGGCTAGACACCTAACAAAGTTAATCTTACACCTGTCAGTACAACATTAAGGAGAAAGCCTCGAACGGAGGCTCTCTCCTCTCACATCCTCCTGCGGATGAGGATAATATTGTTCGTCCTGGTGTGGAAACAGATGACCATAGATGGAAGACGTAGAGTGGGCTCTTCTTAAAGGTGTCTCGCGGGATTTATGGGGAAATATTAAAGCAACTGGAGTTGTGTTGCTCTGCTTGCTTTGGATGCTATCGTCCTTTTGCAAAATTGCCTTGTTCCTGCCTTATAAATCGTGTGTGTGTGTGTGTGCATTGTGGATGTGTCTGAAACGTATACATACCCATTTCAGAGTTTGGGGACAAATGCAGCTTTGTCTCGTGACAAGCCAACACATTTATATTAGATGCAGTGAATTAAGAAGTATGTGTTTGGGGCTTGCAAGATGGCTCACTGGGTAAAAGCTTCATGCCTCTGTTTGATCCCCAGGACCCACAAGGTGGGAGAAGAGATCCAACTCCTTTATCCTCTGACTTCTGCTTATACACTGTCTCATGTACCACACACACACACACACACACACACACACAATTAATTAACTAATTAATTCAAATGTAATTTTTAGAAGGAAATGAATGCTTGTCCAGGATGTCTAAACGCTTCTTGTTTGTAGTGTAATTGACTAGAATTCCTGTGTCTTGATCTACTTCACAAACAGCATTTGGGCAGGCATCCTAAAGACACCAGATTTAAACTGTACTATATAAACCCTGCACTAATTACCAGACCAATGGCTACATCTGACCAATCATAGTTTATTGACGGATTAGGTGAGGCTGTTGGTGAAATGAAACGTGTTGCTGATCTTTCTTTGTTGATGAGTGGCTGCCTAGTGAGGATCTTAAATAAAGAAAAGAAAAAAAAATAGTGGTTTAATTAAACCACCTCCTTTAAAAATCTACCTTTAGGATACATTGGGATAGTATTCTGTTCTGGTGTCAAGCCTTGGGTAAGGGGGCATCAATTAAAGAAAGAACAGCAAAGAGGGCAGAAAGCAGCAAAGACACAATATAAAATCCCAAATAAGCAGTGTGGTAGAGGATAATTCCACAGATGTTGAAATAGAATTAAAACTAGTCTCACCAAGGCTATTTTTACCCATTTACGTGTTGATAATACACTGTCCAGCTTGAAAAGGCCCAGGCTTCTGCATTTAGGAAACCCCGAATAAGCTCTCAACCACACTACTAATTACACAGTAAGTCAGATTAATGCACTGTGATACCAGTCCACAATTATCACTCGGAGCTAGGGTCAAGAAGTGTAGAGTTGGTTATTCACAAGAAATGACTGATTTAAAAACAAAGGGCGCTAATGGAATCCAATAGCGCTTTTCATTCATTCCGCTTGGCATCTCTATTACCTGAGATGATTCACAGTCCATTATGGGAGCTTCCATGCTAATAGAACGTCTATCTTCTGTAATACAGACACATCACGGCGCTAACTGGGAATGTGTCACAATGAATTTCATCTCGATTTCAGTTCATCTCTTCATGGACTGTAAAATTTGCTCTTGCACAATGCCTAAATTTACTGTGGGTAATTGAGAGAGATCTATAGAAGCAGCCGCCCTCGGTTAAAAAAAAAAGAAGAAAAAAAGCAGTTTTCTGAAGATCTATTGTAAATTGTGTAGCTTTGCCTCGGCTGGGGAAAGATTACAAGGAGCCCAGTCTTGCCTTTACTAATGAGATGTTTTGCTGAGTTCAAAAGAGAGATCGGGGTTGCGGGACATGCTTAAGGGGAGTCTACCACATGGAGAAGGAGAAACAGGCAGGAGCCTATCTTTCATTTCAGGGGAAAGCTTTTGCAAAAGGAACAAAAATAAGTTTGGACACAGGCTTCATTACCTTCCACAGGGAGTATAAATCAGGCCCACGATAGACATAATATTTTCCAAATCCGCCTGCATTTACTTGGCAGAAAATGAATACCTCATGCATGACCCAGCCTTCCAGTGGCTGTCGTTCCTCCTCACACAGCTGAGGCAGACCCAGCTCTCGTTCGCCAAGCCTTCTGTTTCACAGGCTGTTAATCTTAACTAAAATATTTGGTATTAAGCTATCTGCATGAATTGTTGATAAAGAATTAAGATAACATTTGAGCTATTAAATATAATACGTGCTCATATTTTTTTCCATGGATACTCAGGTTACTGCCCATAAACTTCACCCACTAGCCTTTTCTTTCTTTTATCCCCCCTTCAAGCCATTTCCCTTTCTTTATTTTATTTTTTTTTTAGCTATTCACATCAGAAGCTAAACAGAATGACTGGGTGCCGTTAACGATCATAAGGCTTAGTATTTGTTAGCCAATTAGAATGATAGCTTCTGTAGCTCTTTCTTCCTGAGCCGGGGACTGAATAATAGCAGTATGCTTCACTGGCGGTGAAGTGAGCTGCGCCTTTACATTAGGGGAAATCAGGATGGGACGGCTGGGGTTCGTTACTGAAATAGGTAGCTGATGAACTGAGAAAGACAAAGGGCATTGTTCAATGAAATGTCATTATTAGAGGTGCTCATGTTTAACAAATGTACTGTAAGTTAATTCAGCACTGTTCCCCCTATAAAGTTCTACACTGAACATCCATGGCTTGTTTTTACCATCTTAGCATACCTAACACTTCCTTAAAAATAGCTTTATGGAAACAATGCCAATGTCCACTCACTGGTGTGTGTGTGTGTGTGTGTGTGTGTGTGTGTGTGTGTTAAGAGTTGGGAGATAATTATACCAAGCTCAGAACCATTTTCTATGTACAGTATTACATATGTGTGTGTGTCTGTGTGTATGTGTGTGTGGTTGCATGATGCATGGGTGTGGAGGTGTGTGCCATACGTGTGGAAGTCAGAGGACGACTTTGTGAAGGTGGTCTTCTCTTCTGCCTTCACACAGGGCCCAGGGATTGAACTCAGGTCATCAGCCTTGTATAGCAAGCACCTTTCCCCGTTGACTCATTTGGGTGTCCTCAGTACTATTTTTTAAAGGCTTATTTTATGTGTGTGTGTGTGTGTGTGTGTGTGTGTGTGTTTACCATAACACTGTATGAAGGTCAGAGGACAGCTTTTTAGAATCAGTTTTCTCTTTCCACCTTATTTTGAGGCAGGGTCTCTCGGATCCCTGCTGCTGTATTGCATATATATGATTCTCCCGTCTCTGCCGTCCAAGGAATTCATTCTGAGATTATAGATGCCAGCCACCACATCGGACTTTTTATATGAGTTCTGAGGATCGGACCCAGGTCATCAGGATTTCATTCTAGTGAGAATGAGCTATCTCTGCAGCCCCAAATCCAATATTTATGTTACTTTCTGTAAAAACCTTGGCCGGATGCAATTTTGTTTATGTTCCCAGATCTGCATGCACTTTGCTAGGACATTGATAATGTAGAGGAGGGGAAGGGAGGGGAGGGATGGGAGGGAAGGAGAGAGTAAACACAATCATTTTGCAAAAGACTTGTGAAAAACATTTCAAGATTAAAGAGTAGTGATGGTATGGGGGGGGGGGGAGAAACCTTGTTGGCCTCTGTGCAAAACTGTTTGCTTGACTCTAGAGGTGATAAAAATAATTTATGAGGCTCTGCAGTTTTAGCAAGAGGAAATGACCTCAGCTTTTGGCAACGCCATGCAGTTAGTGAAGCCACTCTCTACGACTTTTATGGATTTCCTTGAGCTACATATTCTGTGACCTGGATTTCAGATTTATCGGCAGATACGTAAGCCACATTAAGCGATATAAAATGCAGCGGATGCATCCGCTATCTCAGCAGGGACCCACCGGCAGTGGGCGAGAGGCTGCCTCTTGGAAGAAGTCACTGAATTGGATAGCTGTTTATGCGTTGCTCTAAACGGGCTCTGCATTTTGTTTTAAATAAAGACATTTGTTTAAAACAAAAGAAGCTCCAGCTGTACTCATAATCTATTATCTATAATCAACTTTAAAAATCAAATCAAACCCTCAAGATTTGAGTGTGAGCATGTTTTGGCTTCCAGTATTGGGGAGGCAGGCTTCACAGTAGGAGAAAGGAGAGCCCTGCATATAGTGTTTGCTTCTAAAACAAGACAATAGAGTAGCATTCTGATGAGGGTGATGTGGTCTGCCCGGTTCGCAATGAACCTTGACTGCTTTGGTCAGTACTGGGGAGGAAATGAGCGCCTTTCTTTCAGCCCTGGACACAGAGGGAAGAAGTTTTGGAACCCCACGCCCCATGCCTGGTATCATAAAATACAAATCCTGTTGGGGAGGGTGTGTGTGTGGGAGTAATAGCTCAATGGTTACAATGTTTGCCTTGCAAGCAAAGAGCCTGAGTTTGATTCTCAGAACCCTCATAAAGATAATGCTGGCATGGTGGTCGTAATGTGCTTATATTAGCAGTGCTGGGGGGGCGGACACGAGTGAACTGAGCAAGCTTAACTAATGTCTAGTTCCGGGCCAACAAGAGGCCCTATCCCTAACACAAGGTGGATGGTGCCCAAGAAATGATCCTGAAGGCTGGCCTCTGACTTCCATCTACATATATACATGTGCATACATGAAATGCACACACACGCCCTGCACGCACATAAAAAGGAAAGTGCCCACTGTGGAAAAGAGAGCAGGAGGCCACTCTGGTGACCATCTAGCTCAGCCAGCTGAGTCACCGTAGGCAGCCTGCACTGTCTTTCTGAAACCCAACAGCGGGAGTTGTGGCATCTCTTCAGTAGAGTAGTCCCTGGGCCCTTGAAACTGGGGTCCCAAAGCCTTCTATTAGAAACGACAACATGAGATACAGGAGACAGCTTGAGCAGCAGTGAACAACTTGGGGAGACCCCAACCCAGGGATAACCCCAAACAGAAAAGAGTGGAGCTGTGGTTTTATGGGGGAACATACGACTTCCCCTTTCTTGACTGTTAATGGTTCCTTTGTAAAGACTGTCTCCAGACACCCGGATTAACACACTTTCCCCAAGAAGTCATCTGGGAGAATATCATCCTGTCTCTGCCCTCTATTCTCTGAAAGCTGAGTCTCACTGTTTAAACCACCTGACATGGCCCCTAGGAGTAAACAGGGATGATTCAGGCTTAGCTTCCAGAATCAAGTGTCCCCACTCTAAGTCCTGATTCGGCCACCATCAGCTGTGTGGCCTTGGGCAAGTCAAGTCTCTGCCTCCCCGAGCTCCAATGTCCCTGTTCAATAATTCAAGGATAACAATGACTGCATTCATTTACTAGACAATCGTTACAATAAAATGAAAGGCATCTTGTGGAGCATTTCGTACAAACGGCTTCATGGAGTAAAATCTTCTATCCATATACTTTAGGTAGTATTAGTACCATGAACCAAAGTTCATGTATAATGGTATTTTCTCGGTTGCAAGAGTATAATTCATTGAAGACAGAGTCACCGAGTGAATGTCATGTGTGTTCCCTGCAGTGTTTAACTTACATAACTTTTTCCTCCCAAGACAAGTATGAAGCTAGAAAGATAATTCAGTTAATAAAATGCTTGCCTTGTAAGCATAAGGACCTGAGTTCAATCCTCAGAACCTACATTTTAAATAGTTGGTCTGTAGGGGTTGGGTAGTTAATTGGGTAGGTAAAGTACTTACCACATAAGCATGGGGACCTGAATTCAGAAGCTCAGCATCTGTGAAAAAAAGTCAGGTATAGCAACATTCTTTTAATCCCAGGGCTGAGAGATGGAAATTGGGATACCAGGAGCTCCCTGGCCAGCCAGCCCAGTGAATTCCATGTTCAGTGAAAGGCCCTGTATCAAAAGAGGTGGAGAGTGATAAGACACCAAATGTAGACCTGTGGCCTCCACAGGTGCTCAGGCTGATGCACACACATGTGCACACATATACACACAAACCTAGCTGTAGTCCCAGAACCAGAAAAGCAAAGATAGGTGAGTTCCTGTGACTTGAAAGCCAGCCAGCCAGCCTAGCCTACTAGCAGAACTTCAGGACAATGAGAGATACAGACTCAAAATAAGGTGGATAAAGTTCCAAAGAACCTAAGTTGTCTTGTGGCCTCCATATGCATGCAAGTGTACCTGTATTCATGCAAGTGTGCACATGAATACACGCAAACAAAGTACTAAGAGAAATAAAGTTTTGCTAGGGTAGAGAAAAGAGAATGAGGAACAACAGCAATAGAATAAAATACCCGTATTCTTATTGCATATACAATAGTTCTACATTTGACTGTCAGTTCTTATTATATAGAAATATAGACATTAGGGTCTGGAGATATGTATCAGTGATTAAGAGCATTGGCTGCTCTTCCAGAGGGTCTGGGTTCAAATGCCAGGATGCATATGGTGGCTAACAGCCTTCTGTAACTTCGGTTTCAGGGCATAGATGCCTTCCTCTAGCCTCTGAAGACACTGTGTGCATGCAGTGCACAGACATATATGCAGGCAAAACACCCATACATATAACAAAAAATAAATACAGATGTTAAATTATAAATTTATATATCAATTTATTAAATAGTATATGCGATATTATAGTAAAACTCTTCTGAGGTACTTTGTGTAAGTTATTTCTAATAACCTACTCTTCCTCTTCTAGATAGATAGCAATGTGGTACCTACTTTAACAAAGCAGTTGAAGTTCAGGCGAGGTAAGAAATCTGGAAGTGAAAGGAATGGACTCAGGTCCATCATCTGCTAAGGTCGATGTCTAGCCTGCTGCCCTGACACCATGGACACCGAACTGTCCAATCAGATAAGCACATCGCCTCTACACATACATCACAGCCCCCTCCTTCCAGGGGGAGGGGCTAAAACCAGCTAGGATAAGAGGACCAATAAGAGCTCAGTGAATAAGTGTTTGCTGCAAAGCCCAAGGACCTGAGTTCGATTCCTGGGACCCATGCGGTGGAAGGAGAGAACCAACTACTACAAGCTGTCCTTGGACCTCCACACACAGGCAACCATACCTCAACTAACCTCACACTAAATAAAAATTAAAATCTTGAAAAAAAAAAGGTTAGTGGTGAATGAGTGAATAGTGCTGAGTCACACTGAGCAAGATATATCTCAGGAAGTGGCCAAAACTAAAAGAGAGACTCTCCCTTCACAGACACATAGTAGGAGCAACAGGGCAGGCAGCACTGGTGTAATGATTTGGCCACTAAAGTGCTTGCCTTGCAAGCAGCAGGACCTACATTAGATCCCAGGAATCTGTGCAAAACAAAGCAGACAAAACAAACAGACAAGCATGGTAGTGTGCTCTTGCAATCCCACTGGGGAGGCAAAGATGGACAGATCCCTGGGACTCTCTGACCAGCCAGTCAAGCCTATTTGGAGAGCCCCATAGCAATGAGAGACCCTGCCTCTAAACAGCAAGGTGAATGGCATCCAAAGAACAACAAAGGAGGCTGTCCTCTGCCTTCTGAATGCACACACGTGAGCACCTGCACATACAAAGAAAGCCAGCACAGGTCATATTTAGCAGGATGCATGCCATAGCTAGTGCCATCCAGGATAAAGGCAAGAAGTGCTGAATAATGGAGGTGTTAGATGCGGATAGTAGCTAACTGTGAAGTCTCGTTCCTTGGGAATGATAGCCATGCTTTAGACGCCTCTATCTCAGCAGGAACCAGATGAGGGGATTCCCACTGTCAAGGGAGAGTTATGAGAAGAAAGATGGAATTGGGAGAGGCAGCCATACCAGCCCTAAAATCCCAGTTGGAAGTGTCACTGTAGACTGTGACGTGGCGTGGGACCAGCGGAGGAACATGTGGCCTGAGCACAACAGGCTGGGGACCACAGGGTCAGGAAGGACATGGGCTTACGGATGCCTTTGTCAGACTGGAAGGATCTGGTCTCTCCAGGCAACCGTTTCTAGATCTGTGTGCTCTTCCAGAGGCGGTTCACCTTGTACTGTAGTTATTCACATTGCTTCCCAAGATGCCAGCTAGAAGGCTTGGGAATGTTAAAACAGGAGGCTCAGAAAGCTCATTCGCCTGGGGTAGAGGAGTCCAGATCTCTGCCAGCTAATTTAACAAGAGACCCGAGGCAAGAACCACCTCTAATAATTCAAAACTAAAATTAGACATTCATTTGGATAAAAAAAAAAATCAGGTAACCGAAACAAAAACGAGAGGAACTTTGTTTATTTAAATTATGAGGCTAATTGCCTCAACTCTCCAATTCCCCTCAGTGGGGTAGACTTGGCTTGAGTCTATCGGTATCCATGGTGACTCATCTAATAAGTAAACTACATTAGCCCTGCTACTAGCAGAGAGGGAGGGAGGGGTCTTGAAATATATCTGCGTGGCTTCCTTCCAGAGAAAGACATTTCATTATGTCCCGAGGACATGAGGCAGTTCAAAGAGGACTGAAATATGGAATGAGGGGGAGGAGCTTGGCATTATATACTTGCTTTTTAGTTTTATTTTTATATATGAGAATCAGACGCGTGAGATGGAGACTCTGGGGAGAGGCTTTATTCTTTTGGGCTAGAGTTTTGTTTTGATTTGTTCGGTGGTTGATATCTTTCCAAAAAGTTCCCCCACAAAAGCAGGCTTTCGTGTTTCCTCTTATATACATAATTTCAAGTGCATGTGGCAGGCTATCTTTTAAGACAATACCCACCTATAATTCCACGGCTAGAAGGAAATGACAGAATGAATCCGCGCTGGTACCCAAGCAATGTAAAGTGGTAATAAAAATCACCCCCAAACAGGCACGGTGGGGTGCCTGTGACAATGGAAAGCTCACTTGCTCTGCATCCATTTACTTTTAAGAATCGTTTGATGATTAGAAGCATGTCAACTGTTCTAATTATTGCAGCAAATAATGAATCATTTCCTTTACAATCGCTTATTAATTAGCCATTATAACACTGTTGTGAGTTAGGTGGAAAGACAAGGATTCAATATTCGGTTATTAACACCTAATTAAAATATTCATTGTTTCCCATGTGTTGTTTATAGCTTGGCTTCCGCACACTTGACAGGATCTCACTAACATGGAGCGACATCTTCCATTTGCTTAGCTACGTCGCCATCTGTTGTTCGGAAGTAGAATATGTCTTTTTGTCCCCCGGTCCCCCACACAAAAATAACCTCTTGCTTTTGGGAGAGTTTAAAGTTATAATCGACAGTGTTCCCCTTCTGAAAATGTTTCTCTTAATTTTTTTCTAGCGTTGTCACGGACTAAATAAGATATTCTGGTCATTTCTAACGTTCTTTTTATTTTTATTTACCTATTCATTTGTGCGCACACCCACAACTTGCAGAAGTCAGTTCTCTCCTCCCACTATAAGAGTCCCAGGAAGAATCCCAGTGAGGGCCCAGCATCAATGGTGCAGCAGAGAGCAGGGGCCTCCAACCAGATCTCTGCGATGAACACCTGCAAGTAAAGATGGATGGATAAAGGGGTTTATTGCGTGACTCACTGTCACACTATAGCTTCCATGATAAGAGTTGTCCCGTCTCCCCTTTTTCTCCTTTTTTTTCCTCTTAAATTTTATTTTGTTTTATTCTGGGGAGGAGGGAGATAGTGGGACCAGGAGGTATGATGTGAATGCCACAAAGAATCAATAAAAATAAAGCTAAAAAAAAATATGAGTCCCAGAAATCAAAGTCCAGTTGTCAAGGTTGGCAGCAAGTGCCTTTACCTCCTAAGCCATCTTGGCCAGCCATGTTCTGCTAATTTCAAAGGAGACTTCTAATAGTAAATTAAGTGAATCCAGCAATGGAATGACACTGGAATACAGTAGTCTGTCCCTGTGACATAGGAATTGGTCCTAGGTCACTGTCCTTACCTGGAGATGCTCCAATTATTTGTATAATACCCTGAAGTGTTTGCATATAGCTTGTATGTATCCTCCTGGATGTGTTAAGTCATCTTGTGAACTGGAGATGTGCCTGGTTTAGCAGGGAGTTTACCCAGCATGCACAAAGACCTCAATTTCGTCTTCAGCACCATGTAAGCCAGGTATGATGATGGGTGATCCCAGCACTTGGGAGACAGAGGCTTGAAGATCAGGAGTTCAAGGTCATTCTCAGCTGTCTAGAATTCTAAGCCAGCCTGAGTTACATGAGAAAATGCCTCAAAAACAAGCAACAGTAACAACAAACAAACAAAAATAACTGGAGGCTGGAAAGATGGCCCAGCAGTTAATAGTGTTTGCCCAAAACCTAATCCTCATGCCTAGAACCCACATCTTTTTTTTTTTTTTTTTTAATCTGCCAACAAACCACATTCTTATAATCCCAGTGCCGGGGAGATGGATTCCTGGTCCATTATCACAGCATACTTGGCGAGGTCCAGGTCAGTGGGCAGCTGTTTCAGAAAACAAGGTGGGTGGCAAGTTGTTCTGTGACCTCTACATACATCTGCACAAATGTACATCAGCACACATGTGCGCACACATACACATACACACACTCAGAAGCAGGAAAAGTACTGGTGAATTATCCGTATTTGAGGTCATAACTGGGGGGAGTTTGAGATAGAATGGTCCAAGCCATGTGTAGATTTACATTGTGTGCTCTTGCATCCCTAGAAAGGTGATATCAGAGGGCCAAGCACGGAGCATCTGCAAATGCCTAATGATAGAGATGCTGCCACGATGTCCCTCCAACAAACTGGGAAACAGGATGGCAGTGGTTTAATTCACTGGTATGGGGCAGGTTACACAATGCAAGATAAAAATGTTCCAAAAACAGGCCTAAGGTTAAAGCTCCAACAAACAAGCAAATGAACAAATGAACAAACAAAACTTTCAAGGCAGGATAGACGGCTTAACGGGTAAACAGCTTGCTGCACAAGCCTAAGGACCTGGGTGCAGATACTCAGAGCTCACATAAAGCCAGACGTGGTCATGTGGACGTCTGTAATCCTAGCACTCCTATAGTGATATTGGAGAGAGCTATGGGAGATTCCTCGTAAGCTTCTAGGCCAGGCAGACTGATGAATACAGCAAGGAAGCAAGGGGAATAGACTGAAGAACACTAGGTAAGAAATGAGACGTAGTGATAGTAAAGGCTCGCCTGGACACAAAGCCTGAGAACCAGGTAAATGTGGAAGGAAGCAGATCAAGAGATGCACAGGAAAGCACACCCTGAGTGAAGGAGTTTGGGGCACCTGCTGATGTCTTCAGTTCAAACAAATAAGACACTGACTGTCCTTTGTCTTCTCCTTTGAATGTGTGCATGTGTGAATGCAAGTGTACACAGGTGCACACATGTGTGCATGCTTGTGAAGACCAGTGGACAATCTTAGGTGCGGCTCCTCAGGAGCTATCGACCCTGCCTTTCTTTGAGACACGGCTTCTCGCTGGTCTGGAATTTACCAAGTGGGCTAGGACGATTGACCAGTGAGCAAATCCGCTTTCACATCTCTAGCAGCAGGACCGTAAGCATGAGTTACAGCACCCGACTATTTTACATAGGCTCTAGGGATGGAACTCGGGTCTTTATGCTTGCAAAGGAAAGCACCTCATTGAGCCATCTGCCCAACCCCACTTTTCTTTCTTAAACAAACTTGAACCCGTTTTCTGCTCTTTGAGAGAAAGAGTCCTGATTGACCAACAGAGAAACATATTTGGGAAGCATCCCATTAATATGGCCACTGAAACCCTGATGAATGTATAAGGTCCAAAGAAAAAACTCTGGAGAATTTCCCTTAAAAGGAGAGTATGGGAAGAGGAGCAGTTTCAGGGAGTGCTGGTGGAGGCCTACCGCAGGACATAGTATTTAGCAGGAGGGAGGTGGAGCAGGCCAACAACACTTAACAAGAATCCACTGACCTAAAATTATAAAAGGCTGGTATAGCCTGAAGCCAGGACTTTGTTGATTGTAGGAAATCAAGGATGGTTAGTGGATTACAGAATGCACTTATACACACACGTGTGTGTACGCGCACACGCCTTTATTTAAAGTCATTATCTAAAATGTTATGCTGAATATACATATTGACCCCTACTTCCTCCTGAAACACAATGGACACATGAAGAAAAGCAGTTTTGAAAATATTTAACTTAGTGCCAGTTGTGTAAGGGTAAGGACCAGGGTTTGGATCCCCAGCACCCACATAAACATTGGGTGGATATGGTAGCCTTCCCTAGCATGTGGGAGGCGAGACAGGGGATCCCCGGAGCAAGATGGCTAGCTTATTCTAGCTAAATCTGTGAACTGTGGGCTAAAGTAGAGCTTCTGCCTCAATATGTAAGGTGGAGAACTATTGAAGTCAATCTCTGGCCTCTATGCCTAGGTGCACCTCTGTGTACCCACACACACACATGTGCCCACACACACCACACACAAAAATATTTTACCATGCAGGGACAATGAGAACGAGAGAGAGGAGCATCATGGGTAAAAATAGAGCATCATCACATGGAAAAATTGCATGTGTGTGGAGGCAGGCACACAGAGGAGAGGCAGGCAGCACAGGGCCACTTGGAGTCAGAGTGAGAGGGATTTGCCTCTTGGAATCTTTATACTCTCTGCGCCCAGGCACAGGTGGCTGGGAAAGAAGGCTCAAGGCAGAAAATAAGGAGAAAGATTGAAAGTCCCTGCTGCAAGAGCTGGACCCACTCTAGGTCTCCTGTCCTTAGAACAGGGTCATTGACCTTCTGCTCGGGAAAGAATCCTGTGAACCCTGGGAATCATCCTCTATAGATAGCAGCAGGAGAGGACCAGACAGGTGCCGTATTGAAAAACTAGCAGTTAGGCCCATGGGTTACATAGGCTCAAAGTGGAAGGACTAGCAGAGCAAGATCTGATGATGGCTAGGAGTGCACAGCTTCCTACCAGGGAGGGCAGGAATTAACTATACAGGACCCAAGGAAAACATGGAAAGAGCTTTTCTACAGAAAGAATGCCCCTGTGGCAGATTGTTTGGCAAGAGCTTTACTGACTGTGGACTACAGTGTAATCTCTTTCCCTGCCTCCGCGTGGCTCAGGTAATAAGAGGCATCTACATATTGTTCAGGAAACAGGAAAGATAAATGGCCTCATTATGGTCTCCGTGTTTAGGAATCTAGGCCCGACTGAAGCTCTCCACCCACTGTTGCTAATTCTGGCTCCCTCTAGTGGTGAGGGAAAATATCAGCCCCACTGCTCATTTGGACCCCCAAAGCCCCTTTCCCATTATCCCATCGGATCCCCTGTGCCCTGCTGTTGTTCTCCTTCACTCACCTCCTACCTACCTTCTCTAAAGAGTCCCCGCTTTCCCATGTCCCTGGCCAGATCACTTGTACCCCGCTATTGCCCTTCCTATTGCTCCCCAAGCCCCCTGTCCTGGCAATAGCCCATTTTGCTTTCCTGGCTTCTCTATCCAGGCTATGTACTCACATCTGAAGATTTGGAGTTAGGAGCCTCTGATGAGAGAGAACATATGCTTGTCTTTCTGCCCAGCCCTCGTTTTTCATTTATTTTGAGGTAATATCTAGCTAAGTCACTTAGGCAGACTTTGAACTTCTTTTGCAGCCCAGAAAGGCCTTGAACTTGTGTTGTCTACTGCACAGCTGTGGTGACAACTGTGTGCAGACAGAGCTGGCTAGGAACCATGCTGCTTAAACACCCAATAAGATTCCTCCTTCTGCTCAAGGATGTAACTATGGCAGCAAAGAAGAGAGTATAGCTGTCAATGACAAAGTGGCCAGAGCTGTTTCAATGGAAACACCGAACTCAACTCCACGTAAAAGTGTAAGACATGCTAAGTTATACTTACTAACCACATGGTTGTTGTATTTGGGGGTTTGAGACCATTCTCACGCTTGTAGGTTCACTGGAAGGACCAACAGGACTTAGTATACATTTGCATTAACAGTGGAATCCAACCATAACAGAGTTGCACACAGAGTTGAGGGGTTGTGCGGGGGTTAGAGAAGGTGGTGTACAGATAATAGTGACAGGAGAAATAATACTTTGAAAAGAAAAAATAAAACTGCAAGCTTAGCATCATTTCATTTATTCATGTTTTCCCCCAAATCAATTACAATTAAGGAGGTTACTACTTGACACAGTGCAGAAATCACTCACAACAAATAGCCGCCGGGTGTCGAGTGTGTGGTTTTGAGAAACACCTTGACTTGCTATGATTGTTCGCCTTACAAAGTGACTTCTGCACCCGAATAAATGTGGGGATGTCACAAATTATTTCTCACTCCAAGGATCATCCTGATTACTGTGCCTTTCGCACTTCCCCGAGAAGACTTGCGACTGAGAACTCTGATTCTTGACTCTTAGCCTCTCATGAGGTCGTTTCTGCTGCTCTTCCTTGAAGTGTTTTGAACATAACAAAGAAACAAGAAAACATTAAAAACCAGTTTTTAATCCCTTGCAGAAACTACCCTTGAGCTCCTTCCTCTCAGATCTCTACGTTTAGCTGGGTGATGGCTGAGTCACACTGGCAATCCCAGCATTGGGGAGGCAGAGGCAGGAAGCTCTCCAGAGTCCACTGTGCAGTGCAGCCAGCCTGGCCTATTTGGTGAGTTCTATGAAAGAGCTTGCTCATAAAACAAACAAACGAAAACAAAAACAAAAACGTGGCTACTGCCTCATGAGCAGCAAGTGAGGCTGTCCTCTGGCCTCCACTTGCATTTACACGTGTGACCACGGGCACCACAGAGACGTTGCTATCAAGATAATTAGTCCTGGATTATACACTACTTACCACTACTGACCTGTAAAATGTTTTTCATATGTGAAGTCCGAAATCATGTTATTCAATGTCACTTGTTGTAGACACCTTGAGAAAACCAGACTGCCATGTGCCTCAGGACTGTGAAGTCTGCTGTGTCTGGAGAAATTTTGGTATTCAAACCGAGCTTTGCATTTTCTTTGCAATTTTCAACATGCACAGCCTTGCACCCTCTTTCAAAGGCTCTGGTATTACCCAGAAGCAATTACGAAGGGAAAAAAAAAACCGAAATTACCTTTCGTCATCCTATCTATTCAGGGTCTTGGGAAAGTGGAGTGACAAGGGACTGCCAATTATTTGCAATCCATTTTCAGTTAATTTCAGCATAAATTGAGCTCGAGGACTGCTGACAAATAAAATATATTATTCATCTGAAAACACTCTCTTTAAAGCTCCAGATCTCCAATCTATTTCATTAGTGATTGCCATCAAGCTAAGTTGGAAATTGATTTATGCAATAGTTTTCCCTCTATAATAATTAATTAGGAAAATAATACTTTGGCAGAGCTTTGAAAAGGAGCCGTTTCTATGGCCCTTTGATAAAATGGAAAACTTTAAAAATAATTATGAGCCTGTTTTCCTAGGGGAATTGGTATGCATTACTTAGCCTTCTCCTAGTTTTTGAAAGACACCAGACTTCACTGTGACTAGGCATAGCTCCTTGAATCTCAATTCTGTTCATCTAACAGTGTTTCCCCCTTCGCTCTCTGTCTCTCCGTCTGTCTCTGTCTCTGTGTGTGTGTGTGTGTGAACGTGGATGCATGCGTGTGGTTTATGTATATGGAGTGTGCACACATCTGTGCACATATCCATGTAAAGACCAGAGGAAGATATCAGGTGTCCTGCCATATCACTCTGCCGTGAGGCAGGGTCTCTCACTGAACCTAGAACCAGACTGGCATCCAGCAAGCCCCAGCAATCCTCCTGTCTCTGGCCCCCATAACACTGGGGTAACAGGTGCACTTGGTCATACCAAACTTTTTTTTATTGTTGTTCTGTCTCTGAACTACTTGAATAGAGAATGATTTTTTAAACATTATTTTACTTAACTCGTCAAGAATTTCATTCATTAAATTTTTATCATATTTGTCTCCCATTCCTTCTCCCCTACCAGCTCCTCTAAGATTCACTCCCCACACTTCATGTTCTTCTTTTATTAAATAATCCACTAAGTCCAGTGTGTGCTATTCACACACACAGACACACACACACACACACACAGAGAGACACACACACACATACAGACACACACGGGTGTCTGGAGCCAGGCACTGGAGCATGCTCAGCTTCCCAGGGGCCACACTTTTAAAACCTGACTCTCACTCCTAGTAGGCATCAGTTGTCAATTGCTTCTCAGCCAGCTGTGGAAGTTCATGAGCCTTTTCCATCCATGCCTGACATTTTATCTCTTCCCCTCCATCCATGCCTGGTTTTATACAGGTGCCGGAGACTTTAGACTTTGCTCTGCACGCTTGTGTAGCAAGTGCTCTTACCCACCAAGCTGTCTCCAGCCCCTCATCTGACAATGTTTGTGGTACTACATGTCCAAGCACTGTGTGCCACATCTGTGAGGGTTACGGAGCTGAAACATTCTTCATGTACCTGGGCAGGAAGATGTATTAACTGTCATTCTTCATGTACCTGGGCAGGGGTTTGTATTAAATGTCATAATAAATGGTATAATTGATACAGCTGATGTACGTCTTTGTAGTCATAGTGACTTTGGGGATTCATTCTGCTAAAGTTATCCAGAAATGCTTCACAGGTAAAGGTGGTATGAGGACTGGTCCAGAGATGATGGGCTCAGCATCAGTTGGCTGAGATGAAGGTCTATGGGCTAGATAGAATGTGAGTATTCTAGGCAGAGGAAAGAATATAAACTGTTTCACATAGCTTGGGAATATAAGTGAATTTGAGAATTTGTAAGATGTCTATAGTGGCTGGATGGAAGACAGGCACATGGGGCTCCCCAGTAGTGAAGAAGATACTAATATTTAGGGCCTATTGAGAGAGGGAAGGAAGAGCTATTTTCTTCAGTTGTGTATCCTCTGAAATGTCCGTGATTCAGTAAATAACCTCACACCCATAGACACTCAAGCAATCCTAATCAAACTCGGTGGGTTATGTTTTTTAAAATGAAAGTAGGAAGATGTGTTGGGAAGAAGATTCTAGAGGGAGTGGGAGGGGAAAAAGAGATGAGAATGGGGTGTGATTCTGTTCAAAATATATTCATGCATGAAATTGTCAAATGTAGTGATACATTGTTATGAGAATATCTCTTGCATTCAGAGACAGAACTTTAGCTTGCTTTCACAACTGAATTAGTAATACACCTTGAATTCACTTAAAACTTAACCTGGTCTCCTACTGTGTAATTGGTCTGTTTAAATTTAACCTACCTTTAAAGAATAATGTAGCAGTCAACCTTACTTGCCTTGGGTTTCCCATATAATCAGATGTCTTTAGTTAGGCTTTTTTGTTGCTGTGAAGAGACACCATGACCACCACAGAAACTCTTATAAATAAAAACACTTAATTGAGGTGGCTCGCTTACAGTTTCAGAGATTCAGTCCCTTATCATCAAGAAGGGGAGCATGGCGGTGTGCAGGCAGGTGTGGTGCTGGAGCTCACAGTGCTACACCTTGAGTCAGAGTCAACAGGAAGTCGACTGACTGTAACACTGAGAGATGCCTGAGCAAAAGAGACCTCAAAACCCGCCCACATGGTGAAACACTTCCTCCAACAAGGCCACACCTCCTGATAGTGCCAATACCTTTCAAACCACATTGGTTTTTACAGCGTAGGCTAATGCATGATTTTAATACTCGTTTATATATCTGAGTCAAAGGAATGCATGTGTGAATGTGTGTGTTGTAGCAATTCTTTGCTGAAAACAGCCAACAGGGTGGAGGCAACCTTATACAACCAACACCTGCCATGTAAGTTGGAAGTACAGATACACTTTGTTTGCGGTACTGTGTGTAGAGGACATTTGGGGTCAGTAACTTAATCCCCTCTGAAACTCTGTTAAAGATTTTTGTAAAGTTTCTACCATGGTGTGCTTTTTGCGCTGTTCAATAAGTATAGAGCAAGGCCCTTTGATAGCGACAGAGGAGCAGACAGCTTCTACCCAGAGCAGACACGTAGAACTGATTACAGATAGGTCAATAATCACAAACGACAGACGAACAGAAGACACAGTGACTTAGAGAGAAGAGGAGACTTCAAATTTAGATTTGCTCTTGGTCAAATTAATCCAAGAAGAAACTTCTGACTTCATTCCTCAATGTGACATTGACACATTTTGGTGTCTCTGAGGTCATCTTTCATGCATTTAACTGATGCAATCAAAGGATAAAATAACAAAATTAAAATCTATGGTTAATTTCAGAGGTTAGGAGAGAAAGACATGCTTGCACTAGACCATGAAGGGAAAACTTGAAGCCCAAAGACAATGATAAATAAATGGGCTGTAAGTCAAGAGGTGTGGTGCTCAGATAATAAATCTCACAGCAGGGCTGGAGAGATGGCTCAGAGGGTAAGAGCATTGCCTGCTCTTCCAAAGGTCCTGAGTTCAATTCCCAGCAACCACATGGTGGCTCACAACCATCTACAATGAGGTCTGGTGCCCTCTTCTGGCCTGCAGGCATACACACAGACAGAATATTGTATACATAATAAATAAATAAAAAAAAAAAAAAAAAAAAAAAAAAAAAAAAAAAATAAATCTCACAGCAGGGTATTGTGAGGTGAGGTAACTGTGGGGCAGTATTGTAAACATCATGGTAAAAATTTAAAAATGTAGGAGAAGAAAACAGGGATGCAAAAAGAAAAAAACCTGAGATTGCTGTTTAGCCCCCCAAGAGAAGTCAGCATGTTTTAACATCAAGAAGCTGGAAGAATCTTGTGAGTGTTAAAGTCATGGAAGTTGTGAGCAAGGATCAAGTTTAAATGTTCTAAAAGAAGGTAGAGGTGTCTTAGAAGGTCATAGATAATTTGCTTCCTCTTTAGGTTGGGGGATGTACCTTGATTCGTAGCATACTTGCTTATCAAGTACAAGGTCCTGGGTTCCATCCCGAGTAGCAGATAAACCAAGAGTGAGTGTACACACCTGTTATGGTGTTTTGAATTACAATACCCCCGCCTCCGTAAGTGGAGGAGGTGTGTCATTGGGAGCAGGCTTGAGGTTTCAAAAGTCTCATGTCATCCCCATTTCTCTCTCTTTCTCTCTCTCTCTCTCTCCCTCTCTCTCTCTTTCTTTCTTTCGGTTGTGGATCAAGATGTAACTGCTGCTCCTTTGTTCCATCACTCTGAAAACATAAGCCAAATTAAACACTTTTTCTTTAAGTTTTCTTGGCCATGGTGTTTTATCCCAGCAAAAGAAAGGTAACTAAGACACCTGTAATCTCACCACTCAGGAGTAGAAGATACAGCAGAAGTTCAAAGTCATCTTCAACTATATGGTGAATTCAAGCTCAGCATGGGATTCCTGAAATCCCATCTCACTGGGTCAGGAACATGGTTCCACTAGAAAAAAGTGATTATCACTCAAGCGGAATGTTCGGGATTCTAAATCTAGAAACTACTGTAAAAGGAGAAAACGTTTTGTGAAATTTTCCCCTTGACCTCTGTACTGTATTATGGCTCAAATACATATACACATGACTGCCCCCACCACCACTAAAAACAATAACCACAGATTTAAAAAAAAAATCAAAAGATACATTGAGTTAGTACTTTGATCAAAAAAAGAATGAATATATTGCTTTGTGCAGGAAGTTTTTTAAGGGTAGTTTAAAAAGTAGAAGGGGGGAAGCGGCGGATGGGGGATAGTCCAGGCATGAAACAGTGAAGCCCACACTGAGAGCAGATCTCCCCACTACAATTAAATCAAGTAGGTTTTTTGGGGCC
This sequence comes from Chionomys nivalis, assembly GCF_950005125.1. Classification (NCBI taxonomy): domain Eukaryota; kingdom Metazoa; phylum Chordata; class Mammalia; order Rodentia; family Cricetidae; genus Chionomys; species Chionomys nivalis. The sequence goes on along the minus strand of NC_080090.1, from coordinate 97,913,113 downwards.
TGGCCTGCAGAGTGGCAGGCCTTTTATTGGCGAGGTCCACGGGCAAACGGGGAGCCTGGTCCTGTCCCTGAAAAAGCTCCTGAGTGGGGAGAGTGTTCTAGGCCCCATGCGGGACACAGGAAATGGAGCAGGAGCATTCCCCGACCCCCTTCACCCCCTGGTTAGCCTGTGAGGGCTGATACCCTCTGCTGGGGCTGCTCTTCCTCTGCTGCGACCTCTCTCTTCCTGCCACATCCAAGCTTGTGCCCTGGGCCCTCCTTCACTCCCCCTCCCTTCTGCGGGGCCATGGGATCACCCAGTATAGCCTGTTTGGGCACTGGGTCGGGAGCTCGGGGCAGAGGGCAGTGGGAGTTTCTCTGTTTTGGTGGCTGGCCTGCAGAGGGGTAGGCCTTTTGTTGGCGAGGTACCTGGTGAACGGGGAGCCTGGTCCTGGTCCTGAAGATCCTTCTGAGTGGTGAGAGAGATCTTGGCCCACAGCGGGAGCCAGGAAACGGAGCAAGGGCACTTTGTAAAGCAGGGAAACCGGTTCCTGACTTAAAAGACCCATTAGATAGCATTGATAGGAGGAGATGGGGAGGCGCCAAGGCAAGAATTCACCCAATAATCTGAAAAACAACATGAAAACACCAGAACCTAATGATCTTACAACAGAAGGACTTGAACAGAAGAAGTGGAAAAAATTGACTTTATGAAAACAATAGAGTCCCTTAAACAACATGTAAAAAACACCCTTATAGAAATGGATGAGAAGTATAACAAAAACTTTGATGAAATGAGTAAATACGTAAAGGATACCCTGGGAAACCAAGAAAAAATGATCAAACAGGTAATAGAAACAGTTCAAGAATTGAAAACTGAAACCGAAGCAAGGAAGAAAACACAAACTGAGGACCAGCTGGATATGGAAAATCTAGGTCAACGAGCAGAGACTACAGAAACAAGCATAATCAATAGAATACAAGAGACAGAAGAAAGAATCTCAACATAGAGAAAATAAATGCACTGATCAAAGAAAACAGCAAAGCCAACAAATTCTCATCACAAAACATTCAGGAAACATGGGACACAAGAAAAAGACCAAACCTAAGAATAATAGGGATAGAAGAAGGAGAAGAGTCACAGCTCAAAGGCCCAGAAAATATTTTTAACAAAATTATAGAAGAAAACTTTCCAAACATAAAGAATGATATTCCTTTGAATATTCAAGAAGCATACAGAACACCAAACAGACTGGATCAAAAAAAAATCCCCTCGCCATATTATAATCAAAACACAAAATATACAGATTAAAGAAAGAATATTAATAGCTGCAAAGGAAAAAGGACAAGTTACTTATAAAGGTAAACCAATCAGACTTACACCTGACTTCTCTATGGAAACCATGAAAGTCAGAAGGTCCTGGATAGAGGTACTGCAGAAACTAAGAGACCGTGGATGCAAACCCAAACTACTATACCCAGCCAAGCTATCGTTCACATCAATGGAGAAAACAAGACATTCCAGGATAAGAACAAATTTAAACAATACATAGCCACAAATCCAGCCCTACAGAAAGTAATAGAAGGAAAATCACAACACAAGGAATCCAACATAGCCAACACTGCCTACAATAACTTGGGCATCTAGCGACCTTTCACCAGCACGACTCAAAGAAGGGAGACACACAAACTCTACTACCAAAAACAATAGGAATAACCGGAGTAAACAACTACTGGTCATTAATATCACTTAATATTAATGGTCTCAATTCACCTATAAAAAGGCACAGACTAAAAGATTGGATAGGAAAACAGGATCCAACATTCTGCTGTTTGCAAGAAACACATCTCAACCACAAAGACAGGCATCTACTCAGAGTAAAGGGTTGGGAAAAGGTTTTTCAAGCAAATGGTCCTAAGAAAAAAGCAGGTGTGGCCATATTAATTTCTAACAAAACGGACTTCAAACTAAAATCAATCAGAAGAGATCGAGATGGACACTTTATACTCATAACAGGAACAATTCATCAGGTTGAAGTCTCAATCCTGAATATCTAAGCCCCTAATATAAAAGCACCCACTTATGTAAAAGAAATATTACTAAAACTCAAGGCAGACATCAAACCACACACACTAGTAATAGGAGACTTCAACACACCTCTCTCACCAATGGACAGGTCAATCAGACAGAAACCTAATAGAGAATTAAGAGAATTTTTGGAGGTAGTGAAGCAAATGGACTTAACCGACATCTATAGAACACTCCACCCAAATAGGAAAGAATATACCTTCTTATCTGCAGCTCATGGAACCTTCTCGAAAATTGACCACATACTCGGAAACAAAGGAAACCTCCACAGATACAAAAAAATATCAGTGTCCACCTGTGTCTTATCAGATCACCATGGATTAAAGTTAGAAGGCAACAACAATGCTACCCCCAGAAAGCCGACAAACTCATGGAAACTGAACAGTCAACTACTGAACCACATCTGGGTCAAGGAAGAAATTAAGAAAGAAATTAAAGTCTTCCTTGAATTTAATGAAAATAAAGAGACAACATACTCAAACCTATGGGACACGATGAAAGCAGTGCTCAGAGGAAAGTTCATAGCACTAAGTGCCCACTTAAAGAAAACGGAGAAAGCATACATTGGGGACTTAACAGGACACCTGAAAACTCTAGAAAAAAAAGAAGCAGACGCACCCAGGAGGAGTAGAAGACTGGAAATAATCAAACTGAGGGTGGAAATCAACAAAATAGAAATACAGAAAACAGTTCAAAGAATCAAGGAAACAAAAAGTTGGTTCTTGGAGAAAATCAACAACATTGACAAACCCCTATCCAAACTAATTAAACAATAGAGAGAGAACACACAAATAAATAAGATCAGAAATGAAAAGGAGGACATAACCACAGACACAGAGGAAATTCAGAGAATCATTAGATCTTACTACAAAAGCCTGTATGCCACAAAACTGGAAAATGCAAAAGAAATGGACATTTTTTTGGATAAGTACCATATACCAAAGCTAACCAAGAACAAGTGAACAATCTAAATAGACCGGTTAGTCGCGAAGAATTAGAAATGGTTATCAAAAATCTCCCTTCCAAAAAAAGCCCAGGACCAGATGGTTTCAATGTAGAATTCTATCAGAACTTCCAAGAAGAACTAATACCTATACTTCTTAATGCATTTCACAATATAGAAACAGAAGAGTCATTGTCAAATTCCTTTTATGAAGCTACAGTTACCCTGATACCAAAACCACACAAAGACCCAACCAAGAAAAAGAATTACAGGCCTATCTCACTCATGAACATCGATGCAAAAATTCTCAATAAAATACTGGCAAACCGAATCCAATAACACATCAGAAAAATTATCCATTATGATCAAGTGGGCTTCATCCCAGAGATGCAGGGCTGGTTCAACATACACAAATCTATCAATGTAATCCACCATATAAATAAACTGAAAGAAAAAAAAACATATGATCATTTCATTAGATGCTGAAAAAGCATTCGACAAAATTCAACACCCCTTTATGATGAAGGTCTTGGAGAGATTAGGGATAAAAGGATCATACCTAAATTTAATAAAAGCTATTTACAGCAAGCCGACAGCTAACATTAAATTAAAGAGAGAAAAACTCAAAGCCATCCCACTAAAATCAGGAGCACGTCAAGGATGTCCACTCTCTTCGTACCTCTTCAATATAGTGCTTGAAGTTCTAGCAATAGCAATAAGACAACATAAGGGGATCAAGGGGATTCGTATTGGAAAGGAAGAAGTTAAGCTTTTGTTATTTGCAGATGATATGATAGTATACATAAGCGACCCCAAAAACTCTACCAAAGAACTCCTACAGCTGATAAACACCTTTGGGAATGTGGCAGGATACAAGATCAACTCCAAAAAATCAGTTGCCTTCCTATACACTAAGGATAAAGAAGCAGAGAGGGAAATCAGAGAAACGCCACAAATAGTATAAAATATCTTGGGGTAACTCTGACCAAGGAAGTGAAATATCTATTTGACAAGAACTTTAAGTCTTTGAAGAAATAAATCGATGAGTACACCAGAAAATGGAAGGATCTCCCTTGCTCTTGGATTGGGAGGATCAACATAGTAAAAATGGCAATTCTACCAAAAGCAATCTATAGATTCAACGCAATCCCCATCAAAATCCCATCAAAATTCTTCACAGATCTGGAAAAGACAATAATCAACTTTATATGGAAAAACAAAAAACCCAGGATAGCCAAAACAATCTTATACAATAAAGGATTGTCTGGAGGCATTACCATCCCTGACTTCAAACTCTATTACAGAGCTACAGTATTGAAAACAGCTTGGTATTGGCGTAGAAACAGAGAAGTTGACCAATGGAATCAAATGGAAGACCCTGAATTTAACCCACAAACCTATGAACACCAGATTTTTGATAAAGGAGCTAAAAGTATACAATGGAAAAAAGAGAGCATCTTCAACAAATGGTGCTGGCAAAACTGGATGTCAATCTGTAGAAGAATGAAAATAGATCCATATCTATCACCATGCTCAAAACCCAAGTCCAAATAGATTAAAGACCTCAATATCAGTTTGAACACACTGAACCTGACAGAAGAGAAAGTGGGAAGTACTCTACAACACATGGGCAAAGGAGAACACTTCCTACGTATAACCCCAGCAGCACAGACATTAAGGGCATCATTGAATAAATGGGACCTCCTGAGACTGAGAAGCTTCTGTAAAGCAAAGGACACTGTCACTAAGACAAAAAGGCAACCCACTGACTGGGAGCAGATCTACACCAACCCCGCAACTGACAAAGGTCTGATCTCCAAAATATATAAAGAACTCAAGAAACTAGACCGTAAAGGGCTAATCAACCCAATTAAAAAAATGAGGCACTGAGCTGAACAGAGAATTCTCAACAGAAGAAGTTCGAATGGCCAAAAGACATTTAAGGTCATGCTCAACTTCCTTAGCGATCAGGGAAATGCAAATCAAGACAACTTTAAGATACCATCTTACACCTGTCAGAATGGCTAAAATAAAAAACACCAATGATAGCCTTTGCTGGAGAGGTTGTGGAGAAAGGGGTACACTCATCCATTGCTGGTGGGAATGCAAACTTGTGCAACCACTTTGGAAAACAGTGTGGCGGTTTCTCAGGAAATTCAGGATCAACCTACCCCTGGACCCAGCAATACCACTCTTGGGAATATGCCCAAGAAATGCCCTATCATACAACAAAAGTATATGCTCAACTATGTTCATAGCAGCATTGTTTGTAATACCCAGAACCTGGAAACAACCTAGATGCCCTTCAATGGAAAAATGGATGAAGAAAGTATGGAATATATACATATTAGAGTAATACTCAGCAGTAAAAAACAATGACTTCTTGAATTTTGCATGCAAATGGACGGAAATAGAAAACACTATCCTGAGTGAGGTGAGCCAGACCCAAAAAGAGGAACATGGGATGTACTCACTCATATTTGGTTTCTAGCCATAAATAAAGAACATTGAGCCTATAATTCGTGATCCTAGAGAAGCTAAATAAAAAAGTGAACCCAAAGAAAAACATATAAGCATCCTCCTGAATATTAACCCTTCATCAGGCAATGAAAGGAGACAGAGACAGAGACCCACATTGGAGCAACGGACTGACATCTCAAGGTCCAAATCAGGAGCAGAAGGAGAGAGAGCACGAGCAAGGAACTCAGGACCGTGAGGGGTGCACCCACACACTGAGACAATGGGGATGTTCTATCGGGAACTCACCAAGGCCAGCTGTACTGGGTCTGAAAAAGCATGAGATAAAACCAGACTCGCTGAACATAGCAGACAATGAGGACTACTGAGAACTCAAGAACAATGGCAATGGGTTTTTGATCCTACTGCACGTACTGGCTTTGTGCCAGCCTAGGCAGTTTGGATGCTCACCTTACTAGACCGGGATGGAGGTGGGTGGTCCTTGGACTTCCCACAGGGCAGGGAACCCTGATTGCTCTTAGGGCTGACGTGGGAGGAGGAGGGAAATGGGAGGCGGTGGCAGGGAGGAGGCAGAAATCTTAAATAAATAAATAAATAAATAAATAAATAAATAAATAAATAAATAAAAGTAGAAGGGGAACCGGGCATTGGTGGCATATGCCTTTCAGGGAGGCAGAGGATCTCTGTGAGTTTGAGGCCAGCCTGGTGTACAGAATGAGTTCCAAGACAGCCAGAGATATACAGAGAAACCCTGTCTCAAAATAAAAACAAACAAACAAATAAATAGGTAGAAGAGGAAAAATATGGAGTTTAGGGTGTCCTGGTGGTGTAGGAGAATTGTCTGTATTCTGTCAATCATGTTATAAATAAACACTGATTGGCCAGGCAGGAAATATATGCAGGAAAACTAGACAGGAAGTAGAAATGATGTAATGAGAACAGGAGAATTCTGGGAAGGAGGAAGTTGATTCCTCCCACTCCTGCCCAGACCACAGAAGCTGCAGGATGTGATCTGCCCCACTGAAAAAAGGTACTGAGCCACATGGCTAACATAGATCAGAAAAATGGGTTAATCAAGATGTGAGGGTTAGCCAGTGAGATGCTAGGGCTAATGGGCCAATCAGCTTATAATTTATGGAGACCTATGTGTGATTTTCTTTGGGGCTAAACAGTTGTGGGGTACTGGGAAGGACAGAAACCCCAATCAAGCAGGCCTGGCCCTTCATGTTACATCCTGGTTAGATATTTATCAAGTTAACACAGCTAGTGTTATGGCAGAAAGAGAAACCTAAACTGAGAAGATACTTGCATCAGACTGACTCTAGACAAGTCTGTAGGGCATTTTCTTGATTAACGATTGATGCGAGAGGACCCAGGTGGGTCTGGGCAGGTGTTCCTGGGCTGTATAATAAAGCATGCTGAGCCGGGCGGTGGTGGCGCATGCCTTTAATCCCAGCACTCGGGAGGCAGAGGCAGGCGGATCTCTGTGAGTTCGAGACCAGCCTGGCCTACAAGAGCTAGTTCCAGGACAGGCTCCAAAACCACAGAGAAACCCTGTCTCGAAAAAACCCCCAAAAAATAAAATAATAAAATAAAATAAAGCACTCTGAGTGAGCAGTGTTCCTCCACGGCCATTGCTTCAGCTCCTGACTCCAGGTTCCTGCCCTACCTGAGTTCCTGCCTTGGCTTCCCTCACTGACAGACCATGGTTGGGACATGTAAGCTAAATAAACCCTTTACTCCCCAAGTTGCCTCTGGTCATGAAGCTTATCACAATAATATAAAAGCAAACTAGAACATACGATAATATATACAGATCTATAAGAGCTTGTGAAGAAATGGGGAAAAAGATTTTCTAAGTTGAGCTTTGCAACCAGAGAGAGTGACGCCAGCAAACTGTATCCACACCAAACCTTTGAAGGATTCTATCCTGGAAGTCATGCATTTACAGTATCCACACGGAATCTTTGTATCCACATGGAACCTTTGAAGGATTCTATCCTGGAAGTCATGTATTTACAGTATCCACACGGAACCTTTATATCCTCATGGAACCTTTGTATCTACACGGAACCTTTGTATCCACAGGGAACCTTTGAAGGATTCTATCCTGGAAGTCATGCATTTACAGTATCCACACGGAATCTTTGTATCCACACGGAACCTTTGTATCCACAGGGAACCTTTGAAGGATTCTATCCTGGAAGTCATGTATTTACAGTATCCACACGGAACCTTTGTATCCACACGGAACCTTTGTATCCACAGGGAACCTTTGAAGGATTCTATCCTAGAAGCCATGCATTTAAAGTCAGTTGCTCAGAAGTTGGTTACATGTCTACTGGTCAGATTATGTAATTCAAGAACATTTTCACTCAATAAGTTGTGCTGCAAATGCGACAAGGAAGAAAGATCATTGCGCAGACAACCAGCAAATCCACCTCGTATACTTCAATCTGCTTTTCCTTTATTCATTGGCTAACTAAAATCTTTCTGTATTATAGGAATCTTAGTTTAAAAAATAACTTTTCTTTAGATCTCTCTCTCTCTCATGTGTGTGTGTGTCTAATGTATGCATGAATACACGTGCAGGTGCACACACTTGTGCTGAGGCCCAAGGAGGACATCAGGTGTCCTGTGCTATCATTCTCTATCTAATTCCCTTGAGATAACATCTCTCATTGAACCTGGAGCTAGATTGACAGTCAGCAAGGCCCAGTGACCCCATCTCCACCCCTCACCATGTGAAGGTGGGGGGTTGTTTCTTACAGGAAGGCTATTGGCCACACCAGCTTTTTACATAGGTACTTGGGAGTTGAAGTCAGGTTTTCATGCTTGCATAGGAAGTACTCTTACTCACCGAGCCATCTCCTCAGCATTCCCTGACGTGTGTCAATTTGTTGTTGCATACAGTTTCATGTTCATGCATTGCTTTTGAGAGAAAATTCCTTCCTGAATACCATTATTGCTTTGTCATGTGTTCTTCTATTTGTTTCTACAAAAATATCAGCATAGTTTGATCTTCATACAAGTATGCCTTGTATGTTAAGCATGTTCTCCCACTACTCAAACATCCTTTCCAGGTTCATCCCAGCCTCAAACTCCATGTGTAATAAAGGCTTGCCTTAAACTCGCTATCCTCCTGCCTCCGCCTCCTAAGTGTTGGGATTTTAAGCCTGTGCACGAAGCATCTTAGCATCTTTTGAAATGTCATAGCACTATGCTTTGAAGTAGGTTTTTTTCATCCCTTTTACATGGCATTTGAAGCATCTTTTCAACAAGCACCCCCCCCCCTTTTTTTAATCTCCCCTTCTGTCTTCTCGAAGGATGTCTGACCTCCTGGACATTTCCATGGCCTTATTTCTCAACTCTTCCATTTAATTAAAAAATATCAGATATTTCATTAATTTCTGAGTCCCTTTTATATTATTTAATTAGTAATATATCTATAATTGATGGCTATCTGCAATTATATAATTATAGCATAATAAATAAGCTTTGAAGTAGGTTTTCTTTTCTGTTTGAAGACAGATTCTCACTCGCCCTGGGTTTGTGGTACTCCTGGCTCTGCCTTCCAGTCTCTGGAATGACAGGCATGTGGCACCACAGGAGGTGTAAACGAAGTTTTAAAAACCTTGGAATTTGGGTTGAGGTTCAGCATCTAGAAAGTCATAGCCCTGCAATCCAAAAGAAGGTACTAGAAATCCACATAGAATTTGCCTACCATGTGTTCATAGCAAAATAAGACCTTTCATTTTACTATGTCGCCCTCCTCTCCTATATAGTGAGAAAAATAAATCAGTTAAAAGCCTAGAGACTCAGAGTGAGTCAGGATACTTTTTCATTTAAAAGTCTATTATGCTATAATTATCTAATTATAGACATTCTAATTATAGATACATCACCAGGTAAGAACTTAAAAGGGGGTCAGAAATTAATAAATGTTAGCTGAAATTGGATGTACGTGTTCTTGTGTGCGCATATGTGTGTGCAGGTGTGTGTATACCTGGCTGCTTATGTACATGGTATACATGTGTGCAGATATGTGTGTGCAGGTGTGTGTATACCTGGCTGCTTATGTACATGGTGTACATGTGTGCGTAAGCCAACGACTGATGTTGAGTGTCTTCATCAATCACTTTCTACCTTACTTTTTGAGACAGGATCTCTTACTAAACCTGGAGCTCACTGATGGGGCTGGGCAGCCAGAAAACCCTAAGATTCTCTCTGCCTCCCTGCCTCAGTGGCCAAGATCACAGACATGCACTGCATCCCTGGCTTTTACATGGATTCTGGGCATCCAAACTCAGGGTCATTCTCTTTGTCTAAATACCACTTTACTGACTGAGCCATCTGCCCAGGCCATGCTTTTAAATTCAGTAGGAGAGATGGAAAATAGATCCACTGAAACATCCAGGAGCTACATGTAGGAGCGTGAATCTTAAAATAGATGCTTTGTGTGTTCAAGCAAGGTTAAGTTTCCCGTCATCACTCAAGACGCGTAGATCTCTGGCAAAGGCGAAGACCAACATCTCAGTCTTCAGCCCCTGCTTTGCCGTGACTCTGGGCAGCATGAAGACAAGGTGCTTGGGGAAGACTAGATCTCTGCCCTTCAGAATTAGGGAGTCAGTTGGAGCAGAGAGAGTAGGTCCTTCTGTGGGAAATAAAGTCTGATGGCTCATTTTCAAAAGTACCTGGAGCTGGCTTAGGTCCAGACATGAGCAGAAAGCACAGTTAGAGCCTCCTAGTCCAGCTATTCCCCTACTCACCCAAGCTCAGCCAAGCCACACCGCCAAAAATTACTAACAGCCAAGCTTGCCTACCAACCTGAAGACGTGACAAAGTCATACATTCGATAAGCTTTATAATAAACGGAATGTAAGATGCAGAGATGAGCCCACATGTGATTTTCGTTGAGAAAAGGACAAGTGTAAGCGGCAAGGGAAGGAGAAGCCCTAGCTGCTGTGTTAGATGGTGGTGATTGCTCGGCCCCAGAGGACAGGGAGGAGGGGGCTGCTCTGGGACTGTTATGTTCTCTGCACTTAACTAGTGTACCTGCCCCGCTAGCCACAAGCACGGATTTTCAGGATCTTAAAATACACTGACTCACTCTGGCTGCTCCGAGTCTCCAGTGCACTGCTTATTATTATTATGAAGTGAGGGTCTTTATTTCTGACACTTCCCATTGCCCAAGGCTCCCTAGGGATGATGCTGTAGGACCAAGAAAGGACTGAAGTGGGAACGGTCTCAGCTGACGTCATAGGGCTAGTCAGAGAGCCTGCATCTGCCAAGAACTGAGTGAGAAACATGCAGAGTGAGAGGAACTGAAGGAGAACCCCACCTAAGCATATAGGCCAATGAAGGTGGGGAGTGATGTGGGGTCTAGGTTTTCTGGGTGCATTGTTTGGAGAGGGGTGTGTGTGCACAGTGTGTGCCGGTGACAAAAGTAGACTGCCATACATAATATGACAAAAGGAGGTGTGCATCACTCCGAACAAATGGGGGTTGAGTTTTGGGGCTTTCCATGCTATGATATAACACAATGACCATAAGTGACTTGGGAAGGAAGGGGTTTATTTAGCTTAGAGTTCCACATCACAGTCCATTACTGAGGGAACTCAAGACAAGATCTAAAGTAGAGAATCACAGAAGAATGCTTCTTACGGGGCTTGCTCTTCGTGTCTTGCTCAACCTGATTTTATACCATCCAGGACCACCAGCTCAGGGTTGGCACCATACCTGTGTAATGGGTCTGTCCGCACTCGTCATCAGTCACAAAAATGCCCAGTCTGGTGGGGGCATTTTCTAAGTTGAGATTCTCCCTTCCCAAATGACTTAGCCTGCCTCAAGTTGTGTCAACCGAGCCAGCGCAAGGATGCAAAGCTAAACTGTATCCTATGCTTACCTGTATCTCTTTCCTGTCCCCTCGCCTCATCTTCTTTTTCCCTTTTTCTCTCCATCTCTCCCATTCTCCCTCCCTCCCTCTCTCCTTCTCTTTCCCTCCCTTCCTCTCTCTCTCTCTTTTCTCTCTTCCTGTTTGTTCTTTCGTTTTGAGGTAGGGTCTCATGTAGCCAAGGATGACCCTGAGCTTCTGATCCTCCTTCCTCTACTCCTTGAGGACAGCATCACGGGCGTGTACCTAGTTTTACTCAGTGCTGGCAATGGCACACAGGGCTTCATGTTTGCTAGACCAGCACCCTTCCAAATAATCTATATGCCCATCCTAGGGAGTCATAGCTTTAAGGGTTCTAGTTCATGCAGTAGGTTAACCCCCACTGCTTCTGGGCCTGTGCAAAAGCAGCACATCATGGCAGGAGCATGCGGTAGAGGATGCCATTTATCTCAAAGTCAAAACACAAAAGATGTAGAGACCAGTGTCCCCTGATCCTTCAAGAAAACAATTCCAATGATCTAAAACCTCCCACTAGGACCCACTTTTTTGTTTTTTGCTTGTCTTGTTTTTGTTGTTTTGTTTTGTTAAGACAGGGTCTCACTGTGTAGCCCGGACTGGCTGGAACTCTTTATTTAGACGAGGATAGCCTTGAACTCACAGAGATCCACCTCTTTCTGTCTCCAAAGTGCTGGGTCATAGGTGTGTGCCACCACATATGGGGCTAGGCACCACTTCCTAATAGTTACCACCACTCTGCAACACCATAACGCTAGGGACCAGACCTTCAATATATGGGCCTGTGTGGGAACATTCCAGATCCAAACTATATCAAATTCTATTTTAAATATCAAGTTCCTGCAACTGCCTGGCTTTTTGCTTATTTGATTTTTGGTTTTGCTTTATTCTTGGATTGCTTGTTTTTTATTGTTCGTTTTGCAGCAAGGCTTCCAATCCCAAGAAAAGATCAGTCTGACCTAATGATGTTTGAGATAAAGATCACAGTACTAGGAGAGTTGTAAATTTCCAGTTTAATATTGGGGAAATTCCACTGACATAAAACTAAAGAAGTTATGTCTGTCTTCTGCTAACTTCTTAGGATTTCTTTGAGAGACTTGACTGTCCATCTGCCACCTGGTGGCCACTCCGATATACACATTATGCTAATGAGGCCACCTTTTGCTTTTCTACCACCATTAACCCATGGTGACTTCTAGATCTGTGGATAACTAAGATGTACAAGACTCTTTTCCTTCCTTGAGAAGCTAACAAATTCACGGGTATGTGGGAAGTGCTTTATGTCTGGGGGAGATTTGTAACTGTTAAGACTTTGTACTAGTTATTTCTTTCCTGTTTCTTTGGGGAAAAAATGAGAAAAGCAACTTAGGAGGGGAGAAGATTCATTCTGACCCGCAGTTTCCGGTGGGGGAGTCGTGGTGGCAGCTGTCACATCGTGTCTGCAGTCAGGAAGCAGAGAGGGGTGATGAATGCTGGTCCTCAGTCTCTCTCTTCCTTGTTCCATCTGGGACCCCAGACCATGAAATGTGCCACCTTCAATCGATTTGGGTCTTCCCTCCCGAGTTCAGTTTTCTTGGAAACACCTTTCCAGACACATCAAAGGTGTGCCACCTAGCTGATTCTAAGTCCTGACAGGTTGGCAATTAAGATTAACCATCACAGACTTGGAGTACCAAGCCTGTGTTTTCAACATCCCCCTCACAATTAGCTTGTTATCTGGATTATAATAAAGGAGACTGTCGTTTGAGTAAGAATGGCCCCCATGGACCCATATTTGAATGCTTATGGTGTGGCCTTGTTAGAGGAATTGTGTCACTGGGGGTGGCCTTTGGGGTTTCAAATGACTAAGCCAGGCTCAGTGTCCTTCTCTTCCTGCTTCCTGAGGATCCAGATGAAGAACTCTCAGCTCCATCTCCAGCACTGTGTCTGCCTGTCACGGTATCTCTGAGCAATAATAGAAACCCCAACTAAGATAGAGACTTAATCTTTGCATCCTTTAGCTTTTACATTTTACTGGTTTATTTTGTGTGTGCCTGGGCATGCCCACAGAGACCAGAGGACAATTTGCAGGATATAATTCTCTCCAACCACCATGTAGGCACTGGATGTTGACTCGGTCTTGTCAGGCTTGGTGGCAAAAGCCTTCCTTTAGCCACTGAGCCAAAATGGTACTTTGATGACTCTCTAGGTCCTTTAGTAGAATCCAAGTTCCCTTCCTTTGGCACTCCATAACCTTATGACTTCTCTTTGCCTCCTATTCATAAGCTCTTCCAAGTTTGTCCATCCACTCACTGTCTCTCAGACAGTTCTTCCCCCAATGAGGGTTAGCCATCATTAACCCTCCGGTCTTTTTGAAAACTTTTATTTATTGAGTGTGTGGGTGTGTCATCACACATGCTATAGTGTGAGTCCACATGTGGAAGTCAGGGGACAAGCTGCACTCGCCAGTTCTCTTCTTCTATGACGTGTGTCCTGGAGAGGTAACTCAGGCTGTAGGGTTGACGGGAGGACCTCAGCAAAGGACTGGAAGCCAAATGAAGTCCTTCCACCCTCTGAGTGGCTTTTGTTAAGAGAGTTTCACTCATCACAGCAAATCAGAGAACCTAGTGAAAACTCCAACTGCCCCCTGAGTACGGGCTGAGTCACTGACAGAATGCTTGGTGAGCCATGAACTTTGCCAATTCACTTTCTTGGACTTGTGAGGGAAATTCAGTGAGCAGTACCAACCTACTTCAGCAGTGTTAAAGTGTTTCTTCAATGCAGGAAGCATACTTCATTTTGACTTTCTAAATGAAGCCGAAATTTCCTTATCTGTTTGGTGACAATTTCCTTGAGGAATTCTCTATTCAGTTCTCACACTCATGTCTCTATTCAATTCTCACACTCATGTCTCTATTCAATTCTCACACTCATGTCTCTATTCAATTCTCACACTCATGTTTCTATTCAATTCTCACACTCATGTCTCTATTCAATTCTCACACTCATGTCTCTATTCAATTCTCACACTCATGTCTCTATTCAATTCTCACACTCATGTCTCTATTCAATTCTCACACTCATGTCTCTATTCAATTCTCACACTCATGTCTCTATTCAGTTCTCACACTCATGTCTCTATTCAATTCTCACACTCATGTCTCTATTCAATTCTCACACTCATGTCTCTATTCAATTCTCACACTCATGTCTCTATTCAATTCTCACACTCATGTCTCTATTCAATTCTCACACTCATGTCTCTATTCAATTCTCACACTCATGTCTCTATTCAATTCTCACACTCATGTCTCTATTCAATTCTCACACTCATGTCTCTATTCAATTCTCACACTCATGTCTCTATTCAATTCTCACACTCATGTCTCTATTCAATTCTCACACTCATGTCTCTATTCAATTCTCACACTCATGTCTCTATTCAATTCTCACACTCATGTCTCTATTCAATTCTCACACTCATGTTTCTATTCAATTCTCACACTCATGTCTCTATTCAGTTCTCACACTCATGTCTCTATTCAATTCTCACACTCATGTCTCTATTCAATTCTCACACTCATGTCTCTATTCAATTCTCACACTCATGTTTCTATTCAATTCTCACACTCATGTCTCTATTCAGTTCTCACACTCATGTCTCTATTCAGTTCTCACACTCATGTCTCTATTCAATTCTCACACTCATGTCTCTATTCAATTCTCACACTCATGTCTCTATTCAATTCTCACACTCATGTCTCTATTCAATTCTCACACTCATGTCTCTATTCAATTCTCACACTCATGTCTCTATTCAATTCTCACACTCATGTCTCTATTCAATTCTCACACTCATGTCTCTATTCAATTCTCACACTCATGTCTCTATTCAATTCTCACACTCATGTCTCTATTCAATTCTCACACTCATGTCTCTATTCAATTCTCACACTCATGTCTCTATTCAATTCTCACACTCATGTCTCTATTCAATTCTCACACTCATGTCTCTATTCAATTCTCACACTCATGTCTCTATTCAATTCTCACACTCATGTCTCTATTCAATTCTCACACTCATGTTTCTATTCAATTCTCACACTCATGTCTCTATTCAGTTCTCACACTCATGTCTCTATTCAATTCTCACACTCATGTCTCTATTCAGTTCTCACACTCATGTCTCTATTCAATTCTCACACTCATGTTTCTATTCAATTCTCACACTCATGTCTCTATTCAGTTCTCACACTCATGTCTCTATTCAATTCTCACACTCATGTCTCTATTCAGTTCTCACACTCATGTCTCTATTCAGTTCTCACACTCATGTCTCTATTCAATTCTCACACTCATGTCTCTATTCAATTCTCACACTCATGTCTCTATTCAATTCTCACACTCATGTCTCTATTCAATTTTCTTTCCTTGTTTGTAAGTCTTCGTGTCACAAGTAATGAACATCCCCCGGCCGGTTTGTCTTTTAAGTGTTTAAATGTGTTTCTTTTTTTGAAAGGCACACATTGTTAATATTTATAGAGCCTCCCGTCTCAACCTCTTCTTTCATTCCTAAGCACACACTTTCACTGACAACAGAATGTTCCACAAATGCAAAAGCCATATTTAACCAGACCTTTATTAAAGGTTTTTACATGAACTCTGTTTTTTTTTTTTTTTTTTTTTAGTTCATCATTGTTATGTACAGAAGCCCTCAAAATGCAACAGGGACTGGGGAGTTGTTTCTGCCAGTAAAGCACCTATGGGGTGAGTGAGCTGACCCCAGTCCAGACCGCAGGAAAGCAGTAGGTAGTTAATATTAGGTTCAGAGTGGTTATTTGGAAAGTGGAGGGTGGGAGGAGCCTCCAGTTACATCCATGACCTCCACCATCAGTGAGAAACCCTTTCCCAAAAGCAGAAGAAAAGAGCAACCAAGGAAGACAACTGGCTTTGACCTCTTCTGACTCCACACAAGTGTATACACCACATATAGCACACACACACACACACACACACACACAATGCAAGCATCATACCCAAGGATATATTTGAAGTTCTTGTCTATTTGGCAAGCTACTATTGAAACCCTACCCTTAGACCCCACAACTCAGGTTCCCAGTCTGCTGTGGGTCACTTTATCCTGGGGCCACACCAAGATTATTACACTCCAGGCCCTGCTGATGACGCCGTTGCTGATCAGCTTTATATAACAACAGGAGAAGAAAGTGTTCTGAGAGGGGCTCTGCTGGGCACAGGGAGTGGTGTGCTGTGCACCTCAGTGCCCCTTCTCTGAGATGCTTTCTTTGGGGTTTTTTATGACACCTTCCTAAGCTTCAATCCTTCCCTCAAATAGCATGAGAGAACTTCATCCTGGCATTTTCCTGTAAAAAGACTCTGTCTTCAACTGTTCCTAGCCCATTAAATAGTTTTTTTTTCCCTTAATAGCATTTATTTCTACCAGACATTATCTTATTAATTTACATGCTTAATTTCCTTTGGTAATTATCTTGTCTAGTTTGTTGGCTACAATAACTCCAGCACCAAGAACTTCTGGCACAAATTCTTGTCAAATTGGACATTCCCTGGAATCACCTGTGAAGACTTAAAAATCCATTTGCAGGCGGGGGAAATAACTGGCAGTTGGCAAGGTGCCTGCTGCGCAAGCATGAGGACCTAGTTCAATCCCTATCACCCACATGGAAAGCAGGTTCATTACCATGTGTTTAGAAACCCAGCTGTTGGGAGCTGGAGACAGCTATGCCTCCCTGGGGCTCAGTGACCAGCCATGCCTAACCTAAGCGACCAGCTCCAGGCCCTGAGAGACTCTGTCTAAAGAATCATGGGGTTCCTTCCTGGGGAGTAAGACCCGAGGTTGACTCCTGGCCTCCAAACTTACATACACACTTATACATACACATACACCTGCACACACATGCAACTGTGCACACACTTGCACCTGAACTTACACAAACTTTCTTACAAACACACACATTCACTTGCTCTGCCATCAATAGAAAATGCCAATAAAATGTTAAGTATCCTTTTTTTCCTCAGGAGACAGAAAATACTGAAATGTTTTCACTAGGGGATATAGCAGTTATTCGCCAATATGTTTTATTCATTGCTGTGGAGCTGGGTCCTTGTCAAATCATTTTAAATCATGTTAACAGAGTATGGTTGTGAAAATTAGTGAAATCTGTTAATAAAATTATCCTTTGTTTTAGAGAATTGCTAGAGGTACTCAAGCATGCGTGCACGTGTGTGTGTGTGTGTGTGTGTGCGCGTGTGTGTGTGTTGGGTTATTTTATCTTCAGAGGACATAGGGTTTAAATCAGAAGTTCTCAACCCGTGGATCATGACCTTTGGGGTTGCATCTCAGAAATCCTGCATGTCATATACTTACATTATGATTAATAATGTAAATGTCTGTAGCAGAATTACAACTAGACATAGCGGTGAAATAATTTTATGGTTGGAGTCAGTCCCTGCACCATAAAGAACAATATTAAAGGGCTGCAGCATTAGAAAGGTTGAGAACCGCTTGTTTCAACCATCCTGCTGTGTACTATAATGTCTCTACCTTTGTGTTGTAGAATTGTCATATGCCGTCAACCTTAGTGGCCCGGCATACAGGCTAGCTCCTCAGGAGTCTGGTGCAAGAGAGTTGCAAGTTCAGGGCTATCTTGAGCTCCAGACTGAGTTCATAACTATCCTGGGCAACGTAGTGAGATACTGTCTCAAAAGAGTGAAAAGAAGGTTGGGGGAGGAAGTTCGGTGGTAGAGTGCTAGTTTAGCTTGTGCAGTGTCCCAGAGCCAATCCCTAGCCTCAAATCAAGTCATGCCAAATATAGAGCACACATTGCACAACTATCCAAACTTTACCATGTAAGGATAACACACGGTTACGAAATTTCAGGAAGAAGAGACACATTGACAGCCCAGTGGGTAAAGTGCTTGCCTTGCATGCCCGAGAACTGAGTTTTAGCCCCAGAACCAACACTTTAGAAAAGGAGGAGAAGAAGCAGCCTGGAGAGACGGTTTAGTGGTTAGGAGTACTTGGTGTTCTTCCGCAACCCATGTAAAGAGGCTCATAATTGCCTGTAACTCCTCTTCTGCCTTCCGGTACACCCCCACACACGTGGTAGACACACACACACACATACACACACACACATGCACACTGTCACAGTTCACTTTTCTATTTACTGTGATAAACACCATGACCAAAATCAACTTGGGAGGAAAGGGTTTATTTCATGAGTAGGGAACTCATGACAGGAACTCAAGACAGAAAAGACGAGGAACTGAAGCAAGGCCATAGAGGAGAGGTGTTGGGACCAATTGGAGTCCTGGCCTTCAGCTGCTCTTCCCTGCTAGAGCCTTCTGTTTGGCGTTACTAAAAGCTGTGCCTTGAGGATCAGAGGATGGGGTTTTCACCTGTTGGCCCACTTGACTGCTGGGTATTTAAGCCTCCATGGTGCTATTAAAAAGGACTTTTTACCAGTGATTAGACTTCCGTGTGTCTGTCTGTCTCTGTGTGAGTTTGTGTATTTCAATCTCCAGTCCCTTGCCCGAAGTTCACAAACTGTATTGTAGCATATTGAGCACAGACTGTGGCACAGTGCGCTGCAGAGAGGTAGATTTCTTATTCTTTCCCAGAACTACAGGCCTAGGGGTGGCACTACCCACAGTAGGCTGGGCCCTTCCACGTCAATTATCAGTTAACAAATGCCCCCATAGACTTGCCTACAGACCAATCCAGGGGAAGTCCTTTTTATCAACTAAGGTTCTCTCTTCCCAGATACTTTAACTTGTGTCAATATGACTAAAAAATGAAAGAAAAAAAGTGGGAGGAAGGAAGGAAAGAAAAGGAAAAGAAAAAGCTAACCAACACACATAAATGACAATAAAATAAATTTTAAAAAGTTGGGTGAGGTGACACATGCTTATAACCCCAGCACTGGGGAAGTGGAGACAATTGTTCCTTCAGACTCTGGTCAGCCAGCCCAGTCACATGAGCTCTGGGCCAAAGGAAGAGCCCATCTCAAAAGAGCAAAGGGAAAAGTGCCCAAGGAAAGATACCTAAGGTTAATGATCTCTGATCTCAACACACGCACATGAGACTGAACATATATTCTATCCCCCTTGTATCTCAATCCTCCTGGACACTTGCTATAACCAACAAGGAGAATCTGGATATATAGATATAGATATAAAGATAGACATAGATATAGATAGATATATCTTCAGGATTGTGAGAAATCTTTGCCTAGGAAAAGGGTGATCATAATCTTCAAATAGTCTACTAGGAAATGTTTGGGGGTAGCTGGTGTCACAGGAGGTGAAGAATGTTGTATTTAACTGACGGTCTTCATAAATCTTTTCCCCTCTTAAGTATGTGCTGCTCAGAGCTTCTTGAGTGCTATCATGCTTTGCTGAGGGGAGAGACAGGTAGAGACGGAGAGATAGACAGGGAGAATGAACACTGCTAACCCAGCTGTGTTGCAATCATTCTACAGGGATAGTTAAATAATAAAGTTAGCTGCTCATGTTTATTTTTAACATTGCAAAGGGTGGGTGGGTGGAGAGATGGCTGTCAGGAGTTAGCACAGCATAATTACCTATATGTAACTCTAGCCCAAGGGTTTTGGTGCCCTCTGCTGGCTTCCAAGAGCTCCTGCACTCACGTGCGCACACCCACACATAGACACATACACATTTTATCTTTTACTTAAAACATTGTGAAGGCATTTACGACAGGGTACTGTGTCACAGCATCCCTGCATCCTGTTCTTGAGGCCTATGACCTGGGCTGCTTTACAACCAGGTGTCTAAGTTCTCCTGTCCAGAGTCAGCAGTCCATATTCGACCCTGTGTGGCTACAGTTCTGTCTAAATGCATGCCATGTCAGCGAAGGACAGTTTTAAGGTTATAAAGTTAAGATCTTTTGAGAGTTATGAATGGGCATTTTACAAACAAGTTTTCACATATGAGAGCAAGATCTGCAACCCAGGGCATTCTCTTCTTAACACTTTCCTTTGCCTCTTCAGATTTCTCCCCTTATTGGAAGCATAAGAAGCATCCTCATAATTTTGTCTTCACAGTTTTCTGGAGTTCACTGTTAAGGCCAAGATGGTTGGTCAGAAAACTCCAGGCCTGTCTTTGCCTCCTCAGCAGGGGAATTACAAGCATGCCACCACTTCTGGCATTTCCCCTGAGATTCTGGGGATCATTCTCAGACCATCATGCTGGCAAAGGAATCCTTTTACAGACTAGGCTCTGTCTCCAGGCAGGGCATGACGTTCTTAGGGCTTTTCCTACCACTTGTGTGCCCTGGGCCCAGAGAAGCCACTGTTCGGTTTGGATAAACCCCAAAAGTACAAAGTGCAAAGTTCTCCAAGGACAAACATTTACTTAGTATCAGTTCTTAAGACTTCAGGGATAGGAGCTGTATTAGTCAGATTCTCTGGGGTAGCAACTTATAGAATGAATCTCTGAATGACTTATGGGCTGCAGTTCATCAGCTCCAACAATGACTGGCTATGGACCAAAAGTTCAAGAATCCAGTAGTTGCTCAGTCCATCAGGCTGGATGTGTGGCTGGTCTTTAGAATATGCTGGAATCCTGAAGTAGGCTCTAATGTCAGTGTAGGAATGGATGCGCTAGCAAGGCAAGGGCAAACAGGAGAAGAGCAAAAGCTTCCTTCTTCTGTGTCCTTCCAGTGGAAGGTATGGCACATATTAAAGGCACATCTTCCCACCTCCTGATCCAGATCAAAGGCATCCTGCCTCAAAGGTCTGGACTAGAAGTGGATTCACGCACTTCACACCAAGCAAAAGGTCTCGCACAGGTGTGCTCTCCATTCTGGATTGTAGTTCATTCCGGATGTGGTCAAGCTGACCACCAAGCGTAGCCTTCACAGAAACTGGAGAGATGGCTCAGAGGTTAAGAGCTCTTACTGTTCTAGCAGAGGACCTAGGTTTGATTCCCAGTGGCCGCAGGGTAGCTCACAACTCTCTGTAAACTCACGTTCCAGGGGATCTCATACCCCTGGACTTCGGCGAGTTCCAATCATGCATAAGGTGTACTGTCATACAGGCCAGTAAGACAGCCATACACCTAAAATAAAATAAATAAACCTTAAAAGTTCAAGTATCCGAGCTATAAGGAGGAAGAGAAGAAGCGAACATAAAACCGCTTTAATTGCAAGCACATGCTTTTACAGTCCTCTCCCCCTCCCAGCCCTGCCAGTACAGATCTCCTACAGCAAAGGAGTTCATATCACTTCTGCCTCTGTCTTGAAAAAGAAAGAAAGAAAGAAAGAAAGAAAGAAAGAAAGAAAGAAAGAAAGAAAGAAAGAAAGAAAGAAAGAAAGAAAGAAAAGAAGCAGAGAAGCCGTTACGGAGCTGGTGGGAAAAGAGACAGCACTTCATGTAGCTGCCACCCTCTGGGACAGACAAAGGGTACATTATAAAGTGATGTAGCAGCCCACCTTACATGAGCGCAGGACTCTGCATTCTGCAAAGGACTTCTCCCAGGAAGACTCCAGACATCAGGATGGTATGGCGTGGGGATCATTAACCCACCCGAAGTTTCCTGGAAATAAAATGCAGAGGCAACAGACCTAAATAATCTCTTTTAGGGGTGTCTGTCCCTGCGCCCATGCATTGATAACTTGCACAAGAGCGTTTTAAACATGCCTGGAACTGGGCCTTAGCTACATAAAGAACGCCCAAGTGCATCTGGGCGGGGATTGACTCTGGAGCTCAGAGCTTCCAAAGCTAGGCTTGGAGAGAAAACTTGCAGGAAAGGGAAGTGAAGGGAGGGGAGAGGGAAGAGAGGGGAAGGAAGGGGAGGAGCAGGGATGGGAGAAATCCTCAAGACACAGGGGGAATGCCTTTTAAGAAGCCCCTTGGAGGCCAAGAAACCAAAGAGTTCTTGAGAGGACAAAAGAGGCTTTGAGGGAGCCGATGGGAACGGTCACAGAACGCAGGTGGTATGGCAGCTGAAAGGAGGGATACTGGAGGAGTAAGGCTGCAAGAAGGGAAGGATGGGGCAATGAGAAAACAATATGGGCGTTCAAGTAAAACTAAGGATTATGAAAATGCCATAAGAATATCTGCTGCTTTGTAAACTGATTTAAAAAAATAGAGTTGGGCATGGTGACATATACCTATAATCTCATTATGTGGGGTGTGGAAGCAGGAGGATCATAAATCCAAGGTCCTGCTTAGCTAGGCAGCAAATGCTAAGCCAGGCTGACTAAGGCACTGTGTCAAGAAAATGAAAGAAGGAAAGAAAAAAACTAAAAAAAAAAATAGAAAGAAAATGTTTTTAAGGGAAAAAAAATTTAAAAAGGAAAATAAATAAAAAGAAAGAAAGAAAGAAAAAGTAGTCCGGGCGTAATCTTCAGCTCAGTACCGCCCCTAAGGGGAGGATCGGTTACTTAGGGTCCCGCCCCGCTCAGCCGCTCCTTCTGCCCTTGCGCAGGCGCAGTGGTACAGCGCTTCCGCCCTAGTGCGCATGCTCAGCGGGGCCACAGTTCTCCGACCGGCTGTGGTAGTGTCTGCTCCTGTGAAGGAAGTTTCCGCTTTGCACCCCACCCGGATCACAATTCGGTTGTAGGACCCGCTCCCTCCCGATCCACATCAGTGCATCCGGATCATGGGGCTACCCAAAGGGCCGGAGGGCCAGGGGCTCCCCGAGGTGAGGACCTCTGTCCCTGACACCCTGGGGTTGCTGGGGAGAGAGGGCCGAGCCCGGGGCGGCGGGCAGGGACCGGCTTGGGAGGCGGCAGGGACACTATGCCGTTGTTCAGAGGTGTCTGCCCCAAGGCGGGCCCTAGATACCCTGGAGGGACAACTGACTGGTCCCCCGGCGTGCAAGGATGCAGCGTGTTGCTGGGTGCAAACTTAAAGATTCCTGGGTCTTCTGAGGACCGGGAACATCCAGATCCCTACCCAGATGCAACCTCACTCATCACGAGGTCCCCGGGAGTTCTGTCTCGGGCTGTCTAGAAGCCCCTCACGTTGCGAGACTGGCTTCCCGAGGCCAAGACGGCTGCGCTCTGGAGTCTCAGCAGTCACGAGACAGACGTTCAGTGGGACTGTCCTGGCCCCTGGTGTCCAAGGGCGGTGACCTTGGGACCGCAAGTCTCCCTCTGCGGGGGTCTAGGTGACCAGCCTCTCAGTCCCTTTTGTCGGGAAGGAATGCCCCCTCTCAGCTTGTAGAGCCCCCGCTGTCCGGGCCCGGGAGGATGAAGGAAGTTTGGGAGCCTTGCGCACATCGGTGGTGGCCAGAGTTGAGGACACCCTCTCTCTCTTGTGGTGCCCTGTGCCTGGACAGGAAGATTGCTGCTTGTACTAAAGAGGGACCACCTTTTCACGTGTGATGTGGTTGTACTCCAGTACTTGGCCAGTACTCGTTCCATCCTAGGGACAGGATTTCTATGCTTGCACGGAGTAAAAGCTCAGCTATCCTCTTTGGGCCACCGTTAGAGCTTGGCTACCGGATTTCCAGTTATTTTTCCAGTTGCTTTACTCAGTGAAGAGTCCCAGTTTCCAGAGAGAAATAGGGAACACCCCTGCTGCGCCTGGACCCCTTTCTAAGGTTGGCTTTGGCAGAGATGCGCCTGGTTCTTTGACACTGTGCCTAGTACCCTTTGGTATTCTCCTGTACCGATCGTGCCTCCCTGTGCCCCTCACAAATCCGTCTGTTACTTCTTCATCCTACTCTTTACACAGTCGCAGTGTTCTGTGCTCGGGTGAGTATATAGTAGCAGAAGGGTTCATCAGTTCTCACAGCGCCGGCACTGGATAAAATTCCATGTATGTGTTGTTCTGGTTTTACCCGGGGTTGTGCGAAGTGGGGTCTGCACTGTAATTCTTCAACTTTTCTTTGCTACTTAATATCTCTCTCTCTCTCTCTCTCTCTCTCTCTCTCTCTCTCTCTCTCTCTCTGTGTGCGTGCGTGCGTGCATGCGTGCGTGTGTGCGTGCTTGTTTAGCATGCTTGAGCCCTGGGTTCTGTCCCCAGCACAGCAAAAATTGGGTGGTGGTGCATGCCCACGATCTCAGAACTGAGGAGGCAGAAGAATCAGAAATTCAAGATCATTGTCCTTAACTGCAGGGCAAGTTCAAGGCCAGTCTCAGATACCTGAGACCCTGTCTTGAAAGACAAAACAGCATTCTTGTCACCTGGCTCTCACTAATCCAGTTAGTTCATGCCATTCGGTTTTTAAGCCCCTTTGTGTCTATATTAAAGAAAGAAAGATAGCTAGACCCTTCTAGCTTCTGGGAGCTAGAAGTTTATTCGAGAGTTTATTTGGCCTGGCTTAAGGGCTCATGGTGTTTCTTCTTCATCGGTGTCCTGGTTACAGACTTATTGATTTTTACTTATATATATGTCTGTGTGTCTTTATGTGTGAGTGATTTTGGGTCCATTTGAAGTCCAGAGGAAGGTATCAGATACCCTGGAGATGAATTCAGGTGGTTATGAACTGCCTGGTGTGGGCTAGGGGAACTGAACTTGGGTCCTCTAGAAGAACGAACTCTTCACTCAACCACTGAACTATCTCTCTCTGACCCTTGGTGTTCTGGGTTTAGTAACTGGACATATTAACCAGTGTGGGTTTCTTTTTATGGCTTCAAGAAATGCTGGGTTTTGTTCTCTGTGCATCAGCCTGTGGCCCCTTCTCATTTTGCTGCAGTGCAGATGGGTAAAGTGAGTTTGGAATCAAAAATCCCCACTCGGTGTCTTGTGCCAAAACTTGTCTCCCTGGATCTCTTGTAAAAGTATAGTTCTGCATTCTGGGGTGAGTGGACGAGAGGCCTCAGCCGTCCACTTGCATAGGTAGCCTACGGGAATGCTGTGAACGTGAGTTGAGGTGGGAGGTGGTACTTCGGGGATGCAGTGTCTTCCTCTTGGCAGTATCTTCAAGGCACATGATGGCTAGAAGGATTCCTATTTTATTTATGTGTGTGTGGTGTCTACACATGTCTATGCATGTATGGATGAATGTTCCCATGTGTGTGAGTTCATGTGAGTACATGTGTATGTTTGGATACGCAAGTGCATGTGGAGGCCTGAGGTTGACATCTGACATCAGGTTTCTTCCTCAGTCCGTCTCTGCCTGGTTCACTGAGACAAGACCTCTCAGTTGAACCCAGAGCTTACCAGTTGGGCTAGTCTAGCTACTGAGAGCTAGTTTGTGGTCTTTGCCCTCCAAGTGTGAGACCACAGGTGGTCATCATGCCTGCCCAGCATTTACATGGCTTCTGAGGATCTGAACTCTGGTCCTCGTGCTGATGCGATAAGTGCTCTGTCCACTGAGCCATCTTAGGAGTTTTGGGAAAATAGCGCAGTGATTCAGCTGAAGTCAACAGACACTTGGCAATGTGAGCATAGCATCAGAAGGATGTATTTCGTTTCCATTCTGTCAAGATGACCTTTATCAGTTATACGCATCTGTATTCTCCAGGTGGAAACGAGAGAAGATGAAGAACAAAATGTCAAATTGACTGAAATTCTGGAGCTCTTGGTTGCAGCTGGGTATTTCAGAGCAAGAATTAAAGGCTTGTCTCCTTTCGACAAGGTAAGAGAAAGCCTTGCTAACCACTAGGCTATTCGCTATTCTTCTATAGCATGGTTAGTGTAAGGGTAGTGGATGATGAAGTGATGGTGTTTTTACTTCCTCTGTACCATTCCTCCCAAGCCAGATTCGTCATGGATGTACTCGGACTTTCTATTCAAAGAGAACTCCAAGTTAGCAGATGCAATTGGATTCCTTTTCTGTACAGTGCTATAGAAAATGTGAATAAGCAAAAGAACTATTTCCTCGGCTGGGGAGATGGGGAGATGGCTCAGTCAGTCAGTAAAATGCTTACTTGGAAAGCATGGGGACCTGACTTGGATCCCTAGAACCCAGGCATGGTGGCACACTTATAATTCCGGTACTGGGAAAGTGGAGACAGGCAAACCCCTGGTGCTCCCTGACTGACCAACCCAGCCAAGTTGATACGTTCTAGGACAATGAGAGACCCTGTGTCAACTAATGGACCCGTGGCCTCTACATGTGTGCATGTATGTGTATGTACACGTGCATACACATGAACAGTACTCACACACACGAAATTGTTTCTCTTTTAAGGTGCATACAGTGTGGATAGAAATAATAAAGCATATATAGAAAATAGCCTGAGTTCATAGGTATACTGAACCGCATACTTAGAGACAGTGCCAGATATTCTATAGATGGCAGCTGCTGTGTTTAGAGGTGGGAGCTTCACCATGGGACAGGATCTTAAGATTTTTAATTAAGTGTATAAGTGTGTCCGCGTGTACACACCTCAAGGTGCCCATGAGGCTGGCGGAGGGCATTGGATCTCTTGGGGCTGGAGTTACAGTGTGGGTGTTGGGAACCAAACTCAAGTTCTCTGTAGGAACATCAGGCACTCTTAACACTGAGCCATCTCCCCAGCCCCGGGATGGCATCTTTTAAATTAAGAGAACTGTGAACAGTTACCATGCATAGGACAGAGGAAGGGGTATTGAGCACACAGAGATAAACAGTAGCCCTCTGCCCAGAGATGTCCCCTGTTACAGAGCAGAGTGACAAGTGAACCATCAGGCACAGACTAAGTTATATGATACTGAATAGACTGTGCTCCTCAAACATCTGGGGCCAATGGCAAGTAGGCCAGGGAAACCTTTGGAGCTTGAGCTCAATGCTCTGGAGTGTTGCCCTTCTCCTGTTTGCACCAGAACCTGCAAGGGATGCTGGTAAAAAGCATGTCCAGGCCTTCTCCATCGAACTTCCGCTTAGGCAGGTCTGGGCTCGGGACCTGGGAATATGCATTTTATTGTACATTTCAGCTTTTTAAAATAAGGAGCCAGAGAATGTCAGCTTTGTTACCCACATGGCCGGTTGGTCAAACTCATAATGTCTCTCAATCTGGCACTCGGAAGCTGGGTTAAGAAATCTCTCATAGGTGTGCAGGCATGAGGGTCTGAGTTCAGTCTCCAGAACACGTGTGAAAAGCTAGCCGTGATGGTGGGCAGTTGGGCTCCCAGCGCTGGGGAGATAGAGGATCCCCAGGACACCCCTGATGTGGTGAGCTCTAAGTTCAGCAAGAAACCCTGTCTCAAAAACTTCAGGCATAGAGCTGGGCAGTGGTGGCGCACGCCTTTAATCCCAGCACTCGGGAGGCAAAGGCAGGCGGATCTCTGGGAGTTCGAGGCCAGCCTGGTCTATAAGAGCTAGTTCCAGGACGGACACCAAAGCGTCAGAGAAACCCTGTCTCGAAAAACCAAAAAAAAAAAAAAAAAAAAAAATTCAGGCATAGAACAAAAAAGGACACCTGATATCTTTCTGGCCCACAAAAGGCGAACACACACACGCACACACATCTTTCACAAACACATATACAAAAGAAATCTCTGAACACATAGTGTCTGACCCTTCCCTTGGAAGAGGATCGATAAGCAAATAGACCTTTTCATGGTCACAGTCAGCTTCTCAGTGACACGGCAGCACTTTGTTGCTCAGTAAACCACACAGGGCCAGGAGCTGCTGCAGTACACAGTGTCGCAGTGTAGGCATGGCCGTTACCACCACTGCAGCGGGACTTAGAGCAGTGCTGGCTGGTGAATGGTGGCTAAGGAAGACACACCCTCTAAAGATATATCATTGGGAGGACTGCGGAGACAGCTGTCAATAAAGTGTTATATATGCGTGATGACCCAAGTTCAAACCCCAGAATCTGTGTAAAAATCTGGGTGCTGTGGTGGGCACTTATCATCCCAGCACTGGAGACATGGAGACAGGAAAATCTGCAGAGCTCTGGGGCCGGCATGCATAATCAAATAGGCAAGGTCCAGGCCCGTGAGAGACTCTGTCTCGATAAACAAGGTCTGCAGCATCTGAGGATCAATACCAGAATTTGGTATCTGGCCTCCATGTGCGTGTGCACACACATGAACACACATGCACCCACAGCAGACAGTTGTAGTTCTGTGTACTCACTGAGCCTGTGTGAAGTGAGAAGCAGCACTCTCCCTTCTTGCAGGTAGTGGGAGGGATGACGTGGTGCATCAGCACCTGCAACTTCGACGTGGATGTGGATCTGCTCTTTCAGGAGAACTCTACCATCGGGCAGAAAATGTAAGTTCCCAGCATTTGCCATAGAAAGGTCTGACGGGGGAGGGGCTTTATGGTGGAGACGGTGCTTACATGTTTATATCCTCATCCTTCTTCATTTCTCATGCTGTGAAGCTGTGTTTAACGTGTGTGTGTGTGTTTGTGTGTGTTGTGTGAGCAAGCCTGGGGATGAGCTCTTGTTCCTCAAGCACTGTCTACCTTTTGGAACTTGCCAAGTAGGCTAGGTTGACAGGCCAGTATGTCTACACCTCTCCAGGCCTGGGATTCCAGTGGTGTATGCCCATGCCTGACTCCCCATGGGTTTTAGGATTACACCTCAGGTCCTTGGGCTTGCAAGACGTTCTTTTTACTCACCGAGCCATCTCCCCAACCCACGCTTCTTAACCCACTAACGTCGTGTGGTTTCTCCTGGTTTCTGAGTATTTAGAGTAGACATTTTAGCATCTGTGTTTGGCCTTCCACCTCCAACTACCATCCTAACTTTACCTTCGAAATGATAAGAGCGGGCAGAATGTTTATGCTAACGGTTAATTTTCTATGATTTATCTGCAGGTAGGTTCTTAAATGTATATTCATGTTATGGTAATTACTAAATACAGGAATGGGCTCAGAAAAAAGAGGAAATACAATTTTCTTCACCTAATGGCACTTAAAAGTGTGTGTGTATGTGTGTGTGTGTGTGTGTGTGTGTGTGTGTGTGTATCAGAAGATAGCTTAAGGGCATCAATTTCTCCTTCCATCATTTAGGTCCCAGGGATTGAACTCAGGTTGTCAGGCCTAGTGGCAAGTTTCTTAACCCACTGAGCCATCTTGCCAGTGTAAAGGAGAAAGCTGAGTCTCTTCGTTAATCCTTTCAATAAACATTCATCGAGACCATATGAATACTGCAGGTCAGACATTGTTCTGGGCTCTTTGGGAACACTCAGGAGATGTGCCCTGCCTTAGCAAAGCTCATTCTCAATATTGCTCAGACTACATAAAGATAAACTGCGAGGATGAAGAAATGGCTTCATGGTTAAGAATGCACACTGCTCTTGCAGAGGGTCAGAGTTCTGTGCTCAGCACCAAGGCTGGGCAGCTCACAGCTCTCTGTGTTGCACCTTAGTGATTGAAGCAGCTTGGGAGGAAAGGGTTTATTTCACTCAGTTTCACGTCACAGTCTGTCTTAGAAGGAAGCCAAAGCAGGGACCTGGAGGCAGGAACGAGAGAGGTGCTACTTACTGGCTTGCTCACCAAGGCTTGCTTAGCCTGCTTCCTTACACAGCCCAGAACCACCAGCCTGGGTAGCACCATACACAGTGGGCTGGGCCCTCCCCCACATCAATATCTAATTAAAGAAAATGCACCACCGACTTACCCACAGGTCATTCTTGTGGCTGTATTTTCTCAGCTGGTGGTCCCTCTTCCCAAATGACACTAGCTTGTGTCAAGGTGACTTAAAACTAGCCAGCACAGCCCAATTCTAGCTTCAGAGAATCTGATGCCTTTTTCTGGGCATGCACATACATAATTAAAAAGTAAAAAGTCAATCTTGGAGGAGTCAAATTATATGGAAGCTGCATAAGCACTGGGAACAGCTCCAACTGGGGGAAGAGTGTGGGGAGGAGCATGGTGGGAACACTGAGAGCAGTTGCAGCTGGGGAGCGTGTGGGGAGGAGCACGGTGGGAGCATTCTAAGCAGTTTCAGCTGGGGGAGAGTGTGGGGAGGAGCATGGTGGGAGCACTCTGAGTTGTTCCAGCTGGGGGAGCGTGTGGGGAGGAGCACGATGGGAACACTGAGAGCACTTGCAGCTGGGGAGAATGTGGGGAGGAACATGGTGGGAGCACTATATGCAGTTGTAGCTGGGGAGAGTGTGGGGAGGAACACGGTGGGATCAATGAGAGCAGTTGCAGCTGGGAGATAGTGTGGGGAGGAGCATAGTGGGAACACTGGGAGCAGTTGCAGCTGGGAAGCTCGGTGGGATCACTGAACAGTTCCAGCTGAGGGATGGTGTGGGGAGGAGCACAATGGGATCACTGAGAGCAGTTACAGCTGGGGAGAGTGTGGGGAGGAGCACAGTGGGAGCACTGTGAGCAGTTACAGCTGGGGAGAGTGTGGGGAGGAGCACAGTGGGAGCACTGTGAGCAGTTACAGCTGGGGAGAGTGTGGGGAGGAGCACGGTAAGAGCACTACAAGCAGTTGCAGCTAGCTAGGAAGAGTGTGGAGAGGAGCAAGGTGGGAACCGTGTGCAGGTTTGAGTGCCATGAGCAGGGGGTGCTATGGGACTGAGACTTGAGGGGACAGGGTTCTAGGTGAAGGGAACCTCTTCCCAGCGCTGTGCGTGCGACTTGCCATTTGTCCTGCCTTTGGACAGGTGAGATGAGGATTATTTCCCCTCCCACATTTGAAGAGTTTTACTCTGTGTGCGTGTGTGTGTTCTGTGGTTTGCATGTGGAATTGGACACGTGTGAAAGTTGGCCCTCTCCTTCTACCATGTGGGTCCTGGAGACTGATCTCAGGTTGTCAGGTTTACCACGGATGTCTCTGCCCTCTGAGTCATCTTCTGCCCCAGTTGTTTCTCCCTGGGTTGGTCCTCACCGGTTGTTTTGTTGTAGGTCTGTCAACCCGAGCTGGTGACTAGCCAGAAGTCCCAGGGGTGGTGGTAGGGCTGGGGTTTAGATCCAGGACAGTCGAATATGGTGGAGGAGGAGACAGCATGTCTGTGGCTGGGTATGTGGTACACACCTGTAATCCAAGCATTCAGGAAGCTGAGGCAGCAGGATTACAATTTTGAGGCTATCCTGGGCTATGACAAGATCCTGTCTAAAAAGAAAATTCCCTTAAAGTCAGATTTGTAATCTGTAATGGCAGTGGTCATACTAAAATCTTAAGCTAGGAAGCTTGCCTGGTGATCTATACTTGTCCCTTGTTTTATTAATTTTGCTCAGTTGCTGTGATAGACACCACGATCAAAAGCAGCTTAGGAGAGGAAAGAGATTATTTGGAGTACAGGTCACAGTCCATCTTTGAAGAAGTTGGGGCAGCATCTCGAGCAGGAACGAGAATAGTATCCGTGGCAGAATCCTGCCGGCTCACTCACCCCCAGGGTCATGCTTAGCTAACTTTCTTACACACCCCAGAGCAACCTACGTAGGGATGGTGCTGCCCACTGTGGACTGTGCACTCCTATAGAGCTAACAAGACAACTCCAGGCTTACACACAAGCCAGTCTGATCTGGACAGTACCTCAATTGAGGCTCTCCACCCAGATGATCCAGGCTGTGTCAGGTTGACAAGCTCATCAGGACACCCCTTCTCCTGAGTTTTTCGGGAAGCCCAAATTCCCCTGGCAAAGCAGAGGTGGCTGGTGACGGTATCTAAGAAATCTTCCTTACTTCCTTCCCCTTTGTGCTTCCTTCCCTGTCTCTCCTGCCATCAGGGTTAGTGCTGGCAGCCACTTCCACTTGTCGCTGGGACTGTCTGGACTTGGCTGTAGTTTCTGGGAGGCAGTTTTAAGAGACTCATAAAACCCACAATGACTTGCTATATCCTTCCCTCCGGGCGTTTATGAATTGCCTGATTGAGCTGGCTATGAGTAGTGGCCAGGGAGAACCCTCTCCAAAGGCGTAAGTCTGGCTGTGTGTTGTTCAAGTCTCAGCCTCCGGATTTGAAGCTGAATTTTAAGGTTCATTATATAGCTATAAGCTATAGCTCTGTGGCCCACTTAGAGGGAGCACCCCTCCGGTTGAAGAAGATGTCACTAAAGAACAGCATGATGCTGTACTGGTCATAAAGACCAACCCTGAGCCAGGAACCTGAACCAGCAGAGTGTAGAGTCTGGGTGGATGATCCCCAGCACCACGTGTCATAGGGCATGGTGGCACATGCCTGTAACACCAGCACCGAGGTGGAGACAGAGGATCATCCTTGTCTACTTAGCAAGTCTGAGGCCAGCCTGGGCTGCATTAGACCTTGCCAAAAGAAGGAAAGAAAGAAAAAAAGAAAGAAAGAGAGAGGGAGGGAGGGAGGGAGGGAGGGAGGGAGGGAGGGAAAGGGTGAGAAGACTCAGTTTTGTGACCGTACATGCACACAGCTGAATTATGCTTCCTGGATACCGAGATTTCTCTGCAGGACTACTTGAACATTAGAGATGTCTTCAGAGCCTCTCAGCATGGCCTCACTCTGTTTTTTTCCTTTCTGGACAGCGCTCTATCAGAAAAGATCGTCTCAGTTCTCCCAAGGATGAAGTGTCCTCACCAGCTGGAGCCCCACCAGATCCAGGGCATGGATTTTATTCACATATTCCCTGTTGTGCAGGTGAGGGCTTCTGTGTGGATTCTTGTCACTGAATTAAGAGTTCCTGGAATACATCTGGCTCCCAGCGTGGACCTTGGGTTTAGTGCGTGCAGGATGGATTTGGTGCATACTTGACAGGTATCCTGGCCATCATTCTTAGAAAGGTAGCTGGTATTCCATGTGCCATAGTCTCACGCTGGCCTCTGCTACGATCTTTGGATGTTCCCATCAGTTGCTGTTTTTCTTTTTCAAGTGTGTGTGTGTGTGTGTGTGTTGTCAGTGCACATGTGTTTGTTAGTACATGTGTATGTGCATACATGTGAGGAGGGCAGTGTTGGACATTGATCATTTGGTGTCTGCTTGCCAAGTAGACTAGAGCAGCTGACTAAGACACGCCTTTTCCTCCCATACTGGATCTGAGTCTATGAAAGTAGACGCTCTTTTTGGGTGGTAGGGGAGTCACAGTAGAAAGTGGCTGTTTGTTAGGAGGTTCCCTCATTAACTTTGACAGTGGGGACTCTTGAACAGGTTCTCTGAGGGGCTCCTGAGATGTAGCCTTCTTTACCTTCTCTGCTGCATCGCACTCTCTGTGACCCAGAGAACATCTCCTCACACGGAATAGAAACAGACACGAAAGGTCAGAACCAGGGTCCAGTGAGCCATCCAGAAGGAGGTAGAGATGAACTGAGATGAACGCGGCATGGTTAGTTTGGTTTTTCATTGTTGTTTGGTTGGGTTTAGCTGCATGGTGAGTTTGGTTGGGTTTTTTTATTTTTGGGGACAGGGTTTCTCTGTGTATCTCTGGCTGTCCTGAAACTCACTCTATAGACCTGACTGGCCTCAAACTCACGGAGATCCGCCTGCCTCTGCCTCCAGAGTGCTGGGATTTACAGCATGTGCCACCACACCTGGCTACATGGTTAGTTCTTGTGTTCCCATCTTCAGTGTGACACAACCTAGAACCACACTGGGAGGGGGTTGTACTGGGTTTGTAGGTCAGCTTGGCCTGT
Organism: Chionomys nivalis; assembly: GCF_950005125.1. Taxonomy (NCBI): domain Eukaryota; kingdom Metazoa; phylum Chordata; class Mammalia; order Rodentia; family Cricetidae; genus Chionomys; species Chionomys nivalis. Next base: position 97,879,295 of record NC_080090.1, on the reverse strand, counting down.
GGGTGTGTCTGTGATTGCTGTAACGGATGTGGGAAGACCCCGCCTGGAGTGAGCACCGTTCCTGGTTTGGTCTGTAAGAGTAGTGAAAGTTAGCTGAGGCTAGGCCTGCATGCATCCTTTCTCTCTGGCCTTGGCTGGGCATGGCCTGTAACTGCAGGATGAAATAAACGTTTCCTCTCCTGCTTTGCTTTATGTTGGGGTTTTTTAGCACGACAACAAGAAAGGAAACTAGGGCAGACATCATGTGACCCAGGGCCATGGTTCTTGGTGGGAACAGAGAAGGCTCCAGTACAGCCTGATTCTCTCCCTTCCTGCCCTCTCATGATTTCAGGTGGGGTCCACTGGGGTGGGGCTGGTGCTGTGGTGAAATAAGCAGAAGAGGTGCTAATTAACAACAGAAGAACGTTCTTCCTGGGGTGTGCACAGCACAGGAACGTGTCTCATGGTATATGTGCTGTGCAGCGTGTTATTTTCATGAAGCTAACCTATTTTGGGCTTCCTAAGCATGCCCTTTACATGTGCTGGCTGCAGAACATGCAGAATTTGAGTCATTGAAATGACTGTAGGTAAAGCACTGTGTAACCCTGGAGGCCTAAGTGTGATTCCCAGAGCTCACATAAAGATGGACGAGAGGAAGTGACCCCACAAGGTTGTTCTCCCGCATCCACGTCTGAGCTGTGGCATACGTGTGTGCACCCTGCATACAATTAGTTAAAAAACATAAACTATAGAATTCACCTCTTCCTACAGGAGTGCCCTGCTATCTCAGTGTCGAGACAACTTGACCTGGTCAAGTATCCCGTGAGTTGGTAAACCCCACTGTCCCCAAATGGCTTTGAGGATGTAGGAGGGCTCTTTGAGGGGGGACTGTCAACTCTGGCAGGGAGCCTACAACAGATCAAAGTGTGGGTACCACCATAGTCCAACCTGGTGAACCAGTGAGTTTTATAAGACTTACAGGAATATGGGTGAGGAATTAGTTACAAGAACAGAAATGACTCTCTTATAGCTGCATCGCCAAGGCCCACCTGAGCATAGCTGACAGCTTACAAACCTGGAAACCTGGAGCACCCTGCAGCCTGCAGGCAGGTCTCAACCTCTTCCAGGGAGCTGCCCTGGTTTCTGCTGCTTCTAGGCTGCTGCTCTGATCTCAGAGAACTCTGCAACTTTGGTTGTCTGAGAGTCTTCTTTACAGCTTGCCTTCCTTCTGTCTGGGAGAGTTTCTCAGTCTTTGTTGCTTACTCTGGCAAGGAGGGGCCTAGTGAATCTGGTCAGTTTTGGGGAAATTCCTGATGCTGTTTTGAGATGTTTGCAGTCTTATTTAGGAGTGTTCCTGTAGGATGGAATATTTTAGTCCTGGAGGGAAATGTTACGTAACAGCATGTGTGTGTGTGTGTGTGTGTGTGTGTGTGTGTGTGTGTGTGTGTGTGTTTTAATTCCAGGAGTTTTTGAGCTGGAAACTAGGAAGAGGAAGTCTGGGGCTTCCAGACCCCAGCCTCATGGGACTGGGAACCATAATAGTCCATCTGGCGTATTTTTTTCTGCCTGAAGTCATGTTAATGTCTGTGGCCCTTACTGCAGCTAGAAACCATGTAGAAGTCCATAGTCTGTGCTCCCACTGACTGCAAAGGGCAAGGAAGCTTCTTTTCCAGGGGTGTCTGACTGCAGACTCACAGTTGGGAACGAGAGACACAGAAGGCTTCTGTTACAACCCCGCCCCCAAAAGAAACAGTCCAGACTTGAAGCATTGAAGAGAACTCTTAGAAATTGTGATAGGCATGCTGAAGTGTAGCTCTTCACAGTTGATGGCTTCTGATGGGGAGAGGGGTGGGAAGGACTTAATTTTCTTTAAGGGACTAGTACTTGGGAGTTTGACCATACCCCAGTGAGTATATGGGCAACACAAATTAGACTGAGCATTCTTTTCTTCTTTTGTTTTGGGGGAGGTGACAAGCGTGGGGGATATTCCTGGGAAGATTGGGAAGTAAATGTGATTGGGGTGCATTATGTGAAATTTTCAATAAAAAATGCTGTGTTAATAATAGCAATAACAATAATAAAACCATCTGTTCAGTCAGTCACCTGATGTGGCAGCCTCCCAGGTGTGACTCCCAGCTTTAAGTCTTTGTAGCTGTAGCAAAGGAATGTAGTGTCTCCGCAAGATGCTATAAACTCAGATGTTCCATTCAATGATCCCAATGCCTGAGGCTCTGTCCTCAGCACATGATGTCCTACCACCTAAGAATTTCTTTCATCTAATGGAAGGAAGAGGGGTTGCACCAAGAGTTCTCAATTGTGCTCCTTTTTATCTCATGGCAAGCAAACAGAAAAAAAAATAGTGGCATTAAGATTGGCCACTGAAGCTGGGCTGTGTGGCACATACTTTAATTGCAGCACTCAGGGAGCAGAGGCAGGCGAATCTCTGTGAGTTCAGCTGCCCTGAGCTTCCAGGGTTCACTAAGAGCTCTAACATTGCGAGTTGCTTTATTCATGTTGTAGGGCTTTGCTCTAGAATATCTTTCCTGGGGCTGGGCAGATGGCCCAGCTCTTAAGAGCATGCATTGCTCTTCCAGAGGAGCAGAGCCCAGTTTCCAGCACACATCACCAGTTCCCAGCCATCGTGTCTCCGGGTAGCGGAGATCCTGCGCTCTCTTCGGGCTTCCACAGGCTCCCTTACTTATGTGTGTGTCCCCCCGTGCACACATACACTCGGAAATAGAATAAAGTAAATCTTTTTTTTCTTTTTTTTTTTTTTTTTTTTTTTTTTGAGACAGGGTTTCTCTGTGGCTTTGGAGCCTGTCCTGGAACTAGCTCTTGTAGACCAGGCTGGTCTCGAACTCACAGAGATCCGCCTGCCTCTGCCTCCCAAGTTCTGGGATTAAAGGCGTGCGCCACCACCGCCCGGCAGAATAAAGTAAATCTTTAAAAACAAAAGACTATTGAGGAGTTGGGGAAATGTCTCAGCAGTTAGGAGCACTGGCTGTTCTCCCAGAGGATCCAGTCAATTCCCAACACCCTCATGGCAGCCAACAGCCATCTGCAACTGTGGGTGCAGGGGAGTCTGGTTTATCTAGGCAGTGCATCCACATGCTGTACAGACATGCATGTGGGCAAGGTACCCATACGTGTAAAATACAAGTAAATAAATCGAGAGAGAAAGAGAGAGAGGAAGAGTGAGAGAGAAAGAGAGAGAGACAGAGAGAGAGAGGGAATATCAAGGAACTGAGAGTGGGGATGGAGTTTGGTTGGTAGAGTTCTTACTTAGCATGAATAAGCCCTGGATTCCATCCCTAGTAAGGCATAAGCATTGTGGTACTACATGCCTGTCATCCCAGCACTTGGGTTCATCCTCAACTACATAGAGAGTCTAAGGTCAGCCTGGGCTGCATGATACCCTGTCTCAAGAAAAAAAGAATGTCAAGAAACGTGCCCTTCCCACCAGGCCTGTCTGGTGATGTGGCTGTAGATTTCAAACCCTGCACAGTTACTTCCAGCTAATCACACAAGGTCCCCAGGGCTTAGCTTCTCAGATGCCCAGCGCTTTGTTCTTCCAGTGGAGCAGTGTGTGCTTGTGATTTCTCCCCACCGGGTCAGTTCAGTCATGCCAGTTTGAGTTCAGGCCCAGCAGTTTCACTGCAGTAGGAGCGCGTTCCTGTCATTCACACTTCTTTTTTCCCCAGTGGCTGGTGAAGCGAGCTATAGAAACAAAGGAAGAAATGGGTGACTACATCCGCTCCTATTCTATCTCCCAGTTCCAGAAGACCTACAGCCTCCCAGAGGTCAGTACCTGCGCACTTTCTTCTCATCTGTTACATGTCTTCAGTCTTTCTTTTTTCTTTCCTTCTTTCTTTTTGATTTATTTGTAGTGTGTGTGTGTGTGTGTGTGTGTGTGTGTGTGTTTACGTCAGTGCAAGTGCCCGAGGAAGCTAAAGAAGTCATATTCCTGGATCTAGAGTACTAGGAAATTGTGAACCATGTGACCACATACTAGGAAGCTGATTTGTGTCCCCTGACAGCAGTGAGAGCTCGTAAGCACTGAGCCATCGCTCCAGTTTGCTGGGGTTTTCCTTCTAATCTTTAATTTTATACATGTATAAGGTATTTTGATCCTGTCTATTTCCAGCTCCTTCCAGCCCACCCTGGACAGACTCTAACACTTGCCCATCCCACGCCCACGCCCTCCTCCCTTATTTCTGTTACCCACCTAGTTAGTTAGTACTGCTTGCCTCCCAGGATATTGACTGCGCTTGTGCAGGTGGTCACAGGTGCAGTGACTTCGTGGATGCAGCAGCTGCGTGACGTATTCTGCAGCTCTCCTCCCCATCCTCCAGCTGTGCAGCAGTTGACACACATGTCTCCCTTAGGGCTGAGCACGCATTAAGCATATATTTTCAGCAGTTTGGCCAGTCAGAATTCTTGGTATTAACTGCCCACTGCACAAGTAGCATCCCTGACCAAGCTTGTGTGTGCTCTTCCCTCCTTGCTGGTGTGAGTGTGCCCTGAGTGTGCTGGGGTGCTGTGCGGGTAGGTTCTCCTGCACCCCACTCTCCACTTGGCACCCCGGAACAGCCTTGTGCTTCATGAGAGCTGCTTTCTGGATGGCACTGAGGATAAATCTACAGCTCTGTTGTTTCCAAGTTTAGTATTTGACTCAGAACTTTTACTAAATTACAAAAGCTTGCATTATTATACACATGGTCATGTTCGTGTACATGTGACACCAGGTACCTCCCTCAGTCACTCCCTACCTCTCCTTTTTTTTTTTTCTGTTTTCTTTTCTCTCTTATTTTTGAGGCAGGTCTTCCCTGAGCCTAGAGGTTATAGACTCATCTAGACTGGCTGATCCTCCCAGTGCCTTGCTTATAAATAGAGCCACCTCACCTGGCCTTTTTACGTGGGTGCTGGAATGTAGCCAGTGCAGGGCTTTATGCCTCTGGGGTAGGTGCTTTACTGCCTGAACCACCTCCTTGGCCCACAATTCTGTTTTTGAAAAAAGCTTTTCAGGAGACTGCTTGTGTAGCGCATTTCCTGTGGGCACAGTTCATAGTGCCTGCGGCCGTGAGATCACTAAGCCCCGTCAAATGCTCCAGCACATCGCTGTCTTCCATCTTCATCCCGACCACTGCTCCATCATGAACGCGCTGATGCTGTTCTTTTGCAGATGAAAGAACTGAGGCTTAGAGTTTAGGTTCTTGCTGGAACATTCAATGCTTTCAAGGCCTGGCTTTCAAGGTTTGTCTGAGTCACTGTGCTCCCTGGCCTCTCTCTCTTACTTACTGTAAGGCTCTGTGGGTTTTATTTGCAGAGGCCCTGGCTTTTTCCCAGGGGAGATATATTCCCATGTATAAGAAAATTGAGGGCTGGGGAGATTGATAGCTCCTTGGAAGCAGGAGGTACTGAATTTCATTCCTGAATAGACATTTTTAAAAGGTAGATTGTAATACCAGCCCTGGGAACGTCGAGGGTGGACAGCACCTGAGGAAGAGCAGCTTTGGCTTCTTCTCCCCTCCCTCCCCAGCATGCGTGCACCTACTCATGCATGGACACACATAGACGTAGACACACACTGTGAAAAGCGATTTTGTGCTAATTCATGCCCAGCAGTGATGGGCAGTTGTTTGATAAGGGAGATTTGTATGTCCAGTGTGTTTAGTCCTCAGTAGAACTGGTTGAATTCCTGTGCTCTGTCTTGCAGGATGATGACTTCGTAAAGAGAAAAGAGAAGGCCATCAAGACCGTTGTTGACCTCTCAGTAAGTCCCCTTGCCCATGTGCCTCTATCCCAGCACTGCATGGCCTCCAAATATCCCTTGTAGAAGTCACATGTCACCCAGGAACTGACAGCTAAGGATGTACGTTAGTGTCCCTGCCGGCTTTACACACTCACACCAGGACACAGGCACCCACTGGCATGCTCCAAGTCCTTAGTTCCAGTTTTAAGGGAGAACAGCTGGAGTGCGCAGCCCCCTTCTTACACCAGTGATGGAAGTAACAACAGCTCTAGAGAACAGATGATGAACTGGAGGTGGTGAGTGGACCTCCCTGCCCCGCCCCTTCCCATGATGGCTTTGGGAAGACAAAGTCGCTTTGAGCTTATGCAGGAAGGTCACCATATGTGCTGTATTTTGTCTTACACGTGATCCCACTTCCAGTGGGGGTGGGAGCTTTGTGAAGATGCTCTGAGCCACAGTGGGAGACTAAAGCCTCTGGCCTCGAGGTGGAGCGAACAGAGCCTCTATGCCCGGTGCGCAAGTCTGTCTTCTAGAAGCAGCGTCCAGTGCACTGCGCATCTGGTTTGTGACTTCATTGTGTCGTAGCATTCTGCTCAATCTCATTTGCAGGGATTCGATCATCAGTCAGAGGACGAGTGTGGGTGTTAGTTCCCACCTCTCACCTTGTTTAAGACAGGGTATTTTTGTTGGTTTTTGGCTGTTTACAACAGGCCCCGAGAGTTTCTGGTGATTCTCCTGTTGCCACTGTCTATCTCTCTGTAGAAGAGCTAAGATTAAACATTTTCAAATTAAGCTGGGTGGTAGTGGTGCACACCTTTAATCCCAGAGGCAGAGGCAGGCAGATCTCAGTGATTTCAAGGCCAGCCTGGTCTACAAAGTGAATTCCAGGACAACCAGAGCTATTACACAGAGAAACCCAGTCTCAATAAAACCAATAATAATAATTCATCTAGCTTAAATACAAATGTGTGTTTACTGAAGATGACAGAGGGTCATGTTGTAAATTTAGAAGTTGAGTTTGTCTGGCTTATTCAGTTTTGTGAGCTTACTAGGGAATCTTTTCAGAAAAACAATTTTGGACTTAAACTTGTGTTGCCCCAAAATGATGACATTGAAAAGAACAAGTCTCATTTTGTTTTTAAGTCAATGTTTTACCATGGACCCCTTGATTTCTTTGACGTTGAGGTGGCCTTCCTGCTTCAACTTTCCAAGTGCCAGGATTACAGGTGTGCACTACCATACCCAACTTAGTTTCACAGTGTGGTACAGTCTCATGGAGCCTGGAGGTAGCACCTGTTCTGGATCCATGAGAAGAAGGTATGGTCTGTTGGAGAGCTCTGCTCATGAAGAAGATGGACATGAGATGAGGTTAGGGCTGTGTCTGGAAAAGCATGTACAAATGAGTACCGTCTGTCTGTCTGTCTCAGCACTCCATCACTTAGTATCCAGGGGCTTTGATTTGTTTGTCTGTCTCAGCATCTCTGTCACTTAGTATCCAGGGACTTTGATCTGTTTTTCTGTCTGTCTGTCTGTCTCAGCATCTCTGTCACTTAGTATCCAGAGGCTTTGAGCTGTCTGTCTTTCTGTCTCAGTATCTCCATCACTTAGTATCCAGGGGATTTGATTTGTTTGCTGTTTTAATGTGAAAAAGTAGAAGGAGAGTGGTCGTCAATTACAGCTGTTTGTTTAAGGGGTAGGTTGTGAGCACCTATGGTGCCCTGGAAGCTGGGAAATGTTTACCCACAGCTCCTAGACTGTGTCTGTTAGAGATGCTGTGATGGTCGGCTTGACCCAATCTAGAATCGTCTAGGAAGACAGTCTCAATGGAGGTTTGTCTAGAATAGGTTGGCCTATGGGAAAACTGTCTTCATTGTTAATTGCTGTGGGAAGACCCAGCCCGCTGTGAGCAACGCCATTCTGTAGATGGGTTTCTGGACTATGGAAGCATGGAGAAATCGAGCTGAGGACCAGCAAGCAAGCGAGGAGCAGCATGCATTTTTCCCTGACAGTGGATGTGGTGTGGCCAGCTGTCCCACACCTGCCTTGACATCCCTGCTGTAACCTAGAATTATGAGCTATAACTCCTCCCTCGCCTAAGCGCTTTTTGTCAGCATATTCTATCCCAGCAACAGGAAGGAAACTAGAACAGTTGTTAGGACTGTGGGAATGAGTGATTTAAGGTCAGCAGAGGCAGTTTCCCTCGAGCTGGGTGTGTTGTGACCCACTGGAGCCTTTGAATGTAGAACCCAGGATTGGTTGTGGTGCTTTATGTCTCTGGATTCCAATGAAGAAGTTGTCCCTGGCAATTGCAAGGGCAACGCTCACAGGTTTGACACTTCAGTGGTGATCTCCCTGCCCGGCCATTTCAGATGTGGGCCCAGGGGTGTCTCTGTGACAGATGGAAGCAGCCGTAACCATCCCTGCGAGGAAAGCTGCCATCTGATACACAGGCATTTTTTGTTTCAAGGGTCACCTTAACTTTTCTTACCTGTCCTTATCACTTGCCAAGGCAAAATGTCAGAGCTTGCAAGGAGAGATGATCAGAGTGAGGGGGAGAAGTACCTGAAGAGTCCCATTCGGTATCATTTCGTCTCTATCTCTTAATGCCTTGTTAGCCATGGGCAGGTTGTTTAAACTCAGGACCAGTGAGATGGCTCTGTGATAAGGACACTAAGCTAACCACCCGAACTTGAGTCCCATACCTTGAAACCGTGGTGGAAGGAGAGAACTGACCCCACAGTTTGTCCTCTGACCTCTTCATGTGCACCATGGCACATGTATGTTCCCTCCCCAGCCATGCACACAAGATAAATAGTGTAATAAAAGTGTAGACTCTGCAGGTTTGTCTCTAACAGAAAACTAGAATGGTGGGCAGAGCTGTGGACAAGACAGTGCTGGCCTGGCAGGTGTTTATAGCAAAACAGTCTGGCAGGAGAGATGACTCAATGGGAAGTGCTCTCTAGAGCCCACATGGAAAGGCAGGCGTGGTGACATGAGCTTGACATCCAGTTGGCAGAGGCGAGGACAGGAGGACCCTGGCGCTGCTGACAGACAGCCTTGCTGTGCGTTTTGGTAAAAGTGCGAGACCCTGTCTCATACAGCCCCCCACCAGTTGTCTTTGACCTCCACCTCAGGCTGCGGCGTGTGCCTGCATCTGAGTGCATCCAGGCATTTGCACACATGCTAAGTAAACAAACAAATAAAATGTCATTTAAAACAACAACCGAACAAGGTAGGAAGCGACAGAGGAGAACTCCCAGGACTGCCCTGGAGCCTCCACAGTCATGTGCACCCCAAACACACATGTACAGAAAGAAAAAAGAGTAAGTTGATTCTGTATAAACTTTAAAAAATGTTTTGGTTTCTTTATGGTATATGTATATATGTGTGGGTACCCACATGCAGTGGGGTGCTCCTTCTACCATGTGGGTCCCAGCGATTAGACCACATTCTTAAGGCTCAGCGGAATGATTTTTACCCCCTGAACACAGTGGCTGGCTCTGTGTAACTTTTTAAAAGTGAACATAGTCATATGTCAGACAGTATTGTTTGTTGCTGTCAGACTCGAGATTGACACAATCATGTTAACAGTGAATGAGACACAGGAATATCCTATAAAATCTAGTTCACCTCACTCTGCAGCTGGAAACCTATCTGAGGCCTGTTGAAGGGAACTGCCTCTCTTGCCGTCACAGAGGCCGTTAGTGGCAGAGACAGGAGAAGATGCCTTTCTCTCAGAAGACGGATTTAGCAGTAGCTCTTTACAGTAGGCATGTACACTAAGTCTTGTGAGAAAATCAGCTGGGGAGGCGGCCTGTGGATGCTCGAGTAACTAGCACGTGCCAGTTAGTAGAAAAGCCTTGAGATTAGAAGCCCTAATACCTGGGGGCTAGTGCTGTTGTAGGCTAATGCTGTACTCATCCTAACGTTATTGTAGGCTAATTCTGTCTTAGGCGATTGCCAACCCAGACCCAGTGCTAACCTAGGTTAATGTTATCCTAATGGTGTCCTGGAGAATCTATCCAAGGCCCAATACTATCCTAGAATCTTAAACAAATTATTTCATTTATGGGTTTGTTTGTTCTGTTTTTTCACTGAGACAGGGTCTCATGTCCCGTCCCCCCTGCCCCGAACTGCCCTTGGCATCACTATGTAACTGAGGATGACACTGAATATCTTTTTTATTATTATTATTGATTTTTATTGAGCTCTACATTTTTCTCTGCTCCCTTCCCTGCCTCTCCCTCCCCCCTTCAACCCTCCCCCAAGGTCCCCAAGCTCCCAGTTTACTCAGGAAATCTTGGGTTTTTTCTACTTCCCATGTAGATTAGATCTATGTAAGTCTTTCTTAGTATCCTCATTGTTGTCTAAGTTCTCTGGGATTGTGAAGGCTGATTTTCTTTGCTTTATGTCTAAAAACCACCTATGAGTGAGTACATGTGATAATTGTCTTTCTGGGTCTGGGTTACCTCACTCAAAATAATGTTTTCTAGCTCTATCCATTTTCCTGCAAAATTCAAGATGTTGTTATTTTTTCTGCTGTGTAGTACTCCGTTATGTAAATGTACCACATTTTCCTTATCCATTCTTCAGTTGAAGGGCATTTAGGTTGTTTCCAGGTTCTGGCTATGACAAACAATGCTGCTATGAACATAGCTGAGCACATGTCCTTGTGGCATGATTGAGCATCCTTTGGAAACATACCCAAAAGTGGTATTACTGGGTCTTGAGGAAGGTTGTTTCCTAATTTTCTGAGAAATCACCACACTGACATCCAAAGGGGTTGTACCAGCTTGCACTCCCACCAGCAATTCAGGAGTGTTCCCTTTTCCCCACAACCTCTCCAGCATAAGTTTTCATCAGTGTTTTTGATTTTGGCCATTCTTACAGGTGTAAGATGGAATCTCAGAGTTGTTTTGATTTGTATTTCTCTGATGGCTAAGGATGTTGAACATTTCCTTAAGTGTCTTTCAGCCATTTTAAATTCCTCTGTTGAGAGTTCTCTGTTTAGGTCTGTACTCCATTTTCTTTATTGAATTATGTGCTCTTTTGGTGACCAATTTCTTGAGTTCTTTATATATTTTGGATATCAGACCTCTGTCTGATGTGAGGTTAGGCTGTTGTTTTGTCTTGTTGCCCATGTTCTTTGTTTTACAGAAGCTTTTCAGTTTCAGAAAGTTAATTGTTTCTCTCAGTGTCTGTGCTGCTGGGGTTATATTCAGGAAGTGGTCTCCTGTGCCAATGCGTTCAAGTGTACTTCCCACTTTCTCCTCTATAAGGTTCGACACTGAACTTCTGATTCACTTCCTCTGCCCTGGGCAACTCAGTTATAGGCATGTGCTACCGCAGCCCATTCATAAAGTTCTGAGGATAGAACTCAGGGCCTCACGAATGCCAAGCAGGCACTCTAGCAACTGAGCTGAATCTCCAGTCCCTGCTTCTTTAGTATTAAATTGAAAATAATACTGTATACTCTGCCTCTGCCTCCTAGTGGTGTCAAAGGTGAGATGCATGTGGAGCCACATCAGCCTGCTGTTGCTTTACAGAGCAAGCTGTCTCTTGGCTCTGGGTTTCCCTGTGCTATTGTTTTGAAGTCTTTTCTTTAGCGGAATCCAATTTCCTGTCTTGAGTCGTTGGCTCTCTCAGTGGTAACTGAGGAGAATAGCAGTTAAGCTCAATTATACAGTGCTATTATAACAGGAGAACTTGGCAGAAATTAAATTATATGCAGTTACGGTGTCGGGTTCGTTCTGGTTTTCATTTCTGTATAAGTCTGGTTGGTGTCATTTATAGTTTGATATTTGTGTGGACACTGGGGCAAACTAGGGGGTATTTGTGGCAGAACCGTATGAGAAGAGCCCTCAAGCATCAGGCTGGATATTTTCTGCAAAAACTGAGATGGGTCAGTGATGGCTTAGTGGGTAACAGGTCTTGCTGCCAAACCTGAGTTCCAGCCCTATAGAGAGAACCGACTCCCTCAAGTTGACCTCTGACCTCTACATGCGCAAGCATGAGCACACACACAGTGAATAAAAGTTGAGGTTATGTGTGTGTGACAGACACTCAGAACTTTTCATAAAGAAACATAAACTGAAGCCCAGTAAGCTAGATTATCTCAAGGGAACAGTTCTAACTGGAGTAAAGTGCTAATTTAAAGGGGCTGTCCAAGTGCTGAACTTGGGGTTGGCTAGGGACAGTCATGTACTGGCACAGTGTCCACCCGTCCACCTACAGAGCCCCAGGTAGGTTTTCCTGAGCGACTGCTGACCGCCATCTCAGCAGTCAGGGAGGCCAGCAGGGGGAGGAGACTAGTGGTTATTGAACATGTTCTGTTCACGTTCACACATGTTGTCATGTTCACACACATGCGCATATCGTCCCACACATGTGTTCAAGGTAGATGCCATGTATATATGTATGTATGTATGCACATGTGCATATACGAGCACATTCAACCAGAAGGTATGCCATATAAAATAGCTCTGTATTCACCATACTGTATGTTTATAACTAAGACAGCTCGAGCCAGGCATGTACCTGTAGTCCCACTGCTCTGGAGGCTGGAGCAAGAGAATTTCTTAAGACAGGGAGTTTGAAGCCAGCCTTGGTCATAAAAGGGGGGAAATTAAAAACAAACAAACAAACAAACCAAAACTCTAGTAATCTAAAGTCAGCAAAAAATTACAGGTCATATTAGTCTTCTTCAGCTTTTAGTTAGTTAAGTTTAAGAACACCTTTGTTTACAGGTGTGGCCCACTAGAGGGTTTGTCCCTGTGACAAAATCCCTCAACAGAAGGAAACTTTGACATAAAAGTGTTTATTTTGGTTTACAGTTGCAAAGAGATGGAGTCCATCATGGTGGGGAAGTCACGGCACCCAGAAAGCAGATCGGTCCCATTTCATCCACACACAAAGCAGAGAGAGAACAGGAAGTAGGGCCACTCTCAAACACACCCCATCACCTACTTCTTTCATCAAGACTGTGCCTCCTGAAGGCCCCATAATCTTCCCAAACAGCTCAGCTGGGCCTGAGTGTTCAAACCCTCACACTTGTGGGGGACAGTTTACATTCAAACCACAACAACCATTTTACATTTCCAGTGCTAGATTCTGAAAGAATTGAAGTCTCCTTCACTGTAGAGATCTTTAGGATGTTTGGTGTGTACACGGGTCTAATAGTGTTCTGGTTTGTGGCTGGCGTGGTCAGCCATTCAGTTCCTGTTCCCATGGAAAGCCGTGTTGGGAAGTTCAGAGGAGACATAAGCCCTTTATTCCACAACAAGGCAGCATGATAAAGACACTGCTCTTTTTTATTCTTACTTTCTGTGCGTTGGTGTTTTACCACATGCATGTCTATGTGAGGGTGTCAGATCCCCTGGAACTGGAGTTACATTTATGAACTGCCATGTAGGTGATGGGAGTTGAACTCAGGTCCTCTAGAAGAGCAGCCAGTGCTCTTAACTACTGAGCCATCACTTCAGACCTAAGATACTGCTCTTCTAAAGTCATCCAGAAATTTAGTATGATTGTAAAAAAACAAAGAGTTTGCATAAGGATCTTAACAGGCTGGTGCTAGAATAAGAATAAGCAGGAATTTGGATAAAACAAAATGGTGAAGGCAGGAAGCATGATCATCAAACAAGAAGACTGAAGAGATGCGTTCTGTGGAGTCCAGTGCCTGTGTGTGTGTGGGGGGGGGGACTTCATAGTTCAGAAGTCTAGACTTTCCAATGAATAGTGCTGGAATCCTTTGTTTTCTATTCAAAATAAAATGGCTTCCTTCCTTTCACTGCACCAAAAAAAAAAATTTTTAAGGCTAAAGATAAGCTGTAATATGAATATACTTGGCGACATTAACAGAATGAGGTGTTTTGTTTCTGTGTTTGCTTGTTTTTATTGTTCCTTGCTTAAGAAGTAAGCTGCATGCTGTAGTTTCCTTTCTGTTGTCACAATAAAGTACCCTAGCGGAAGGCGAGAGGGAGTTAGTTTATTTGAGGGTGCCACTCCAGGTTGCAGTCCATCGTTGCGGGGGTCAAGGCAGGACCTTAAAAGCCACAGGCACAGACAGACCACAGATTGACATCATGTGCGCTTGGTCCTCAGCAGCCTTTTCTGTTCATGCAATGGTGCTCAGCTAGAGTGAGATTTCAAAGGACATCCCTCATGGCTGTGACCACAGGCCGACCTGATCTAAACAGTTCTTTATGAGAGTCTCTTCTCAGGCGACTCTAGATTGCGTGGCATTGGCAATTAAGACTAACAGTCACAGTATAAAGTGTGGAATTCAGGAAACGCTGCTAAAATGACCTGAGCTCGGCCCCTCCACTCCCAAGTGCCAGATGTGGCAGGCAGTACGTGAGTCTGTAACAGCACTCTGCAGCTGGAGGTGGGAGGATCAGAAGTTCCAGGCCATCCTCAGCTACAAAATGAAGGAAGGAGAGAAAGAAAGAAAAGAAGAACACAAATAGTACAAGGGCTGGTCTCATCAGGGAACTTCCGTCCTGGCAGGGGAAGCTTGCGGTTGGCTCGCAGGGGTGGAGGCAGCCCAACTTAGCTTCTCACCTGAGCTTTCCCGAGCGTTGTGCTCTAGTTCCCTTTCTGTTGCTGTATAAAAACACCCTGACCACCACCCCCCCAAATAAAATAGGAGAGAAAGGGTTTCTTTGACTTGAACTTCCAGGTTACTGTCCATTATTGTGGGACACTCAAGGCAGGACCTGAAGGCAGCCAGTCACGGCACAGTCAAGAGCAGAGAGGATGAATGGCAAACGCGTAGTGCTCAGCTTTCTCTCTGTTATGCAGTCTAAGGTTCCACCCAGGGAATGGTGACACCCACCTTGAGGCTCAGTCGACCCACATGGATTAAAGCAAGCCAGACAGTCCCCCATAGACAGGCTCGCAGGCCAGCCTGACCTAGAGTCTCTGTGTCTGTGGCCCCTGATGTGAGCCAACCAGGTGTCCCCATTCTGTATTAAAGGTCTACTTCCCGAGTCACTAGAGGTACCAGCCACAGTCCTGAGAAGCCTCTCACCCTCCATGCCTTGCCTTTCTCGTCTCCTCAGGACACCTACAAGCCCCGTCGCAAGTACAGACGGCAGCAGGGAGCGGAGGAGCTGCTGGACGAGGAGTCCCGAGTCCACTCCACGCTTCTGGAGTACGGCAGGTACGGAGAGGGTGCTGTTCCACACCTATTTTGTGACACTGTTTCCGAGTCAAGCTGGGACCGGAGTGGTCACTTAGTTAGAAGTGCTTGCCTTGCAGCAGAAGGAACTGAGTCCAGTCCCCAGAACCACATAGAAAAAGCCCCGAGTGGAGGCACACACTTGTTACCCCATTGCTGAGGAGGTAGAGACAGGAAGATCCTGGGGCTCCCTGGCCACCCAACCTGAACTAAGCCTACTGGGTGAGCTCCAAGCCAATGAGAGACCCTGCCTTGAAAACCAGGGTGGACCATGTCCTGAGGAGCAAGGTTGTTCTTTGGCTTCTCCTTCCTGGACTGACAAACAAAGCAAACATTAAGGCCTTCTGAGTTTCTGTGCCAACTCACTAGTCTTCTCCATTCCCGGGATGCCTTTGCTTTCCTAACAAAGTCTCTCCATTTCAGGAAGGGAGGAGGGATGAAGAGAGGAAGGGAAGGAGGATCGGACTAAAGGAGGAAGGAAGAGATGGAGGGAGGAAGGGAATCTCAGTTAAAATTGGACAGCTGCTGAAATGGTGAGGCATGGTGATAGTCTGAGCACTCGGGAGGCTGAGGCAGGCGGGTCTCAGTGAGGCCAGCCTGGTCTACAGAGTGGGTTTCAGACTAGCCGAGGCTATGTAGTGAGACCCTGTACACACACACACACACACACACACACACACACACACACACACACACAGCTAGCTGCTGCCTGATTGAGTTTACGGTTTGCAGCTATGACTTTCAGGTTGAAGTTTGTGTTCTGTGCCCGACCTTTCTAGTTCTCTGAAAAGGGGTGTTGTTCATGGGCTCTGGCCTCCTTGGGGAATTGGTGGTGCTGAGAACAGGGCTCGCATGCGTTTCCTGGCCCTGCTTTTAAACAGTCCACAGAGCACCTATAGCGGTTCCCTTGGACCCTACAGAAATCCTCCTGGTTTGGGGCAAAGATTGCTCTGACTAGAAAAATGAAAACTTTAATAATAAGCGTTATTACATCTTAAAATTATTTTGTTCTTAAGAAAGGGTTTTACTTTTACATCCTCACTTTTAAAAACACGCAAGGATAGGCTTCCCTTTGAATACTTTGCTCAACACTGGATATTAATCTTCCCTTATGACCTACGTTCTCTATCCAGGGTGACCAATCCCTTGATGTGAGTATGTGCCCTGTGCTTCCTGCCTGTGTGTGGCAAAGTGTGCCTGTCTTGTTGTGTGGCTGACACTAACTCTTTCTCACGGGCACCTCCCTGAGTGTCTCATGGCCCCTTCCTCTGGGAAATAGTGGTAAACAAGAGGAAATTAGGCTTACTGTTCTAGCTTTTCAAGAAAAGGCCGTGCTTATTGTTATTGTTATTATGGGGGGCAGGGGACAGCTTACAGGATGGACAGGTCTTGGCTTTGTATGCATGCACTGCACACACGGAAACTTTGCAGACATATTTTAGAGCATAGAGCAGGTGAGAGGAGAGATGTTGTCACACTGAGTAACGCTTTGTGTGGACAGTAGATGGAGCAAGAGCTGCTTGCATGAGGCTGAGCAGGGCCTTGGAGGAGGAAGGAATATGTGAGGAAACAATGGGGAGGCAGCAGGGGAGACCTACCTGTATCTGCTAAAGTGAGCTAGGATGGGGTGGTGGACGAGCAGGAGAGGTGAGGCTACAGACCCCAGACCATGCATGTCCCGAGTAGGGGCAGAGGAAAGCCTTCATCTGTTTTTTCTTAAATGATTGCATGCGATTTTATTCCTTTCCAAACTAAAATCTGAACCTCGATGTTTGCACTATACCTTCTGGTTTTGGGTGAGTTGCTTTTGTGTTGTATTTGCTTTAAAAAAAAAAAATCATAGTTTTTGTTTTATGCAAAAAATAAACTAATTTAAGCTGGAATGTGTCTGTGCGCCTTTTAAATTTAAGGTTTTGTGAAGTGAGTACACATTGCAGACATTATGTTTGGGTTGTGTTTGAAAGTAAAACACGGTGTGATTTCAAGTCATTAAAGTATGCTAGATTCTGATTTGGACTTAGGAAATACATTGTATGCAGGGATGTTTTAAGGTTTTCAGCTCGCAGTGTGGGTCCAAGATGTAGTTCTTGATACGAAGGTCAGTGAGTGCCCTTAAAAGTTCCCCTGTGGTTACTATCCTAGCTTTCTGTTTATAGTGTTAGTACAGCAGATAACATGGCAGCCATATTCAGAGCCTGGTGGGTTATGTTTCTGGGTAAGGCATTTGAAATATTTTCTCCCAGCACTCAGTAGCCTAAATCCTCTTCGGCGTTTTTCATAGAAGAATCCAGCCAAGCACTGGAGAGAACGCTCAGTTGGTAAAATGCTTGCCACATAGTCATGAGGGCCTGTGCTCAGTCCCCAGCACCCATGTTGGTTGAAAGCTAGGGGTCAAGTTATGGTCCTATAAACCCAGTGCTGGGCAGGCAGAGGCAGGAGAGCCCGGGTCTCACCAGCCAACCGTTCGAGCTACACTGGTAAGCTCCAAGTTCATCGAGAGATACTGTCTCAGAAAGAGTTAGAAAGGACCAAGGGAGGAGACATCCAGTGTTGCTTACCCAGCCTCTACATGCACATGTGTCAAACAATACACTTGTTGGAATTGACTGTGATTTCTGAATAGTAATTCTTTCTCATGACTTACAGGAGATACGGATTTAGTCGCCAGAGCAAAACGGAGAAGGTAAGGAAGACCTGGAGTGGGGATGGGAGGAGGCAGCAGTTGTAGGCTGGGTAGCACGGGTCCTGCTGATCAAGCACCGGGCTGTAGGTAGGCAGGGGCCCTGGAGATGCACTGGCCACCTCTGTCCCCTGCTTGTCCATCTTGGTATTTCTAGCCTGCCAACAGAAGCATCCCATAGCTACAGATCAGGGATAAGTCCAGCAGGCAGCTCACCAGCCCATGCCTGCCTAGCCCGCTCTGAAGCTGCTAGATTACCTGTTCTCTTTTTGGCTGGGCCCCAGCTGGTTTTCTTCCATAGACTGTGCCTCTGCATGCTTGTCTTATTTCTGCTGAGTCTCCAACTCTGGCGCTCTGCTCTTTCCTCATCTTCCCTTCTAGGCTGAGGACAAGAAAACCACGCTTGCTGCAGGGCTGTTGGCCACAGAGAAAACGGATGCTCATGAAGAAGATGAGCTTCAAGCAGCTGAGGAGGTATGTGCCGGGTGGTGACCCTCTGAGGTCCCCGTGTGGGTCATTGGCGGGAGATGGGCTCCCATCCACAGCTCTCTCTCCAGCCGCCTTCCTCTCCTCACAGTTCCCTTTCCTGAGCTGTTATGAGGCTCACCAGTAGCCCACATTAAAGCATCAGCTCGGGTTCCTCCACAAAGCCCCGGGCAGGCACCTGCCTCTGTCTGCACGGTCAGACCGCTCACCACTGTTCTCTTCCTCTTTCAGCAGCGCATTCAGACACTGATGACCAAGATGACGACCATGGCCAGTGAGGAGGTGAGGCTAGGAGGGATGGAGGCCGGGCCAGGGGACACCATCTTCAGAGCCTTCTGTCCTCAGCAGTCCTGAGCCCTGCTGCTTTTGCAGGAAGATTTTTATAATGCCTAGCCTTGTCCTTGGGGCCTTCTAAGAGGGAGAGTTTAAGGCAACCGTTGGGGCGATATATCCCTGCAGAGGTGGCTAACTGGCCTCTCAGGAAGAACAAGGTCAGTCCTGCTTCTCCGTAACCATGGGAAACCATCTTCTTCTGAAACCAGCTATGTAGGAGATGACATCCTGAGTTGCCAGGGATCCCTCTTGCAGATCAAGGCCTTTCCGAAAGAACGATTAGCTATGCCCTTGGATGGGATTGTTTATTTGAAGATCAGGAAAGACCTGTGGGAATAAAGAGATACTTTAGGACCTATGGTTTCTTTTCTACTTCTCATCTATGAGTACCAGGCCTCGACATGGGGATGGAGAAGAAGATGGAATCCTAGGGTACCCAGGGCATGTAGCTAGTCCAGGTGACCAGTGTCTTAAGGGAAGTTAGAAAGGATACCTGGGGGAGGAGGAAGTTAGAGGGATACCCAGGGCCCAAGAGAAAGTTTGGTAAGGGTATTCAAGACACAAGTTAGGGGATGTTAGCATAGCCACTATGTGACTCAGGAGATGGAGGGGTGGCTCCAGGGGTCCCCAGGGGCCAAGAAAACTAACACAGCCAGCCGAGTGACTCAGGAGATGAAGCAGTGGCTCTGACTTCTGTTCTGAGTCTTGTGAATGCGTCAGTGGTCAAAGCACAAGTCCCTTTCCTGGGTCAATGCTGTGTATTTTGTAACCATACCCAGTTCTATGGTGGGCAAGCGTCCCTGAGAATAAACCTCCTTTGTTTGCAGAGCCGCCTCACAGCAAGCTCCGTGGGCCAGATCGTGGGTCTCTGCTCTGCTGAGATCAAGCAGATTGTGTCCGAGTATGCAGGAAAGGTAGGTTGCTGCCTGCCAGAGCCTGGGGCTCAGGTCACACCTACAGCCTTACCCTTCTGCATCCTAGCTCCTTCCCTTTGTAACCATGGAGTCTGGCTGAATTCATCAAGCACATTCATCAGAAGCACCAGCACCAGGCTTGACCATGCATAGCTGCCAGCGTTTGCCCATGAGCTAAATTCATTTTGTTTGGAGGGGGAAAATGTGCCTTGAAATAGCAATCACATCTAGTATGTCGCATCTGTGGACCAGGCAATCATCTTTCCTTCCCTGCCAGGCTGCTCGTAACACAGGCTTGGCTTTCAAGTGGCAGACAAATAGCACTTTTGGCCGTTTCGGAGATAAACTCTGTAACTCAGCCAAGCCCACGGCAAAAGTTTTTCTCGACTTTATTAAAAAGTGTGTATAAAGAACAAAACCTCAGTTGTACTTCAATGTTACTTTTTTTCTCCCATTCTAAGAAGAGGCAGAGGGACCTTAAATATTTCAGCGATACAGAATTGAATCATTTTAAAATAGTTTTAATTTTATTTACTAATGTATTTGTATGGGGAAGCAGATTATCACAGCATACATATTGGACTCAGAGGACAACTCTATGGGATAGGTTTTCTTTTTCTCCCTTTATGGGGTTCCAGGGTTGGACTCGGGAGGTCTGGCTCCTGCAGCAAGCAAGCACCTTTACCTGTTGAGCCAACTGGCCATCCCAGTGAAGAGTCATTTTGCGCACCCCTGAGTTTGGTGTGGCTGAGCCATGGCCTGGGTAAGGTCTCCCTTGTTTCATTTCCTGATGCAGTGATAACATCCTGTACAAGAGTAGCTCCGAGGAGAAGAGACTCACAGTTCCGGGTTACCATCCACATTGCAGGGAGCAGTGTGAAGCAACTGGTCATACCACAGTCAAGAGCAGAGAGCAGTCAACTACTGCGTGAATGTATTCAGCTCTCTCCTTTTTCTTCTGTCCAGTCCTAGCCCCTGAATTGCTGCCTGCATACTTTCCCCTCTCGACTAACCCCATGAGGGAATTCCCTCACCATCACGCCCCCAGGAGCAGCTAATCTAGCCAGTTCCTCACTGAGACACCCTTCCTAGGGGAGTCTAGATCACATCTAGTTTGCATTACAATCAAGCACCAGATGGGTCTAGGGGCCTCATCCCTCCCTGGGCTGTGCTCCAAGTGTCCTGTCTGCCAGAGCAGTGTATTCTGTTTCTCTTGTCTCAAATGCTTGGGTAATAGAGTAGTTCCTCTCTGCCCGCTGCACTTAGCCTTCGGTAGTGACTGTGAAGAGGGTGTGCTTGAGGAAGAGGCCTCCCTAGTCCCTGATGGGGTCTCCAAGCAATGGCACTTCGGAGCAGGACAGTGAATAGTAGCATGTCTAGAGTGGGCTGTTTTGTTTTCCCATCATCCATCCACATGTGTGCTTCTGAATGTGGATTTTCTTGTCCAGCTCTCAAGAACTCAAAGATCCTGTCTGATCAGATTGTCATCAGAGATTGAGCCAGGAAACATTCCACTTACTGTAATGGTTCTATAAACTCAACAGACTGCAACGCATAGTTGTAGAAAGAGGAAGGAAGTCACTGCCCAAGAAGTGGCCTGGGTCTCCTGTCTTTGTTCTCCTGAGTGGCAAGGCTGAGTCTCTTGCAGTCCTAGATTGCTGTAATGATCCTTATCAACCTTTAACAGGGAGGGCAACTAGATGTGTTTCTGCTCTGTGTGTGTCTGTGTTTGTGTGTGTGTTTCTGTGTCTCTATCTGTGTGTTTGTGCGTGTGTGTGTTTGTTAGTGTAGGACATGCATGTGTAGGCCAGAGGTTGAAAATTGCTTGTGGGAATTGGTCCTCTCCTCCCACGCTGTGAGTCCTAGGGACTGACTTCAGGTTGTCAGACTTGGCTGCAGGCATCACCTCCTGAACCAGCTCACTGGCCTGCCTGTCTCTCTCTCTGTCTCTCTCTCTCTCTGTCTCTCTGTCTCTTTCTCTCTCTCAGTGGTGGGGAGGTTTCAAGACAGGATTTCTTTGTAGCTTTAGGACCTGTCCTTCAACTAGCTCTTTATTTATTTATTTATTAAAGATTTCTGCCTCCTCTCCACCACCGCCTCCCATTTCCCTCCCCCTCCCCCAATCAAGTCCTCCTCCCTCGTCAGCCCTAAGAGCAATCAGGGTTCCCTGCCCTGTGGGAAGTCCAAGGACCCCCCACCTCCATCCAGGTCTATTAAGGTGAGCATCCAAACTGCCTAGGCTCCAACCAAGCCAGTACGTGCAGTAGGATCAAAAACCCATTGCCATTGTTCTTGAGTTCTCAGGAGTCCTCATTGTCCGCTATGTTCAGCGAGTCCGGTTTTATCTCATGCTTTTTCAGACCCAGGCCAGCTGGCCTTGGTGAGTTCCCTATAGAATTTCCCCATTGTCTCAGTGTGTGCATGTACCCCTCGCGGTCCTGAGTTCCTTGCTTGTGCTCTCTCTCCTTCTGCTCCTGATTTGGACCTTGAGATTTCTGTCCGGTGCTCCAATGTGGGCCTCTGTCTCCCTTCTTCGCCTGATGAAGGTTAATATTCAGGAGGATGCCTATATGTTTTTCTTTGGGTTCACCTTCTTATTTAGTTTCTCTAGGATCACGAATTATAGGCTCAATGTCCTTTATTTATGGCTAGAAACCAAATATGAGTGAGTACATCCCACGTTCCTCTTTTTGGGTCTGGCTTATCTCACTCAGGATAGTGTTTTCTATTTCCATCCATTTGTATGCAAAATTCAAGAAGTCATTTTTTTTTACTGCTGAGTATTACTCTCATAGCAGCATTGTTTGTAATAGCCAGAACCTGGAAACAACCTAGATGCCCTTCAATGGAAGAATGGATCAACTAGCTCTTGTAGACCAGGCTGGCCTCGAACTCACAGAGATCTGCCTGCTGCATCTGCCTCCCAAGTGCTGATCAACTAATCTCTTATTGGAATTACTACTTCATTGATTTCGGTGATTCTAATGTATAGGTCTGTCCTGGTTTCCCATTTGTATTCACTTACCTTAATACTATTTGTCAGTATCTTTGTTTAGCTGTGACACAAGCTGCACTCTGCTTTCGTCTTTTCTATCTAATTTAAAATACAAACCGCCCTGTGTTTTATTAGACTTCTCTTTGGTTCAGGTTCCATCATGAGTTTGCTTGCTTCTTATTGCTCTGTCAGTGCCTCCAGCCAAAGACTGGCTGCCTCCAAGTTGGCCCCCAGTTGTGGTAAGGTGTGTTGGGTTTATTGCTGCTAGTGGTGAGGAAGGTCACACCTCAGACTCTGTGGTACACAGGAGACATGCAGGAGCATGGGAAGCATGAGGCTAGCCCTTAAGTTAGACCATTAAGGAAGGAAGGAAAGAAGGCAAGTGAGGGGAGGGGAGGATAAATAGGGGGAGGGGGAGAAGAATGGAAAAGGAAGCGGGGGAGGACTCACCATGCTCGGGTTTGTGTTGGGTGCTCTGGAGAAGAGTCGTTGAGTGTGTGGGTCTTTGCTCTGTGTTTGATGCTACTAGGAAGGGCCTGCAAACACAGCTCAAGCCCACTGCTTCCTTGTCTCCTGTCTCAGCACCATGGGTTGGCTTGAAACTGGGCTCTGGTGTTTCCTCTCTGATTGGCGCTGCCAATATTGGTTATTTCAGGAATAACACTGCTGTTTCTAGAGATGAGGTCGCAGTGCTCCAGAGACCCCGTTAGTCTTGGAAGAGCAGGAAGAGGCAGCCCTAATGCTGCTGCTCACCTACCACCTGCCATGTGGACCCCCTGTGCTTGCCAACTAAGTCAGCCTTAGCCAATATCTCTGTGGGATCCTGATGGGGTCCTCGAGGGTTCTGTAGGTCTGACTGTGTAGGTAGATCTGTCTTCTGGAAACACAGTCTGATGCCCTCTTTTGTAGGGAGTTTGTAACCTGTTAGTTCACAACTTTCCTTTTATGCGTGTCTATATGATGTGTGCACATAGGTAGGTGCACAGCACACATGTGGAGATCAAATGACAACCTCAGGAGTCAGCATTCTACATTGTTTGAAGTGAGCTTCTTTTGTTTTGCTCTGTGCTGTGTTGTACAGGCTTTGTGGTCCCTGAGTGCTGAACTATCCCCTGAGCCCAACATTTGTTTTCACTCTAAAATATCATTTAATTCTTTCTCTTTTACACTTTATTAATTTGTGTGCTTGTGTGTGCTTGTGTGTGCTCGAGGGGCAGAGGTGCATGCCACAGCTTACTTGTGGAGACCAAAGGCAACTTTCCCGACTTGGATCTCTCCTCCCCTCATGTCAGGCATGGTTACAAGTGCCTTTACCCAATGACCATCTCACTGGCCCAAGATGATTTGATTCTTCCAAGCTGTCTTCTTGCTTATGGCCCTCCTCCATCGTTGTACTTACTTGATGTGTGGATGTGTGCATGGACTACACTCCATTGTTTGGCTGAACAAGTCACTGAATACTACAAGTGTTGGTGCTGGGTAAAGAAGTGTACATTAGATCCCTTTTTCAGATGAAGAAAGGGTAGGTTATAAAGGCTCAGTTATTTCTGCATTCCTGGTCCAAATGCCTTAAGAGCAATGGTTCTTGGCTTCCCAATGTTGTGACCTTTAATACAGTTCCTCATGTTGTGGTGATCCCAGTCATAAAGTTATTTTCATTGCTACTTCATAACTATAGTTTTGCTACTGTTCTGAATCATAATGTAACTATTTTTAGAGGTAGAATTTTGCCAAAGGGATGGTGACCCACAGATTGAGAGCCATTGCTTTAAAACCTGTCTCCTTAGCCAGATGGAAGGTCACTGGGGGGAAGTGGAACTGTGTGTGCCTTCCATGGTTCTGACTCCTGAGTCTGCAGTGACACATGCTTCCTCAGGCAAGCTCACCATGCCTCCAGCTGCCTTGGGTGCTGTTTTGGGAAGGGTGAGCATGCTGGGAATGGACCACAGAAGTAAGGGAACCTGGTACAACCTGGGCTCACACAGCATCTCAAGGCTGCTGGGCGCTGAGGTTTCTTACTTTTTTAAACTTTTATTATTACTATTATTATTATTACTATTACTATTATTAGTGTGTGTATGAGAGAGAGATGGGGGGCACATGTACATGTTCTACATGTAAAGCCAGAGGACAACTTTGTGGAGTTGGTTTTCTTTTTCCACTTTTAACTGGGCTGTGGGGATCGAACACAGCTCATTGGGTTTGTATGGCAAGGAAGTTTTACCACTGAGCCACTTCTTGACCCACGGAAGCTATAGAAGGGGTAGCTAATGGTTTTTCGTGTCACAACAGAGCATTTTATAACATTCTCATGTAGCTATTTTTAAAATATAACATCTCAGTGCCAGAGAGATGGCTTATCCAATAAACGCACATGCCACCAAGTCTGATAATCGTGGTGGAAGGAGAAAACTGGCTCCCACAGCTGTCTTCTGATCTCCATCCATGTGCACACATGCACAGCATCCCAGCCCG
This sequence comes from Chionomys nivalis, assembly GCF_950005125.1. NCBI lineage: Eukaryota > Metazoa > Chordata > Mammalia > Rodentia > Cricetidae > Chionomys > Chionomys nivalis. The sequence goes on along the minus strand of NC_080090.1, from coordinate 97,854,500 downwards.
GGTGCTGTGCCCATCGTCATCTCATTGCTGTGTGGAAATGTGTTTTTAGGTCCTCAAGAGGTGTATTTATAGAAGGTGTTCTTTCCCTAATCGCTCTTAGAAGGCCCACTACTCCTGACCTTTTGATTCTGAGGACTGTGTTCTGGCTGGTGGTCAGAAACTCGCCTGTGTCTTGAGAGCGCCTTTGCCTCAGCAGATGAATAGACCTGGGATTGGTCCAAGGGTACATATGCAAAAATACAAAGGAAAGAATCATTCCCCATTGCTATACTAGCTAAGCATGGGTTTGCAGATGCGAGTCACACATATACACAATGATTTTTATATTAGAAATTAATAAAATAGTGCTGTAATATGAGCGGCAGGGCTGCATCCCCGGCACCCAGCCGCCCGCATGGCTTATGCCCCAAAATAATTACACGGAAACTGTATTCTTTTAAACACTGCCTAGCCCATTAGCTCCAGCCTCTTATTGGCTAGCTCTTACATATTGATCTAACCCATTTCTAATATTCTGTGTAGCACCATGAGCTGGCTTACCAGGGAAGATCTTAACCTGCGTCTGTCTGGAGTGGGAGAATCATGGTGACTCCTCACTCGGCTTCTTTCTCCCAGCATTCTGTTCTGTTTACTCCACCCACCTAAGGGTTGGCCTATCAAATGGGCCTAGGCAGTTTCTTTATTAATTAACCAATGAAAGCAACAGATTAATACAAGACCCACCTCCATCAAAATACATTATACTTACATTTTTGACAAAACCATGCAGGTATATAATGTATCTTGCTAGTTCCCACCCCTCTCCCACTGGACCCTTCTTCCCAACAAGTCCTCCTATCTTGTTTTGTGCTTTGCTGCTGTGTAAGTGTGTTTCCTGCTGCTGAGTTTAACTAAGGCTGCTTGGGTAAGCACAGATGAGGAGCATGGGCAGAACCTTCCAGTGGCTGCACAACTGAAGAAAGCGTCCCTCTCTCCCCCAGCAGCCATCAACTGCCAGAAGCTCCCTAGGTCTCCAGGTGAAGCCCCATGAACTCCTCCCCTTCCCAGGATGGAGAGTTGACCGGCTTGATCTTATGAAGATCTTGTGCCGGTAGCCACAGCCATCTGAGCTGATCTGGGAGACAGTTTCACGGCACTCCTTGCCATCTTTCTGTTCCTGTACTCTTGCCTCCTGTGCTCTCAGAGGGAGTGATGTCGATGTCCCATGTAAGGCTGAGCACTCAGCAGTCACTCATGTTCAGTATTTTGCTCGGCTCACATGGCAGTGTGAACTGACTGGAATAGAATGCCTTTGGAGTTCTGTTGTTCACTCGCCTATCCAGAGTGTGAGTGACGGCAACCCTGCTGCTGGAGCATGCAAGAGAGAGCCTTGTGTCGCCTGGCTCCCCTCTGGGGTCCTGGGGACTTGGCACTCGTCCTGGCCTTTGCCTGTGCTTGCCATTTTCTTTCTCAAGGTCTTGCCTGGGAGCCTGGCCACAGACTGTTTCCCTTCAGGCCATTTGTTGTATTCTGTGGTTGGCAGTGTACTGGGGACGGCGATTTCCCACAGGAGCAGGCTGCTGTCGTGAAATTAGCACATGGTGCCTGGCCCCCAGAGGCCCTCAGGGCATCTGTGCACTAAATCTGATAGGACGGAGCCAGAAGGAAGATCTTAATGCTTTGTCCGCCTGCTTGTGTCTCCTGTCTTTGTGTTATTTAACTGCCTTGGTTCTGTGGCTTGGCCACTGTTTCTGGGTTATATATTAGAGCTTCTCAGACAGTTAGTTCTAAAGACAAGTCGGGGCCTCTGGAGATGGCTCAGTCACACAAGCGTAAGGACCCGAGTCCACATAAAAAGATGGGTTTGGTGGGCACATTTGTAATCTCAACCCTGGAGAGGAAAAACTGGGGGGACCCCCCAGGGCTCCCTGACTAGACAGACAGCCTATGCTGATTAGTGACTCCAGGTTCCAGTGAGGGACCCTGATTCAAAGAGAAAACAGTGAAGAGCTCCTGAATGACACTCAGAGTTAATCTGTGGCGTCCATACACAGGCATATATGTCCACTCATGTGCATGCATGCACACATGCACACACAATGTTAAAAAGAAGCAGAATATGGACCAGGGAGAGTGGATGGTCACATTCCATGGGAACACCTCAGAAGATCACTTCCACACTGTTGTGTGCCCAGAGGACTGCAGGCAAGGCAGTGAGAGACACTGACATCCTGATGTCCTGGTATAGAATTGTAGGTGCTCCTACATAAGTTGATAAGTTGAACTGGTGTGTGTGTGTGTGTTTCAGTGTTAGCAGTCCTGGTTTTCTTGTCTATTCCTGCTGGCTTAGGGTCACAGTGCTCTGACTTCTCAGAGTGCTTGTGAGGAGTTTTCAAATTAAATGTACATGCTAGGGGTGGGTGTGCATGCCACAGTGAACACACGTGGATGTATGCACTCACGTGGAGCTCAATAGGACAACTTGTAGGAGCCTGTTCTCTCCTTGTGCTGTGTGGGTCCCGGGGATTGAAGTCACATTGTCAGGCTTGGTGACAGGTTCCTTGCCCACTTAGCCCTCTCTCCAGCCTGCTTGTGAATTTTGACTTCAGAGTCACCGAATTTCACTGAAAGTTTTCTGGGGAAATTCTTGGAGACTTAGGTCTGCAGCTCTGTTCTTCCAGGGAGGATCTAGTTTTGCTTCTCAGGCACTGGGGGACACCTCAGCACTGGTCCATTGTAGGGTCCTAACAAGCTGAAAACTCTGGTTTTGTTTGAGACAGGGTCTCATGGAGCATAGGATGGCATCAACTCGCTGTTTCTGAGGATGATTTTGAACTCTTGATCTTCCTGCCTCCATCTCCTGAGTGCTAGGGTTGCAGGTGTGCACCACCACACTCAGCTCCTGGCTTGCAGTTTTTTAGGCATGCAGGGAGCGTTGTGGATTTAGATGGCAGAACTCCAGGAAGCTGATCGTCTGTCTTTACAACATTTCCTTGCATACATTTTCCTCTTACACTAACGCGGGCCTTTGTTAACCTACTGTAAAATCAGAGCTAGACATTACAAGATTTTGGAAAAATACCTCAAGGAAGTAAGCCACCTTCAGTGAAGGCATGTGCCTCCTAGATTGCCACATTCACTCACATTTTGGCCTCCCAGAATTCCATAGTTTTGTTTCAGGAGGGGAACTGAGCTGTACATTAACATCTGTTTCCTTGATTTAACTGGAGGCTTACAAGATGCCAGAGACTGAAGTTCCCTAGATCACTATGGAGGACTGAGATCCCCATGTGAGGTGGTGTGCAGGGGTCCCCTTTCTCATCGTAGAGTCTCTATTGTGGTAGGAAGAATGGACTAATACTTCCTGAACCAGAAGACAGTTGGAGCTGGGGATGTAGCTCTGTGGTAGAGCGCTTCCCTAGCACGTGCAGTGCCCTGGGTTTGATCTCTAGCCCTGAAAAAAGAGAAAACAGGGATGAAGGTTAATACATAGGTAACCTTGGGAGGCTCATTCAATTCTGAAAGGATAGCGTCTTAGGTAAAGTAATCATTTCTTATTTCTCTTGGGTATTTATCATTTTGAACTAGGCTGATGCCATCAAGTGACATTTAAAGCCGTCTCCCCTAAGATTGGGTGTCGTTTCTATCTGTCACATTAGAAAACATGAGATCTGCAGCAGACTGTCCTAATCCACACTGTGGTTTTACCGGCACGTTCTTAATCTGCAGTTGTTGAACAAAATGAGATCCACATGTCAGCCCCTGCTCCTCGGTGGCACAGGGGTGTGTTTGTCGATGGCTGGCCTTTGTGGCAGATGCTGTATTTTGTAAATAGACTGATAAGATGCCTGGGGCTTGAACTTCTTCCCATCGAGGGTAGGGTGTAAAGCCCCATCTTGTCTTCTGCATCCGACCAACTTTGTCCTCGTCACCTGCTCTCCCACTGTAACTGTCCCTCGGCCACTGTCAGATGGGCTGCGCTTGTCCAGAGACCCGTTTCTGCCTTCAGTCTGGGTTTTCCTGGCTGTTAGGAAGATAATTTGAAAGAAATAAAAGCTTTAGATTGTGTAATGAAAAGTATGTTTGAAAAGCCATCAGACTTCCATTGGCTCCTTGAGAACTATCTTCACTATAGCTCCAGAATAAACTGCTTCGTTTAAGAGCGTCCCAGCTGGACAAACAGCTTCCTGAAGCGCCCGTCTAGACTCACAGGCTAGAATGGTGGTCCTGCACATACGTGTATTTGTCACTGCACGTGGACTAGAGAACAGTGTCAACATGGAGCTGGTCCTCAGAGTTAATTAATGTGAATTAATGCTTTATAAGAAATGTAAGAAACTGTAGGGGCTAGACAGATGGCTCAGTGGGTAAGGACATGAGTTCAGATCCCACCATCCATTCACAAAGTGAGATGCAGCTACACACATCCATAATCCCCTTATGGGAAGAGGAGACCGGAAGGTCTCTGGGGCTACCAGTCATCCCAGCTAGCCGAGTCAGGGACCCCCGGGTTCAATGAGAAACCCTGTCTCCAAAGAGAAGCTGGGAAATAATTGAAGACTCCCAAAGCCAGCCCCTGGCATCCATATACATACATTCACACATGTGTGTGACCCTCATGCACAGGTGCACATGTCCACACAAACATGAACACGTGAAAAGAGAGAGTCCACAGAAGCACAGAAGGTGTATGTTTACTTAGCACTAACAGATTTTGAAAGCCCCTGTTTCTTGGAGCATATTCTAGTAAAGATATAACAAGGTTTTAAAAAGACTTCAGGGTTCTTCCTGTATGCATGCATTTTCTCTCTGTTTATGTGATTCTCAGTGAGAGAGTGGATTGAGAGAGATCTTTTCCTTTCTCCCTTGACGTCCTGGTGGGCTCCCTCCATGTTCTTTCCCAAACAGTGGGTCAATTGTTGCAATCCAGTCACTGAGTAGATTACCAAGTGGATTAATTGAGGTTCTTTAGAGGAACAGAGTGTGTGTGTGTGTGTGTGTGTGTGTGTGTGTGTGTGTGTGTGATCTCTATGATCCCTGCAGTTTCCTGCAGTTTCTTTAATTTTCATTTATAAAGTATTAATTCATATTAATTAATTCAGGGTTCTGAGGACCAGATCCATGTTGATACGTTTCTCTAGTGTAAGTGCAATGACAAATACATGTATGTGCCAGTCCACCTTACTAACCATTGAGTCATGTGCTTCAGGAAGCTGTCCAGCTGGGAAGCTTTATATATGTTCACCAGAGTGACTTACAGGCTGGGGTCTGGCTAGTCCAGCAATGGCTGTCTTCCAGTGGAAAGTCTAAGAATCTAGTGTTGTTCAGTCCATTGGGCTGGATATCAGCTGGTCTTCAACATACATCAGAATGCCCAAAAAGTAGGCTTTAATACCAGTGAAGGAATACTGTCGCTCCAGCCCCAAGTGTCTTCTGTTTCCTTCTGGACTGTCAGCCCACAGTATACAGAATGTTACCCCTGGCTCTTCACTGCACACATACCCAGCCCACTGTTCCCAAGTTCCAGAATCATTAAACAGCAAAACAAACCCACAGAAAACATTCATGGTCTGTCAGTGGTGTGAATAATTCAGGGAAAGCCCTAGCCGTAGTACTGATGCCTGTGCGGGTTCTCCCGGGTCCTCCTCCTCCTGTTGGCAGTCTTTGTCCCAGTGCCGCACTTCCCAGACTTCCAGACCCATGAGCCCCGATGAAACATGCAGGGACAGTAAGTTACCCGATAGATTTGCTACATTTTGGCTGGAAATCCATGATTAGCTTGGGCATCTGACTATTCAATAAAGCTATCTTTTGTAATGATCACTATTATGTCAGGGTGACCTTTCTGTTTCTATTCCCTGGGACTTCCCCCAACGTGTTTTTTTTTTCTAAAAGGAAAGTTTGATGAGTGCCTATATATGTGTGTGTATGTATGTGTATATATATGTATATACACATATGTATGTATGTATGTATACCGCATATTGCATGGCCAGAAGAGGGCATCAGATCCCCTGGAACAGGCATTACGAACAGTTATGAGCCACCATCTAGATGCTGAGAACTGAACCAGGGTCCTGTGCAGTAGCAGTATGTACTTAATGGTTGAGCCATCTCTTCAGGCTCCTCCACTCCCTACCAGGCTGAGACAAAAGTTTCTATTAACTTTCTATACCAAGTTGCTTCCTTCCTTTAAAAAATTACATTTATTCATTTGTGGGACTGGTAGGGGTGGTGGATCAGGGAGCATACATGTAACTCAAAGGACAGCTGCTGGGCATAGGTTCTGCTCCCCATGATGAGCCTGGGGAATCAGTGGCCCACCATGCCTTTACCACCGAACCATCTCTTCAGCCCTTGCTTCCTTCTTTGCATCATTTCTTAGTAATTGTCATTAACCCTTCTAGAAAATGTCAGTCACCCACCCTGTGACACTACCCAGAAATCTCTCCTTTACCTGCCTCCAGTTCTTACAGTCCCTGTGTCTGCTTGGCCTTCTCTGTCCCCTCCTCACTCGTCCATTTCCAGAGGTTTACTCCTCTTGGCCTCTCTTGGCAACTTTCTCCTTCTTGTGCTTCTCTTAAGTCAGAAGAACAGACGTAGGGAATAGTTGAGAGTGGTCTGAGCAGGGGGACCTGCTGCTTGGTATTATACATGCTCGGAAATGACTAGACTTTGCAACTGTGTATTTATAAAATTTTAATGAAAGTGAATCAATATATAGCTTTTTTCATTTTTATTACATGATTTATTTATTGTATGTGTTTACACATTTGCCACTTTACACATGTGGAGATTAGAGGACAGCCTATACCCGTGGAAGTCTCCAGCCGAAGTTTTGGGGGGTCTAACTCATCAGGTGTGGTGGCAAATGCTTTTACCCACTTAGCTGTCTCCAATTTGTAACTCTTGATGTTTCCAGATGGTTTCATAAAGAAACCACTAAGACATCCCGTATCCCCGCTAAGACCCACCACAAATGCTGTTGCCTGGATGGTTTCAGCGTAACCATAGCTGGGCAGCCTATACCCATGTGTTCCCCTGCTCCCACGCAGACTTTGATGACGTCAGACTTTCCCTGTCTGGATTTCGGTTCTGGGCAGGACATTGTAGATGCCCTGGCTGGGTGAGACCAGCTGCCTAGAACTGCCTTGCTCATACTGAGTACGGATGGACAACCTGAATGGATCTGAGCTCATTTTCTGCCTTGGGTTTTCCCACAGCAGTCCAAGCTGTCTGCTGAAGAAAGTCCAGAAAAGTTAGGAACCTCCCAGCTGCATCAACGGAAAGTCATTTCCTTGAATAAACAGATTCTGCAGAAGACCAAACATCTAGAAGAGGTGAGTGTTTTTAGAATTCCACTCGAGTTAATGAAACTTCTTCCAAGGGGAAGAATCAGAAGATGAATGAAGAGCCTTGTGGTAGACTGGTTAAAGGGGGCACTGGCTCAGGCACACTGCAGCCTTCAGTGCTGTTTAGCTGCATGCATTTTTGTAAGTAAAGTTATGTGGATGATGTGTGCATGTGTGGGTGTTTGCGAGTATGTGGGGGTACTTAGTGTACATACCTGTGCCTGATGGGTGTGCAGGAGCTAGAGACTGTTGTTGGTGTCTTCCTTAATCACTGTCCACTTAATTTACTAAGGCAAGGTCTCTCTGAACCAGCTTGGCTTGTCTCGCTAGCTAAATTGCCAGGGATATCCCTTGTCTCTGCCTCCTAAGTGCTGGAATTAGAGGCAAGTTGCCACGCTCACCTAGCTTTTCACATTGACCCCGGTGACCCAGTCTTCAGTCTTCAGGACTGCATGGTAGGCACTTTGTTCACTAGCCCTCTCCCCATCCACATGAGTTAAGTTTCACTGGAACAGCTAAACACATTTGCTCTCCTGTTTTTCTGTGACTGCTTTCAAGCTACTATAACAGCATTGAGTAGTTGTGGTGGGGACCAAACAACACACAAAGCCTAAACTGTATACTGCCTGGTCTCTTATAGGTAAAGTTTATCAACCCCTGTCACGGAAAATGCAGGGCAAGGCAGGAGAGATGGCAGCTCTCAAGAGCTCTCGTTGCTCTTGAAGAGGACATGAGTTCTGGTTCCCAGCACCCACATTTGCAGCCCACAGCTGGCTGTAACTACAGATTTTTTTTTGAGACAAGTTCTCTGTATATCTTTGTCCTGGAATAACTCTGTAGACCAGGCTGTCCTTGAACTCTCAGAGATCCTTCAGTCTCTGCCTCCCCATTGGGATTAAAGGCGTGTGCTACCACACCTTGAAGTCACAGAGTTGAACTCCGAGGTCAATCTACCTCTGCCTTCCAAGTATTGGGATTAAAGGTGTGAACCACCACACCCAACTACTCTGTTTCTTTCTTTCTTTTTTACTTTTAAGAACTTTAACCTTTAGCCTACATAGATTTTTTTTAACACATAGTAAACCATTTAGACATTTTCTTCTACTTTGAATCTTTCTTTTACTGTATATGTCTCTTTTGTGACCACAAGAGTCTTTAATTTACTGAGCAACATGGGTAGGATTAAAGCTGTGTCTTTGGCAGCTGGATCCAGCCCACTCCTTAGCTTTCCAACCTCATGGCGGAGGTACCGGCTGTAGCCATTTTTATTGCCACAACTCTATGGCGTTTCAAGGTCCCTGCCAGCAAGCAAGCTGCAGCACTGCACTCAGAAAACACACTCAAACACTCTGTAGTCAGATTGCCTGCCTGAAAGAGTCAGAGTTTGCCCTGGCAGGACAGACCAGAACACCAGCATTTTGAAACAGCCACCAGGTCAGACATGCTGAATCTTTCCCGGTAAGACTGGTGCTACACAGATTACTAAATATGGGTTAGGCAAGATAAGTCACCACCTCGTGGTTCTACACACATTAATAGAAATGGGCCAAGCAGTGTTTATATGAATACAGTTTGTGTGTTGTTATTTTGGGGCATAAGCTAGCCAAGCGGCCGGGAGCTAGGTGGCAGGAACGCTGCCCGTAGCTCCTACTACAGAGGTCTGCGTGGAGATGTTGAGGGACCAGGTGGAGGCTTAGGAAGCAACATAAGCAAAGATGAAGGGAGGAAGAGTTGGCCAGCTCCTTCCTGTCTGATGGTTGAGGAGTCTTGAGTGAGGTGTGCAGTGGGCAGACCCATAACGGAGCACCTTCCAGGTCCATGTTAGGACTGTGGAAGCCACAGAGGACTGCAGCAGGGTCGTGGCATGCCACTGCCTGTTGGTGTGTATGATGTGGGATATGGGCAGCAGGCTCAGGGAGTCCCAGACCTTCAGAAGACGGTGCAGTAGGTGAGCTGGTGATGGCAGGAGTGGAAGAAACAAACCATTGTTTCCCGTTTATTTCTGAGAGCAGTGCACATATGTCATGGAAGCCAGTAGACAGTTGGCTGGGTTCAGTTCTTCCCATCTACCAAATGGGTCCTGAGGACTGAACTTGGGTCATCAGACTTGGTGGCCAGCAGTTTACAACCTAAGCTGTTCCACCAGTCCCAAATGATCTTTTTAAGAGAGCTATTGGTCATTTATAGGTCTTGGTGACAGGTGGGACTGTTTTGGAAGACCTTCATTTATTCTCCTAGGAAAGCAGACCATAAAGAAGGCAGGGAGTGACTTAGGGACAGTCTTTGGATGATAAAAGTCTGCATGCCTGCTGGGGACACGGCTCAGTTGGTAAAGGGCTGGGTGCAAGCATGACACCCCAAGCTCAACTCCCCAAGACCCATTTGGAAAGCCTGGCCTTCAGTTTATAATCCTAGGAATGGGGAGGTCTGTGGGTGGAATTCAGTGGAAGACTCCATGTTATTCCACAGGTTAACTCCCTAGCACCAAAATAAGTAAACATAGAACTGTTTTAAAAATAAAATGAAAGTCCTGCAGTTTAAATGTTTCAGTCTTTCTGGTCTTTACCTCCTCACTGTAAAAGGAGGATTCCATCACTGCCTGGACTGAGAAAGGGATTCCATTCAAGCAAATGTCCTTTCTCTCTCACAGCTGCAAACGAATCACACCAGCCTCCAGGCCAAGTACAGTGACATGAAGAAGACACTGACAGAGGTAAGCATCTGTCCCCTCCTTCCTTACTGTGACCTCAGGGCCCACAGCTTCCTCTCCCGGGTCAGATCACAGCAGTGTGGATAAACTGATGGTGTGGGTCAAGCACCACCATGAAACTCCCCTCCCCTGCTGTGGACCAGACTGTGAGGCTGGCTTCCTGCCACCGCAGCTGATGAGACAGCGTTCCTCCGGCAGCACTGGACAGACATGGCCATGCCGGGCTCTCTCATGATGCAGACCTAATCTGCATTTCTACGAAGCCTGCCCTTCCAGGTAGACTAATGTGATGAATGCAGGCTGCTTTTGCCACTTCAGTGAAGTGGAAGGTGGCAGACAGGTGGTGACAGCAATGACAGACACCCTTGGAGACAACCATACAGCCACCCCAGGAAAGCCAGAACCTAACTGGCTACCGCATCAGTGGCGTGGGCTACCAGCTGTAATCTCTCTGGTTCGCAATCCAGTTCCCTAGATGGAAGCCCAGTTCCTTTTTAGATGAATACTGTCTTCCTAGGTCCCTGGTATAACGTGTATATTTCTTTATAGTTGTTTTTTAGTCGGGTCCACTTGTAAGCTGATCCACCATGTTTGTCTGTCTTCAGATGTTTGAGGACTCTTGGTTATACATTCATCTGGTTTAAATTTCCTCTCACCAATGCTATGTACATGCCACAGCTACTTGGCTTGTTACTGTGACAGAACCCATGACAAGAAGTAGCTTAAGGAGGGGAAGGCTTTAGTCTGGCTCGCAGCTGAAGTACGCAGTCTTTCATGGTGGAGAAGGCAAAGCAGCAGGAACCTGAAGCAGCTGGCCCCAGCACACAGAGTCAGGAAGCAGACAGATGAATGCCAGCGCCTAGCTCATGTTCTCCTTTTCTGCAGTTTAGACGCCAGCCCAGGAGGTGGCGCCTCCCACTTGTCGGGTAGACTTTCCTAGAGGCTAGACTGCCCTGGCTGATCTGTCACAGGTGTGCCCAGAGCCTGTCTCTGGTGGCTCTAGATCCTGTCAAGCTGACAGTATGAACTCACAGCAGCTCGCTTCCACTGTTTTTCTGGACGGGTGCTGCCTTCTCTGTGGTAAATCAGCTCGTGGCAACAGACACTCAGAGCTGGGGAGCTGCCCGTTCTCTTTGCTCTTGCCAGCCATCTGGGGCCCTCAGATGCTCTCCTGTGTAACTGAGTCAGGCTTCATTGCTTTGTCAACCTCTCTCTTCTGATCCAGGCCTCAGCCCCACAAGCCATTCTTGTCACCCACGCTGGTTAGTTCTCCATAGCTGTCTTCTGTCTGTTCCCATCTGCCAACCCTCTGTCTTGTCCCATGAGTTAGCCTACTTCCGTGTTGCGGCATCATAGCCTGGATTGTTTCGAGACTTGAGGTGAGAAGGGTTTGATCTGACACTGCCATTTTCAGCTAGGAAACTTTGAAACTTGTTTTGTTTTGTTTTGAATACATCACATGCTCACATGGTTCAGAAATTTGCAAAACACAAAATGTGAACTCCTGTAACGCGCCATCTCTCCACCCACTCCAGGGTGGTGATTACAGCCAGGATCTTCTGAGTGTAAAGGACTCTTTTATGGTTACATAGCAATTATATTCTGCATGCTTGTGCACATTTCCTCTGAAAAATGTCTATGTATGGGGTGGAGGGGGGCTGGTCTGGTAAGCGTGCCACAGCGCATGTGTGGAGGTCAGAGGATAACTTGTGGAAGTTGGTTCTCTTCAACCATGCAGAGTCCAGGAACTGAACTCAGATTTCGAGGAGTGGCAGCAAGTGCCGCTCGTGAGCCATGTCATCAGCCCATGTGTAAATATTTCTTCAGGTGCTTGGGAGTTCACTGTGTTCATGACGTTAGACCTCATTTTCTAGATCATTGTAAAAGATATAGTAAAAACAATAACAGTAGATGGGTTGGGGAGATGGCTCAGTGGGTAAAGTGCTCGCTGTGTGAGCATAAGGACCTCTGTTCAGGACCTGATTATCCTCATAGCAGCCTGGCATAGTGGTGGCACTTGTAAGCCCAGCCCTGAAACACGAAGCTGATGGATCCCAGTGGCTCACCGGCCGAGTAGGCTAGCAGTTCCTTGACTTTTTCTTTCAGTGACAGATCAGGTCTTAAAAGATAAGGATGAAGAAGCAAAAATTGAAGAACTTCGGGACCTGAGCCTCTACCTCCACATACACGTCTTGCACTAGCAAGTGCTCGCTCACATGACACACACAAAAGTATATTTCTGTGCATTAAAATCTGTGTTTTCTTAAAGACTTTTCCATTTGCTAAATCAAAAGAAGGTAAAATATTGGTTTTAGAGTTTCTATTGCTGCAGCAAAACACCATGACCAAAAAGCAAGTCAGGGAGGAAAGGGTTTGTTGAGCTCAAGTTTCCACCTCACAGCTCATCATCACAGGAAGTCAGGACAGGAACACAAGCCAGGCAGGAACCTGGAGGCGGGAGCTGATGCAGGGACCATAGGGTCAATAGGATGATGCTTACTGGCTCACTTCCCATGACTTGCTCAGCCTGCTTTCTTATAGAACCCAGGGCCAGCAGCCCAGGGATGGCCCTACCCACAATGGGCTGGGTCCTCCCCCATTAATCACTAATTAAGAACATGCCTTACAGTTGGGTCTTATGGAGGCATTTTCTAAACTGAGGCCTTTCAGATGACTCTAGTTTGTGTCAAGTTGACATAAACCAGGAATATAGCATTCAAGAGGCTGGGAAGCTTTAACCCTACCATGACAGTGCTGATCTGATAGTTTCTCTCGCTTTCTTTCCCTCCCTCTCTCCCCTCCCCTCCTCCTCCTCTGTACCACCTTGGGCTTTCCCACCTCTCCTGCTGTACTGTGAAGTCTTCCTCAGTGTTTCCATAGCCAGTGCAACATTTAGCAAATTATGGTTCTGACCTCGCTCCTGCTTCTCCCCCTCCATCCCATCTGTCTGACCCATCTGTTTTTCTCAGTGCACAACCAAAACCAGTGGTTCAGTCGTCTATCCCAAGTGACCAAGTGAGCCAGGGATGGGGCTGGGTCATGGAGCATACCTTTTTTTTTTCTTTTAAGTCTCTGTAGCCAATGATGCCTCTGTTCTTTCTTGCAGCTGAAGAATCATGGTGAGAAGCTAGACAAAGAACAGGCAGCCCTGGAGAAATTAGAAGCCAAAGCCGACCCAAGGTAAGGGGTTTCGCAGGTGCTATTAGCCCTTTGACGAAATTGACTGCAGGGTCTGAGGCTTGATTTATCTGATTAAGGGACAGAATAGCCAGAGGTCATGGGCTGGGGCTCCACTTCTGTTCAGATAATGTCACATGACCATCCAGAAGGGACCAGCAGTCACCCTGATGCTCGCTGAAATTCTTGGACCACACTGAGTCACCCACCTTCCCTTAGCTCTCCTTCTGATCTAAGCAGTGGTGTTCTGGTTTTAAAAACAGTGAAACAGAACTGGGGGCTTAGTGGCTAAAGTTCTTGCTTTTTAAGCATGAGAACCTAAGTTTGATGTCTCTCATCCAATCTGAAAAGGCTGGGTATGGTGGTACATGCTTGTTATCCTAGAGCCAGGGAGGTAGAAACAAGGTCCCTGGCACTTGCTGGGTCAGCCAGTCTAAACTACCTGGCCAGTCTCAGGCCAGTGAGAGACCCTGTCTCAAAACACAAGGAGGAAAAGGTGCTGAGATACCTCTGTGGGGCAAAGTGCTTACTGTGCAGCCTGACGACCTGAGTTCAGTTCCTGGAGCCACGTGGTAGAAGGAGACTCCCACACCTGCTGCACAAGCATGCTCCTCACACATACTAAATAAATATAATACAATAGGTTTTAGTTTAAAAAAACAAAACAAAACGGGCTAGCACCTGAAGAAGAACATTTGCGACTGTCCCTGGCCTCCACATGAATGTACACATGTATGCACGCACACACACACAGAGTGTTTACCCTGAGCACAACTGAATAAATGTGTACCACTGAAGCTCATTGACATCTCCAGAATTGACCTTCACATTCCAGAGTCCTGTCCTAGGTGTTTTGTCTCCTCCTAGGCTTGAGGGTCCAAATGCATAGTCAGAAATCACGACCGCTTGTGGCTCTCCAGTCACACCCTTGGGGAAAACAGAGGAACGTAAGAAGGAGCGCCTTGTAGTCTTGATGTGGCTTTATCCTCAGTTTGTAAAAGCAGATGGTAATGGCCTGCCCTGTGCCCTTGGCCTTTCCTCCTCAGCATTCTCCAGAGCCTGAGAGCCCTCGTAGCCATGAATGAGAATCTGAAAAGCCAGGAGCAGGAGTTTAAGGCACACTGCCGGGTAAGTGCTGTGTGGCATGGGTGGACAGGCAGAGCTCTGCCCAGGCGCTTGGCTTCCCTCCCCTGTGCTCTGGGGCCTGCTAGCCAGGGCAGTGCAGTGTAAGCTGCCTCAGGCTGAGGAGGTGACTCTATGGGGAAGGTGCTTTCTGCTCTTGCAAGCCCAGGAGAAAGAGCTCTTTCCCAGGAAGGGACGAGCTTGCCAGTGAGAGCAGAGCGCCTGGTTCCCTGTTGGCTTTTGTCCTGGTGCACACTAGTGAAAGTGAAGATGAAACATCGCCATTGAATACTTAAACTGGGCAGGGAAGATGGCTCAGCAGATAATGGTGCTTGCCACCAAGCCTGACAACCTGAGCTCAGTCCCTGGGATGCTCACTGTGGAAGAAAAAAAAAGTTATCCTGTAGGTCTGACCTCTACACATTTGCTGTGGTGCACATATGAGCATGAGTGCACACATGCAAATACACACCAGTTGCATGCATGTGTCCACACACGTGCACACAAACACAAACGTAAAAACAAACCACATATGATGAAGTTAACGGTTACCTTCAGTCATTAGCTTATCTGAGCTTTGTAAAGGTTCACCTTGCTTTTCCAGGAGGAGATGGCTCGTCTGCAGCAGGAAATTGAGACCCTGAAAGCTGAGAGAACACCAGGCGACAAGGTAAAGGCTTCAGTTAACCCTCGGTACCATCAGCTGCTTTCTGGCTGGGAAGATTGTAGCAATTTGGTGCCGTGACTCTTCCTGGGGAGACATGAAGACAGTCATTCACTCCAGCCAGAAAGGGCACTGCCAGGCCCTCCTTCTGTCTAAATCCAGTTTGGTGAACCAAAAGTATGTTTATTGGGGTTAGTTAGAGGGGGTTGGGTGTCACAGTCAGCTGCACAAAGACCTGCAGCGGTGCCGAGAGACCCACTTCAGTCAGTAGCTCACCTCTCACACGGCTTGAGGAGGGGAGGCTCTCATGAGCCTCTCTCTTCCTGCATGATGGGCTGTTAAAAGGTCTGATCATGTGAGGGTCTTATGCTGCCCAGCCCTGCTACTCTGTTTAAAGATGGCAACAGCTATATCAAGGCCGGAGTAGATGGCCATGCCCCTAGCACCAACCATTAATCATATTCCCAAAGGACTGCCAACTTCCTGAGCTGGGTCTCTGAATGTACAGTCCCCAGGGTTGGTGAGAGCACCTGCTGCTCTTGCAGGGCACGCATTCACTTCCTAGTATGCACACAGCGACTCAGCCTTCTCTAACTCCAGTTCTGGTGTCTGATGATCTAGGTGGTGCACAGCATACGATGTGGGTGAAACCACTCATACACATAAAATATAAATATTTCCTGTTTTAAGAAAAGGCCACACATGGCTGAAAGAGCGGATAGCCCTATCATTGTAGTGGATGGTGTTAGGAAAAAAATCCTAACACGGCCAGCGCAAAGAAATCCAATTAGGTCAAATTAAATCAAATTAAATGCCCATGTTTTATTAAGTAGCAGTGCTCTCGGCTGGCCGAGAACATGGCAGGGGAGACAGAAAAGGGGTGAACACATGCAAACCTGGAACCACATGTTCCTTCTCTGTGAGCCCGCTTAAATACCCTGTGGAGTGGTCCTGACCCTCCCTCACGGAGGGGTCAAGACCTGGCATGTTGGGATTTAGAGTCCAGAGCAAGGCAACTCCCAGGCCAGGGGGCTGGGATGGATGCCAGGGACTGGGGTTATGCTCCCAATTTAACAGATGGAGATGGGGATTTGTGGTGCTTTCTAACTGTCGGCCTACTTCCAGGTCCAGTGTACAACTCTGTCTCAAGAGAATAAGGCAGAGAAATAGAGCAGAACACTGGACGCCTTCCTCCAGCCTCTACACACGAGTATACCTTAACACATATCACACTCAACACACGAGTATACCTTAACACACACCGCACTATTCACACGAGTATACTTTAACACACACCGCACTAGTCACATGAGTATACCTTAACACACACCACACTCAATACAAATTGTATTTCTCAACTTCTCCTGTAATTTTCTTGGATTTTTTTGATTTGGTTTGGTTTTTCTCAAGACAGAATTTTCTCTGTGTAACAGTCCTGGGACTTGCTCTGTAGAACAGGCTGGCCTTGAACTCAGAGATCTGCCTTTCTTTGCCTCCTGAGTGCTGCGATTACTCCCACCAATTTCCTTAGGTCTTATTCAAGTGATTCCTTCAGCCAAAGGTCCGAAAACTCTGATCCCTCCCTTCATAACAAATGTCTGAGCTCCATTTCCCACTTAGCCTGTCTCTTTAAATTTTCTCCACTTTGCCTTGAGTAGCTGGGGTTACGGCCTGGGCCATCAGACCCTGTGGATCTCTTGGATTTTGATTTTTCTGACCACACTTCATTCAAAGCCTGCCTTCTCCCCAGATGTGGGCTGGTCATGGCCCTGGAGCCCACTCACTGAACCTGCCCTGCCCTTGTAGCAGGGGGAATGGGAAGGTCAGGGAAGGAAACATCCTGCCCAAGCCCCCAGCACTGATGTTGCTGATGCTCTTCCAGCTGCCCCACCACCATGCCCAGCACTCTCCAGTGGACACTAGACCATGGAGAAGTGCTGCCCCTAGCCAGAGAGACCCTGGCCTTAGAGCGGTGGTGTCATTTCCGCCAGAGGTGCCCACCTCTGTGAGGGAGAGGAGGAGTGAACAGCAGCGGTAGGCATGCAGCCCAGGCTGGCCTCCGGTACTTCCCCAGCGCTGAGCCTCCGGCATTGTCAGTTCCTCTGGCCCCTGAATTGGCAGAGATCACATTTTTATCTCATTACCTCCTATCAGAGGGATTCTTCTATGGAAAGTGAACCACAGGAGACTGGGGAGCTGGCTCAGAGGATAAGCTGTTTGCTGTGCAAGCACAAAGACTCCAGTTTGGATTCCATCACCCTTGTAGGAGCCAGGCAGTAAGGCGGTGGATACTGAAGGACCCCTGAAGCTCGCTGGCCAGCTGGTTAGCCAAACTGTTTAAGTTCCAGGTTCAGTGAAGAGACTGAGGCTCAAGAAAATAAGGCGAGGTGGTTCATCAGGTGAGAGTGCTTACCAACAAGCCTGATGACCACAGTAGAGAGGAAGAACAGCAAGCTGTCCTCTGACGTAAACACACACAAACGAGAATATACGTACATTTGATACATAAATAAATATAATGGTTTTTCTTTAAGTAAATAAGGTAGAGAGTGATCGAGGAAGGCACCAACATCCAGCCCACACTACAGTGGAGCTTGTTGGAGTGTACCTGACAAACGTCAGAGAACAGTCTAAAATCTGGGTTTCTCAGACAGTCTGACTACTCTTCAGAAAAACGAGGTCATTTCAGCTCCATGGTCGCCCCTCCCGGCTCCTGTCTGAAGCCTAGACACTCAGCATCTCTCTGCTGCTCACTGAGCAGAGGTGATGACCCTGTTTTCATCCTTTCAGACTTCCTCCAGTGGAGAGCCACAGAGTGCCACGACCTCCACCATGATTCACAATGTAAGTATCTCCTCCTCCGTGGCCCACCATTGTCCTGAGAGATGGGTCAGCCTCCTTCCTGCTCTTGTCCTGACAGCTTTCCCGGCCTCCTGTCTAGTCTGTACAGCCACCTTCTCCGCTGCTGCCCTCCGGGGGCATGGTACCATATGAGACCTTTCATTCCTGAGGTGAAAGAGGCTTGCATCAGCCACATAAGCACTGAGGGGCGAGAGAGTGGGGCTGAGGGGAAAGTGCCTTCTGTGCTGCTGTATTGTAGCAGACCACCGCTCCAGCTGCCGAACTGGCTGTGCGTCAGGGGATCCGACGTGCAGCTCAACACAGTTAATCTTACTTACAATATTATCAGGGGATTTTTTTGGTAACTTGATTGCACATTTTCCAAGCATGAATGTTGTAAGTGATGACATTGTGTCGCATGTATTATAAATGAATATCCATGACTGTATTCCAGTACAACTCTAGTCAGGCATGGTTCAAAGGTATAGGCTTTCCGTAGCCTGTTCTAGTCTACTGAACCTTGTTATGAGTTAAAACAATACTTGTCACATGTAAGGAGAAAGAAAGAGGACCAGGTCAGAAGCAGGGCCCTCCTCCAAGCAGGACTGTTAGGGTGTTTCTTCATAACCTGTTAGGACATGGGACTCCTACAGCTATATGTTAGATGTCACCTTTAGCTGAGCCCTGTCCAAGAAACTGCTTGTGCTGTGAGTGTTCATGTGTGCATGCGTGCCCCTTCTGTAGTTTTCTCTGGGACAACAGACTGTGCAGCTGCTTTTCCCTGTCTAGGTTCAATGTGGAGCCACACCTGTGCATTAACTCTGTCCCAGAGAACTCTGTGTAATGTTGAAAATGTTCGCATCAGCGTCTTCCCACACACAGTGCATGCCTATGGAAACTGGGGGACTGAGGTTTTCCTTATTTTAATTGACACAAGTTTAAACAGACATGTAGGGTTAGTGGTTCTACCATTTTGGATGCCTCAGGTCCAGGCAGAAACATAATCAGAAAACCATTGTTAGCTGAAAACCCAGAGGCGTAGGACAAAGACTCTTTTTTTTTTTTTGGTTTTTTGAGACAGGGTTTCTCTGTGGTTTTGGAGCCTATCCTGGAACTAGCTCTTGTAGACCAGGCTGGTCTCGAACTCACAGAGATCCGCCTGCCTCTGCCTCCCAAGTGCTGGGATTAAAGGCGTGCGCCACCACCGCCCGGCAGGACAAAGACTCTTAAGGTAGTGTGTGGTCTTTCTTTTGTTGACGATGTTCCTGGTTATGGGGCGGGGGCTGCAGGAGTCGTTAGGAGGTACTCAGTTAAGAGCATTGGATTTAGGGCTGCTGAGTACAGTACTTGCCTTGCAAGCCTGATGCCATGAGTTCAATCCCCAGAACCCACAGAAGGTGGAAGGGGAGAACCAACTCCACTGAGTTGCCTTCTGACCTCCACATTTATGCTCCCCTCCCCTCCCCCCCCCCCCGGTAATAATAAATACTTTTTTCCTTCTGAAAAGAACATTGAATTCATCCGGGATGCTGACAGAAGAAAAGGTGTTAGGAGACAGTGTGAAAGTGTCTCATGGGTGGCCATTAAACTTGGCCATCTGAGAGAAGGAACTTGAGGCTCCGTCAGGGAATGGAAGCTCCAATCTAGATAACTTGCCTGTTATCACTCTTAGGAGGACCTGGACAGACGGTACAACATGGAGAAAGAGAAGCTGTACAAGATCCGCTTGTTGCAGGTGGGTGTCCAAGACCAGCATGCACAGATATGCCTGGCTGACAGGGGTGTCCTGTGGCTGAGTGGGAGGCAAAGGTGTGTGAGAGCTCGAGAGGCCAGGCTCTGGTCTGAGCTGTTGCCAACAGTGTCACGGGCGACTTCACAGGGCTGTCGCTTTCAGCATTGCTCTCTGGAGTTGAACTTCACCTTACAGAGCAGACATGGTTAGCCTCATACACTGTATGGAGAAAATGAGTTCAGGGGGGCGGAGAGATGGTTAAGAAGTTAAGAACACTGCTCTTGTGGAGGACCCCATATCAGTTGCCTCATAACCACCTGAAGCTCCAACTCCAGGGGATCTGGCGCGCACACTCACGTGCACACACACCATACAAACACACACAACTGCATATCAGTAAAAAGGAAAATAAGGAGGGGGCGCTGAAGAGATGGCCCAGCAGTTAAGAGTACTGGCTGCTCTTTCAGATGACTCTGGTTCAATTCCCAGCACCCACGTGGCTGCTCACATCTTCTGCTCCAGTTCTGAGGACCCACATGGCACATAGGCATACACACACATATAGGCAAAACACCCATACACATAAAATGATAAAAAAAAATTAAATCGGTTTTTTAAAATGCTTCAAGTATGCTATTTTTCCAAAGGCAAGCCTTGCATAGGTCCCCAAGGCAGGATTCAAGTTCAGGTCTACTTAATAACTGGGAATCTGAGAGAGTAGTGTAACATATGGGGTGGGGAGGTTGGAGAGCCAGCTCCAAACCTAGCCACAGCTGACACTGTATTTCTAAGCCCTTTATATTGCCAGTGCCTGGCTCACGGGGATTCAAACCCACAGACGACCCTTGGCCTTGTGTCCCTGTTGGTTTGGACACTTTTCTTTCCTTTGGGAGGAGAAAGCCAAGCTTTGGGAGGAATGGCCAGGGAGCTTCAAGGGCCTGTGTGGGGTTATTCCCATCCTGTTCTGTGAGATGTTTGGTTAACTTCAGAGTGGTTGAATATGTCCTTGATACAAGAGTACTATTCTCTTTTTTAGTTTTTGAGAGAGAATCTTCTAGCTCAGACTGCCTTAAACTCTGTGTCTCGTCACAGCTGGCCTTAAACTTCTGATAATCCTGCCTCCATCTCCCAAGTGCTGGGGTTATAGATATGCACCGCCATGCATGACTACCTTTCAAATATTTAATAATGGCTTCTCAGCCTTCAGCAAGACCAAGTGCAAATATTTAAAGATACATAGAATTAATACAATATGTGCCCTGATGCTGTTTGGAGACCCTGAGTGGCTACTTCGTACTTTTTCAGCCTTGCATTGGGTCCTAATAACAAGAGCTGAGATGACCTGCCCTCTGGGAACTGGTTATTTGAAGACCAAGATCTACTCATATGTGCCAAAGTACAGGCTGTTTATGTGGGCAGTGCCACCTAAACTACTAAGACAAGGCTGGGGCCAAACTTGAAGAGAACTTAAGGAAGCCAGTAGCTTGCTGAGGGCTTGTCTGGGTAGAGGCAGCAAGATCTGTGAATGGAGATGCCAGGGGAAGGTGAGGTGCTCTATCTGATGGAATCTAGTGATGCCTGGATGCAAGGGGGTCAAGGCTGATGCTCAGGTGTCTGACCCAAAGGTATAGACACACGAAACTCATTGAGAATGGGCATAAAGGGAAGGGATTCAGGCGGCAGTCTGAAGACAAGTGTCAGTAAAGTCCCTGCTGGGTGGGGAGTGGGGTTCGCTGGAAGTCAGCTCCTTGGTTTAAAAAGTACTTGCCTTACAAGTGTGTAGACCAGAGATCAAATTCCTGGAAGCCACATAAATCCCATTTGAACATAGTGGCCCACCTGTAATAACACTTCAGAGGGAGACAGAAGATCCCCAGAGCAAGCTGGTTAGCAAAACTCGTCCTGTCTGAGCTCTGGGTGTGATCGAGACACCCTGCCTCAATGGATAGAGTGGAAGAATGACAGGATGATCCCTGCCATTGACTTTAGGTCTTTATGTGCGTGTGCATATATGTGCACAAGCACAAACACCACATGTATACACCATGCACACACGAAAAAGTGAAGGGGCCAGTAATCCACCAGGTAGCATTGTGGGAAGCATGGTCTGCATCAGCTCCAACTCCGAAGCGTTTGGGCTGGAGAACTCGTTCCTCAGTGTGCGGTTGCTAACTAAGGCTGTGGAAGTGTGGGCAAGACTCAAGACCAAACCCTCGTGAGCAAGTAGAGCAAGAACAAGAGAGAGGGGTGCGAGAGGAACCACGGGCAGCTCACAAAGGCTGGGCATTGGGTTGCCATGTCCATCTTCGGTATGATAGCTTTTGCTTCATCTTATTATATTTTATTTTATCGTGTTTGGTTGTTATTCTGTTCTTTTCTAATGAGAGAAAGGAAGTAGATCCATAGGGCAGAAAGGTGGGGAGGAACAGGGAGGAGTAGAGGGAGACGAAACTATAATCAGGGTATATTGTATGAGAAAAGAATATATTTTCAATAAAAGGAAAAAAGAGAAAAAGAAAACATATATATGGGAAACAGTTCAGGACTGGAGGCGCTAGCAGCTCAGACTCCTCCATTCATTGTGCCCCAGAACTCTGAAGTGGCACTAAAGTCGGGCGAGACCTCCCCTAGCTAGACACAAGACACACGCTGCTACAGGTCAAAGTAATGATCCCGCCAAAGTCCCCTTGGTGAAGCCGTGAGTTTTTATTGGGGTTACTTACAGAAGTGATGGCGAGGGGTATCTTATAAGGAGCAGGGATGACTACTCAAAAAGCCCTGCCTAACACAAGCGACAACTCACGAAAGCTGCAGCCCTGGAGCCTGCCCCATTTGCAGACAGCTGGACAGCGGGCATCTCCTTTACGTCTTTCCTAGGCGTCATGGCTAGTCAGGCATGCCTGGCTGTCAGAGTGATACAAAGAGAAGAAGGCAAGAGGCTGGTGTGGCTCAGGAAAAGAGTTTTTTAAAGTGAAGGGCTTGAGCAGATTTGACTGTTGAACAGCCAGTGTATCCATAGGCACCCACATACACGCAGAACATTCTAGAAGTAAAGGCACAATGAAAAGGTGCCATGCGTGCATGTGTGAGATGGCTCCTACAGTAAAGACGCTTGCCACCAAACTTGGTGACGTGTATGCTGTGTCGGGGTCTGGGGGTGGCTTCATTTCTTCTGCCTTTTAACAAGTTAGCAGTAGAGACGTGTTGCTGGAAATCCTGGGGAGTCCAATAGAGACATCATACAATGCTCGGGACATCGGGGGTTTCCTCCTGGAGTTCTTGGTTTCATTAATAAAAGAATTAAGAACAAACTCAAACAGAAGCTCAAGAGCAACTTGTTAAATAGAGTTTAGAAGGAAAACCCCAAGGCAGGCAGGCTGTGGATCTTAGGGGGAAGGAGAATGAAGGTAACCCTGGAAGTCAGTCACCCAGAAGGTACAGGAGCTTTAGAAAGACAAAACCCAGTCTCATTAGTTAGTCATTTTAAAAATATGGTTAGACTCTTGCAAGCATTTGAAAGAAAAGGACAGAGGAAAGATAAAGGAATAGTTACGCCCTTCTGAATCTGGACTCAGGAAGACAGGCAGGCAGGCCCAGCCAGGCTTGGTGGTGGTTCATAGGGACCGCATTAGGAAGCAGGAATTCTGGGAAGGAAAGTTACTTTGACATAGGGATAGTCTTTTGGCCTGGTCCCTGCCCTGCCCTACTGGACTAACCAACCCTTCAGGGAGGAGACAAGGGCATGTCTCCACCTAGGGGTATGTTCCATCCTTTACAACCTAAATTCTATCACCAGGACTCATGGTGGAAGGACAGGACTTCCACAAATTGTCCTCTGAATTCCACCCCTACCATGGCACGTGTATAATAGATAGATAGATAGATAGATAGATAGATAGATAGATAGATAGATAGATAGATAGATGATAGATAGATGATAGATAGATAGATAGATAGATAGATAGATAGATAGATAGATAGAAACAAATGTAATTTTTAAAAATTTTGAAGATTGATTTGTTGTACCCTAATATTCCTGGGGAGATGAACAGAGGAACCTACCCTTGGCCTGCATCCTTCTGTCCGGAGATGCATAGACTGGACTTAAGTTTCAAGAGTGGGTTTCCTGCTTAGACACTGTGTTTCCTTGGAAATTAGAAGTCTGTCCCTGCTGCTGAGATAATAGGCCAGAGGACTGGTGGGGCCATGGCAAGGAGGGACGAAGGCTGAGGAGAACAGCAGTGCTCAGCCCAGGTCCTGAGAGTCAGACATAACTAAGTGACTTGGTTCTGTGACACAGTCCCCACACAACAGCCTGCTGTCTCCTGTACAGCTGATAGGACAGTCTGTCTGTGACAGGGTTTGAGAAGTCAATTACGGGCCTCCAAGTAGGCTGAGGGATTCAGAGTGCAGCTTAGAGGGGCAACAGGTAGCACCTGTCATCTGGGGCTCTCCTGTCGCTACCTGTACTCAGGTCAGTTGCCCTGTGGTTCTGTGGTTCTGGTCAGCAGCCTCTGCACAGGTCAGAAAATGGGAAAGTCAGTTACAATCCCACGTGAGGACCCCAAGCCACTAGCCAAATGTGTATCTTTGTGGCTAGCTCAGCATGTGGGGGCACAAGCAAATCCAGGAATCCTTTCACCAAGTCTTCTCTCCCTGTCTTTACATTTAGGCCAGAAGAAATCGAGAAATAGCGATTTTGCATCGCAAGATTGACGAAGTGCCCAGTCGAGCTGAGCTAATACAGTATCAGAAGCGATTTATTGAACTCTACCGCCAGAGTAGGTGCATTGATCAAACAGACAGTTGGGCCCCATTAGGGATGCGAGGCAGGGGTTCTGTCAAGTTTAGTGTGGTGCAGCATTGGAGAGCACAGTCCACAAGTTCCACCTTGAGAGGGACCTTGCCTCATCATCGGGCCTGTTGGACAGCCCAGGGAGCTATCCTGATGTCCGACTGTCCACTCTGTAGAGGGGTTCATGATCTTCCGCATGCACGTGTACCTGCATCCAAACTGACTTTGGCCAGCTGTGTTGGTGGTTAGCTGTGTGCAGTCCCCTGAGCCCCTTCCTCTTCCCAGTTTCTTATGAAGCATCCCCACCCCAGCATCTCCAGGTGGTCTTCAGTGGTACTCCACAGAGTCTCACTGGAGTTGCTTTAGACCATCATAGTCTCCTCATAATCCAGGACCAGTCTCCCCTCAGCCGACCCAGTGACTACATCATGTCAGGCTCAAAGCCACCCTCAGGATCTTAGGGAGACTGTTCAGTTAATAAAGCGCTTGCCTTATAAGCATAAGCACTTGAGTTTGATCTCCGTCCTGAGAAGTATGTTGTTTTAAAAAAAAAAAAAAGGTCTGGTGAGATGGCTGAGTAGTTCAGTGTCCTTGTTTTTGCAGAGGACCTAGGCTAAATTCCTAGCACCCGCATGACAGGTCACAGATGTCCATAACTCTAGTTTCAGGAGCTCCAACACCCTCCATGAGCACCAGGCACACACATATGTTGTGCACATACATGCATGCAGGCAAAGGACACACACACACACATTCTTCATAAAGTCAAGCATGGCACATACACTGGGGAGGTGGAGACAGGCGGGTTGCTGAAGCTTGCTGGGCAGCCAGCCCAGCTTAGAAAGTGGGCTCCAGGTTCAGTGAAGGAGTTTGCCTCAGAAATAAGGCAAAGAGGGGTTGAGGAAGGTACCCAGTGTTCACCTCAGGCCTCCGCATGCACGTGTACCTGCGTACAAACATGTGCACACAGAGACATAGGCTGCCATGATGGTTAAGTGGGCATGAGGTCCTGGCACACACTGCCAGGGTTGGGATGCTTTGGTTGGCTGATGCTCTTACACTGGAATGCTGATCTCTTTGGCAGTTTCTGCGGTGCACAAGGAAACCAAGCAGTTCTTCACTTTGTATAACACTTTGGATGACAGAAAAGTGTATCTGGAAAAGGAGGTAAGAGCCTTAATTTGATTATTTGTTTTCTTTTTATTACATTTGAAAGTTTATTGCAGGGGGGTGCATTGTGTAGTTCAGAGGACAGCTTGTAGGAGCTAGCTCTCTCCCTACCACATGTGGGCTCCAGACTAGAACTCGGGTCTTCAGGGTTGGCAGCAGGCACCTTTGTTCTAAGCCATTGTGCTGGCCTGAGTGAGAGCCTGTATAGAAAGAAAACAACTCAGATGAGCCACTGACGGCACACAGCTCCGGAAAATGCGGATGAACCTAGAGCCTGTGATGGGGGCATTTAGTGTAAGCAGAGACACTCCCTTCCTGGGCCAGGTGCAGAGGTTTATCACTGCAAAGTAGGATACTGCCTGGGAGTTCCCTGCAGTGAAGTGAAGCTGATGTTCGCCTGTTGTGTATCATGTGTGAAACACCTTGACGAGAGGCTCAGAAGATGGCTTCTTCCATAAAGTGCTTGCCCTCCACACATGAGGTCCTGCGTTCAATCCCCAGAACCCACATTTTTAAAAAAGCAGGCATGGTATATGCTTGTAATCCCAGCACTGGGGAGGCAGAGACAGATAGATCCCTGGGATCACTGCTTCACCCCTGTCCTAACCTCCTTGATAAGCTTCAGGCCAGTGAGAAACCCTGTCTTATAAAGCAGAGCTCTTCCCGGCATGCCTCACAAGGGCAGATGGAGGATCCAGATATGAGGGCAGAGATAGTTTCCATGGGAACAGGACCTTAAAGGAAGCTCTCAGGGCCACCTAGTGTCCGGCCATGTTGGGTGGGAGTGGGACTGTGGGAGACGGTTAGTATCTTCTCTGTGCCGGCCCCACTGGCCCATCCTGGGCCAATAGCCTCAAAATAGAGTGATGTTTGGGAAGACAAAAATGACCTGTGCTGGCAGTTTGTCTGAAGAGCCCTGCCACTAGAGTCCTCCCAGCTGGTGACTGGGCCGTTCAAAGAGCTGTCCTTCCACGTTCTTGCAGTCGTGCACCTAAGGAAAGTTTTAAGTCGATAGAAATGGGTTCCTGGAGGAAAACTATGCAGGCAAGAACATGGTGCTCTTTCTTTTCTCCTCTCGTGTGTTACTTTGACAGCTCTTGGCTCCTTTCAATGGCGTTAGCCCAGTCCTAGGCAAACTTCCCAGCAATGACTGAGGTGCTATGGGAACCCTTCCAGCTCCTACTTATGTGTTTCTTTTTCACTCCCCAGATTAGCCTGCTTAACTCGATTCACGAGAACTTCTCACAGTAAGTACCACACCCCCTGCTCCCTGGCTGCTCTCCTGATCTTGCTGTAGTGTGAGGGAGAGCTGTGTGGTGAATGAACAGCCTGGTGCTGGGGCGTGGACCCCTCACTCTCCCTACTCCACTCAGGGCAGACACCTTCATGGAAGGCTCCGCAAACTGGAATACTGTGGATAACGAGTACCCGAGTTCCATCCCAGAACCCTCAGATGGAAAATCGAGTGTAGTGTTGTGATTGTAACCCCAGAGCTGAGGGGGTGGAGACGGGAGATTCTTGGGGGCCACTGTCCAGCCAGCCTAGCCTATTTGGTGAATTCTAGGCCGTTGAGATAGCCTGCCTCAAAAACCAAGGAGGGCAGACCCTGAAGACAGATGCCTGAAGGTATATTATGTGAGTTAGCATACATCCTCTGAACTGGGGGATTCAGCTCAGCGGAGGAATTCTTACACAGAGCATGAAGCCTGTGCTCAGTTCCCAGTACCGCATAAGCTGGGACTTCTTAGTATACAATATGCCTGTAATCCCAGTGCTTAGGAGAATCAAGAGTTTAAGGTTATTTTTGACTACGAAGTGTGTTCAGGGCCAGCCTAGGCTACATGAGATTCTATCTCAAAAAGTAGAATAATATGTGTAGCAAGGGCATCTCTGTAAATCATATAGCAAGGCTACCAGGTAACACCAGCTCTGGAGTGTACCCAGGGTGAGCTAGCTGCCCACCTTCCTGGTAGCCTAAGACTTGCTTCCAGAATAGCATGCTTCCTTTTCCTAGTCCAAGCCTCTGTGGGTCCCTGGCAGGACACCACAAACATTCTAAGACCAAGTTCTCTCAGAACCAGGGGTTTCTACATCTTTTCTGATTCAAACACAGCAGAGCTAAGGCATTCTCCGTGAAACCTGAACCTGAATTGGATCCTTGGGACCACAGCATGCAAGGGAAAGAAGGGGAAAAGTCAGCACCCATAGTCCTGGGAGGTGCAGGTGTGGCACCTGCCTTTGGGTCCTGATGCCCTCCCTTCTCAGACAGTTGTACCGTCTCCCTGATATCCACAACAGTTCTGCTCTACCAGCCACTCTCTGGGAGAATCCCCACTGCTGTGAGCCCCATGCCCTGAGCCTCCTGGTTGCCGTCCCTCAACAGAGCTGGCTGTGGTAGGAAGGTGTAGCGGGCACAGCGGGAACTGCCCCACCTGCTGCCTCCGACATGGCTTAGGCTTCCCAACTCAGATCTAGGAATACTCAGAACATGGCCCCTAGTTCTAGTTAACGTCTCCCTGTCCTCAGATTCTTAAAAACAAGACTGAATTAATTCCTTAATATGTAGTTGTCGTTCATGGCAAATGGCATTTTTATTATTTTTATTTATTTTATGTTGAAAAATACAGATTGGTTAAAAGTTGAAAGGAAGAAGCTGAAAAGTGCATGGAAGGGAAGCCCCCCCCCCCAAAGTTGCCTGTGTGCATTCTGCTGCTGAAGGGGGCACACTGACTGTCTGTGTAGCTAGAGGACAGCATGGTCTCCTCGACTGCATGGTTTTCCTCAGAACCCATCTCCATCTAGTTAGAGAGTTGTTCCTCTGCAGTCCGTCGCCCCAGGAACTTAGGGAGAATGGGAAACAGGATTCACATTCGGTTACCAGGTCAGAGGTTCGGAGTACTGCCTGCCTGCTATTCTTGGTGGCCCTCTGGATCCACTGTGCCCTGCAAAGACCTCCTTGACTGTTGGGGCACAATCCAGATGTCCCCACCCCGTTTCTAACAGTCCCATGGACTGGACCTACCTCTGCTTGATTTCTCTTTCAGAGCCATGGCCTCCCCTGCTTCCCGGGATCAGTTTTTAAGGCAGATGGAACAAATCGTCGAAGGCATTAAACAAAACAGAATGAAGGTCAGCTAGCTTATTCTACAGCCCGCAGCCTCTGTGGTGGTGAGGAGGTCCTAGGTGTAGGCTTTCCTTCCTGACTGCATCCTTCCACATGGCCTGCACCAGACATGAGACTCTGTGGAGGGGCAGGCCTCCACACTGCTGTGAATCACAGCTTCCAGGCAGTAAACATTATGTATGCCAGGGACTGTACTACCCCCCGTAGACTGTGTTAAATGAGCGATCCTACCCCTCCCCTGCTCTACAGATAAGAATTGTCCTCTGCTAGCAGCCTGCCTCTCGCCTCCAGCCCCCTCCTCCCCGCTCACTGATCTCATGACATTTCACTCCTAAACCTAATTCCTTCCGCGTAAAGGAAGTGGACGTGGTGGCATGTGCTTATGATTCTGATGCTGGGGACAGCCATGGGGATCCCTGGGGCTCACTGACCAGCCCTCCTAGCCTACTTAACCAGTCCTAGGCCAGGTAGAAACCTGTCTTAGAAAAAAGGTGAGGGCTGTCAGCCAAGTTTATCCCTTGACCTGTGCACACATAATCATGCACATAACTACATATACATGCGTGCACACACACCATCATGGCTACTTGCAGGCAGCATCTGCTCTGGACACAAAGTCTTCCTGCCTTCACCTCCTGGGTGGCTTCAGGAAACACTGCACACACCACTCCTGGTTCTGCCGAGTTGTCCCTCCTCAGAGCAAATGCCCCCCGCCCCCAATCTTTGTGCATCACAGAGTCCACACCCTCACCATCTCACTCCATTTCGTTTTCCTCAGCACTGCTGCCGCTGAGAACCTGTAGTGTGCGTTTGCTTGGTCGATTGGCTGGTTGGTTGGTTTAGTTTGGCACAGCACCAGTCGCCAGGGTGTGCCTCGTGAGAACAAAGACTTTGTTTGTTCACTGATAATTTTAGGATCTCTGTAGGTGTTCCCTTACTAACAAAGGACCTGAGTTTAGTCCCTAGAACCCTGAGAAAATGTCACATGCAGTGGTGTTAGTGTATTCTTGTATTTGTGGAGCTGGGAACCTGAAGACAGGAGCGTCCCTGGGGCTTGATGGGGTACTTGGCAAGTTTCAAGCCAGTGATAGTCCCTGTCTCTAAAACAAGGTGGGGCCAACTAGGTGGCTCACTGGGTATAGGCACATGATGGAAGGAGAGACAAGCTGTCCTCCAATCTCTACTCATAGCCTCCCTGAGCTTTTGGCTACCTTAGAAAATCCCTTGAAGTCAGCATCTAGTGTCTGTGTATAAGATCAGAGGGAAACAACCTATAACGTAGTCAAAGTAATTGTAAGTAGTTTATCCTATGGTGCAGTTGCAATAAATGAAAGGGTGATGGGCTATTTTATTATAAATACACAACAATATACATCAGGGTTACTCACCTACAACACAGCCGACATTCCGGGCCAGATAATCCTTTTCCTTATCACAGTCGCGGACCTGAAGGGCAGTGAGCAGCTTCTTCTTGCTGGTGGTGCTGACAAGTCCTTCCTTGCAGTCGTGACGCCCAGACGTCTTGCAGACACTCATAAATACCCTCTAAAGACAAAGTCGTGCCCGGCTGAGAATCTCTCCATGCTGTTCCTCTAATGTTCCACGGCAGTTAAGTTGCCGAATAGATTATAGAGCCTGCAGATGGTATCTATCATTCAAGAAAACAGGCCAGCCAGAGAAATTATGTTTAGAAGGGAGGCTTGGAAGAAACAGATGCGAAAGTTAGTCAGATGCCTGTGGTAGTCGCTGTCAGAATGACTATTCATTCATTCTCTGAAATGTTTACAACAGATGGAAAAGAAGAAACAGGAGAACAAAATGAGAAGGGACCAGTTGAATGATCAGTACCTGGAGCTGCTGGAAAAGCAGCGGCTTTACTTCAAGACCGTAAAAGAGTTCAAAGAGGTGAGTGGTGCGGGCCAGACAGGTCATAGCCAAAATCAAGTGCTCATTCACCTCACCTCAAGATACACCCTTAAAATCCAGAGCTGGGGGCTGGCGAGAACTGAGTTCTGTCAGTGAGGCGCTTGCAATGAAAGCAGGAGAACTGGAATTTGGTCCCCAGAACTCACAGGGGAGAAAAAAAAAAAAAAAAAAACAGGTATGGAACCCACTTATAATCTCAGTGCTGGGGAAGAGGAGGCAGGAGAACTCTGGGGCTTGTTGGCCACTCAGCCTAGTCTACCCCATGAGTTTCAGGCCAGGGAGATACCCTGTCTCAGAAAAGTAAGGTAGGGCCAGCAAGATGGCTTTGAAAGTAAAGACGTTTTCTACCAAGCTTGGCGACTTGGCTTCAGTAGGCAGTGCCCACATGGTGGGAGGAGGGAACCAACCTCACAAGTTGCCCTGTGATCTCTGTGGCAGGCACACACGTACACACAAAATAAATAAATAGAAAATATCATTTGAAAAAGAAGGTAGACAATGCCTGAAGAGCAGCAGCTAAGCCTGACCTCTGACCTCCATAAGCAATGCACACACGTGTGCAAGCACACACACACATACACACGAGCAAAATGAAAACATTTTATGTTCATAGTGTTTTTGTTTATTTTTAAAGATTATTCTGCCTCTTCTTCCACCTTATTCTTCTCCACTTTGCCTACCCTCTGTTTTATGAGTATCTTTGGCAACTGTACACCTGTCTAGGGGCATAGCAACAAATCTCATCCTTCCAAATGTTCTCCCAGCTCTGCCTGTGCCTCTGGCATAAGCCAGGTTGTAAAACAGACGTGGTGTCTGTCCCTACGGGGCTGTGCTGTGCTGAAGTAGACAGATGAGAAGCTAAGAAGCAAATGAACAGGAGCCCTAGTGAATAAGACATAATAAAGTAATAGCGTCAGCTTCGCGATAGAGAGTGCAGATTTGCGGCCAGGGCGGACTCTGCAGGCTGAGCAGGGCTCGGCTGTAGGGAAAGCGAGAGCACGTCAGCGAGCAGCCTAGCGTCCTGAGGCGCAGGAAGCTCCTGATGACTGGTGTGGAGCACATATGTGATGCACGTGTGTGTGCAAGTGCATGTCCATGCTCGTCTGTGCAGAGACTAGAGGCTATTAGACATCTGCTCTCTCATCCGTCCACTATATTCCTTTGAGGCAGGATCTCCCACTGGGTCTAGAGCTAGACTGGGAGGCAGAAAGACCCAGCAGTCATCTGTCTGCATGCCCACAGCACCAGGGTTACAGACGTGTGCACGGTCCTGCCCATCTTTCCAGACTCGGGTCTTCCTACTTGCTCATTGGGCACACTTGCCCGCTGAGCCATCTCCCCAGTCTCTCAGCTTCCTTTTGGTTAGAGACATAAGAATGCTTTGGCAAGGACCTGGGGTTGAACTGTCAGGTGGACAACTCTAGAATTTGCCAGAAGAAGGGAATCCAGAAGGGTAACTGGTAACTCAGGACACTGGACACCATTGGCAGGAAGTGGGGCCAGTGACTTCCCTCAGTGATGGCACTCAAAGTGTTTGGTTCCTTTCATAAACGCCTCTCATTGTGTCTTCTGTGCACTTACTTCTTAAGGCAAAGAATACCCGGCATCTTCACTATTAAAACCTCTCTCTTTCACCTGCTGTGTGTACACTAAAGCTACCTTGCTCAGCTTTTAGGGTACAGTCTCCAAGGCCCCTTCTCCCCTCCTTTCCTCTCAAGCAGACTGGCAAATAAGCTTTCTGCTTCTGTCCCCTGGGAGAGTTTAGAAAGTTCTGTCTGTAGGAATGACGGCCTGGTCTCCTGTCTTCAGCCCAGAGGTTTCACCACCCTGTCATGACACAGGTCAGTAGGTCAGCAAGCAGTGTCATGCCGGGAGACAGCATGGTAGAGTGTTTGCCTGGCAGTCCAGAACACCGGCTTAGATCCCGGCGCATCTGTAATTCTAGTACTCGGGAAGTAGAGGCAGGAGGATCAGAGATTCAAGGCCATCTTTGGCTTTGTAGCCAGTTCAAGACCAACTTCGGCAATGTGAGACTGTGTCAAAAAGGGAACGGCAGTTAAGACTGCGTGTAAAGCTGGGGTATCTTTGGAGACCCATGTGAGTGCCGGTGACTAACGCTCATTGCTGTCCTCTTCCTCTGCTTTCCCAGGAGGGCCGAAAAAACGAGCTGCTGCTGTCCAAGATCAAAGCCAAGGCCTCCTGAGCGTCCAGCTCCACCTCTGTATGTTGTTGGTACTTTTCTAATGGCGTGTACAGACTACAGGATCCCGAAATGGTTCTGAAAGTGGCCGTGGAGAGATGCAGGAAGATTCATTTCAGCTCTCTGGATGGGTGTTTTCTTTCTACTGTTTCATTTCATCTCTCTTGGCTGCAGCTGGTGGCCTCAGACAGAGTGACACCGTGGCTTGAGTGGCATCCTAGGACCCTGTGAAGAATCATGGGCAGTGCTCATTCACTCTGTCCACTCAACTTTTTTCTCCAGTAACACTGCATTTATGAAGGTACCCGGACTTGTACGGGCCCTGAGAATAAAGAGCATTATGTTCAGCAAGTATTAATTGAGCAACTGCTGAAAAATGAGCCCTGGGTTAAATGTAGCAGAATACAGAGCATTGTCCCTTTCTTTTCTGGCATCTAGCAGGGGACAGAGAGCAGATACAACCCTCTTCACCCCTAAAGCTTGTCCCTTGTAATGCTTCCGCAGGCTGCTGAGTGAGCAGCCAGCCCATTCATGTTGCTGGCTTTGGCTATGCCCCAACCGTTGTGCCTTTTGTTCTGGCCTCTCACAGTGCATATGGACTATAGGCTGGGCTGGCATGCTGAGCAATTTGCCCATGGGTGTAGGAGAGGTTCAGGTTGACTGGCGTTCACTTGTCTAGGTGGGAAGACTGATATAATATAAAGTGACCGTGATGGGTTTTAGAGATGGGAACCCTTCATGTGGAGCCATGCTTCTCTAGTGTTTCCTTTGGCATGGCTGTGTATGTCCAACCCTCAGGCTACCTGTGGTCAAGGAGAGCTGTCAGGGTGTTGGTATTGTCCTTCAACCCTGCAAATCACCAGGCTCACCTGGTGGAAACACTGCAAATGCACCTTCCACTGAGGACTCTTCAATTAGCATTGAAGCCTCCCACATCAGGATGGGTCCTTGTTTGAGGCATGCCCCATGTTCCTGCACTGCAGACGTCGGGATCTAAGTAAAGACTAAGATGTGTATGCTGTTCAGTATCATCAGCACAGGCATGGGAAAAGATAGCAGGGGCTGAGCAGGGAGGAGCGGCAGATTTGTACAGAGGGGCACAAGGACTCCATGCAGGAAACAATACTTGGGCTAGATCTAAAAGGAACAGGATGTTAGCTGAAATAGGAGGAAGGGCCTTTAATAGCCCCCGAAGGATTGGTTTTAGGCTCTGGAAATGACCTGAGCAAAGCGATTGCCAAGTTCTCCCCCAGCAATCAAGAACCTAGCAACTAGGTCATGCTCAGTAAACCCCAGTGTGAGGTTTGTGCTCTAGTCTGCAAAGATTTGGCACACACATGATCTGAACAGCAGGTTGGACCATTTGACAGAAGCATAGATATGGGAGGCAGGTGGAGCACTGTGCAGTCACAGAAGCACTGTTCATTTTTTGTTTCCTAATGTATGTGGTTAAGAAAGGCAGGAGTCATACGGACTCAGAGGAAAGAGGTGCTGGGGGCAGTTGGTAGAGCACTTGCCTAGGTTCCATCCCTAACATCACATAAACCAGGCATGGTAGGTACACTTGGGATCCTAGCTCCCAGGAAGTAGAGTCAGGAGGAGCAGGACGTCAAGGTTATTCTAGATTGAACAGCAAACTGGAAACCAGCCTGGCTACAGAAGACTCTGTCTCCCGTGCAGGCCTAAGAACGTCATGAATTCCTGCCCTAGGGGTCACTGAGCTGTGATGAGCTGGATAGGAGCGGCAGCACCTAAAGCATCACCCCCCTATGCCAGCCCACTTCACAGTGAGCCATGTGCGCACCTCTACCTCCGCTGGGACCTGGTGGTCACAGGAGCACTGTGAAAGGCTCAGCTGTGGAGTGATGCTCTGAGGGAGGAGGCAGCATCTTGACTATGTTAGAACTCCCAGTTCAGAGAGGATCATCACCTTACCTTGAGAGGAAGATCGTCAACCCAGAACTCTGATGTCAGTGTTTGACCTCAGGTGTAGGGAGGGAAGTGGGAACAGGTGAGGTTCAAGGTCTCTAGAGCCTACTACCTGTGTCTGGGAGAGGTATGAAATACCTGATCTAAAGCAACCATAATTGGTTTTGGAGATGGAAGCCTTTATTTGGTATTGTTTCCGGGGGGTTACTTTGGTATGGCCGTAAGCATGTTCAGCCACAGGCTGCCCGCAGCCAGGGATAGCTGTGAATGTGGTCCAATACAATATTCTAAAGTGGTTTAAAACATGGAGGTTCTTTTCCCTCTCTGCTTCTTTACCCTGTGTACTCTGTAAGCGTTGTAGATGACAGTATCGTGTTATAACATCAAAAGCTTGATCACTCCTAGGAGGGAGATATTGATAGATACCTTGTCCCAGTTTTTAGTTCACAAGACCTAATACAGGTGGTGAGAGATACGTGTTGCTAGCTCTGCAGTGCCAGGTGGAACTCCTTCCGGAGGAGCAGGCCACAGATCTAAACAAAATGCAGTTGGCTGCCCCCCTAACAGCCATTCCACTATTGCACCAATGCTCACATCTTGCCAGGCTGGTTGGTATTATAGCATGCAAGTCCATAGCTGGGTAAGACTGTTGACGACATCCTCCCCGCAGCTGTCCGTGCAGCAACATCTGCCACTGTGAAAGCTAGCCAGCAGGGAGAAAGCCCTGGCTTGGATCTACCGTGATTTCTCTGTCCTACAGAGAATGTGTCCGACATTCAAAGTATGTGGTGTCTAAAGTAGTAGTGTCTTACCATCTGGTGTTCTAGTGGGAAAACATGAGCAATGGCTAACCTGTATTTAGAAGCCTTCTGGGTTGACTAGATTGGTTGAACACTCTTTGAATTAGGCTGCAGAAGCCAGCACTGAGAATCCTACATTTGCTTCCGACATCCTGAAACATAAGATAGCACCTTCCAGCATGAAGTAGGCTGAGGAGTTTCCCCAAGGGGCCTGGTCATTTCAGAATCTACCTGGAGACTAGTGAAAGGGAGGGGCCTACCAGGGCAGTGTCATTCTGTGCCCAGACATGTTATAGCATTGAGTTCTGAGCTTACTGGCTTTTTACCAGAATTATAAGACAGTGGAGAAACGTCTGTAAGTGACTTTTTTTTTTCCCAGTGTGCAGTTTAAGAGAAACCAGACTCAGAGCAGTGAGATTGTTGACAGGGCTGGTGCCCAGTGCCCTGCATTCTTAGGACCAGTCTGCAGGTCAGGTCAGGAGCTGCCTTCACTCCTCCTTGCTTCTCATGGAGTACCCAGGGGTGCTCTGATAGCAATCAGGCTCAGAGCAGCTGTGAGCTGGGCTAGAATAAGGTAATAGTTAAAAGACTGGGAGGATGTGGGGACATGTTTTTCCATGTTCCCATGCTGCACCACAGGGCAGCACATAGTACCACCGAACAACTGCCAACCTGCATCCAGAGGGGTGGTGTTTTTCCTACTGAAGCAGAGTCCATGCTGGGCATAAGCTCCTGTTAGCCTGATCTTGCAAATGGGGTTCTGGTCTGTAGCCCTTGGTTCAAGAACAGTGAAGACACAGACTGGTAGAGGAACCAAACCAGCGTGGGTCACCAGGCAGGGCTTTTCCTCTCCAGAATGTTCCTGGAGATCTCCCGAAACCTTGAACAAAGCAAGGGGCAGGCCATCCAGCAGCCCTCTTCATACCTCACAGAGTGTCATTCCCATGAATTGTTACTTTGGCAGACTCTTACCTATCCTGAGTATAGTAGGCACCACCTGAAGGGGTATCTGGGACCCCATCCTGCCCTGCAGCCTGTCCATTCCACATTCCCTCTGCTCCCCGTGGTTCTAGCCTGCCTGTTCTCCAGGTGGTGGATGGTCAGTTTAAGGGGACTGGGCGTTCTAGAAGTAACTTCTAGCCATGACTTTGCTTGTGAAGATTCAGGTGGTTAAATTGAAATACACCTTGAGAAATACTGTAGGGAAGTGTTGTATGATGTATTCATTGCTGGGGTTGGTCACCAAGAGAAAGGACACCTTAATACAGAGCAGTGCAGTGATGAGTAATGCTACTGTCTGTTCTTGGAGCTGAACGTGGCCAGAGGAAGAGCCTTATGAGATGCCTCTTAGAGCCTGCCATGCTCTCCCCCTAGCAGCAGGTGGCGGTAGGCCAAAGTTGTACATCAAAAGTCAGTAAAGCGCTTGCCTTGCAAGCATGAGGACCTTGGTTAGGATCCCCAGTATCCATGTAAAAAGCCAGGCCTGGCCGTATGCTCGTGTATTCCCAGCACTAGAGAGGCAGGGACTGAAGGATCTCTGGGCCTTGCTGACCAGCCAGACTAACTGAATTGGTAAGCTTCGTGTTCAGTGAGAAAACCTGTCTCATAAAATAAGGTGGAGCGCAATCAAGAAGCCGTCTGAGTTGTCCTCTGGCCTTCACATGCGCAGGCACATACACGCACGTGCACACGTATACCACGTGCACATATAGGAGCACACGCATACAAAAAAGTAATGCATGTGTTCCATCTTCTCAGAATAAATATGATTTGTAAGATCATGAGTGGGTTTTGGGATCGCATCTGTATCCCCATCAGTCAGTTTCCTAGATGGCCCAAGCTCACCCTCCGTGGATATTTTCCCCATGTACCCCCTGAAGAGGACTCTGTCTTCTCCCTGATTTGGGGTAGTGGCTTTTGATCACCTGTGTGTTCCCTTTTACATTGGCCTCCTGATCATATCACAGTCCACCCACCACACCCCTGTTGTCTGTCCTAATGACACATGTCACTGCTTACGGCCCCCAGTCCTTTGTAAGGTCTGCATCTTCCCTCTTTGGAATGTGTGAGGGCAGTAGAAGCAGGGACCTTGCCCGCCTTGTTGTGGTTCCCCAGTCAGCACATCCACTTGGTGAAGTTGGCTCCCCAAATTATATCTTAACATCCTGTAACAGTAAGCTATAGATATAACCTAATCCATACTCGGGTTGAAGCAGGCTGGTGGTTCTAGAAGCAGCATAGAGAAGATAGAGATTTAACCTAATCCATGCTCGGGTTGAAGCAGGCTGGCGGCTCTAGAAGCAGCATTAGAGGAGCTTTCATTAGTCACCAGCCTTGAAGGTCGGAATGGAAAGAGTTTTCCAGAAGTTTCCAGCCTTTAACCAAGGTCACCTTTTGAAGATGTCCAGCCTTGTGGCAGGGAGGGCACAGCAATGTCAGATAGGATGGTGAGTTTGTTCTTCTTTCAGATGTGGTAGATGCATCTTCACCACGGGAATCCACGAAAATGGGTGGTACTGTCCAACCGTGGGCAGCAGCATCCCATATAGGGATGGCAGAGCTGCAAACCTGTGGCCTCCATGGAGGACAACTGAGTAGTACATTTATCACAAGTCCAAGTCTACCGCCTTTTGAACCAGCAGTGCCACGTCTAGGAACTTTTCTTATGTATGGAAACTTTTATTAAAGCAATGTTTGTAATAATACAAAGTTGGAAACTATCACTAATTCAGAACAGGGGTGAAAAATCATGGCCCATCTCTACAGTGGGGCATTTTGCAGACATTTAAAAGAAAAGGCCTGTGATTTGTATTGATAGGAAATGTTCACAGATCTTGAAGCCACATGGTTAAGTGGGAGAAGAAAACATGCATGAAATGCTAGTGTTTGGAACAGAGATAAATACATGTGTTGTAGGTGTGTATGCATATGTATGTGTGCATATACTCACATAAATGCTTGTGATACGTCTGCTTGCCTGTGCCCAGGCTGTCCCTGAAAAGTGACACAGAATGCTGGCAACCTTGGTTGTCTCTTAGAAAATGGTGGGAATGACTTTTCACCGCTTGTCTTTTGTATTCTGGAATTTTGTACCATGTACATGCATTATCTACTCAAAAATAAATAGTTTTTGAAGTTTAATTTGGTTTCATTTTTTAAAAAAATCATGGGAGAAGATTACACTTCAATTAATCTGCTGTCTGCTTCTTTCCTTCCTTCCTTCCTTCCTTCCTTTTTAGGGACGGGGTTAGACACATGGTGTTGAGACAGGGTCTCATGTATCCCACACTGGGCTCAAACTCTGTATAGCAAGGGTGAACCTGAGCATCTGATCCTCTGGCCTCCAGCTCCCAGTGCTGGGATTACAGGTATGTTTCTCCACACCCTGTAGCGAGCTGCGTGAAGCCACACCTGATGGCAATGTAGAGAGCTGCGTGGAGTCGCACCTGATGGTGCTGGCTCCCGCCCTCCGCGATCCCGAAAGCGAGTGCTCTCTGTGATAACTAATATCAACTAGGCCTGACTTATGCTATTATCACACAATGATTGTCAGCTGCTTGCATATGCGTGGACCTATGAGCAATGCCCACCTGGCAATCCAGGATTGGAAGCCCAGGCCTACTTAAGGGCTGGGAGAGGTTTGCCCGGGGAGAGAGAGAGAGAGATTTTACAATTGTCAAAAGGTCCTGAATAAAACTGCAGTGAGAAGAGCTCCGGTGGTCGCGTCATCCTTGCTGGACGAGGGGGGCCGCGACAGTTGGTGGCCCGTACGGGGACAAGACAAGTGGTGCCGCGTACGGGGATCCTCCAAACCTCTCTCCGTGGAGCCCAGAACTTGCTGCAGTCAGGGGGTGCACCGGATAATCCTCAGGTAAAGACTGGGGATCCGCGAAAAAAGCGGGTTTTCCGCTCTCGCCAGTAGAAGGGAGAGTGGGGGTAATGAGATCTGCGACTATAGCAGACGGATCAAAATGAGAGCCACGACCAAAGTGGACGGTTTAAAATGAAAATAAAAGAATGGGATTTTAGAATGGGTGCTTCAACATCACACCTGATTTTTCTGGCTCTTAACGAGCTGTTAAGGAGCGCATTGGAAAGGTTTTTGACTGAATGTGACACAATTGCTCCTTGGTTTGCCGTCTCTGGCAATCTTAATGTATCATCCTGGGACAAGCTTGGTAGAGATCTGAATTTTGCCGCTGAACAAGGTATGCTAAGGAAGGGAGTTAGATTCATGTGGTTTGAATTACCAAGACCTCCTGAGTTTGCAGTGGAGTGTGAGCAGCTGCGGCTCCAAGGCCAAGGAGCTCCAGGCGGCTCCAAGGCCAAGCAGCTCTGAGGGTCTGTGAAGCTGCAAACACCCAGGACCTGCCTTGAGGACCAACAAGGCCAGAACGCTAGGCCACTCCCAGCGTGTGCCTCAGGGCATAGAAGTGCAGCACAACCAGGGCTGTGCTGCCACGCCTCCACCTTCCAGCTCGGTGGGGAGGTAGAGTCTCTGCCTCTCCCCAGTCGCTGCCATGACCTGCGTCCGAGCGCAGCTGAAAATGGCAGTAAGAATGCAACGTCCCCGCTCAGCAGGAAGTAGCCAGAGAGATTGACAACGTCCAAATTCCCTATAAGATAATTTAAGTGGGGTCCCTTCAGAGCAGCAAGCCTGCTTCCCCGAGTTCTGCTCCACTCCATGCACCAGTCTGGACCCAGAACGAATGCAGCTAGGGCAGAAAGGCAGCTGGAGCAGAGCTGGAGCAGAGCTTTGCTAGGTGGCTGTGGTGGAAGGCACATTGCCTCAGCAGTCGGTGCCTAGCCTGGCAGATGCCACAGCAGTGCTAAGAGTATCAGCAAACGCAACAAGTGCTAGAGCTGAGACAAGCTGGAGCACAGACCCCACAGGGCTGCCCGAGAACACAGCGTAGCTGCAGGGCAAGGAAAAGGTAATGGCAGTTTTAGGCTCTGCACGCTGCTGAAGAGTCTGCGACAGAGCGAAATCAAGAGACTGCCCTATTGTAAGAGCAGGTACCTGTGTGTACTGTTTTAGCCAAAGGGTTGGTAGAATACCATAGCCCAAATGGGAGGTTGGGTCTAGTGGTGATTGGGAACCCTACTGCTGGCAATCTCAATGCCTGTTGTCATGGGCATTTATCTTTAAATCCTGTGTAAGATCAGACAACCCATGAGAATACAGCATATGGTCATTTAGCAGAAGCAGGATCAGCTGAGCTGCTAGGGAAGCCAAAGAGGTGCACGAGGAGAAGGTGTCTTCCATGCACTCAGCTGACAAGAATGAATGTGCCACGGGGGTATGGCAGCTGGGGTATGTTGAGAGGCAAGTCCATACCCTAGTCTGTCAGACATTTCTATCCATCCAGGGCTGTGTGTGACCAGCATTCAGTATGAAACATTAACCCATGCAGCTAATCTGTCTAAAGAATTGTCTAGATATCTTTTAGGTAATTGGTCTGGTGAATTCGAAAACAACTGGAAAAGCTGCGGATGACGATTGCGACTGCAGATTCCACACGCATGGATACCAGCCTGGCAGAAGGACTATCCTCCTGGATCACTCCATGGATCATCTGAAGGAGTGGGCGGGAGTAGGAGCCCTAGCAGGCTTAATGGTGCTTGCCTCCCTGGTATGCCTGTGGTGCATTTGTCACATAAGGGTTTCACAGCATCGCAATGCAGTTATGATCATTCAGGCCTTCACGGCCATTGAAGCAGGACAGTCTCCCCAAGTTTGGCTAAAAGAGATAGAAGCAAGCACAGGATGCGAGGCTTGTGCACTGCACTTGAGGTAAGCATACATCAACCTCAAGAAGAGCAAGTCTGATTGCATGTGGGTTGGTGTCTAACTCCCACCTCTGTAAAAAGACACCAGACAGGTCTAGTGTTCTCTGGGTGAATGACACCTGGACGGACACTAGCACATGTTCCATTTTTAACAGATCAGACCTCTACTCTTGCCTGTAGCTTTACAAAACAAAAAGGGGGAACTGTAGCGAGCTGCGTGAAGCCACACCTGATGGCAATGTAGAGAGCTGCGTGGAGTCGCACCTGATGGTGCTGGCTCCCGCCCTCCGCGATCCCGAAAGCGAGTGCTCTCTGTGATAACTAATATCAACTAGGCCTGACTTATGCTATTATCACACAATGATTGTCAGCTGCTTGCATATGCGTGGACCTATGAGCAATGCCCACCTGGCAATCCAGGATTGGAAGCCCAGGCCTACTTAAGGGCTGGGAGAGGTTTGCCCGGGGAGAGAGAGAGAGAGATTTTACAATTGTCAAAAGGTCCTGAATAAAACTGCAGTGAGAAGAGCTCTGGTGTTGCGCGTCCTCCTTGCTGGACGAGGGGGGCCGTGACAACACCCAATTTATGCAGAACTGGGATTGAACTCAGGGCTTCTTGCATAAGTAAACATTCTACCAACTGAACTACACCACCCCCCCCCCATCAATATGTTTGATTTTGTTTGTTTATTATGTTTTTCAGGCAGGGTTTCTCGACGTAACCCTTGCTGTCCTGGAACTCACTTTGTAGACTAGGCTGGCTCTGCATCCTGAGTGCTGAGATTAAAGGTGCTCAGATAATTTGTTTTTCTAACGAAAGCAAATCACTGGAGTCAAGCAGTGTGCTGCTGTTCTTGGATGCCAACTTGACCAAATCTGAATTTAACTAAAACCCAAATGATTGGGCACAACTGTAAGGAATTTTTTTCTGAATTAAATTACTTAAAGTGAGAAGATT
Source organism: Chionomys nivalis (assembly GCF_950005125.1). Taxonomy (NCBI): domain Eukaryota; kingdom Metazoa; phylum Chordata; class Mammalia; order Rodentia; family Cricetidae; genus Chionomys; species Chionomys nivalis. Next base: position 97,812,231 of record NC_080090.1, on the reverse strand, counting down.
CACTTCTAATCCAGATTTTTAAGGTGGGAAGGTCCACCTTTAATCTGGACCATACTTTCTGCAGGCAGACTATGTAACAGACACAGAAGAAGGTAGCATGCCCCGTCCTTGGTCTGCTTGCTCTCACTGTTAAGTGCATTTCTTCACTGGCATTAGAGGTTACTTCTTTGGGATTCTGATATATAGTGAAGACCAGCTGAGACATCCAGCCTCATGGACTAAACAACCACTAGATTCATAGACAGCCATTGTTGAACCACTGCCTATAAATTATTCTTATCGTGTATGTGTGTGTGTGTGTGAGAGAGAGAGAGAGAGAACGTGTGTGCATGGAGTCATGCTGTAAGTTCTGTTACTCTAGAGAATCCTGGCCAATACAGACAGCTAGACTCATTTGCTTGGGTCTTAGGCACTGGACCACATGAAGGGCTGGCTGTGTCTGCTGGAAGAGCTTTGGGGACTGGGGAATCTGGTTCTGCTCTTGTTTGTATGTTTACCAAGGATGGGAATGAGCTGAAACTGCTCCCGGGTTGCTGTGTCTCGTGAGAATCACATTATAACCTGCCTGTTGACACTTGTGGTACAGAAGGTAGGGACAGTGCCTCAGAACAGTTCCAGCAGCCGTGCCTACCTAGATCACCTGGAACCTTCTGTGGGTGCTCTTTCCCACCCCTTCCTTACCAACTCTGCATGGTAAGCCTAGAGTCATCTGGAAAGAGGGAACTTCAAATGAAGAATTGTCTCAGATTGGCTTGTGCCCGTATCTGTAAGAGATGGTCTCAATGGATCTGGAAGGGCCCTGCCAACTATGGGCAGCACCATCTCTAGGCAAGTGGCCCTCGTCCATATATAAAACTAGCTGAATACATGCTAGAGAGGAACCAGTAGGCAATGTTCCTCCTCTGTGGTTTCTGCTTCAGTTCCTGCTCTGTTTTCCCTTGCTAAAATTAAGCATGTTATCTGGAAGTATAAACAGAAATAAACCCTTTGCCCCCAAGTTGCCTTTGCTCTGCATCTTTGTCACAGCAATAGAAGGCAAACTAGAAGAGCAGCTAACTGTCCAACTCTGGGGCATTAGTTCTTCCTCTTGTAGCTGTGATTGGATAGCTGACAAAAGCAGCTTCAGGAAGGAAGGATTTGTTTTGGCCCACAGTTCTAAGGGACATAGTTCATCGTGGTGGGGATGCATGTTAATAGGAACTTAAGAAGTGTCTCGTCACATTGTGCCCACCATCAGGAAGCATAGGAATAATGCTTGTGCTCAGCTCACACATTTGGTCTGAGATCCCAAATCTGATGCTGTCCATTCTCATGGATGCCCGCCTCTGATGACCTAATCTAGAAACGGCCTCACATAAAATTCCTAGAGTTTTATTTTCATGGAGATTCTGAATCCCATCAAGCTGACAATCAACATTAACCATCGAATCCCCAGGGAAGGAGCCACAACTCCTGTTAAGTACGATTTAAGTGTGTGTGTGTGTGTGTGTGCGTGCGTGCACACACATGTGAGTGCAGGTGCCTATGATGGCCAGGACAGGATATTAGATATCCCTGGAGCTGGAATAACAGGCATTTGTCAGCTCCTGACATGCAAGCTAGAAATGGAACTCAGGCCTTTCCAAGAGCAGCAATGACTCTTAACCTCTGACCATCTCTGACCCAAGTACTGCTTGTTCTAAAGCAGGGAAGTCCTCTACTTGGTCAATTGATTTTTTTTTCTTGAAAAGAAAAAAAATCTTTTTTATTCAAATTAAGTATATATATATATATATATATATGAAGCAATTTACCATCTTAATAATTTTTAATTAATTCATTCATTTATTTCACATACCAACAATAGTTTCCCCTCCCTCTTCTCCTCCCATTCCCTCCCTTCTACCCCCATGATGTGGGATTCCCCTCTGTATGCTATGAATATGTTTTATTACCATTGTATAATAAAGAAACTGCTTTGGCCTATGGCAGAGCAAAATAGAGCCAGGAAGGAAAACTAAACTGAATGCATGGATAGAGAAGGCAGAGTCAGGCAGATGCCATGTAGCTCCTGAAGGAGAAGGACACTAGAACCTTACCAATAAGCCACAGCCTCGTGGTGATAGACAGATTAATAGAAATTGGTTAATTTAAGTTGTAAGAGCTAGCTAGAAATATACCTGAGTCATCAGCCAAACAGTGTTGTAATTATTAGAGTTCTGTGTGATTTGGGTCTGGGTAGCCAGGATATGAAAGCACAGTCTCCGTTTACACCCCCACCATTCACTTCTCCTCCATTTCCATTCAGAAGGGGCAAGACTTCCCATGGAAGTCTGCAAAGCATAGCATATCAAGTTGAGGCAGGACCAAGCTCCTCCCCCTTGTATCAAGGTCGGGCAAGGCATCCCATGATAGGGAATAGGTCCCAAAGAGACATCTCATGCATCAGGGACAGGTCCTGGACTCACTGCTAGGGTCCCCACAAAAAACAAAGCAACACAACTGTCATCCAGGTGCAAAGGGTCTAGGTTTATCCTATGCCAGTTCCCTAGCTGTCGGTCCAGAGTCCATGAACTCCCACAAGCTCAGGCCAGCTGTCTCTGTGGGTTTCCTCATCATGATCTTGACACCCTCCTTGCTCAAATAATTTCTCCACCATCTCTTCAACTGTACTCCCAGAGCTCAGCCCAGTACTTGAGTGTGGATCTCTTCATCTGCTTCCGTTAGTTACCGAATGAAGGCTCTATGATGACAGTTAGGAGTAGTCACCAATCCTAATTACAGGGGAAGGTCAGTTCTGGCACCCTCTCCACTATTGCTAGGAGTCTTATCTAGGGTAATTCCTGTGGGTTCCTGGGAGTTTCCCTAGCATCAGATTTCTCCCTAACCCCACAATGGCCCCTCTATCAAGATATCTTTCATCACACTCCCCCTTGGTACCACCCTAAACTCAACCATCCTGACCTTCATGTTCCCATCCCTCCATCCCACCCCTAGTTTACCCAGAACATCTCATCTATTTCCTCTTCCCAGTGAGATCCATGCATCCCTCTTAGAGTTCTCCTTGTTACCTAGCTTCTCTGGGGCTGAGAATTGTAGCCTGATTATTTTTTACTTTACATCTAATATCCACTTATAAGTGAGTACATACTGTGTTTGCCTTTCTAGAACTGGGTTACCTCACTCAGGATGAATTTTTCTGGTTCCATTCATTTGCCTGCAAATTTCATGATGTCATTGGGTTTTTCCCCCTGAATGTAGACATACCACATATTCTTTATCCATTCTTTGGTTGAGGAGCATCTAGGTTGTTTCCAGGTTCTGGCTATTATAAATAATGTTGCTATAAACATAGTTGAGCAAGTGTCCTTGTGGCATCCTTTGGGTATATGCCCACAGTGGTATTGCTGGGTCTTGAGGTAGATTGATTCCCAATTTTCTGAGAAACTGCCACACTGATTTTCAAAGTACAAGTTTACACTCCCACCAGCCATGGAGGAGTGCTCCCTGTACTCCACATCCCTTCCAATATAGGTTGTCATTAGTATTTTTGACTTTACCATTCTGACAGTTGTAAGATGATGTCTCAGAGTCTTTTATTTTGTATTTCCTTGCTCAGTTGATTTATAAACAGATGTCCAAACCATTTGTGTTATGTTGTGGGACACAGCTAACATACCCCTAGCAAAGAAAGGCTTCCTGGCTACATCAGCAAGAGAGGCATCAAGAGCTCCTACTTTTTTTTTTTTTTTTTTTTTTTTATTTTCGAGACAGGGCTTCTCCGTAGCTTTTTGTTCCTGTCCTGGAACTAGCTCTTGTAGACCAGGCTGGCCTTGAACTCACAGAGATCCGCCTGCCTCTGCCTCCCGAGTGCTGGGATTAAAGGTGTGCACCACCACTGCCCGGCAAGAGCTCCTATTCTTCAAGGTGGATGAAGAAAAGACAGTTTGGTAGCATCAGCCATCTGAGACTGATCAAAGACATCTTGATACTGAGGTTGGTCCAGTAAAAAGATGGAAAGCCAGAATTCCCGGAGGTGTGACAAGCTTCTGAACCAAACTGGGGACCATTTGCCTCCATGTTTCTGCTCAGTGAGGGTCTTCATCATTCACTGATACATTCAACCAACAGTGTCAAGCACTGGTACAATCATGAAGAGAGCAGACAAGAGAATCTGTCTTCCCAGAAGGACTGGGGTTGGGAGAAACACACAAGAACATGACCACATCAGCTGCTTCAATCTGCTGGTTAAAACAAGGAAGATGGACCTGGAGGACTGGGTTTCATGGTGGCTGCATTGTTACACTGAAATGTTAGGGGAAGCCTCAGCCACCAATCAGGGCCAGAGTCACGTGGGGACCAACTGACAATCCCAAGAGTAAAAAGACTCTGATTTGACACGTACCCAGGTGAGTTTGAGGACCTGTGTGAGGAACCATGGGAGGGTTTTGAGAGGGAAGCAACTCTAATGGAAATGGTTGACTGCAGGGTAGATGCTGGGGTCCAAATTACAAAGATAACTATAACATAATGAATATGACTGAGACAAAAGTTTCTTAAGGCTTTCCCCAAACCTGTGTGTGTGTGTGTGTGTGTGTGTGTGTGTGTATTTGAGACAAAGTCTCATGTAGCCCAGGCTTGAACTTTGTCTCAGGGTTCCTACTGCTGTGAAGAGACACCTTGATCATGGCATTTCTTTTAATGGAAAAAGTTTAATGGGGTGATTTACAGTTTCAGAGGTTTAGTCCATTATTATCATGGTGGGTAATGGAAGCATGCAGGTAGACATGGTGCAGGAGCTGAGAGTCCTATATCTTGATCAGCAGGCAACAGGAAGTGAACCATCTGACTGGGTATGGCTTGAGCATATAAAAGATCTCAAAGCCTGCCTCCACAGGGACACACTTCCTCCAGCAAGGCCACACCTCTTAATAGTGCCACTCCCTTAGGGGGCCATTTTCTTTCAAACCACCACAAACTTCCTATATAGTTGAGAATGGCTTGAGCTTCTGATCCGCCTGCCTCCATCTAAGTGGGATCAGCAGGCATGTTCCACTAAACTTGTTTTATATGGTGGTGGGTATCAAACCCAGGACCTCATGTTGATAGAAAAGCACTCTCCCAACTGAGCTACATTCCCAGTCCGCACTCTTTCTTTATTATTAGACTTACTTGGACTTACTTCTGTGTTTACATTAATATCTTCTCTTCATCTTGGTGTGTGTGATGTGTGTGGAAGAGCAGGTGAGCACTTGTCATAGAGTAGGTAGAGGTCAGAGGTCATCCTTGGGTGTTATTAGGGGCAAAGACTCTTGCTCACTGCCTCATAACCCAGGCTAGTTGACCTGAAAGCTTCCAGAAATCCCCCAGTCTCTGCCCCCAGTCACCACAGGAACCCTGGGATTACAGATGCACAATCCCAGGGATCCCCATCTCTGCTCCCAGTCACCACAGGAACCCTGGGATTACAGAGGCACACTTCTGTGTTCAGCTTCATCTGTGTTCTGGCAATTCAGACTTATGTCCTTGGATTTCACAGTAAGCACTTTGCCTCGTGAGCCATTTTCCCAGCTCTGTTTTTCTTACCTCCTAGTGTGCACTTTTCTGTCCCCACTTTGGGCTCCTGCCCATGGGGCATCAGCAGACTTAATGTAAGTTTTGGGGGCTTTGGCTTGTTCACTCTGGCCCTTTCTTGAGAACTTACCCTGCTCATTCCAGGAAGCCCAAGAAGACAACCAAGAGCTGGAAAGGCCCACACAGACCACAGGCATCTCAGCAAGGTGATAGTTTGTTCTATGGGGCACCCAGGTTTTTGTAGCTCCCCAGCTCACTATGACCCTTAGTGTCTTTCAGCCCAAAGGATTTGTATGATATAGAGGCTTTGTGGTGTGGATTGTAAGTACACAGTGAGCCTCACACACCCAATCTTGGAGTAGGCACCATAAATCAATTGATAATGGACCGAGAAAGGAACACCTCAGAAGTATTTTTATTGCTTATACACACGCACACAAACCACAAACATGCACACATGCACACCCATGCATGCACAGGAATGCACGCAGACACACACATCCTCACTCATGCACACACAGTCACACAGACACATACACATGCACACACATGAATGTGTGCCTTCAGGCATAGGTGCATTAGTAGCTTCTAACAGCTGTCCTTCCCTGTGATAGAGAAGATGTCACAGCAGGCCATGTGAGGAGCTACAAGGAGACCTGCTGTGTGGGTCATACCCAGAAATGCCCATTTAACTGGTCTAAAAAGTTTTTTTTAAAAATGAGCTGGAGAGATGGCCCAGCAGTTAAAAGCACTTGTTGCTCTTGCAGAGGAAGAGTTTGCTTTCCAGTATCCAGGTGGGGCAACTTAGAACTGCCTGTAACTCCAGCTCCAGGGATTCTGACACCCTCTTCTGGTCACTGCAGATACCAACATGTACAAACACACACACACACACACACACACACACACACACACATCAGTAAAAATAAATCTCAAAAAACCAAAACTTTGAAGAATTATGTAAGTACCCAGCAGTATCTCATATGGACTAATTGAAAAAAAAAACAGTAATAGCTTGGCATGATAAGATGCACGCCTTTAATCTCAGTCCTCAGGAGGCAGAGGCAGGTGAATCTCAGTTAGAGGCCAGCCTGGTCTACATAATGAGTTCTAGCCCAGTCAGGACTATATAGGAGACCCTGTCTCAAATTAATAACAACAGACACAAAATAGAAAAACCACTGAGACACCGCAATAGAAGACCACCAAACATTTTTGAGAGTCTGAATTGGTCTGTGTGAATTAACGAACACTTTTTCTATCTTCAAATTATAGGTATTATTTATTTTGTGTGCACAGGGGGAGAGGGCAGCTGGCACATATGTGCAGGTCGGGGACAACTTGCAATAGTTGGCTTTCTCTCTTCCCTGCGACTATGTGGGTTTCAAGGCTCAAAAGCAGGTCCCCAAGCTTGGTGGCAGGTGCCTTTATCCACTGAGCCATCTTGAAGACACCTGCATGGAACACTTTTTAACAAAGCTTCAGGTGAGGTTCATATGTTCCCAAGCTAAGAATCATTGCCTTGCGGAGGTGTGCATGAGGCTGATAAGGGCAAACTCCTCTGGTGGAGAGAGGAAAGCAGAAGCTATGTCAAGGAGACAATCTCAGGAAAGCCCTGAGAGGCCCTCACTGAAGAGCAGAAAATTAAATAAAACAAAAGCAAATCAACTCTGTCACATGTCAAATCTATTGAATTTCCAGTACTACCTAAAGTATAACCTGTAAGGGTTTGGCGGGGTTTCTGCCTAGTGCAGACGTGTACCACAATCCACTAGTAATGTCTGTCATGTCCTTCTGTAGAAGGCATGGGTGTGTTGCCAAATACTTGCGTCCTTCCTGAGAACCATTCCATATTCCAGGCCCAATGGTATGACTTTTGAAGTGTCATTAGTGCGCGGTGGAGAGAATGCCCACAGTGAAACAGGAATCACAAATCTCCTTGCTCTTCTCTGGTCTTCCCTTATGTCCCCCAGCCCTTCCTATCTCTGCTTAGTGAAGAGGTTCTTGAAGGCATTGTTGTAGTTCTTATTAAAGGCTGTGTAAATCAAGGGGTTGAAGAAGGAATTGGAGTACCCAAGCCACAGGAATATGCTTTTCCAGATGGGTGGCAGGCTACAGGCACAGAGTGGGCTGATGAGCTCCGTCAGGAAGAAAGGAATCCAACACAGCACAAACACGCCAATCAAGATCCCCACCATCATGGCTGCTCGCTTCTCCTTCTGCTCCCGCCACGAGTCTCCACTCGTCTGGAAGGTCACTGTGGCTCTGCAGTGTGCTGTAAACACCATCTCAGCCTCCTGAGGCTCCTCCTTCGCCTTGGAACAAAGGAAATATGGAATCAAAACAACAGAACAAGGGGAAACACTGAACAGAAGAAAAGCCAGCTATTCTCAGTTCTGATGGAGAAGTGAGGTCACGAGGCTCGAGTTTTATTTGTTTAAATTGTTAAACCTTTTAAAGGGCAATTTTTGTTTTTTTATCAAAATGGGTGAGAACCTCCACACATGGTTTATTTTACGATGTCTGCCCCTTAGATCATCCAATTGTATGCCCTAATTTCATTTCTATTGCTTTGATAAAATACTCTGGTGAAAACAACTTAGAAGACGAAAGACTTATTTCAGTCTTATTTCTGGGTTCCAGTCCATCATAGTGGGGAAATCAAGACAACAAAATCAGAGCTGGTCACATCATATCCACACTCAAGAGCAGAGAGAAATGAATGAATACGTGACTGCTACTGTTTAGCTCAACATCTCTTACCCAGCCCAGGACTCAAACTTCGTGAATGGTACTGCCTAAAGTGGGCTGGGTCTTCCAATATCATTTAATGGAATAAAGACAATCACTCACAGAAATGCCCAATGGTCATCCCTCATTGAAATTCCCTTTCCAAATGGTTGCAAATTGACATTTTAACTCTCTCTCTCTCTCTCTCTCTCTCTCTCTCTCAGACACACACACACACAGACACACACAGAGACACACATATATATGTGTGTATATATATACATTTATATTATATTTATTATATATGTAGGTTTATTATTGGGCTCTCCATGTTTTTCCATGTTCCACTGACCCACTGTGTTTATATGCTCTTTTGCTAACAGAACATACTCTTGATTACTAAAACTTTATAGTGTTTTTCTGTTGTTGTTTTTGTTTCTTTTCTTTTGTTTTGATTTGTTTTTGTGAGACAGGGTTTCCTCTGTGTAGCCTTGGCTGTCCTGGAACTTGCTCTGTAAATCATGCTGGCTTTAAACTCACAGAGATCTACCTGCCTCTATTTCCTAAGTAGTGGGATTAAAGGCATGTGCCACCACTGCCTGACTGTAGTACTTTTTTTAAAAAAAAAAATTGTTTTTATTTATATATATAAAATGTGTCGTGTGATGGAGGAAGGTCATTGGTTAAATAATAAAGAAACTGCTTGGCCATCATAGGTTAGAACATAGGTGGGTGGAGTAAACGGAACAGAATGCTGGGAGGAAGAGGAAGTGAGCTCAGACGCCATGCTCCCCTTTCCCTGGCAGACGTGATGCCGCTCCTCTCCAGAGCAGACACAATGAAGCAAACCGCTAGGTCAGACATTCTGAATCTTTCCCGGTAAGACTGATGCTACACAGATTATTAGAGATGGGTTGATCGGGATATGAGAATTAGCCAGTAAGGGCTAGAGATAATGGGCCAAGCAGTGTTTAAAAGAATACAGTTTGTGTGTTGTTATTTTGGGGCATAAGCTAGCTAGGCGACCAGGAGCTGGGGCGGCAGGAACACAGCCCGCAACTCCCACAACAGTCGTGTGTGACTATGTATGTGTCAGACCCGTGGTTGGGACTGGGCAAGCTCATCTGTCCCTCCAAGCCTGCTTGCCTTCCTGTGAAGCAGGCTGCTAAGACTGCTCTGAACCAAGGATCCAAGGAAGATGAGCACTGGATACACAGCCCATGCCCAGAATAACCCCTGCCGTGGGCATTCACCCATCCATATTCATGCTGGAGACTGGGACTGGAATTGGAGCCACCAGTGAAGCAGACAAAACCCTGGTCCTTACAGAGTCTGCTCTGGAGAGACAGTCTGTCCACATTAGCATTGTAGCGTATTGTATAATTACGACGGGAAGTGGATCCTTATAAGTAATGTAATAATTCTGCTCTGCCTAGATTAAAAAACAAACTCTAAATGGCTCTGTATAGCAAATTAGCTACTAGACTGGGGAGATGACTCAGCGAGTACTCACTTTGCCACACAAGTGTAAGGACCAGATTTCAGATTCCTAGCACCCATGTAAATTCTGGCCAGGCATGACAGATCTCCTGTAATTGCAGCAAAGGAAATGGAGACAGCAGATCCCTTGAGCAAGCTGGCTAGCGAGACTGGCTCAACCTGGCAGGGTGAGAGACCCTGCCTCACTAACCCTAAGATAAGGTAGAGAGCAATCAAGGAAGACACCCAGCACCCATCTCTGTCTTCCAAATTCACAAGCACACACATGCCTGTGCACTCACTCTTGAAAACTAGCATTACACACCCACATACAGACAACATCATAATAATTAGCTACCTTTTCTGCACATTCTCTCTCTCTCTCTCTCTCTCTCTCTCTCTCTCTCTCTCTCTCTCTATCTCTCTCACACACACACACACACACACACACACACACGAGAGAGAGAGAGAGGGAGAGAGAGAGAGAGGGAGGGAGGGAGGGAGGGAGGGAGGGAGGGAGGGAGGGGGCTTCTTCTGTCCACCCTTAGGTTACTAGTCTTAAAAGAATGTGCCTATGATCCTCTGAACTCACTCATGGCTCCTTTTATAGCAATTTGGGTGGTGTCTGAATCTGAGAGAGAGGAAGGACCTATCTCTTCTTAGTGAAGAAACTACCTATCATCAGCACCTGCCCCCTGGAAATAGCCACTTAACCAGTGACTTAGTGTTACAATGCAATAGTTTGCATCTACCTCTCTCTTGCTTCTTGGAAGATGCCAAGCAATAACTGTTTCCAGCTCTTGCCCAGGATCCAGCTGGAAGCAAGCATCAGGACCACGGCAGGAGTAAGTGTCCTGGACTCCATTCTCAGCACATCTACTTGCCCATCCCTTCTCCCTTGGAGTACTCTGCTAAAAATATACACTAGGAAGGGTTCCAGGTGGTGTAGCTTTACAGTCAGAATTCTATTCATGTCTACATTCAGATTCTGTCTCCTGCTCCATCCTCCTAAAGTCCCTACCTGTTTGTCTGGGGAAATCACTATATTAGTCTAAACACAGATGCATGGAAATCTGGGCAAAAGAAGAGCCTTTTCCTCTGGCGTTGTACACCCAAGCACCCAGCATCCTCTCCACCTGTCACCTGAGGAGAGACTAGGAAGGAGCAGTAAAACAGTCTCTGGGGGTTAGTGGGATAGTTCACTTGGTACATTTCTCGTCTTGTAAGTGAGAGAAGATGATTTGAAGCCCCCAAATCCGTGTCTCAAAGAAAGAGGAAGGAAGGAAGGAAGGAAGGAAGGAAGGAAGGAAGGAAGGAAGGAAGGAAGGAAGGAAGGAAAAAAGGAAGGACCAAGAATGATGGATTGTGCTTAGGATTCCAGTGACAAGGAGGAGGAGACATGCGTATCCAAAGAAACCTTGTTTCAAAAAGGTGGGAAGGGCCTAAGAAACACCCCACCACTCTCCCACACAGGAGTCTCTCAGGTGTCGCTGCAGGTGTATTCTAAAAAGGTAGCAGAGAACCACCCCATCTATAATGAGCTGTTCCAACTTTTCCCATTGTCCATCTCAGAGGACAGGGGAGAAAATTACAAACAAGATCAAAAGAAAAATCAAGGCACCGGAGGAGACAACTAGGCCATTGTGTAGCACCAAGCAGCATCAGGTACCACAGAAGGTCTAAGGGATAAACAGCTGTTTCAGGAAGTCATTCCAGTAATTCATAGTCATCTCTTATGGAGAGGGAAACAGGAAAGTGACCGTTCTTTTCCCTTCCCCTCCCACTCAGGAAGTGCTTGTTAGTGGGTACTTTCCCAGCCATCTTTCCACCCATCTAAAGAACCTTCCAGTCACTTGAGTCTTTCCATTGAGGAATAGAAAGTAAGAAATTGATGGGGAGGGAAATGTGGTATATTTACACAATGAAGTATTACACAACAGAAAAAAAATAATGACATCTTGAAATTTGCAGGCAAATGGATGGAGCTACAAAACATCATATTTCAGTGAGGTAACTCAGACCCAGAAAGACAATTATCACATGTACTCACTCATAAGTGGTTTTTAAACATAAAGCAAAGAAAACCAGCCTACAAATCACAATCCCAGAGAACCTAGAAAACAATGAGGACCCTAAGAGAGACATACATGGATCTAATCTATATGGGAAGTAGTAAAAGACAAGATCTCCTGAATAAATTGGGAGCATGGGGACGATGGGAGAGGGTTGAAAAGGAGGGAAGAGGCAGGGAGGGGAGCAGAGAAAAATGTGGAGCTCAATAAAATCAATTTGAAAAATGGATGTGGTAAGTTAAGTTTGAAGAGATCTTGGGGGAAGCAACGTAGAAAAGGCGATCTACTGATTAAATCATTCATTTGAAATAGACTAGCTCCATCAAGGAAGCAGTAATCTGAGTCCATCTGTGCACTATCAAACTGTGTGCTCAGAAGCTCTGTGTTCACGGCTGTCCAGCCTGAGAACGACACCACACAAACAGAGGGACACTGGACGGGAAGAAACTGCTAGCAGCAACCTCTAAGGAAATAAAAAAGTTTGGTGTGTAGCTCAGTGGTAAAGTCTGGATAGCATACAGGAGGCCCTGCGTCCAGTGGTCAACACTGAAAGAAGAGGGGAGAGGAAGGGACGGAGGGAGGGAGGGAAGGGACTATGAGTCAATTATACATAATAACTCATTTTCACATTTCATATGCTGTCCATTAGGAAATAGAAAGACAAAGCAGGCCATGGTGGTGCACATCTGTAATCCCAGGGCATGGTGGAGGAAACAGGTGGATCCCTAGAGTCCAGCTGTCCAGCCAGCCTAGTATACTCGGTGTACACCAAGGCAGTGAGAGACCCTGTCTGAAAAAAAGTGGACCCCAAGGTAAACAACTGATGTGATCTTCTGACTTTCATCCACAAGCACACCCACACATGCTCATCGTGTACACTGGGAAATGGAAAGATGCTGGGGAGAGCACTAGCCTCTTGAACCAACCACCGCTAACTCATCCTCACATCAATCTTGTGTGATCTTTACAGGACCAGAAGCTCTACTGCAAAAACCAGAAATCCAATATGTCCGCAAATCTAAAGCTTCTTAAACATCAGCATGACACCACCAGCAGGAAGTTTCATTCCTGACCTCCAGGAGGGGTCATCACCGACATGCAGGCAGGGTGAAAATGGTTCATGAAATGACCTTCCAGCTACATTTTGGTTTTTGAATAAGTTTTCCACTGGCCTGGAGCTAGCCAAATAGGCTAGACTGGCCAGTCAGCGGGTCCCAGGGATTTGCCCATCTACACCTCTTTATCTCTGGCATTACAAGTGTGCACAACTACTCTTAGCCATTCATCATGATTCTGGGGGGTCCAACACAGGTCCTATACTTCAAATGAAAGCAATTTATTGACTGAGTCCTCTCTCTAACCTCTGGAGTAACTATTTCTAATTAAAGATGCCAGGCCAAGACTTGGAATGCCCAAGGGCTTGGTCTGCTCTGCAACAGTCAAATGCCAAGTTTGAAAAGCTGCATCTCCAAACCCCAGCAGCTTCCACACACCTGCTACCATCCTCCACCACATCTGTGACCACCGGAGCTTGGCCTAGACTGTCCCTGTGAGGGAAGTGTTTGAGTTTCTGGTTGGAGGGCTCAGTTCCCTAGTCCCTTGCCCAGGGAGGAACATCCCCACCCAAGAAGCCTGGAAGACCCCAAATAGCTTACACACACACACTACCATCCTCCACCACATCTGTGACCACAGGAGCCTTGCCTCAAATTGCCCCCAAACAAAGCCTTGGCCCAGACTGCCCCTGGAGAGAGCCTTGGTTCAGACTGCCCCTGGAGAGAGCCTTGGTCCAGACTGCCCCTGGAGAGAGCCTTGGTCCAGACTGCCCCTGAAGAGGAGCCCCAGACCTTTACCAGCATCCACTAGAGACACAGACCTGCCTGCACTCAGAGGAAGAGCAACCACTTAAGTCACAGGCCCCACCTGCACCCACTGGGGAAAAGATGGGCAGGCGGCTGTGTAATAACACAGTCAACAACAAAAAGACCAATATGGCACCACCAGAACCTAGTGGTCCTACAACAGGAAGACCTGAACATTATAACCCAGAAGAAGCAGAAGAAAACGGCCTTGAATATAACTTCATGAAACTAAAAGAAAGAAAAAGACCCTTAAAGAGGAAATGAAAAATTCCCTTAAAGAAATGGAGGAAAAGATAAACAAAAAATGGAAGAAATCAATAAATCTCTTCAAGAAACCCAAGAAAACCAAGGGGGGGGGGGACAATCAAACAGGCAAAGCGAATAGCTCAAACCGTTCAAGATTTGAAAATTGAAATAGAGGCAATAAAGAAAACACAAACCAAGGGAGTTCTGGAAATGGAAAACCTGAGTAAACAAACAGAAACTACATATGCAAGCATAGCCAACAGTTTGCAAGAGGTGGAAGAGAGAATCACAGGAGCTGAAGATTCAACAGAAGAATTAGATTCATTTGTCAAAGAAAACATTAAATCCAACAAATCCTTAACACAAAACATCCAAGAAATCTGGGATAGCATGAAAAGACCAAACCTAAGAATAATAGGAATAGAAAGAGAAGAACTCCATCTCAAAGGTACAGAAAATCTATTCAACAAAATCATAGAAGAAAACTCCCAACCTAAAGAAGGATGTGCCTGTGAAGGTACAAGAAATTTACAGAACACCAAATAGACTGGACCAGAAAAGAAAGTCCCCTTGACATATAACAATCAAAACACTAAACATGCAGAATGAAGAAAGAATATTAAGAGCTGCTAAGGAAAAAGGCCAAGTAACATATAAAGGTAGACCCATCAGAATTACACCTGACTTCTCAATGGAAACTCTGAAAACCAGAAGTCCTGGACAGGTATGGTGCAGACACTAAGAAATCACTGACACAAGCCCAGACTACTATACCCAGAAAACCTTTCAATCACCATAGACGGAGAAAACAAGATATTCCATGACAAAACCAAAACCAAATGTAAACACTACCTATATACAAATTCAGTCTTACAGAAAGTAATAGAAGTAAAAGTCCAACCCAAGGAAGTTAGCTGCACCCATGAAAACACAGGCAACAAGTAACCTCACACCTCACACTGGCAAACCCAAAAGAAGGGAAACACACAAACACTACCACCTAAAAATAACAGGAGTAAAAAATTAGTGGTCACTAATATCTCTTAATATCAAAGGACTCAATTCACCTATAAAAAGACACAGGTTAACAAGATGAATTTTAAAAATCCAGGATCCATCCTTCTGCTGAATACAAGAAACACACCTCCATTTCAAAAACAAGCATTACCTCAGAGTAAAGGGTTGGGAAAAGATTTTTCCAATCAAATGGACCTAAGAAATAAGTAAGTGTTGTTAACCTAATATCTAACAAAATAGATTTCAAACTAAAGTCAATCAAAAGAGATGGTGAAGGATACTTCATACTCATCACAGAAAAAATCCATCAAGACAAAGTATCAATTCTAAACATATATGCTCCAAATACAAGAGCACCCACATATGTAAGAGAAACATAAAGTGTAAATCACACATCAAATCCCACACACTAATAGTGGGAGAATTCAACACCTCAATCTCACCAATGAACAGGTCTGCCAGACAGAAACTTAACAGAGAAATAAGAGAACTAACAGATGTCATGACTCAAATAGACTTAATAGACATCTACAAGACATTTCACCCAAACACAAAAGAATATACCTTCTCAGCACCTCATGGAACTTTCTCTAAAATTGACCACATACTCAGTCACAAAGCAAACCTCAGCAGATACCAAAAAAAAAAAAAAAAAAAAATTGGAATAGCCTCCTGTATCTTATCGGATCACCATAGCTTAAAGTTAGGATTCAACAAAAACACTAATTTCAGAAAGCCTACAAACTCATGGAAATTGAACAATGCTCAACTGAATCACCCCTGAATCAAGGAAGAAATAAAGAAATTAAAGACTTCCTAGAATTCAATGAAAATGAATGCACAACATACCCAAATTTATGGGACACTTTGAAAGCAGTGCTTAGAGGAAAGTTCATAGCAGTAAGAGCCTACATAAAAAACCTGAAGAAATCTCACACTAGCTAATTAACAGTACACTTGAAAGCTCTAGAACAAAAAGAAGCAAACTCACCGAGAAGGAATAGACTTCAGGAAATAATCAAAGTGAGGACTGAAATCAATAAAATGGAAACAAAGAAAGCAATTAAAGAATCAATAAGACAAAGAGTTGGTTCTTTGAGAAAATCAACAAAATAGACAAACCCTTATCCAAGCTAACCAAAAAGCAGAGAGGAAATATGCAAATTAACAAAATTAGAAATGAAAAAGAGGACATAAAAACAGACAAAGAGGAAATCCAAAGAATCATCAGGTCATACTTCAAAAACCCATACTCCACAAAACTGGAAAATTTAAAGGAAATGGACAATTTTCTGGATAGGTACCACTTACAAAAATTAAATCAAGAACAGATAAACAATTAAAATGGAAGTATAACACCTAAGGAAATAGAAGTGTCATCAAAAGTCTCTCAACCAAAAAATTTCCAGGATCAGATGGTTTCAATGAAGCCTTCTATTGGAATTTCAAAGAAGTGCTAATACCAATACTCCTCAAATCATTCCACACAATAGAAACAGAAGGGACGTTGGCAAACTCTTTTAATGAGGCGACAGTACCCAAACCACACAAAGACATAACTAAGAAAGAGAATTATAGACCAATCTCCCTCATGAACATTGATGCAAACCTACTCGATACAATACTGGCAAACCGAATTCAAGAACACATCAAAAAAAATCATCTACCATGATCAAGGTGGCTTCATCCCAGAGATGCAGGGATGGTTCAACACACGAAAATCCATCAATGTAATCCACCATATAAATAAGCTGAAAGAAAAAAACCATATGACCATCTAATTAGATGCTGAAAAAGCATTCCACACCCCTTTGTGATAAAGGTCTTGGAGAGATCAGGGATGCAAGGAACATATCTAAACCTAATATAAGCAATATACAGCAAGTTGGCAGTCAAAATCAAATTGAATTGACAGAAACTAAAAGTAATACAACTAAAATCAGTAACAAGACAAGGCTGTCCACTCTCTTCCTATCTATTCAACATAGTACTCCAAGTTCTAGCTAGAACAATAAGACAACAAAAGGAGATCAAGGGGATACAAATTGGAAAGGAAGAAGTCAAATTTTTGCTATTTGCAGATGATATGATAGTATACATAAGGAACATCAAAAAATTGACAAGGGAACTCCTACAGCTAATAAACACCTTCAGTAATGTGGCAGGATACAAAATCAACTCAAAAAAATCAATAGCTCTCCTATATACAAATGATAAAGGGGCTGAGAAAGAAATCAGAAAACATCACCATACACAATAACCACAAATAACATAAAATATCTTGGGGTAACACTAACCAAAGAAGTGAAAGACCTATACGACAAGAACTTTACGTCTCTGAAGAAAGAAAGTGTGGAAGATATCAGAAAATGGAGAGATCTCCCGTGCTCTTTGATAGGTAGGATCAACATAGTAAAAATGGCAATCCTACCAAAAGCAATCTACAGGTTCAATGCAATCCCCAGCAAAATCCCATCACAATTCTTCACAGACCCCGAAAGAACAATACTCACCTTCATATGGGAAAACAAAAACCCCAGAATAGTCAAAACAATTCTGTACAATAAAGGAACTTCCAGAGGCATTACCATCCCTGACATCAAGCTCTATTATAGAGTTATAGTAATAAAAACAGCTTGGTATTGGCATAAAAACAGATAGGTTGGCCAATGGAATCAAATCAAAGACCCTGATATTAATCTACACACCTAAGAACACCTGATTTTTGACAAAGAAGCTAAAATTATACAATAGAAAAAACAAAACCTCTTCCGTAAATGGTGCTGGCATAACTGGATATCAACATGTAGAAGTGTTGGGAGCTGTGAACCCCCAGGTCCTGAATTTCTGGTAAACAACTTGTAATGGTTGCAGCTGCTCTGAACACAAGACCCTCAGGAGTTCCTGATAGCAGGGGAGTGGTTTCTGGTGGGTTTGGCTGGGGCTTGGCTATCAGTTAAGAATCCCTATATAAGCTGCCCCTGAACACAATAAAGGGGGAATTCCTGTTTCAAAGATTTTGGCATCAAGGATGACCTGTGTCTCTGTCTGTGAGTCTTTGTGTGTTTCAAGCTCCAGCCTAGTACACGAACTATATGGTAGTGCACAGAACGCAGACTGATGTGGTGCACTACATAGAAGAATGCAAATAGATCCATATCAATCCCCATGCACAAAACTTAAGTCCAATTAGAACAAAGACCTCAACATAAATCACACTGAACCTCACTGAATAGAAAGTGGGAAGTAGCCTTGAAAGCATGGGCCCAGGAGACTAGTCCAAGAGAGGGAGGACCAACAATATGAGTAAAGGGATCAAGACCATGACGGTGATACTCACAGAAGCTGCTGACCTGACCTAGTGAGAGCTCATTGATTCTGGACTGATCGTGGGAAAACCTATATAGGACCAAACTAGGCCCACTGAAGGTGGGGGACATTTGTGAGGCTTGGGAAGTCTGTGGGGCCACTGGCAGTGTGACTAGGATTTATCTGGTGTCTTGGAGCCCACTCTCTTTGGAGGGATACCTTGCTCAGCCTAGATATGGGAGGGAGGGCCTTGGTCTTGCCTCGAAGTGAAGTGTCAGACTTTATTGACTCCCTATGGAAGCCTTACCCTTTCTGAGGAGTGGATGGGGGTGGGGTGGGAGGGGGGGGGGGAATGGGTACAGGGATAGCTATACAAAATGATAAAAGATTGTATTAAAAAGCTTAATAAAAATGCATCTCCAAACATCACCCAACCATAAACAGAGGATGCTTATCATGTCTGACAACTCAGAACAGGAAATTTTCTCTGCTGCCTCTCATGTGTAGAAAAAAAGCTGTGCAAATCAGGACATTCTCTTGTGAAAATAAAAGCAGAACACAGTTGGCTTGATACAAATAAGCCATCCTGTCATGCAGCAAAATGCCCAAGAAATATACAGGTTGGCCAAACCCTCTTTTGTTTGTTTGTTTTTCTAATTATTTAAAGATTTATTTATTTATTGTGTATATAGTGTTCGGCCCGCATGCCAGAAGAGGACACCAGATCTCATTATAGACAGTTATGAGCCACCACGTGGTTGCTGGGTTTGAACTCCGGACACCTGAAAGAACAGCCAGTGCTTTTAACCTCTGAGCCATCTCGCCAGCCCTCTAACTCTTGGGTAAGGTCCACTTGTCATGATTCTTTTGTTTAGGTGGATTTTGTTTTGCTGCTGAGAATTTGGTTGCTCTGTAAGGGCTGAGGACGCACTGGGGTTAGCGCTTAGAAAGGGAAAATGTAAGCAAGTACATCCATTGAGGTTTGGTTGCATTTATGTTTTCAGCTTTAATTTCATCCGGTTCTGGACTACGGGAGGTAGTTTGGTCAGGAAGGTACTGGGATATTGTGGATCCTGGTTTAGTTTCTGTTGTTGTGATAAAACACCCTGACACCACCCCCTCCAAAATGACCTCAGAGAGAAAGCCAGGTATGTGTCGTCTGATTTGAGATTCCAGTCCACCACAGTGCGTCACTTAAGTGACAGTGACAGGAGTCTGAGGAAGCCAGTCACATCATACCCACAGTCCTGAGCAGAGAGAGAAGTGCGTGCTTGCTTGCTCTCCTCCCTTACATGGTACAGGACCCCCTATCTAGGGAATGGAGCCAGCAAGTGTGGGTGGGTCTTTCCACATCAGCTGACTTAGATAACCCCTCATAGACTTGGTCACTGGCCAACCTGATTTAGACTATTTCTCAGTTAAGACTTTCTTGCTCATTCATCATGACCAAGTCGGCTTCATCCCAGAGATGCAGAGATGGTTCAACATATGGAAATCTGTCAATGTAATCCACCATATAAACAAACTGAAAAATAAAAACCACATGATCATCGCATTAGATGCCAAAAAAGCTTTTGACAAAATACAACATCCCTTCATGATAAAGGTCTTGGGAGAGCAGGTGTACAAGGAACAGATCTAAACATAATAAAGGCAATATACAGCAAACTAACAGCCAATATTGAACTAAATGGAGAGAAACTCCCAGCGATTCCACTGAAATCAGGAACAAGACAAGATTGTCCACTCTCTCCATATCTATTCAATATAGTTCTTGAGGTCTTAGCTAGAGAAATAAGACAACAAAAGGAGATCAAGAGGATACAAATCAGAAAAGAAGAATTCAAACTCTCACTGTTTGCTGATAATATGATAGTTTACATAAGAGATCCCAAAAATTCTACTAAGGAACTTCTACGACTCATAAACACTTTCAGTAATGTAGCAGGATACAAGATTAACTCAAAAAAAAAAAAAAACCAGTAGCCCTCCTGTATACAGATGATAAAAGGGCTGGGGAAGAAATCAGAGAAACATCATCCTTCACAATAGCCACAAATAGCATAAAATCTCTTGGCGTAACTCTAACCAAACAAGTGGAAGACTTGTATGACAAGAACTTTAAATGTTTGAAGAAAGAAATTGAAGAAGACACCAGAAAGTGGAAAGATCTCCCATGCTCTTGGGTAGGCAGAATTAACATAGTAAAAATGGCAATCTTACCAAAAGCAATCTACCGATTCAATGCAATCCCCATCAAAATTCTTCACAGACCTCGAAAGAATGGTACTCAACTTCTTATGGAAAATCAAAAAACCCAGGATAGCCAAAACAATCCTGTACAATAAAAGAACTCTGGAGGCATCACAATTCCTGACTTCAAACCCTACTACAGAGCTACAGTACTGAAAACAACCTGGTATTACCATAAGAACCGATGGGAAGACCAATGAAATAGAATAGAAGACCCAGATATTAATCCACACACCTTTGAACACCTGCTTTTTGACAAAAGAGCAAAAAATATCAAATGGAAAAAAGAAAGCATATTTAACAAGTGGAACCGGCATAACTGGATATCAACATGTAGAAGAATGAAAATAGACCCAAGTCTATCACCATGCTCAAAACTCAAGTCCAATGGATTAAAGACCTCAACATAAAGCCAGCCACACTGAACCTTATAGAAGAGAAAGTGGGAAGTACATTCGAACTTGACACAGGAGACCACTTCCTAAATATCCCCTGCAGCACAGGTACTGAGAGAAACAGTTAATAAATGGGACCTCCTGAAGCTGAAAATCTGTAAAGCAAAGGACATGTTCAACAAGACAAAAACGACAGCCTACAGAATGGGAAAAGATCTTCACTAACTCCATATCAGACAGAGGTCTGATCTCCAAAATACACAAAGAACTCAAGAAATTGGTCACCAAAAGAACACACACTCCAACAACAAAAAAAATGAGAGTACAGACCTAAACAGAGAACTCTCAACACATGAATCTAAAATGGCTAAAAGACACTTAAGGAAATGCTCAACATTCTTAGTCATCAGAGAAATGCAAATCAAAACAACTCTGAGATTCCATCTTACACCTGTAAGAATGGCCAAAATCAAAAACACTGATGACAACTTATGCTGGAGAGGTTGTGGGGAAAAGGGAACACTCCTGCATTGTTGGTGGGAATGCAAGCTGGTACAACCCCTTTGGATGTCAGTGTGGTGATTTCTCAGAAAATTAGGAAACAACCTTCCTCAAGACCCAGCAATACCACTTTGGGGTGTATATCCAAAGAATCCTCAAACATGCCACAAGGACATGTGCTCAACTATGTTCATAACAAAAGCCTGGAAACAACCGAAATGCCCCTAGACCAAAGAATGGGTAAGGAAAATGTGGTACATTTACACAATGGAGTACTACACAGCAGAAAAAATGACATCTTGAATTTTGCAGGAAAATTGGTGGAGCTAGAAAACATTATTTTGAGTGAGGTAACCCAGACCCAGAAAGACAATTATCACATGTACTCACTCATAGGTGGTTTTTAAACATAAAGCAAAGAAGCCAGCCCACAAACCACAATCCCAGTGAACTTAGACAGCAATAAGGACAGTAAGAAAGACTTACATAGATCTAATCTACATGAGAAGTGGAAAAAAACAAGATCTCCTGAGTAAATTGGGATCATGGGGACCTTGGGGGAGGGTTGAAGGGGGAAGGGAGAGGCAGGGAGGGGAGCAGAGGGAGCTCAATATAAATCAATTAAAAAAATAAAAAAAGGCTAAGAAATAAAAAATACTTTCTTGCCATGTTATTCTAGGTTATATCAAAGTTGACAGTTAAAAATTAACCATCAGCTGGAAGTGTTGGCGCACACCTTTAATCACAGCTCTTGGGAGGCAGAGTCAGGCAGCTCTCTGTGAGTTCAAGGCCATCCTGGTCTACAGAGAGAGTTCCAGGACAGTCATGCTGGATAGAGAGAACCTGTCTCAAAATGAATGAAAAAGAAAGGAAGGGGGTTGGAGGGAGGAAAGTAGGAAGGACAAATTAATCATTTTGCGGCATTAAATATTTTTCTAGTTTTTCTGACCAGATATCTCACAAGAAGCAACTTAAGGGGGGAAGGTTTTATTTTTGCGTACTGTTCTCAGACACTGTCTGTCATGGTGGGTAAGCCATGGTATTAAGAGTAGGAGGTATCTGGTCACACTGCATTCTCAATCAGGAAGCAGAACATAGGAGGGAAGTAGGGCTGGGCTATCAGGGTTCATTCTAGGTGAGCCATTTCTTCTAGGAAGGCTGTGCCTCTGAAAGATCTCACACCCTTCCCAAGCAGCATCCCCAGCTGAAAGCAGGCACGCAAACACATGAGCCTATGGGGGATACTTCACATTCTCACCATGACAGACATGTGCTGTGTATTGTAGCAGTCAAGACCCAGAGCTGAGGGCGCTTTCCCCGGGCCCTCCCACTACAGAGTCACTCAGCACAATTCTGGCCCTGCCCCCTGGAGCTCTTTCTCCCCATCAGAGGAGAGATTATTGACCAGTCAGCTGTCCTGTCACCTCTTCACATCACCTTCCTAAACGGGATGCATCTGGGTGGACAGCAAGGGCTGGGGACGGCGCCAAGTGGTAGTGTCCTTGCCTGTCTTGTATAAGCACCTGTGTTTGATCGCCGACAATGCAACCAAACCAAACCCAAATTAATCAAGCAAATAAAAACTGTTTCTTCTGCCAAAACGAAGAGCAAAATCAGGCTTGGAAGGCTTTTCAGGCATCCAGTCCACTGTGATTTTCCCAGGTGCATAACTAGATTGCTGTAGCTATTAAAAGTCAGCCCTCGCCCTGCAATCAGATGGAGAAACTATAATCACCCCAGGCGTTTCCGAGGTACCTTTCAAAGAACATCATTAATTCTGAATAAAGCTCTCCCAACATTTTCCAATTATAGACTTGACCTTCCTGTTTTGTGTTAAAAAAAAATTCTCTGCCATTTAATTAAAACAAAAAAAAAGAATCTGCTTTTAAAAATGCATGCACTTGTCTGGTAGCTTAGTACCTGGGCTGACTTTTTAAAAGTAAAACCAACTACAACTGCCTTTCCTATCTTGGGCTCTCTTTAATTTTGATCCCTTTTCTGGTTCACACATTGTATTTGTGTGTATGTATATATGGGTATATATGTGTGGGGGTGTGTGTGTGTGTGGGTGTGTATGTATGGGGGTGTGGGGGTGTGTTGGGGTGTAGTCCAGAGTTCTGTGACATTAGGCGTTTTTCTCAATTTTTCTCCATAATATTTTTTTGAGACAGGGTCTCTCTTTGAATCTGCAGCTCCACTGTTGCAGTTAAACTGTCAGACGGTGGACACGCCCTTTCCTCTGCCAGTTCCGCCACCTTCCACGAGTCAGGGCTATGTAGATTTCTTTCATTCTTCAGTTCATGGGGTCCTCACTAGGGGCTTTATACAGTAGGACCTAAGGCTGGGGATGTGGCTCAGTAGGTAGAATGCTTGCCCCAAACAAACAAAGCTGTGGGCTTCATTCCGATAACTATATAAACCAAGCATGGTGGTGCTTGCCTCTAATTCCGGCTTTTGGAAAGTGAGGGGAGAAAGATCAGAAGTTCAAGGTGAGCCTCAGCTACTCAGAAAGTTCCAGATCACCTTGCAATACCTGAGCCCTGCCTTCAAAAATTAAACTAAATTAAAAGTAATAACTAACTTATTTAAAGATGAAAAAAGGGAGGCACAAGGGTATTAAGCAATGGATGTCTGGCACTGGAACTGCAACCCAGTTTCTCTCTCCCAAATCTCCAGATCTCCAGGGGATACACTGGGGTTGGTATAACAAGGGAGAGTGGCAATGGATCTTTTCTTTTAAACACACACACACACACACACACACACACACAACTTCTAAGGTTTAGAGGTTCCAGCACTACTCCTAATGTGCAAAGAAACCATTTTCACAGGTGCATATGCCGCAGGTGGTTCGCTAGAAGCGGAAGCGATAAGTCACCCCATGTTCTATTGGAAAGAGCAGATGGCCATCTCCTCCCATGTTCCAGATGCAACAGTTTTTCCTTTTATTCTTCAATATCCAAGCTCTATCCCACTCTTCCCTTTCTCTAAATTCCATTCTTCCCAGGGTTCCCTACCCCCAAATCCACAGTCAGCCCCTCTCACCTGCTTGGTGGCAGGCAATGGCACCACAGCCCTCCGTCTACGGCCAAAGCGAAACTTGGCGGCTTTGTAAATCTTCCAGTAGACGAAGAGCACCACCGCCAGAGGCAGGTAGAAGGCTCCACAGGTGGAGAAGACAGCATAGGAGGGCTCCTGGCTCACCTGGCAACGCTGTAGGCGAGCATCATAGGCTTCTCCCCAGCCAAAGAGCAGCGGTGCGAGCGCGATGAGCGCAGACAGTGCCCAGGTGATCCCGATCATGAGCGCTGAAGCGCGGCGCCGGGTGCGCAGCGTGTACTGTAGGTGACGCGTGATGGTCCAGTAGCGGTCCAGGGCGATGGCTGCCACGTTCCAGATGCTGGCCGTGCAGCATAACACGTCGAAGGAGATCCACACGTGGCACAGACTCCTGCCCAGCTGCCAGCGTCGCCCAGCTGACAACTCGCTTACCAGGCTCAGTGGCATCACCAGGGCTGCCACAAGCACGTCCGAGACCGCTGTCGAGGCCACCAAGTTATGTGGCACGCGGTGGAAGGTGCGGACGCGCAGGATGGTCACCAGAACTAGCAGATTCCATAAGAAAGTGGCAGCGATCAGCAACACCAATAGAGTCACCACGAGCACGGTGAAGATGGAAAAGGGTGGCTCACGGCCTGGCAAGATGAGTCCACCGGGGGTGTACCCCACGTCCCTGCCGGAATTTGGGCTCTCACTGCAGCTCTCCAGTCCCTGGGTAAAGGCGATGCCAGGGGTGGCGCCTGAGAGGTTCGAGACTTCCATTGTTCAGGGACTTGGGCTCTTGGGCAGATGTGCGCGTGATTGCATGGACTGTGGGTAGGTAGTGAGATGGGAGGGGCACTTCGTGCTTTGCAGTGCAGAGAAGTCTAAATCGCGCCACCCTAGTCCTTTTTCCAAACTGCACCCTCCCTTTGGCGCTTCTTTTGGTGGCTTCCGGTGGACCCTCTTTTCCAGTTGAGAAAAAAAAAAAAAATGAGTCGGATCCTTTAGGTTTGCTTTGCCAAGCGTATCAGTCTCTCCGGGTCCCTTTGTGATCTTCAGGGTAACTGGCTGCTGAGGGCTGGAGACGAAGTCTGAGCGCAGGGATAGCTCAGAGAAACCTCGCCTGACTAAGGGTTGGAACCCAGGGGCCCCTGGTGTGCGCTGAAGTGGGCGGAGAGGTTTGGAGCCGCCACCAATAGGAGCTGTAGCTGCAATACGCTGTCCCAGCTGTCTCCTGCTGTGTGGAGAGAATCCTAGGTCCCCCTCGCCTCAGGGAAGGTTTCTGACAATCCTGCCGTGATTTTGTAACCACCTCTTCCGCACAGCCCTCCTGCGGGCTTGTTCGCTCGGTTAGATACTAAGACATTGAAGTCCCAGCCAAAGGCATTGTGGTTTTTCTGGAGCCTCGATTCTACCCGTGTGCGGAGCAAAGGTCCCAAATATTGGAGTGTGTGAAAGTCCTGAGCTCAACTCCATCCAGGCCATTGCTTGGCGCCTCGTTCATACTTGAGCACTGGAGTTCATCGCCCGCCCGTTCTCCGCCTCCCCCCCTCCCCACGCTATGAGCAGAAAGCGCCAGACTGAAGCTTTTTGGCAGAGATCTGGAAGAGGGACAGTTTCCAACCTGCTTGCCAAACCCCTAACTTCCGGTGCTTCACTGCGTTCGGTTTCTAATAGTTCTACTACCCTCTTCCAAGTTCAAGGCAAAGGTTTTGTTGCTGAAACTCTAATTTTGTCTTGTGGTGCTGGGAATGAACTCGGGGGATTGCTCACGACAAGCAAGCACCCAGCAGCTACTCTACTCCTGGGGGAAAGAAAAACAAAAACCAGACAAGCAAACAAACAAACAAAAACCACATAGGTGATATTCGCTTCACTCTCCACCAACATCCACTTCCCATTCTCATACTTTAAATTATTTTTACATTTTAAAATTTGTGTGTGAGGTGTGTGTGTGAGAGAGAGAGAGAGAAAGAGAGAGAGAGGAGAGAGAGAGAGAGAGAGAGAGAGAGAGAGAGAGAGAGAGAGAGAGAGAGGGAAATTAGATCAGAGAACAAGTAAAGGAAGTCAGTTATCTCTTTCCACCATGTGAATCCCAGGGATGGAACTCATATCTGTGGAATTCAGACATTCAGACTTGGTGCCAAGAGCTTTTACCCAATGAGTTGCCTTTCCAGATCCAAACTCAAATTTTAAAAAGTGCATCAAGGGTGTTGGTGGTTCAGGCCTTTTATCCCAGCACTTGGACGGCAGAGGCAAGCAGATGGATCTCTATGAGTTTGAGGCCAGTCAGGTCTACACACCCAGCTCCAGGACAGCCAGAATTACAAAAAAAACACTGCCTCCAAATAAATTAATAGTGTGTTACTGAGCTGTTAGGGACAGAGGCGGCCAAGCTGGATGTTGGGAAGTCAGTGGGCTTTGCAAGTTGTTAATGGCCTCCCGAGAAGATGAACTCCCAGAAAGGCCTCCCAAGGCTAAAACAGGTAAATGGGTCTTCCTCCAGCTACTTTTTGTAATATGAGTTAAGGCAGCTCTCTCTCTGTCTCTGTCTGTCTGTCTGTCTCTCTGTGTGTGTGTGTGTGTGTGTGTGTGTGTGTGTGTGCTGATGGTCCCAGGCTAATGTCAGCAAGGTCTCCACTCACTCTTCCACCTTATTCACTGAGGCAGATCTCTTATAATATGGCTACTCACTGTTGCCAGCTTTCCCTGGGAATCACAGTTCTGCTCTGCCTTTTAAGTCTGGATTATAGGTCACCACACCCAACCTGCCTTTATATGAGCTCTGGGGAACCCAAATGCAATCCTCACACATGTGTGGCAAATGCTTTAATTGCTGAGGCATCTCCCCAGCCCCAGTAAAAAATGGACTTTCTTCTCTAATTCTGCCAGCTAACGTCATCCTGGCCACGGGGCAATCTTGTCCTGCAGGTACATGATCCAAAGATTTTGTGTCAGGGCACATAACAGTTATCCTGGGCCCCAAACAGCCTGTGGCTGCAGGGTGGACATTGGGTGATTCTGAGGAAACTGGTGGAATGAGAATCCTTTCAGAGAAGTGTTATTGCAATGATATTCCCCCAGCTTGCTGGACAGGGGACGAGGGTGTTAAAAAGGTAGATTCACCTGACACCAAATTCATGGCATGCTTTCATTCTCAGTCTTTTTTTTTTTTTTTTTTTGGATTTTTCGAGACAGGGTTTCTCTGTAGTTATGGAGCCTGTCCTGGAACTAGCTCTTGTAG
The DNA here is from genome assembly GCF_950005125.1 of Chionomys nivalis. NCBI lineage: Eukaryota > Metazoa > Chordata > Mammalia > Rodentia > Cricetidae > Chionomys > Chionomys nivalis. Next base: position 97,784,528 of record NC_080090.1, on the reverse strand, counting down.
ACCAGGCTGGTCTCGAACTCACAGAGATCCGCCTGCCTCTGCCTCCCAAGTGCTGGGATTAAAGGCGTGCGCCACCACCGCCCGGCTCATTCTCAGTCTTTGCTCCTCTCTCCGCATACATTTTTCATGCCCCAAATCAATTTTTTATTTTGCTCATTTCCATTAATGTTTTTCATGTTGCTATATATTCTTTTTGTAGTTTTTTTTTTTAATGTCATACCATTTATCACTTGAAAGACTATGAGAAATTTAGGCACTCTGAGACAGCCTTCTTATCTTAAAAACTGGAGATAATTGGAGCTGCAGAGACAACTCAATGGCTAAGAGCACTTGCTGTTCTTGTGCAGGGTCTGAGTTCAGGTCCCGTCAGTCAGGTAAGGCAGCTTACAACCATTGGGAACTCCAGCTCCGCTTGACCCATTATCCTCTACCGGCCTCTGCAGCTACCTGCACACAGGTGTACACGCACACGCGCGCGCGCGCACACACACACACACACACACACCTCTTAAAATAGTTTAAATAAGCCTTGCATTGGTGGCACACGCTTTTAATTCCAGCACCTGGCAGGCAGAAGCAGGTGGATCTCTATAAGGTGAAGGCCAGCCTGGTCTATAGAGCAAGTGCCAGGACAGGTTCTGAAGCTACACAGAGAAACCCTGTCTCAAACAACTAAAATTAATTAATTAATTAAATTAATTAATATGTAGTTTGAGTGGAGATTATCATATTTCATGTAAGATTGTTATGAAAACAAAGTTAGATAAAGCCAGCAGCAGGCGGTGTCATGCTTCAGTAAGTGAGGACAATTTCTGCTCTTACTCCATGCCCAGACTTCATAATCAATTCTTTTCTGACCTTCAGGATGATCATGATTTATATAGATTTTTATCTGTCAGATATTTGTAACGACAAAATACTTTCACATGCTTTTTAGTTGACTTTACCAGTGTATTAGTTGCCTACCAAAGTCCTAGCCGCTTGTTGTTCTTACTGTAACAAATACTTGCTAAAGGCAGCAGCTGAAGGAAGGGAAGGTTTATACTGACTTACAGTGAGGGTGCGGTCCATCATAGCACCTTAGGCATGTGGCAGAAGAATGACGCAGCCAGTCAGAGGCGGATGGATGCTGTGCTCAGCTCTCTCTTTGATTCAGTACAGGATCCCAGTCAATCAAATGGTACAGTCCATATCCACAGTGGTTTAATTTATCTGTAAAGTCATGGGCATACCCAGAGGTTCCATTCCTAGGTGGCTCTAGGTCCTGTCAAAGTGTCAATCCGTATAAGCTATCACAACTAGCAGCCTTTTAAGACACAGTTACCATTTGCAGATGGGAAAATAGAGATTTGTCAGCTTGCTGTGACTGAATAGTGACCTTGCCCCCTGCACCCCATATGATTAAATCCAGTCCCAGAGCCCACATGGTGGAAGGAGAGACTCCCAAAAGTTGTCTCTGACCTCCACCTGTGTGCCATCACACACACACACACACACACACACACACAAAACACATACACTCACAGACACACACACATATGTATGTATGTATATACATATATAAATGTAAAATTTTTAAAGAGACAGAGTGTTTTAATTACAGAAAACAAAGATCTAAGATGCATTTTTAAGTGTAAGAAATTTTGGTTTACAATTGGAAATACAGTTTCCAACAATTTCTGAAATAGCCCTAAACATACTTTCACCATTTTGAGCTACGTATTTATGTGAAGCAGTGTTCTCAACACCGACAATTATCAGATAAAATGTTGATCAACTCTGAGGAGCACTGAAGATGCTCTACATCCCGCAGGATCAAATGTCCAGCTGAGAATGTCTTCTTCATAAAAGAAAACAAGCTCACCTACCTCGTGAGTATGCAGATTTGCTGCTGTCTTTAATGAGTAGCAAAATTCTATGTATAGGAAGGAATCATTTTAAAGTAATCTCTTTATGATTTACTAACAGCATATGACTGACTTGTATGCCTATTCTCCGTTCCGATATGCCTGGGATGGAGCAAACATTCTCAGGTGAGGATGGCTCACATGTGAAGGAGCTGAGAGGACCCTGCCTTGAAGGAAGGAGGTGGCTTCTCCCACAGACCAAAAGGCTCCCACCTACCACCGAGGTGGGAAATGTCAGGCTCACACTTCTCTCCTGAGACACAGTTTACTGCCTGTGTGGCCACTGTGGGATGTTCCTGTCACACACATACCACAGGACACACTCCAATTTGTAGTCTTGTTTCATTTCTGTTGCTATGATTAAAAGATCCTGACAAAGAGTAACTTAGAGGAGAAGGGGGTTAGTTGAGCTCACAATTCCTGGTGACAGTCCAGTATTACAGCGAAGCCAAATCATTGGACGTTGAGGCAGCTAGCTAGTCGGAGCACACCACAAACAAGAGCCGAGAGAAGTGAGTGCACGCATGCTCGCTTGCCTGCTCATGTCTGTGTTCAGCTCAGTTGCTCCACTCTTACACAGTTCAAGGCCCTACGTCTAGGGAATAGGATCATTCACAGAGGCCGGGGTCTTCTACATCAATGAACTGAATTAAGACAGCAGGAACTGGCGTCAACAATATGTTTTTGTTGTTCAGAGTAATCAAGTCTTCATCTCTGACCCAGAAGTCTCATGTGCTCAGCTACCATATCAGAAACAGGAGGGGATGCTGCTTAGCCTACAGCCAGGCAGAATCTCCAGGGCTAAGTAAGGCTTGACAGGTGTTTAGCAGTCAAGATATTGATTTGTAGCCTTACAATTCAACTTTTTCCTTTGCGGATTATTTCTCGGCTGTATTTTCTTCCAAATTTGATAACTGATTTAAGATGTAGGAACAGTGTGATTATTCCTTTTTCATATTTCTGTATCATACCTGAGAGATATGCAATGGATTGACTGTTCCTTTAACTCTGGTTTTTGAAGACAGAGATAAAGACAAAAAGAAAAGAAGAAAAAAGGGGGGTAGATATTTGAAACCTTGCCAAAATCAATTTATCATTAGAAAAATGTTTATTTGCTGTCCAATAATGTATTTCAACAGTCTAAATTTTAGTTCTTTAAAGGCTAAAGGGGCTGCATTTCCTTCACCCATACATTATCTATGTATTCTTGCCTTTGATAGAAATTATTCACTTTAAAAAGTTGTTGTTGTTGTGTGTGTGTGTGTTCTCCATGGCACATATGAAGTTCAGAAGACAACTCTCAAAAGTTTGTTCTCTTCTTTCATCAAGTGTGACCTGCAGATTAAACTTGGGCCGTCAGGCTTCTATGGCAAGTCCTTTTACCAGCTGAGCCATCTTGAGGGCCCAGAAATGATCCACTTTATTTGATTATATAACAGTTAAATGCTTAGCTAGCTTCCTTTTACATCCTTGACTGCCTTGCTAAGGAATGGGACTACCCACAGTGCATGGAGCTGGAACCTACTATGTCCACTAACAATCAAGACAATATCACCGGGCTGGAGAGATGGCTCAGATGTTAAAAGCACTGTCTGCTCTTCTAGAGGTCCTGAGTTCAATTCCCAGCAACCACATGGTGGCTCACAACCATCTGTAATGGGGTCTGGTGCCCTTTTCTGGCCTGCAGGCATACACACAGACAGAATATTGTATACATAATAAATAAATAAATAAATAAATAAATAAATAAATAAATATTTTAAAAAAGACAATATCCCACAGGCACACTTGGGCCAATTTGATCTATGAAATTCCTCAAGTGAAACTCTCCTCTCTGTTAATTTCCAGGGTGGATCACGTTGGCAGTTAAACTAACTTGGACAAGTATATTCCATTTGCCAGAGACCAGAAATAGTTACAGAACAGCCATGTTGCAACAACATGTATTAAATAGTTTAGAGACACTAACAAAGGCTGTTGCTTTCTGGGAAGGAGGGAGCATGCCTCTTGGGGAAAGACTGCTTCCGAATGGACATTAAATATGGGGATTTCACTGAGAAACTGAAGGGAGAGGAGGTAAGAGCCAGGCCTGGCAGGAGGAAGATGGACAAAGCAGGCAACAGAAGACTAACAGAATAAAGCCAAACCATTCGTGAGGACGAACAGGCAGCACCCGGCTGAGACCAGATGGTAGTTCCTTCCTCCCTGATCTGGCGGTAGGCTGTTTACTCTGCCTTATCAGTGTTTGGTTTTAGAGAAAATTGAAAGCATGGTGGTATCTAAAAAGAAAAAGATTGAAAAACATGGCCGGAGAGGGGCTCAGATGATAAAGTCACATTCCTGAGCCCCACACGGGAGAAGGAGAGACTGCAAGTTGTCCTCTGACCTCCTCACGGCACTGCGGCACCTGCATCACCCTCTAAGACATGCATAAAGAAATATATACAATAGCATTTTATTACAGTAATTTAAAAAAATAGATCTTCTCTATGACCCAACTCTGCCACTTCTGAGTCCCCAAAGGACTCTGTGTCCTACTACAGGGATGCAGGTTGCAATTATTCCGCCACGGATAAGGCTGCACTTGCTGGTTTCTTCTCACTTGCGTCAGATCATTTCACATGTGCATCTGTGTTTATTGCTGCATTGTTCTTAATGGTAGGGAAATGGACCCAGCCTAGATGGCTTGTATTGGCTATTTGTTGTTATTGTTGCTGTGATAGAGCATCATGACCAAAAGCAACGTAAGGGACACTCTTATTTTAGTTCTATGGGATTAGACGTCCATAATGGTAGGGAAGGCAGGGTGGCAGGAGCAGGAAGCTAGAGATCACATCTCAACCGCACACTGGAAGCAGAGACAGCAAACTAGAACTGGTGTCAAGCAATAAACCTTCGGCACCTACCTCCAGTGATGAACTTCCTCCGTCAAGCCTGCATCTACGGAAGATTCCATAGCTTTCCAAACAGTATCGCCACCTGGGGAAGAGTTTAACTACCTGAGTCTATGGAGGACATTTTACATTCAGACTACTACAGTGTCTGCCAATGGATACACAACGGACTTTTATTCAGTTGTGAAGAAAAATGAAATTATGGAATTTGCAGGAAAATGGGTGGCTCTGGGAAGTATTATGTCAAGTGAGATGACCGACTAAGAAAGACAAACATGGCATGTTCTCTGTCATACATGGGTATTAGCTTTCAATATTTGTATGTATGTGTGTGAGAAAGGGAACTAGACAGAAGACCACAGGGGCAAGGGGGTGAGGTGTTGAGAACAGAAAGAAGGAAACAGCTGGAAAGAGGGTTCTAAGAATGGGAGGGTGTGAGAGGCACGGGGCCACTGAGGAAGTGGAAAAGGAAAACAAACTTTGTTTGGAAATACCATAACGAAACCTAATATTTTGTTTTGTTGTTTTATTTTTAAACTTTATTTTTATTTATGTGTGTGTATACTTGTATGTGTGTGCATCAACATACATATGTAGGTGTCTGTGGAAGTCAGAAGACGGTGTTGGGTGGCCTGAAGCTGGAGTTACAGGCATCTGTGAGCCACCAGACAAAGGTTCTGGCAACTGAACTCTGGTCCTCTGTAATAAGTGGCAAATGTTCATAATCACCGAGCATCTCTGCAGCCCTAAAACCTGACACTTTCTACACTACTAAAAATTAATGCAAAGGGTGACAAAGAAAATGTTCGGAGAACGTGTCTACCGCTTTTATTCAGCTGAGCCTTTCGTCTCCAGACCTCCCATGTCGCCTGTGATGACCTTTCATGCCGTTATTAAAAAGCATTCATTGTTTGATATTCTTGCTCTTGTGTGCTGTTCCAGATAATTTTTAATATTATTTTATCATGCCCATTTCCTGTTTCATCAGCTCCTAGATATTAACTACCTAAATAAACTGCTCCTGAGCTGCGCTTCTGCCCCGAGCCCAGCCCTCCTGGAACCCTGGACTCTACCTGGACTTGGACTCGGAAGCCAGCACACAGCAGGAGCTGGTTTCTGCCTCCCTATTAGATGGTATGTAGTGGATGTACCAGGGCTCTCCACAAAGCTGCCCACGGGAGACATGGCTGACACCAAGCAAACCAGAAAGAAGGGCATAAGGGAGGGAGGGAGGGAGAGAGAGAGAGAGACAGAGAGAGAGAGAGACAGAGACAGAGACAGAGAGGTGGGGGGAGGAAGGAAGCGACATAACACCAGCTCACTAAGACAGACTGTTTTAGGTGTTGCAGGGCATCGGAGAAAGCCTGTCATCTTAAGGAGTGAGGAAAATGTATCAGTGTGTACCAGGACAAAAGAAGTAAATAACCAGAAAGAGCGAGGGCAGGAGAGATGAAGACACAGCTCGGTTAAAGAGTACTTGCCAAGCATGCACAAAGCCCTGGGTTTTGTTTCCAGCACCACATAACCTGGGCATGATGGCAAACCCTGTAATCCCAACACTCAGGAGGCAGAGGCAGAAGGGTCAGGAGTTTGAGGCCATCTTTAGCTACATAGTTAGTTCCAAGCTTTACTGAGCTTCATGAGATGCTGCCTTAGGGAGGAGGGGAGAAAGATAGAGAAAGAATATAGAATTGTTATTAATTTCTTATTTCTTTAACATTTATAGTGAAAAGCAATACTTGGCAGGGCTGAGAATCACTCCTGTGATACAATGACACACTACCGTCCCAGGATGCACTGAGTCTCACACATTGAGCACATCAGTTACCTGAAGCAGAAGCTAACAGGCGGATTTCTGACCCTGCCCTAAGTGTTAGCTCTGGTCTGGAGCCCAGGACACTCTACTTCTAACAAGCACCTAGGGCTGCTGCTGGTCGGAAACACACCATGGCGACCATTCTAGAATAGCCTTCCAAGGCGTTCCCTTTCTACTTTCATTGCATAACTTTATATACCCACAGTGGGTGACGCTGCCAAGTACTCCCTGTCAGTCACTACTCTATATAAAACACCGTGAGACAGTTTATAAAACACCATAGTAAGTATTCTGTGTCATTCACTGTGCTAAGTGCTGCATGGAAGTCATGCAAAGTAACCCATGTAAATCATTTAATTTTCACAGCCTTACGTGATAGATACCTATGTCTTTTCAGGAGTTACCTTTTATTAAATGTCTTCTTCAACAGTTTCAGACATATAGTCCATTCCAACCACTTTCACCCCCAGCTAGTTCCCCCTGCCCCTACCTTACAAGTCTCTCTTCCAGATTCATGTTGTTTTGCTTCTGTGACACACTGTGTTTAACAGGGGAGTCTCTGTGCTCATGGGTACAGTGAAGCCTGGTGATCTCAGTGGTGCCCATACAACTAATGGCTGCCCCTCTCCAAAAACACATCAGTAGGTAGAGAGAAGGTAGTGCCCTGAGACCCCCTCCCATGGATGATTGACAGGCCCAGTATGGTGCAGACTCATTGCAGGCAGTCTCCACAGGCTGTGCCAGGCCCAGAGGACAGCCGTTCACAGCCCTCCTCCCTCTCTCTCAGCTTTCACAGTCTTTCGCCCCCCCCCTTTCAGTATATTCCCTGATGTAGGGGACTGTCTCAATGTCTTGTTTAGAGCCCAACGCTCAAAGGTCACTCAGTCTCAGCACCAAGAACAGTCACAGGCCTCTGTATTCACTGCCACACTCCCATCAGAAATGAAGAATTAGTCCCTCCTCACCTAGACAGCACTCAAGAACCCAGGGAAGTACATTTCCTGAAATCAAAATAATTAAATCCACCATGACATCTGGAAGGAAGTGTCAAATAAAAGAGGATGAAATGAAGGCCTCACATGGGATCTTCCCATTCTCATCCTTGTTCCAGTCGGCTCCCAGGCTCCACTCCCAGGCTCCGTTCCCAGGCTCCACTCCCAGGCTCCACTCCCAGGCTCCACTCCCAGGCTCCACTCCCAGGCTCCACTCCCAGGCTCCTAAGCCCCTACCTGTGTCTTTAAGATAGTCATCTCCCTTCATAACTCTCACTTTGGCTGAATGAAGGTTTCAAAAATATATATGGAAACTAGTCAAAATATATGTCTACATAAAAAATGCACATGTTGATTATTGTACCATTACTTGTGATTACTTGAAACTTGAGGACTACTGCCCCAAAATATATCAGAAAGTATTTTGAATTCCCCCGTAGTGGGTTTCTCCACTGATGCAGTAAGTCAGATCAGGCCATATTAAAAGTCCAGGTTTAATGAACAAAGCAACTCCTGGGTGATTCTCAGAAGAGGGAGGAAGCAGAAGAGAAATCACACTATGGATCTGGGTGCCTGATCTTAAGTAGCCTGTAGGCATGGTCTTGGGGAGAAGCTGACCCTTGGCAGGCTTTCTAAGAAGGACAGGCTTTGGAATGGGGACGTGAAACTGGAGTAGAGATTGTAATGGTCTGTCCTGTCCCTTTAAGAGAAAACCCTGCCCACTCCCCTCCCCTTCCTCCAGGCAAGTGGATCTTCCTTCCTCTTCCAGCCTGTTAGCTCTCTTTCCTTTCCTTAGTAAAGAGGTAGCTTCTCCTCTTCTCTCCCCATCCCCTCTCTGTTTCTCTCTCTCTGTTTCTCTCTCTGTTTCTCTCTGTGTGTTTCTCTCTGTGTGTTTCTCTCTCTCTCCCTCTCTCTCTTTCTCTGCCTTTCTCTCCTCATTCCCCTTCTTCCTCCCTCTCCCCTTTCTCTTTCTCCTTCATAACCCACTAAATAAATACCTACTTTCTCTGCATGGCATGCCTCTCTGTCTCTGTCTCTCATTGACCTCATAGCTCCCTGCCTGGGACCAGCTGCTTCTCGTGGCCTGCTGCTTCCACCCCTGGGGGACCCACAGAGATTTATTTTTACCATTACAGAGATTCCCAACAATATCTTGTGGTCTTCCTTAGCTAGACACCTCCATTATATACACTGGAAATAAAATGATTTACCTTTATATTCTCTCTCTCTCTCTCTCTCTCTCTCTCTCTCTCTCTCTCTCTCTCTCTCTCTGTGTGTGTGTGTGTGTGTGTGTGTGTGTGTGATAGAGCACATGTGGAGATTAGAAGATAACTTTCTACCATGTGGTCCAAGGACTAAATTCAGGTCACCGGGGTTGATGCCAAGTGCCCATAACCATCGAGCCATTTCATCGCCCCTAAATATGGTTTGTTTTTTCTGTCCATAGACATTTGCCATAGTTTCATATGCTTTTATGCAACTATTTTAAACATATTTTTTCTGTTAAGTTTTCTACTGAAACTTAACAGTTCAAAGCATACGCTCCTCTTCTTCGGATGAAAGGCTTACTGATGCTCATCCATCTGGAAGCCTTTGCTCTAGCTGAGGAAACAGTTCTCAGTGTGGTTTAGGGTCCCAGCTTCCTCACTGCTGTGGTTTTGACTTAGTTGAAAGGTAGGAGGAAATCATTCATCCAGATAAGCACCAGGCCCACCTCCAGCCCACTAACACTGTAATGTTAGTGATCAGATGGAGAGAGCAAACGTTCAGGAAACACTGAAGCATAATTGTCACTTATTTTTCCTACTGCGTGGGTGTTCAAGCTAATTTGTTTGCAGGAATGCGGGGAGAGATAGTGCCTTAGAGTAATTGTTCCTCCTCCTCCTGTCTCCCAGTTTTAATTAGCAGAACACGTCCTTCCCCTCCGGCCCCCCAGCTGCCTGGTTTTATATATCCAAAAGTCATTTTTTTAAATTTTCATGCATTCAAAGGTAGCTTTTAAACATGCCTCTCCCTCACCAAGAGCAACAATCACCAAGAACTAAGGTTTTCCTGAACCAACAATGGTAATAAAGACAACAACTTGCTGCAAGAACCCAGGTCACTTAGGTCACCACGACACACATGCTCTCCCCACACCCTGCTCCCAACCTGCTTCCCTGCTTCTCAGCGATTTCTTCTTCTTCTTCTTCTTCTTCTTCTTCTTCTTCTTCTTCTTCTTCTTCTTCTTCTTCTTCTTCTTCTTCTTCTTCTTCTTCTTCTTCTTCCTCTTCCTCTTCCTCTTCCTCTTCCTCTCCTTCTCCTTCTCCTCTTCCTCTTCCTCTTCTTCTTTTTAGTTTTTCGAGACAGGGTTTCTCTGTGACTTTTGGAGCCTGGAACTAGCTCTTGTAGATCAGGCTGGCCTCAAACTCACAGAGATCTGCCTGCCTCTGCCTCCCAAGTGCTGGGATTAAAGGCATGTGCCACCACCGCCTGGCAGCAATTGCTTCTAAACAAAACTTCCAACAAGGAAGAAAATGCCTTAAGACACAGGGAAGCTCATGAAAATCCAGGAAGTCAACAACTTCACAGCGTCAAGGAAGTCCCTAAAATCAGCTAGATTCACTATGCTCCTTCCTTCCCAAGCATTTGTGAGCAGTGGGGACGGGGCAGGGCTCTGTAAATGCCACAGCCAGATCTGTGTGAGGCAAGAAGGAAATCTGGTTCAGTAGGACTCAGTAGCCGAGGTTGCTGCAAACTCCTAGAATCTGACACTGGGCAGTTTATTTTAAGTACTGTACAACTTGGGAAAAAAAAGTTTCCTTATGCAACACAATCCCATGTGTACAAGAATGCGACATAATCCCATCCAAACTCTCCTCAAAGCACACGTTACTTTTTCCATGGAAATGGGTTCTAGAGATAGGCTGCATGTGTTAACTTAAGGACTTAGGGGAGGGTGTGATATGGTCCAGTCATACAGATAGCATAGGCATCATCTAGACTGTTAGCCACCTCCTGTCCTGGCTGTGGGAGTTTGAGGGGAGCCAGGTGTGGCCTGGCCCTACAGATAGTGTAAGGGTTACCTAGGCTGTTAGGCACCTTCATTCCCAACCCTCTGGGTGAGAAAAAGGTTATACATCCTTTTCTTTGAAAGACAACCTGCATGTTTAACATTTCCGGTTTCCTCGGTGTTATCTTTGAGCACAAAAGCCTTTGTGCTCCCAACAAGCTGTGAGCACTGCCGAGAAACACTACAAGAACCTTAGTCCAACTTAGCTGCCTGGAAGAGGCGGGGACCAGCTGAACTCCCAGGAAGAGGATCAGACAAACTGTCTTACCTAGAAAAGACACTTCCCAGCTGATTGAGCTGTCTGTAAATTCTGCATTGAGCAACAGATTCCCAGCTGGAGTGGAATTTTGGTAATGTAGAATTTGAATCAATTCTGCTTCTTTTAGTAACCCCAATAAAACTCATTGGTACAAACACTGATAGGGCTTAACACTGCTGATGCCATGTTATCTTAGTCCACCAACTAGTTGGTAACAAGATGGATGGGCTTTGACTCTTCTGATGGGCACACCCATCATCTTCTGAATTCACAGTTTTGCACCAGGCTGCATTAGACAGCATGTTCCGGTGCCTTTACTCGGAAACTGTTTAGGCTGCAGCCAATTAGGGCCTGACAAGCCCACCGCAAGTTTGCTCCTATCCTATCCTACCCGCTAACGCTCACCTCTGTGACTCTCCCTGGTAGATATAATGAAAGCCTGTCAGCACCCGGTTAGTTCCTCCTGGTGTAGTTTCTGTCGAGTATCAAGATGGACTTTGTGATGGCCTTACGTTGGTCTCGTGTTGGTTCCATGTCAGTAGCTCTTTGTCCATGCTTCCCTAAGAATAGTGTCACACATACACACACATACACACACACACACACATACACACACACACATACACACACATACACACACACACACACACATACACACAGACACTCACACACCAGAGTGGACCAGGGACTGGACAATGTCTATCTTAGTCTCCTCTGCATTTTAAGCAGCTCACAGAAGGTCAAGTTAGGAAGGAAGGCTGGGATGAAGCCTGGGAATGTTCTCCATTCCCCTTGCAGCTGATTCACATCCGGAACCCTCAGTTCATGAGGAAGGACCAGAGAATCTAGCCTACCATGGAACCCATAGACCTAGAAAGCCAACAAACTCAATTTCTAATTTCAAAGAATCAAGCAAGAAAGACACTTAGATAACAGAATGAATCAAAGAACTGCAAGGCTCATAATTTGAAAATGGCCATCCTGAAACGCACCACTGAAAGCTGTGTTGCCAGGGAAACTGGGGCTCCCTCTTTTAAGTTTAGTTTGGTTAATAAAAGAATTTAGAAATGGAGTCAGAAGGAAGTTAAGAACAATCTCCTTAGAGATTTAAAACTTACGAGAAAACAACAGAGCAGACAAACTGTGAGCCTTGGCAGCCGCTGGAAGAAGGGAGATGAAGGGGGAAAGAGAGAAGGCCATGCCATTTGTAAACAGCTGCATGATGGACAAGTGGCTGCATGATGCACAAGCGGCTGCATGGTGCAAAAGTGGTTGCATGGTGCGCAAGCGGCTGTATGGTGGACAAGCGGCTGCATGATGCACAAGCGGCTGCATGGTGGATAAATGACTGCATGGTGCACAAGCAGCTGCATGGTGGACAAGCGGCTGCACGGTGCACAAGCGGCTGCATGGTGCACAAGCGGCTGCATGGTGGACAAGCGGCTGCATGGTGCACAAGCGGCTGCATGGTGGACAAGCGGCTGCATGGTGCGCAAGCGGCTGCATGGTAAAAAGGCAGACAGAGAGGGCTCTGGGGAAAGAGTGGAGAAGCCACAAGGGCCATGAAAGCATGCTCCAGCTTGGCCACTGTCTGAATAAGGGATAGGAAAAGGGAAAGTGATGCTTTTGTGAGTAGCGCAGAAGTGTGTGCAGACTCCCTTGCAGATTACACAATGGAAACTCTGTGAGTAACTACATGGGCCTGATGGTCGGGCGAGGAATATAGTATCTGTTCTAGTTAGCATCACTTATCAACTTAGCAAGTCTTAGAGCCACCTGAGTAACTGTCTCTGTTAGGTTGGTCTGTGGACATGTCTGGATTGTCTTAATTGATGTACTATCAATTGGGGAATCTAAAAAAGGTAACTAAACCTAAGTCAGAGAGCAGGCCAGCGAATGAACTGACAAACATCAGAGTGTTCGCTCACAACAACAGAAGGAAGCATGAGCAGCATCTTATCAAGAGGCTGGTTACTCCTCCCACCTCTTTACGTCTTCTCAGGTTGAATCAGCTTTACTGGTACCGGACTCCTGGCCAGGTGACTGACAGTCCCAGCTGGCTTGCCTTTTAAGGAAGGAGACAACACTGTGATGTTCTGATCTTGGAGCAGATCAGAATGCCTGTCTCCACCTACGCCCAGAGGTGCTCCACGCAAGAGGACCAACAAAGAGAGGCTAGACTGATGTTTACTTTTCTAGAGTGACCAGGGAAACAGAAGGTGCGTCCAACGCTGACCAGGAGGGAAGAGTTCATCCTCAGTGGCCTCTAAAACTTTTCATTAGCACCATAGTTAGGAAGATTTGGGGATGTTTAGGAGGTTGAGCCTTGTGAGAGGAAAGGTTACTGAGGGTGGACTTTGAGGGTTTACAGCCTAGGCCTGCTTCCTGTGTGCAGACGGAAGAGGAGCACTCTGTTTCCTGTCAGGAGCACTCTGTTTCCTGTCAGGAGCACTCTGTTTCCTGTCAAGAGCACTCTGCCAGGTCAGACCTACACTCCTACTGCCATACCTCCTTCTCCAGGATGGATTGTGTCTTCTCTAGAACTGTGAGCCAAAATAAACCCTTTCTTCCCTGAGCTGCTTTGGTCAAGGTATTCTAGCATATCTCCAGGTGAGTAACCAATACACTCACCTCCTTTGATAGGGAGCTTGTTTCACTATGCTCCCAATTAGACCCCACAAAGAGAGGTAGGGGAGGGGAGGTAAAAGGAGGAGAGGAGGGGCGGGGAGGAGAGGGGAGGGGGAAGGAAGAGAAGGGGAGGAGAGGAGGGGAAGGGAGAGGAGGAGAGGAGGGGAGGGAGGTGAGGGGAAGGAACAGAAGGGGAGGGGAGGGGAAGGAAAGGGAAGAGAGATGGAGGTGGTCCAGTCTGTAAAATGTTTACCCTGCAAGCAGGAATGGTTGAGTTAGACCCAAGAATTCATGTACAAGAGTGCAGTGTCTTAGCTGCTTTTCCTTAGCTGTGATAAAATACCCACACAAAAACAACTTAGAGAGTTTCTTCTGGTTCACAATCAAGGTTACAGTCCATTGTGGTGAGGAAGGAACCTCAGCAGGAACTAGAGACAGCTGGTCACATTGCATCCAGTTAGGAAGCAGATAATGGGGGACGCTTGTGTTCAGCTTGATTCCTCCTTTTAATGCAATCCAGGATCCCAGTCCAGGGAACGATATCACCCACAGTGGGAAGAAGTTCCCATCTCAACCTAATCGTATATTCTACAGCCCCATCTCCCAGGTGATTCCAGAGCTCAGCAAATCGACAACTGTAGCTAACACACTGCTTATGATTGGCACACAGTTGTTACCCCAAGGCTGCAGAGGTAGGAGACAGATGGATTCCTGGGCTTGCTAGCTCTAGACCTATGGCCTACCTAGCCACATTGGAGAGTTCCTGGCTAGTGAGAGACCCCGCTTTAACAAAGTGGATAATGCTTACGGAATGACAGCCGAAGTTGCCCTCTTACCTCCATGTGTACACTACTACACACATGAATACATGTAGACAAAGAGAGAATAGAAGGACTCTTTGCCCTCTTCCTTCTCCCTTCATTCTTCCCCCTCCCTTTCCTGCTTTCTTTTTAGGTCGCCAGTGTTGACACCAATGTTCTCTTAAAGGATTGATGAATTTCTTGCCCTGGCAGCTGGAAAGCTGGAATAAACAACCTCCATCCATGCCCATTCTGGAACTGCAGAACCTTCTAGGGGTGGCCCATCTGTTGTAACACAGGCCATAAAGCCCAGATCTTTCACTCCAACTTAAGATGAGTCCGTGGGTCATTCCACTGGAGAGCATCCTCAAACTTCCTCTGAAAGAGTGTCCATGGAGGCATATAAAGAAACAATAATAGCTAGCTGTAATGAATAAATTTCTCCCTTGGCTTGGATTTTTCTTCACTCCCTGTAGCTGATTTCTACCCACATGAAAACAGGAAATTAATTAATCTCAACATGTATGATCTAGGAAACCTGACTTGCAATAGTCAAGATGAGTTGGATGCAGAAGAAGCGATTTCATGGACAAAAGGAAGTCTGGGATTGGAGAGCTGGCTGAGTGGTTGAGACAACTTGCTCTTGCAAACTGGATTGGTTCCTAGCACCCATGTTGGGCAGTTCACACTCACCTGCATCTCTAGCTCCAGGGGATCCACTGCCCTCTCCTGACCTCTTTAGGCATCCATATACACATAAACACAGGTAGACACATAAATGCAAATAAATAAAAAATTTTAAGTCTTAACAAAAATGTACATTAACAGGATGATGCAGTACAAGTCAGTGACTAATGATGTGTCGTGATTTTCCATTCAAATATCACATGCACAGAAAGACACATGAGACACAAGGCAAAGCCACATGGGCAAGAAGCAAAACAAAGATGAGGGTTCCACAGTCTTATGTCCATTGGAAAAGTAGGTCTCCAATAACCTGAAGAGCTTCTGCTGCTCTGCAGATATGGCTCACAGTTAAGAGTTCTTTGTGCTCTTGCAAAGGATTTGAGTGAGTTCAGTTCTGAACACCAATGTTGGGTGCTCCACAAACATATGTAACTCAAGCTCCAGGGGATCCAATGCTTTCTTCTGACCTCTGTGGGTACCCACATACATGTGCAATTATGTACTCGCTGGAGCATGGTTCAAGAATGGAATCATGTGAGAATTCTGAGGGTTTGTGAGAAAATTCCAAAAACAAAAAATAGACAAGAGTCTTGTGACCTCAGTTTCTTCAAAAACACAGAATTGTTCTTGTAATGTGCTCTTGTGTCTGCTCCCAGGAGTATTGGATGGGAGTGCGTTTGCTTTATATTATTCATTAAACTGGCTATTATTGTTTGTTTATATGTCTCCGTGGAAAAATAGTTTGTTTTGGCCACACGTGGCTTACCTGCCACACGTGGCTTACCATTGCAACTGGACACTTTACCCATGTGACTCTTAACACTTGGAGTATAAACTGTCCGATGTTCTGAATAAAGTTGGCTATTGCATGAGACTTTAGTCCACCTCATTTTTAGGCTCCACTCTTCCAGGTTTATATTGCTAACCACAGACAGACAGACACACAGACACACATATAAAGAAATAAATTAAACTTCACAAAAAAAAACCAAAAAATATTTTTCTCCATGACTTATCAACAACTCTGTGTAGACTTTTTTGGGGGGAGGGGTCTGGGGTGGGCATTCAAGATTCAAAGTATGCCAGATGACAGTCACAACTAGACCAATGATGAAAGAAGAGCGCCTGGACTCCGGGAGAACCACGGGGACAGCAGAGAAGTACTGTGGTGAAATTACACAATTAAATCACCAAATACTTCAATCGTGTTGGTTTGGAAACAAGGAGGGTGGGGTGTAGCGGGAGAGTTAGGGTTTGAGGCTGCGGTCACTGAGTGCCTCCAGGAAGGTGCTGTTGTTCCAGGTGTGTCCGATTCCTTCTATGTTGCCTATCAAATCATCTTGCCTCCATATTTGGGGGAGGATGAACTGCTCGTAAAGAGGCCAGACTTTTGGTACTGATTAGTTTTAATTGTAGTCTGGAAGCAGCCTAGAACCAACCACCTGGGGGGAACCTCTTGCTGAGGAATTATCAGATCACATTGGCCTGCAAGAATGTCTGTGGATGAGGGGAGGAAGTGGAAATTTTTAATTAAAAATAAATAAACAGGGAAAAAAAAGAATGACCATGGGGGGATTGTTTTGTAAATTGGTGTAGGAATACACAGCCCATTGGCAGTACCACTGCCTAGGCAGCAAGCCCTGAACAGTGTAAGAGAAGAAAAGCTCGCTGAGAGCAGGCAAGGAAGGACACACTTATTCTCTCTGCGCTCCAGACTGTGGACATATGAGCAGCTTGCTTGAGTTCTTGCTTTGACTTCCCTGCGATGATGAACTACAGAAACATGGAACTGTGAGCCACACGAGCCCTTTCCTCCCCCGAACTTTTCGTCAGGGTGTTTATCTCAGCGTTACTTTACAGTGAACATTACTCTGCGGCGAGGTACTTCATGGCTCAAGGGAGGACTTACTTCAGCGTGTGCTGTCCAAGCATGGTGCAGGATACCATGGCACCTGGAAGGTGTGGTGAAGAACTGCTCACATCATGGTGACCAGGAAGCAGAGGGAGAAGACAGGAAGGGGCTGTGACTTACCACCATGTCTGTGGCTTCTTAGTCTTTTTCTTCAGAATGGGCTCTCACTAGGTAGCCCAGGAAAGCCTCAACTTACAGGTCTACCTCAGACTCCAGAGAAGCTGTAACTACAGGCCACAGATTCATCTGTTTCTATGTCTGAATTATGTTCCAGCCTGGCTTCCATCAACCTCTCAGGAGTCCTGCAGGATGTCCCTGTAAAACATCCTTTTGTGTTCTGGGTTGTAAGCACTTCCCCCGCAGTTTGCATTAATCAGCTGAGCAGCGTGAATGGGGGTTTGGAGGTGGGTAGGTGGACGCTTGAGGATGGAGTGTAGTTTCCCACAGTGAGTTTTATTTGAGCTGGTGACATCAGCACTTCCTGGTGGCCTCGAGACCCATCCATCTTCTATCTGCAGTCTTAGGTTCTGCTCAATGTGTAGATTTTTTTTTTTTTTTTGATTACTGATATTTTTTCCTAGGCACCTTAACAGTGCAGTTCAGTTCACCTATTGCTCAATCATGTTACTATGGTAACTTACTCCTCCTGTATCGGAGTATCTGAAAACAGATACTGAGAGTTGAACAAAAAGAAACTGGAGTAAAACTGAGTACTCCAAACTCCAAAATCACCAAAAGGCATTTGAAAGAAGAATATTTTCATCCCAGGTCAGTGAGATGGCTCAGCTGGTAAAGTTTGGTCTCTGGAACCCACATAAAAGTAGAAAAATAGAGCCTTTTGATTTCACACGTGTGCCTTGGTACACACAACATGCATACACATAACTATAATAAATCAATAAAAAAATTAAAAAAACAAGCCAGGCCGCCATGGTACACACCTTTAATCCCAGAACTTGGGAGGCAGAGGCAGGTGGATCTCAGGCTCCAAAGCTACAGAGAAACCCTGTCTCGAAACCTCCTCCCCCCAAAAAATTAAATAGTATTCTCATCCCAAAGGACTAAGAAAAATTTGAGGGTATGGAAATGCTAATTATTTTTATTCAATCATTATATAATGTACACAAGAATAAATAGTAAACACAGGGCCTGGACAGATAGCTCAGTGGAAAGGAGCTTTTGCTGTGTACACATCAGTACCTGAGTTCAAATACATAGTAGCACTCACATGCAAAGTCAAACACGGCAGCATGTGCCTATAACCCCACATTGTGGAGGGTGGAGACAGGAGGATTATTGGGGCTTGATGGGTAGCAGCCCAACTTCAATTCTAGTGAGATACCCTGCTCAAGGCAATAAGACAGAGACAGCCAACTAACACCAACTAGGGCTGACAACCTACATTCAGTCCCCGAGACCCATATGGTAGGACAGAGTGACTCCCTCTAGTTGTCCCTCGCCCTCCACATGCATGTAATGGCACACACACACATGAACATACACAAGAATATCCATGTAGTAACCTCACTGGGAGGGGTGCACAGACAAGCAGATCCCAGAGCTCTCTGGCCAGCCAATCCATCAGATCGCTCTCAAAAAAAGACCCTGTCTCAAAAAGTAATACGTGTCCACTTCAGTCTCTACACACTCACGCACACAGACTCATGTACTCTTACATATTAATGCACACACACACACACACACACACACACACACCATCCTACCTAACAGAGTCAGAAGAGCTAGGCTTCCAGTGGTGCTGAACAGAACCTGTTTCCTTCCCTGTTCCAGTTCTAGAGTACACATGGTGTGGCCTCTGTTTCCATCCACCTGTTCAAAGTCAGATGTACCATTCTTCAGAATAAATTATTTATTTATATATATTTTTGCATGTGTGGGGAGTGCATGTGATCGCCCTTGTGGGAGCTGGTTCTCTCCTTCCACAATGTGGTTGGATCAGGGATCAGATTCTGGTGGTCAGGCTTGGCAGCAAGTGTCTTTTTTCCCCACAGGAGGGCACCAGAGATCAGGACGGATGCGTTTGGTGGGAATCGAACGCTGGTCCTCTGGCAGGAAGGGCGATCGGCCCACGACTAGTGCTCTTAACTGCTGAGCCATCTCTCCAGGTGGTTGGCAGCAAGTGTCTTTATCCAGACATCTGGTTGACCCCTTACTCTGACCTTTAGCCTCATAAAGATATTGAAATTGCAGTGTGTTCATGTGAACAGTCAAAGATTATCACCCAATATCAAAACCATTATTTGGTTTGGGAACTCACTATATAGATGAGGCTGGTCTTGAACTCCTGACCCCCCTCCTCCCAGACTCTCAATTACATGCTATGAAAATGGTTAAGGGCATTGCTGTTGTGGCGTCTACTGTCAACAGCTCTATGCAGCATCAGGTTTGAGGCTAATCTTTGCTCCCCCATACAGCCCTACATCTGCACTCTGGTGCTTGTGGCTTCTGCCTGTGTCTTTGGATACAGCCATCATTCTTCTCTGGGAAGAACAGAGGACAAAAAGGCCACCTCAGCCAGCCTTAGTCAGGAGTGGAAGAGTTTCAGCTCCGGTTCTTCTCAGGTTTGCTTGAATGCTTGCAGAAGGCAAGGCACAGGAAGGGTTTCTTCGCGCATGCCTGCAATCCTGGCGCTACTGAGGGACACAGGAAGATCAGAGAAGCTCAAGGCCACACGTAGCTCAGAGCCTGGTCAGCACGGGGTCAGATCCATTCCCCCAGAGCTCTGAGCATGAGAGGGCCTAATAATATGTCATTCGGGTGTTCTGCTTTGTGCCTCCCCACAAAAACAAAGAAAAGATCCACTGCCCCAGGCCCAAGTAGCCTCTGCCAACTCAGGTCCTGTCAAGGTAGCTGTCCTCTTTGGTTTGGGCATATCTGAGGCCCTCTGCTGCAACATGAGGGGATCAGGAAAAACTGACAGTATTCAAAGACTGACTACTTTTAAAAATTACACGTGCAGTGTGCAATGTGACACAGCACACTTGAATTCAGAGAATAATTTGTAGGAGTTAGGTTTCTTCTACCCTGTGGATCCTGGGTATCAAATTCCAGTCATCAGGACTGGCTGCAAGTGTCCTTATCCACTGAGTCATCCTGATCTTACTAGCCCCCAAACGGCTCCTTTTAGCAGCTTCATGGCCTACAGCATCCTAAAGCCTACTTGATGAAGAGGTGTGAGGAGCAGGGCCTTTCTGTTTGACTGCTGATTTTGGCAGCTTTGGTTTCTGTGAGCTCATGGCTTGACCGTGGATGTAATTGCTGGGCCATCATCCTTCCTCCCTTCTTACAGATGAAAAGCGGTCCAGAGAGGGGAAGTCAGTTCCTCATGTCTCACTGTAAGCTGCTCCAAGATGCAAAAAGCTGCTGTCCTGGAAGCTCTCATGTTCTCTGCTCTGTCCTCCAAATGATTGATAATCTCCATGGAGGCAGAGCGATGACAAAATTTCCACTAATACCTTTGAAGCTTAAGATCCAGGCAGGCTCTTCCAGGCCAAGCTTACCTCATGTGCTTTCTTTGATGTGCACATGGCCTCGATGTTCCAAAGGGAAGCTCCTTAAAACTAACTCCTTTCCCTGAGCTCAGGCATTGTGGCCCCAGAGAGCAGGGATGCAGAACAGCTGGACCAACTCACAAATAGCAAGGTAGAGACAGAAAGCAAATCCTAAGAGCTGCATCTTTGGGTTCTTAGGAAGAATACAAAGCCAGAGTGATTAAAAAGGGACCTGGGGTTGGGGATGTGGCTCAGTGGGTAGAGTGCTTGCATTAATTCACCAATACTACAGTAATCCCAGCCTTCCGAGAGGCTGGAAGATCAGAAGTTCAAGGTCATCCACAATCACAGTTTGGTGTCAGCCTAGACTACCTGAGAACCTGTCTAAAAATTTAATAAAAACAAGAGAACTGAAAAAAAATATTCTTAGTTTTGAGATTCTCAGGTGGCCCAGGCTGGCCTCAAACTTGCTATGTAGCAGATGTCCCTGAAGTCTTGGTCCTCCTGCCTCTACCTCCTGAGTGCTGGGATTACAGATGTGGCCCACCTTGTTTGACAAACTATTGAATGGCTGTAGAGAACCAGCTTGGAAAACTTAGGAAACAGAGTGGGTGGCTATGTCTGTTGCCAATGTGATGTCAATTACAGCTTCTGCCTGGCTGTCTAGCAGGAACCAGCTGTTCCCAAAGCCGCAGCCTTAGCACCCCAAGTGGTTATCCTTGTTTCCGCTCTCAATCTGTCTGATTCAGCATGGGCAGAGGTATCTGGCTGGTTCAGACCAGGTCTCAGGAAAGTAAATGGCTTTCCTTATGGAGTTGACTAGTTACTTTCCTCACTGGTTCCTATCAGGTATTTGGTAGGAACAACTAAAGAAAGGGAGGGCTTATTGTAGCTTACAGTCAGAGAACACAGTCCACCACGGTGGGGAAGGCACACAACAGGAGTGGTATGAGGCAGCTGCTCAAGGCACCTGCTGTCAGGGGCCGGAGATGCGAACACTGATGCACCGCAGGGCGGCAGTCTACAGAATGGTGCGGTCAAGTGGGCCTTCCCTCCTTAGTTAAGCCTTTCTGGAAACATCCTAAGGTATGGTCCTAAATCCCACCAAGTTGACTGTCATTATTAGCTACCACAGGTGACCTCAGCAGTCCTCCAGGGCTTGAATAGTATGGTTTCCAAACAGGAAGTCTAGATGCTGCATACAAACTCAAAACCAAGAACCTTCCTTCCCATCACAGGCATGGATGCTGAAAAAAGGGGATGACTTCCCTCCAAAAGGCGCAGGGCCAAGGAAAATGTTTTATCTCCTGTGTAGGTACCAACCACAGACTGAATGGGGTACAAATGAGCAATCCCAGGCTGCCTACAGCTGCTTCTTCCCACACAAGGCTGTCAAACAAAGGTACAGCTGCTTCCCTCTGGCAAGCTAGCATCTGCCTCCTGAGGACAATTATTTGTGGATGACTACACATATTAACACCATTTCCTGTGCTGGTCTTTCAACTGGCCAAGACCACAGCAGAGTGCCAGGTACTCATGGCCATGATGAGCACACAGGAGGTCGAGGTGTAGATGCAGGTGTGAGGCAGGAGGCAGAGGTGAGATGCAGATGTGAGGCAGGAGGCAGAGATGAGATGCAGGTGTGAGGTATGAGGCAGAGGTGAGATGCAGATGTGAGGCAGGAGGCAGAGGTGTAGACACAGGTGTGAGGCAGGAGGCAGAGGTGTAGACGCAGATGTGAGGCAGGAGGCAGAGGTGTAGACGCAGGTGTGAGGCAAGAGGCAGAGGTGTAGACGCAGATGTGAGGCAGGAGGCAGAGGTGTAGACGCAGGTGTGAGGCAGGAGGCAGAGGTGTAGACGAAGGTGTGAGGCAGGAGGCAGAGGTGTAGATGCAGGTGTGAGGCAGGAGGCAGAGGTGTAGATGCAGGTGTGAGGCAGGAGGCAGAGGTGAGATGCAGGTGTGAGGCAGGAAGCAGAGGTGAGATGCAGGTGTGAGGCAGGAGGCAGAGGTGAGATGCAGGTGTGAGGCAGGAGGCAGAGGTGTAGATGCAGGTGTGAGGCAGGAGGCAGAGGTGAGATGCAGGTGTGAGGCAGGAGGCAGAGGTGAGATGCAGGTGTGAGGAAGGAGGCAGAGGTGAGATGCAGGTGTGAGGTAGGAGGCCCAGGTGTCGAAGCAGGTGTGAGGCCAGCCCAGTCTATATAGCAAGCAACAGGCAGAGGTAAAACAAGAATGGTCAGGGCAGACAAGGTTCATCTAGAGACTTACACATGGGGATTCAAGACTTTACAAACCCAACTAGATGAGAAGCACTCAAGCAGGTTCCCTGCCCCACCAGTGGTCAGCTAAACAACCCCCCGGAGGTGAGGAAGACAATCTCAGTGTCTTGTCTGCAGGGAATGCAAGAAGGCAACTGTACTCAAACACACACATAATTAAACAAAAATGTAAGAAAACCACATTAAGACATAATTATTAAATGCCAGGTGTTAGAAACTTAAGAAGCTAAGTAGCCAGAATTTAGTGGCATCTGGCAACTTCGAATTTCAAAGAATGACAACATAATACAGCTTTGTAGTTAAAGGCCACTCAGAACACTCTAGAGGGCAGGGACTCAGATCTCCCTGAACTACTGCCGAGTCTGACCTGTTCACTTTCAGCTGTCACAGCAACAGACTTTGCTATGGGGCTCTCGGGAAGTCAGCTCGGACCTAATGCCAAGCACCGTCCAGGACGATGTTTCAGAGTGCTGGTGGCTTGGGTTTGTTCCCTGCACCCTGAGCTGGAGGAAGTTCACCCCAAGTTGTGCTGTCAAGAAGCTAAATGAGCATTACCACTGTTTTCTCACTTTCGTGTGTATGTGTCTAACAGGTCTGAGGCTGATAATCACTCCACATACAGACAGGCTCTTCTTTCACACCCAGATTCATTGATAATGCCACAGGTGGGTGGCTATGTCTACCTGGACCTGTGCGCCAGGGATCCCTACTAGTGTGGCAAGCACTTTACCTTTGTTGCTTTAAATACTTGGGGCTACAATTGGGCCCCAAATACCTATGTGTAGTCCCAGTCAGCTGGAATAGACTTTCAAAACGGGCTACACAGCAGTCATCTTTGGTGGACTCCCAAACAGCTGACCTCAGTCATGCAAAGACTCACCTGTCTTCACTTTCTATTTTGCTTTAGAAATGCTATGACTGTATTATAAAGTTGTTTCTGGGGATTTGAACTCAGATTATTCATTTCCACAGCCCAATTATGTGTTCAGGGGGGAAAAAAACAATAGCAACCAAAACAAAAGCCAACCAATAAAATCCCACTGTTAAAAAAGTCAGGAATAGCCGGTGGTTATTAAAACACACGCCTTTAATTCCAGTACTCCGGGGAGGCAGAGATAGGCAGATTTCTGAGAGTTCGAGGCCAGCCTGGCCTAAAGAGTGAGTTCCAAGACTGGCTCCAAAGTTACGGAGAAGCCCTGTCTCGAAAAACAAAAAGTCAGGAATATACAACAGAAGCAGTACTACTTTATGTCCACGTTCCTATGTGCACAAGTAGAGGCCAGAAGTTACCTATAGCTCCCTCAGTTTTGTTCCACCTTTGCTGCTGAGACAGGGTCTCTCTCTGAACATGGAATGGTACTTGGCTAGACCAGCTGGCCAGGAAGCTCCAGGACCTGCCTGTCTCTGGCTCCAAAGCATTCGAGACATGCGCTGCCGCACTCAGCATTTTTCATGGATGCTGAACTCAGGATCTGTGCAGCGGCACTTGATTGCCCACCAAGTCATCTCAGCTGCAGTGGCACCTCTAAAGATGTGCACTAATTATTCCCAACAATCTTTGCTCTTACATACGTGTGGCATTTTCAGAGGCTCCAGGTTACTGCTAACGTTCAAGAAATAAAAATCCAGCCTATTTTGTCCATCTCTGCGTCCCTCCTTATACCAAAAAGGAAAAGTATAAAAGACGTTAAAACAATGACATGATTTTTGGAAGTATTTAAAAATAAAAATTATCATTCATAGTAAAGACAAAAAGATCCTAAAGGTGATTTTAAAAGGTTCTTTCTTAAAGAGAAAGGGGAAATTAGGGCAAAGTCCAGGTGGAAAGACATTCCCGTCAGTGAGAAAACTGCCTGCGGTCCGTTGTCTTCTTGCTGATGTGTTTAAAAATCTTGGACTTCTCCACTTTCTTTGTTTTCTGGTAGCCAAATCCACCGCCACCTCCTCTCTTTTTAAGCTTGCCATCATGGCTGCTCACGTCTACAGATGAATGTTAAGGAGGCGAAGCAACAAAGAGGACTCCAAGCTCCAACAGAGAAAACCTCAACATGGCCAGCACTACCCGTGCCACTCTCTGCTTGACAAATGGAGATGTGGGACCTGAGGCTGGACAATGAACATGCAGGAGACCAGGAGTAACAGGCTTGTACACAAAAATGAACAGGAATGACTTTAACCAATCTGTCCCGGATTTCCCTCACGAGTAACTGCAGCATAATTAAAAGCAGTCTTCCCTGAATCGAATAGCCAATACATAAACACACACACACACGATTGCAATGGAATCACCTGGGAGGTTCCTTTGCTCTTTACCTGGAGCAAGGCTTAGCTCTGTTTTCTGTGGCTATGGCTAGCTTTGCTTTTTCCTTATAAATAAATAACCCTCTGATGGCTATACGAGGCCAGGAACCCTGAAAGTTCTTACCCACTCTCTCTAGTTGCTTCTCCCCGTCTCTGCTTCTACACTGAAGACACAACTGCCTGCCTCTCACTGACAGTCGTACCCCCCTGCTCTGCTCATTATCATTCTGCGTGTATGGATGTGGTGTGCACAACCTTTGGAGATGTTTGGTTCTCCCCTTCCACCATGGGTCCTGGGGGTCAAACTTGGGTTGGCAGGCTTGCTGGGAAAATGCTTATATCCACCGAGCCTTAGTTCTTTAGAGATTTAAATCCTGAGCTACCTTAGCCTGGTAATACCCAGGCCAGTGACAAGTCCTTGCCGACCCCTTCTGTGCTACTACAGACAGACACAGGCTAGGATGAACATCAGAGCCTTTGGCTGGCAGCTGTTCCAACTCACTGCTAAGACCCAACACCTTTCTAAGGCCCTGTAACTGCAACACAGTGTAATAAATAACGAAGAAAGGATACTCAGATCAACGAAGGGAGGAACCTTAAAGCCAAAGGACAGAGCCACCTGCGGCAAGTTCAAGTTGTTCACATCGAAGATCTGCTTGAGAGAGTGGGAGTCGTAGGCTCGTATGTAGGACTTGTATGCTTCCTGCGCGGACTTATGAAGAAAATAGTTCTTTTCGATCAGCTTTTCCAGCTAAAACAAAGAAAAAGGGCAGATTTCAACTATTAGAACAATTATCCTACAAAACCACTCATCTTTGTACACTGGCTTTGAACTCTGGGGAAACCAGGTAGAAAGGAACCTTAGGACCAGCATCATCCGCAAGTGGGAGGGAGCCTGGGGGAGTGACTGTGAACTCCACAAGGCAGCACTGACAGGCGAACCCTCCCCTCAGAAGACACAAAGAGCGTACCTGAGACTGAATATCAGAAACTTTAGACCAGGAAAAGTCGAACTGATTCAGTGGAACCTAGAGAAACAAAAGTTCAAGTGTTAGTAAGCGGGCACTCAGTATTAGCTGCATGAAAGGTTGTAAGTGTCCCATCAGTAGCGACAGCAAGGGGCAGCGCTGGAGATGCCCAGGCTCGTGGAACCCCAGGACAGGGACTGTGATCTGCTGCCTCTGGTCATTAGGTGTTCCATCTCTGGCCTGCCGAGTTTACACGAATACGCTGTGCGAGCCTGCATTTCTTCCTCTTCAAAAGCTGAGAGGAGGAGACGAGCAGAGGCAGGGGCAGGGGCCGCTAAAGTTCTAGCCCTAAGATTTCCAGGACTGTGACATTCAGGGTGATAAATGACTGCTTTTTCCCTTTTCCTAATAGGGTTTTACTGTGTAGTCCTGGCTGGTCTTGAACTTGCTGAGACCCTCCTGCCTCTGCTTCTTGACTGCTGGGATTACAGGTGTGTAATCCATACCAGTGATAACTACTTTTTTCCCCCTCTATACCAGGAGAGGGTCCTCAATACCGCTCTGCCTTGTGCCTGATGCTTATGACACCAAGCCAATGCCTGGTGACTCTTAGTTCCCCAGGGATTCATCAATTACCTCTTACTTAACTAAGAAAGCACAGAACCCATGTTTGTGCTACGGTCTGGAAAAGAAAACAGGTCTGTAAGGACCTCCTGCCCTCCTCTCAGAGAGCTTGCCTGAAGGTAAGTAATGGAGCATTTGGGTGCTGGGAGCACAGAGGGTTGGAGATACACAACTCACAGAAATCAGCGTCCTGTGGAGATCCAGAAAGAAAAGCGAGGAGAATACAAAGGCCTCAGAACAATTTCAGAAACTGTGCCTTATTGTAGGAAGGGGAAATGCACATGGTAAATCTGTGCTAGGAGTGTGTCATGGTGCCAGTGTAGGGACAAGCTGGCCCACCTTGTACCCACTAGGCCTATCAAGGAGGAGGCCAATGCAGTCTGGATGCATTCTGTTCTGGCAGGCTGAGATAAGGGCAAACACAGGTGAGCTGGGGATTGAGCAGATGGTGACTGGAATATATGCAAAGCACTTTTCAAAAAGGCAGAGAAGAGCAGAGCCAGAGCAGTGTCAGCTCCGAAGGGAGCAGTAGGAGGCTGAGTTGAGGGCTGAAGCAGGAGCTGTGCAGGGAGACTTGAGATGGCAAAGCACTGGCAGCCTGGGGAAAGAGTCAAGGGAGGGAGGCTGGTGCACAGGGGCACAGATCTGCTGCTCTTCTGAGATCTGTACAGCAGACTGCAGGGATGCTAGGGGAGCGGGCAGGGTTGAGCAGGGCTGCAGAGAACTGGAAAGGAGAGCTCCCACAGTGCTGGGGATCGAGCCCATTCCTCCTGTCAGCGCCTCCTGTGCCAGGAGCACACGCCGTCTCACCTAGTGACTCTCTGTGCCTGCTGTGACAGCACCGCCTCAACTTCAGTCAACACCTCCTCTGCCATCTACAGAGATGGCACCCGAGGAGAGTCCTCACAGCGGGAGTTTCCTCCCAACTCAGGGTTTTCCAAACAAACACCTTTACCTTGGATTGCTTTAAGTAACGAAGGAAACCCAACTCTTCAGGGCGCAGGATGAGCAGGGCATGCCCTCTTCCGTTCAGGCCCCGAGCCGTTCTACCCACACGATGAATGTATTCCTGTAGTGAGGCAGAAAAGCTGGGTTATAAGTCCACATTTAGCATTTATACTCTGTCCTGTGATCAATGGAAGCACACCTGCACAAGGTGTACCAATCACAGGGCAGGGCCCACTTCACCCTCACCACACCCACCACACACTGGGCCAGCATTCCCTATGAAGATAGCACCCCTTAGCAGGGACAGACACAAACACAAGATAAGCTGCACACACCAGCCATATTAACACCGTGTAAAGGAAGCCCCACAAGCCAGACACTACCTAGTAAGATTAACTATAAGGTGTAGTTCATCTTCAGAGTAGCTTTCTATGAAAATTATGTTATTATTGCTTCTTAAAAATACTCCTTTCATGTGTGGTGTAGAAGCCAGGGGTGTAGACCAAGATACTGCTGCTCTCCACCTTCTTGTTTTGAGGCAGTATCTCTCAACCTGGAGCTTGCTGTTTCAGTTAGGTTGCTGCACAAGCCCCCAGAACCCATTTGTCTCCATCCTCCTCCTTCCTCCTGCTGCGGTTACAAATGGACTCTACCCCGCCTGGTCTTTACACAGGTACCCATTCTACTACAGACATTACTGACCTTTATTTATCTACTTCCTCACACAATTGCTATTTCATTCTGAAACCAGCTGGACACATCAGTCCAAGGATCTTGTGTTCCTAACTTAAAAGTCAGATGCCCCTCAAACCTCTTTGCACATACACCCCTAAGGTCCCTGACACTAACACTAGTAATACCCTACAGCTGACCAACAGCTGCTCTGTACAGGTAAGTGTCATGCCTCCCTGGGCAGCAAGTGCACTCTTCCACACAGACCTATTCTCAAGACACAAGTTACCTTGGGGTCATCGGGAGGGTCATACTGAACAATCCAGTCGACTTCAGGGATGTCCAGCCCCCTGGCTGCCACATCTGTGCACAGCAGTATCCCTGAATCTGCATTGCAGAATTGGAAGAATGTGGTTGTTCGCTTATTTTGCTTTTGCCTTCCCTAGATTCAAAAGCAACAAGAGCACAAAACCCATTCAGGTTATTTGTGAGAGTTCAGAGTAGAACCAGCCAACTATGGAGCTGCTACCACACTTTAGCATAAGCTTACTTGGGCCTAGGCCCTATGTCTCCAACTGTACCCCAAGCCTGTGAAAGGGAGGGTGTCTTTTACTCCTTTTTAAGTACTTTCTTTTTCAGATTTAATTAGCCTGTACTTATCTGTGTTTAGTTATAACCTTCTGTGCCAACTACCATACTCCAATCACACTGACCCATCACCCTCCTCCGTCCCCTCCCACTCCTTCAGATTCTTTCCTCTTCTAACTAATGCCTTTCTGCTTTCACGCCTGTGTGATTCAGTGAGCTTACAAGAGCATCGGAGAGGGCTACTTTCAGCAAAGTGGGCACCCAACCAGTGCTACTCCACTGAAGAAATGTCGCTCTAACCACCACTGGCTTCCTAGAGAGCCCCAGGGAGGGGCGGAGCCTTGTGAGGCCCTCCCACCGTCCAGTCTTCAAGTAATAGCAGCTGCTTTCAGAATGTTGTCCCCTCCCTACCTGATCATCCATTGGAAGATGAACCGCTCCTCCATCCCAAAGTCTACAGAACGTCATACCCAGGTTTATCCCATTTTCAACAAGCTCCCTGCCACCACTTACATGGATGGCCAAGACAGGCAGGTCAATGTAGTTCAGTAGCTCATAGTGGTACTTCACAGACATACAGGACGAAAAGAAGACCATCACTTTCTTCTTTCGGTTCTTCTTAAGGAATGTGAAGAGCAGAAGGAACCTCTTCTCAGAGGGACACACAACATATCCCTGCATCGGTGCAGTGAACAGATTACTCACAAAGGCATTTTAGCTTCATTAAGTAACAAAATGTGTCTGAAGACAGCAATATACTGCCAGGCCTTTCTGCCACATTTAAGGACTACGCCAACTCCAGTTATACGGAACTATTTACTTATCAAGACTTTACCTTGAAGTTACAAAGACAGCTCAGCAGGTAAAGGGCTGAGGACTGTCAGTTACCCATTTAAGAGTGCTGGGTAATTGTGTAGTTCCAATGCTCAGGAGATGGGATTAGTGGGTCAAGCTGGCTAGCTAGATTAGCTAAGCCCCTCCCCTCAATACTTAAATGGTAAGTGATCATGAAGACACCTGACGTCACAGGCACTCACTCTCAAACACATATACTTTCTCAAGACTAAACTTGTCTCCATTAACTCAGTTAGACCAGCACCTCTTTTCTTCTTTCACAGCTATGCATTTGCTCCTCCATGTTAGCTTCCTCTCTATCACCCAACTTCCCCGGCACCTTATAGACAGCATTTTTAAAATTTTTTTTATTGTGCTATACACATTTTCCCATTATGCAGATTATTAAAAATAAGTTCTACCTGCATTGCATCAGCAGCAACTGATGCCTTTTCTCACATAAAAAGCAGCATCAACAGAACAGAGGCTGGCTTTCCACTGACTTTACTCAGACACCACACCCATGTCTGTTGCATCAATCCACTTGTTCTGTTCATCACTCTGAACAAGCACAAGGGCACACCAAGACCCTACATGGTTTTACTTATTTACTTTGTAACATATATAAGCTATTTATAAACAGTACCTGCTCAAGTCCATCCACTGTGGCAACCTCTTTATCGTCATCAACACCCACATACAATGGCTCTTTTTTCAGAGAAATTCTTGCCAAGTCTTCAACTTTTCGAGTTTGTGTGGCAGAAAAGAGCATGGTTTGCCTGCGTACTGAAACAACACGAGAATAATCCAAACCTTCCAAAGAATCTCATAATCACTTCATAATTACACTTTAAGCAGAAATTCCTGAAAGAGGGGATGTTATTGGTACAGATTCCCCAGATATCTATAAATATGGTAACTTAGGTGAAATGAACAAATCCAATCCATCCTAAGCAAATTAAACCAAGGGATGGGTAGCTAGCGCTTCCCAGCCACCATCGATACCTCTGCGCAGTTATTCATGAGAAGGAGCTATGTAACCTAACCTGTAGTCAGCACTCATGGAAACGGCAACAGCTGCGAGCAGCAGCACACCTGCCAGCCGCTGAAATGCGCAGACATGCTGCACTCACAAAGCAGCATCGCCGAGCATCTACAAGATGCTGCATGGGAAAAGAGGAGCACACACTATACCTTCAAGATTTTACAGGAGCCTTGAAAACGTGGGCTCCTGTATAGGACCGAGAAGGCTGCGCAACAGCAGAAAGAGAACTTATTTGTATGGGTGGGGCTGGGGAACTGCAAGTGGCCATGAACTTTTGAGGTAGAGGACATGCCCATCATTGTGCTTGCAGTTATGATTCTCAAGGGCTACACATGTTAGAATATCAAAAAGTACAGATCTTAATTTAAATGGTTTACTTACTATTTTTAAATTATGCGTCTGTGCCATATGGAGATAGAGCGGATGACAGCAGAGGAGGGATTCAGCCAAAAAGCTCAACCCTTACAAGGAATCTTTACATTAAAACTATTGAACTAGCATTTTTGCTTATGAAATGGTAATGTGTTGTAAGAAGATGCATTTCAAATTACTTCTGAAGATGACAGGCACAAACTGCTCACGTAGTCACAGGAATATTCTGGTTATTAAAACAGTATTTTCCCTACAAGATCTCCAACCACAGACCTCCGACTACTCTGTGAGCCCCATGCAGATACCACCTACTTACCTGGCAAAAGTTTAATAATTTGCTTTAATTCTTCTTCAAATCCAACATCCAAGATACGATCAGCCTCATCAATAACGAGACACTGGAGGTTCTTGTACATGAACCCTGGAGTATTCTGCATGTGGTCTAGAAGCCGGCCGGGGGTGGCCACGACAATGTTGATGCCGTTGGTGAGCTTCTGCGCTTCAGCAGACCTGTTACTGCCACCCATGATCAGCCCGTACGTGTGAACATGGTGCGTCATCAGTTCCTTAAGAACACCAAAGGTCTGCATGGCCAGTTCTCTGGTAGGAGAGAGAATCAGGACTCCTGTTCCTGGAAGGCAAAAGGTGACAGAAGGCCGTCTCCACAGGTCCTTACAAGGCTCACCTCCTACTAATTACAGCACAAAGACATAGACACTTACCATTCCTGGGCATAAACTTTAACTTCACAATGAGCTCGATCACAGGGATGAGGAAAGCCAGGGTTTTGCCACTGCCAGTTTTAGCAGCTGCTAGAAGATCCCTTAATATTGCAGAAGAGAAGGACGTTCATTCAACTCATGCAGATGCATACTGAACACCCACCATGAGCTATGAGCAGGTTCTAGGCACTGTGTGAGAATCCCAAAACACAGTTCCCTGCCTAGCCATCTTGGCCTTTAACATAAGGCAGGCACGAATACATAGGGAGAACAATCAGTGGAACACACATATGTTTCCTTTACCACCGCAGTCTTAAGAATAGACAGGAATGCCCCCGTATCAATGTCAGCCATACCTGCCTTCCAGAAGTGGCCTGATACTTTTATGTTGGATCTCAGTCATGCGCTTGAAGCCCATTTCTTCTATAGCCTTTAGAGTGTTTTCATTGACGAGGTTAGACAAGGAAGCAAACGAAGTGTCCTCAAAAGCTCCTACATGGAAGATTGTTCACTGTCAGCAAGCCGGTCTATTCAAAGTGAGTGCTAGCACGGCTGCCTAAATCCATGCCAATTCTTAGAAGAGCGTCTCACAGTACAAGGAGATTAAAGTTCAATCACTGCTAACACGTACTAATGAGAAAATAGCCCACAGAGAAATCAAAGTGTAAACATCGGGGCTGGAGAGATGCTCAGTGCTTAAGAGAACTTGCTGCTATTGCACAGGACCTGGGTGAGGTTCTGCGCTCACATAGTGGCTCTTAACATTCCAGAATTCCAGTCCCAGGGGTAAAATGACTTCTAACCTCCACAGGCACCAGGCATACACAGTGCACATACATACATGCTGGTAAAGTACACAGACATTTAAAAAGTATAAAAATTAAGCATAATAAAGACTGAAGCCTAAAGCCAACCAAAAAAGTAAACAACCTGATTCCAACAAGAGTCCCGAGAAAGCACGGCACCCTGTGGCTCTTTAGTAGTTAGGGTACCAGAGCACTCCCATGGCCTGGACACTCAGCTATGCCCTGACTCAGGTGTGGCTTCTCGGCTTGGCAGTAATGATGGTCTTACTTGTGACCCATGGTCAACTCCCAGGCTCTCTTCCTTCCAGTTGTGAGAAAACACACCCATAACCAAATCTTTTTTTTTTTTTGGTTTTTCAAGACAGAGTTTCTCTGTAGTTTTGGATCCTGTCCTGCAACTAGCTCTTGTAGACCTCAAATTCAGAGATCCGCCTGCCTCTGCCTCCCAAGTGCTGGGATTAAAGGCATGCGCCACCACTACCCAGCCCCAAATCTTTATTTGCATTTTCAATATAGCATCTGAGAAAGGAATAGGTTTATACTACTTATAAAATAGGCTTTGTTTTATGATTTTGCCCAACTAGAGGCCAAATAAAAGTTCTGAGCACAAGACTCCCAGCACTGGGGAACACAGAACCTGAACCAGCCATCTCCTGACCAGGCAAGGTTTCCAGTGTAGGGAATGTGATGATCCCAATCCAGCAACAAAACCTTTGACCTACAATTTGTCCTGCCTGTAAGAGGAGCCGAGGTAATAAAGGGGGCAGAGAATTCTCCTTTGGTGCATGGAGAATTCTGGACTTCGTGTATGCTGGGCAAGTCGCTGCAAGGCACCTGACCTCCACAGTCTAGATGTCAGTAGGCTGTCCTAGACAGATGCTTGGAGTGTAGGACTTTTGTTGCTAACCTGGACTTGAACTTTAAGGATCCCAGAAGCTATTAGGAACACAGAGAAAGAAAAAGATGGTAAAAGTACCTTGGTATCAAAAGGAGAAGATAAAGGAAAACAGCACAAAGATATAAAAATCATTGCTTGCTGACAATTATTATTTTTTCCTGGTAATTAAAAGTCAAGATGGAATGTTCTATCATACAGAGAAAAGTTACTGTTCCAAGCCATCACCTGTCAGCCCCAGGGGCAGGCTGGGCACTTCCTTGTCATCTGGCTTCTCCACAGCATCTTCTGCTTCAAGAGCCACAGTGCTTTCTTCAGTTTTTGCTTTTTTGGTGTCTTGGTTTAAAAAGCAAAAAAAACAAATAACAAGTGAGAACAAAAGATCTGCAATGTAAAGAAATACTTTTCAAAGTTTAACATTCAACATTTATTTGTTAGAAACCTTGTTCAATATTTAAAATTTTGAGGTATAAATGATTTACAAACCATGTTTTAAAGTTACTTAAAATAAACTACATTATCCTTAAAGAGTAATATCAGGACAGCCTCACACGTCATGAGGAAAGCAGTACATGTGCAATTAAAGCAATTTTAACTTAAATTCCTACAGACAGCAGCATTTTCAACCCTTGCCTTTACATTCTGCAAGTCACTTCTGCTTTGAAGACAAACACTAAGAGTGTGGGGCTCTCCCTGTTACCACACAGGGAGAGGGCAATGGCTCCTTAGCTGGTGATAGAAACGGGACTGCTGTGGAGTTGTAAGTGGTGAAGGAGGAGAGGCAGAGCCTTCTAGCTTCTCACTTCTGTATTCAACTTCCGCAGGATGGCTCCCACCTACTGCCCAGAACACGCCTCTTCAGCACTGCACACTGGGCTCCAGTGAGCAGGGAGGGGTTGCTGACCTGGCTCGCCCCACCTCATTTGTTCACGTCTCCACAGGAGGCTCATCTCTTCACCAGAATTTACCATCCCCTTCCTGCCTCCTGCTCTTTAAGCCCTGCCCCGCACTTTCTGCTCACTTGGAAACCAGTGTTTTATTTATCCACAACTTTCCTTCATGTTATTTTACATATTCTGCAAAGAAGCCTCCATATTGGGGAGAGGGGTCATAGAATATACATGGGCAAAAGACATGAGGTACCTTATAAAATTAGCAAGTACCTTCAGACAAAAAAGCTCAAGGAGATACTTCCCATCACCAGGCAAGATTCACACACTGTCAATTAAAGTTCTGAAACTCTCAAGTGTGTGGAATGCAGACACTGTGCCATGGTATATTCAGCTGATTTACAAAGCCCCACTAACTGCTCACCAAACCCCTTAGTAGAGTACTAAAGACTAAAGAAATTATTACCATGTCAGTTTCCCAAGGTTAGTGGACTTAGAAACACGACACAAGTCTGGGGAATTAAAGCCCACCTCACCCCCACCAACAACACGTCCTTCAGCTGCCAGGCTAGTATCTCCTACGCAGGTGCGCACAGAAGATGCTGCACACACAGCGATGGAGGGACGCGAGCCACAGCTGAAAAGTTACCTGAACAGCAGGCAGCCAAAGAAAACAAACCTACCAGGCTCTGCATCATTTGCCATTTTCCTCTTTTTCTTCTTCTTTTTCTTTTTTGATTCTGAATCAGGAGATGGCGGTGCTGCCGTTTCTCCATTGGTTACAGCGGTAGGTTTCTGGGGTAACTTTTCAACTTTCGAGTGTTCTGCTGTCTCTTCAGGCATGCCTCCACTTTGTACTTCTGCTGAGCCCACCCTCGCAGCATGCTTTACGGCTTTCTTAACTTTTCTGACCTTTACCTCTTCTTTGGGCACATCTTCATTGGAAGGTTGGGATAGGCTCGTGTTTGATGCTTCTGTTTAAAAACACAGAAGGTACATCGTAACACGGAAGACTAAGCTTACCAAACAACACCGACCTCCCAGAGAGAAATTTCAAGGTCTATGGAACTCCAATCTAGTTTCCCTTCTGTGCTCACTGCTGAAGTCACCTGTAGGTGCTCTACTATAGAAAAGGCACATTTTCTTTAGGGTAAAAAGGTCAGAAAAGCAATTGCTTTATTTTCAACTTCAAAAGACCTTATCTCATCTCGGCATTGTGGTCCATGCCTTTAATTCCAACAGAAGCAGAGGCAGGTGGAGTCTGTGCAGCTGAGGCCAGCTTGGTCTACAAACAAGTTTCAGGAGACACAGAGAAACCCTGAAAAAACAAGAAAAGAAAAAAAAGACCTTATCTGTTTAAGGCTATACAGAAATTTGTAACAGGAAAATGCCAACAATGCC
Source organism: Chionomys nivalis (assembly GCF_950005125.1). Lineage (NCBI taxonomy): Eukaryota > Metazoa > Chordata > Mammalia > Rodentia > Cricetidae > Chionomys > Chionomys nivalis. The sequence goes on along the minus strand of NC_080090.1, from coordinate 97,748,726 downwards.
ACATAATTAAATCAATGGAATTAGAAAACAGCCGTGAAAAGACATTTTTTTTTTTTTTTTTTTTTTGGTTTTTTGAGACAGGGTTTCTCTGTAGCTTTGGATCCTGTCCTGCAACTAGCTCTTGTAGACCAGGTTGGCCTTGAACTCAGAGATCTGCCTGCCTCTGCCTCCCAAGTGCTGGGATTAAAGGTGTGCGCCACCACTACCCAGCCCCAAATCTTTATTTGCATTTTCAATATGGCATCTGATAAAGCAATAGGTTTATACAACTGTGCTTGGATTAAAGGCATGCACTACCACCGCCTGGTGAAAAGACATATTTCTAACATTAAGTATTTGATAAACATAACCAATGGCATTCACTTCATATTCCCACAACTATTGATTATATAATTTCACATTATTCAAACCTAATTTTCCTGGACTTAAATGAACTAAAACTTCAGTTAATGAAAACCACTTATTTCCTCAATTAAAGCCCCAAACTAGCTTTACAAAGTTTCCCTGTCGACAGAAGGTGAATGAAAGCGGCACGACCTTTACATTACCCACACCAAGCAGCTACTAATTAGTATTAATTATTCTACAGAAACTAAATGAAGGAGCTTCCTTAATCCATCACCCCCTCTGGAATTTCTTTCAATTACTATCTGTTGAATATTATGTGGGACCTGACAATATGGCCCAGCACTTCCCAGAGGATATATTCAGCAACTCTCAGCCTGTGTGTTGCGACCCTCGCCAGGTCGCATATCAGATATTTGCATTATTATGAGGAACTGTATTAAAGGGTCGCAACATTAGGAAGGTTGGGGACCATCGATTTATATCTTACAGGAAATCTTAACAAGCTACAGAAACTGCATCAAGAAAGGTGACATCTGTGTAAACTTTTCATTAAGGTGCGGTGCCAAAAACAAGACATTAAGGGATTTACAAGCTAAGTTGGGGCAGACAAGAACCAAGAACACAGGGAGGGCTCTGCGTTTAACATGTGATCAGAATCACAGAAAGAAGAGAACGGAGTTGGACAAACGGTAGAGGAAAGCAGTATTATCATTGTTGGGAAAGCCAAGAAAAATGAAAAAGAATTGCTAAGCTTGGGCGGGAGATGAGATCCAGCACCTAAATAAAAGTCAGAAAATGGATAGTACCTAGACCTATAGTTCTATATGGGGCCTAAAGATGATGGGGGAGTCTAAAACGAAAGGTAATAGGTGGGTTTTGCTGGATGCCCAGCCAGAAGCCTGGGAAGCAAACCCGAGGCCTCCCGCTGCGACCCTGAACCGAGAAACCCTCGCGGTTTAGCAAAGGCTGGAATCAATGAAAGGTCCACTGGGTGCTGAGACCCAGGCGGCCTAGGAGCCCGCCGGAAGCTACCCAGAGCACGGCGGAGTTTCGGAGTTCCCCACATCGCTCGCCACCACGGGGTTCAACACAGCTCACCTTGCAGCTTCAGGTTTCGCTGCCGCAGCTTGATGTTCCTCTTCTCGATCTTCTTGCGCAGGAGCTTCATTTGTAAGTGCGACATGTTTGCCGGGCCGCGCCAGCAGGCTGCACTGAGCAGTAGCTGCACGTGCGTAGTCGGAACCTGGAAGCGTGTCGCGGGACCCAGAGGACCGTGGGGGCGGAAATGCTTCTGGGCGGAAACGGTTCCGGGCTCGAGCTAGGGTCCCTTTGGAGACCGAGTTCCTCGCAGCGCCCCCTGGGGACGTGGAGGACGCATTGTGAACATGTTCACCTTACAGTGGCGCGCGCGCGGCAGGACAAAAGCAGTTTGAGTTTTTATGAATGAGAACTAACAAAACGGCTGAGTGGAAGACAGAATTCCTCGTCACTCAGATTCTGTTCCCTTCATTGTTAGAGTGGTTCCAGTATCCGGTCAGAACACCTTTTTTTTTTTTTTTTTTTTTTTTTTTTTTTTGATTTTTCAAGACAGGTTTTCTCGGTGTAGCCCTGACTGATCTGGGTCTCATAGACCAGGCTGGCCTCAAACTCACAGAGATCCGCCTGCTACTGCTTCCCGAGCACGCTTAAGTTTTCAAAACTTCTTGCTTGGTTGGCGAGCATGATAGTGCACGCCTTTAATCTCAGTGCTAGGGAGATAAAGCAAGTGATCTCTGTGAGTTCGAGACCAGCCTGATTCACATGGCAGGGTCTAGGCCAGTCCCTCCCCCTAAAAACAAAAAAGAATTTTCTTGCTTAGGCCCTGTATTACACAAATGTCGTTCATCATAACATAATTCGGGGCTTTCTAAAATATTTATTTATTTAATGCTAGTTTTGTGGTAGATGTATGATTAAACTCCATAGATTAAAAGACTGGATTTTTTTTTTTTTAAACAGGACTTCCATCAAGGCAGAAACACAGTTATAGAACACACACTGACAGGGAAGTGCGTGCACTACCTAAGAAAGATAGTTCAGAATGGACATTTGGGTGAAGTGTGTGTGTGTGTGTGTGTGTGTGTGTACTGTGTGTGTGCATGTGTGTGTGTGTGTGTGTCTGTCTGTCTGTCTGTGTGCTGGACTTGGAATGGCATTCAAATGGAATCTTCAGTGTTGCAGTGCTGGGTATTGAACCCAGGTCCTCCTAGGCAGCCACTATACCAACTGAGCTACAACCCAGCTGCTAAAGGCGTAGAAGTACTTTAGTTGGGGCTGGGGAGATAGATGGCTCAGTTCAGACTGGAAAGTGATTGGCTCGAAAGCACAACGACCTGAGTTCCATCTACTCCCTAAAGAAAGAAAAGTCAGTTGTAGTGGGACTCAGTGGCCAGCATCCTGGTGAGACCGAGGCCCAGGAGAAATGGCCTCAAAGTGGATAGTGCCTGAAAAGTGACATCTGTGTTGGCAATTTTTGGTTGTCAACTTGGCCACATCTGGAATGAACTAGAATACAGAAATGAAGGGCACACCTGTGAGAGATTATTTTTGCTGAATCCACTTCTAGTCCAGACCTTTGAGGTGGGAAGATTATGCGTTTGATCCCGATTGTGAGGCTGGAAGAAACACCTTTAATCTGGGCCACACCATCTGCTTCACTTTTGCTCTTTGCCTGCTTGCCATCACCTTGCTAGCACATCCATTCCTTCACTGGCTTTGGAGCCTACTTCTTTGGGATTCTCACATATACTGAAGACCAGCTGCGACATCCAGCCTGCAGACTGAGCAACTACTGGAGTTTTGGATTTTCTGTTAACAGCCAGTTATTGTTGGATTAGATGGACTGTAGCCTGTAAGCTGTTTCAGTAAATCTCTCTATATACATGAGTGTGTGTATGTGTATCACATACATACACATATATGTGTATACTTATATGTATACATATATGTATGTACACATAGGAAAATTTTTATAGAGAAAGGTAGTCGAGCTGAGCTCACACACACACACACACACACACACACACACACACACACACACACAGATATTCATTCTGCAAGTTCAGTTACTCTAGAGAACCCTGACTAGTACAACATCCAAGCACCTCCTTTGATCACCACACACATATACACCCTGGGGCATTTAATTTACACAGGCTGTGCCTTACTCATTCTGTTCTTTGAATTTTCTCCTGGGCTCCTTAAACCAAAAGCAGTGTTTGTAATGATTTTGTGGGAGAAGAACCTTGGCAGGTGAGAGCCCAGAGGGCTCGTGTGGGCACGGAACTTAAGTGGGGAGTTTTATTGAGATAAAGGGAGTGGAGGAAGTAAAGGGAAAGAAAAAGAGAGAGAGACACACATACACGGAGACAGAGATTCAGAGAGAGAAAGGGGAAGAGGAAGGAGAGAGAAGTAGGCGGAGTTTCATCTTTTAAAGAGATAGGGTACTGCCTGCCTTGTATGCAGGCATGACTCAGGGCATGACACACTGTCAGGTCTTCAGTGGGCTGGACCAGGTTCGTCTGGATGCTAACAGTGTTTGTAGAAAGTAGATTCATATACTCTAAACAGAAGAGAAGGGCTTTGATTCATGGAGTTAAGAAATCGGTCTCTTTTACCAACACCTTGGCATTGCTAGAAATGATAATACTAGGACACACCTGTACACCTGCTCTGATCTCCAAACTAGGGCTTTTTAAAAACTTTTTTGTTTGTTTGTTTGTTGAGGATCAATCCCAGGTCCTTGGGTGTAATAAGCAAGTGCTTTACCATTGAGTCACATCCTCAGACCACATTAGGACCCTTGAAGTGAGTTTCTATGAACTTTGAATGCTATTTTCTACAAGCCTCAGCACTCCATGGTGTATAGGAGTTTGAAAAGGGCTGTATTACTGTCAATTAGCAGGCCTTGCTGCCGTTTCACAGCTGATTGCCTGTAGGTAATCGAATGGCTGTTGGCACAGTTTACTAGGGAGCTCACGAAAGCTACGGGCCATCTAAATTTAGATACATATTCTCTCTCTCTCTCTCTCTCTCTCTCTCTCTCTCTCTCTCTCTCTCTCTCTCTCTGTGTGTGTGTGTGCATTTGTATATGTGCAGGTGTCTGTGCAGGGCACAAGTCAATACCCAGTGTCTTCTTAAATAGTCAGTCTGTCTTATTTTTCAAGACAGGAGCCTCTCACTGAATGGGGAGCCCACCGATTCATCTAGACTATCTGGCCAGCACTCTCCAGGAATCTTACTTTCTCTAACATGGAATGTCAAGATTACAGATGTGCACCACCAAGTCCATCTTTCACTCGGTTGATGGGGATTTAAGCTCAGGTCCTCATGCTTGCACAGCAGGTACTTTCCCGTGTGTGCTGATATGAATAAAAATGGCCCCCATAGACCCATGGGGAGTATTTCTATTAGGAGGTGTGGCCTTGTTGAAGTATGTGTATCACTGGGGGTAGGCTTTGAGGCCTTAGATGCTCAAGTCATACCCAGTGTGACAGTATCTTCCTGCTGCCTACAGATCCAGATGTAGAACTCTCAGCTACTTCTTCAACACCATGTCTGCCTGTGCCTACTTCCTTCTCCCCATGATGACAATTGACTAAACCTGTGAAACTGTAAGCTAACCCCAATTAAATATTTTCCTTTGTAAGAGTTGCCATGGGCATGGTGTCACTTCACAGTAATAGAAACCCTAACCAAGACACAAAGTACTTTGTCTTCTCAGCCTCTTAAGAATTACATTTTAATCACTGTCCATAGGAAGTCTGGACAGATATATTCAGGATTCAACTACAAATCCAAATGTAAATAATTTTAATTTCTTTGAAATATTGATGTTGCTGATCTCATCATTTTACAGGGGCACCTGGATACATTAAAATTTATTGTTGCCCAGTGGTAGTGCACACCTTTACTTCCAGTGCTCAGGGGCAGAGGCAGGCAGATCTCTGTGAGTTGGAGGCCAGCCTGGTCTACAGAGCTATTCTTGGACAGCCAGGGCTACGCAGAGAAAACCTGTATTGAAAAACAAAACAAGACAAAAATATTTGTTCTCTTTTGGCTGTACACTCTGGACACATTTTATATTAAATATTTATTAGACATTTGACATTCATAATTAGCCTTGTGTTGGTGCCTCAGTTATATTTAGGTTTTGGCCTAGCCTTAAAAAGTTGTCTCATGTTTTGGACTTGAATGGTTTTTGTTTTACATTTATATATTATTTATTTAGTGTGTGTATGACTACACACATGCACGCGTGCGCACACACACACGCACACCTCTAACGTGTGGAGAGGGCAGAGGACAACTTGTGGGAGTCGGTTCTCTTCTTTGAACTCAGGTAATCAAGCTTGACACCAGGGGTGGCTTTATGCGCAGCACTGTCTCCTGCCCCTGAACAGATTAAGATTCTGTGCATGCTAACGATGAGTTAATAAGCGTGTGAATGGTCTGCCTAGAGGAAGCTCACTGGGGGTTCTCCATGTTATCACACCCACTGTTTTTGTCAGTGCTTTGCTCCATCAGCTGGAGTCAGTGTTCTCCATCTTTGCTTATTAAAGCATCGAGTTTATTGAACATATCAGTTTCTTGTTTTTTCCATATTCCTTTTCCCATCTCCTTTCTTTCATTCATCCTCTCTATCTACAGAGAGGCCCAAGGAAAGGCTGGAAGAGTTAAGAAAAGCACCCAAGGAAGAAGGCCTTTATTGGAGAGCGGGCACCTTCATCTCAGACCTCTAGATTCCAGAGTTGTGAGAAAACCCTGGTGTTTCTGGAAAAGAGTCTCATGTAGCCCAGGGTGGCCTCAAGTTCAGTAAGTATTCAAAAATGACCTCAAATTTCTAACCCCCCTGCCTTGACTTCCTAAAACCTGGGATTACAATTTTGGAGCCACTATACCCAGTTTATTTGGCACTGGAGATGGGACCTGAAATTTTGTGTATATTAAGGAAGCTCCCTACCAACTGAGTTATATCCCTTCACCAAAGTTAAACTGAAGGCTTCCTCTGCCCTCTGGAGCCTATTTAGACTCCCCAGAAGCCCTGAGAGGAACAACTCAGGTGTGGCTACTTTCCTTCCCCTCTCCTCTTCCTTGCACTTGTCCCATAGGATTGCAGTAAGAAGGGGAAAGAGAAACTACAGAAGGCAGTTTTCCATTGCTGGTTGAAATGGTAGCAATTTTTCCTTACACCATTTTATCTCCCTTGTATCTGAGGCAGGGTCTCTCTGTGTAGCCCAGATTGGCCTTGAACTTGTGATCTCCTCCCTGAGCCTTGCAAGTGCTGGGATTACAGGCATGAACCACTAGATCTGGCTCTGTCCTGACTTTATCTTTATGTAAACAACCTTCTAATTCTGACAGGAAGGTTTCTGCCACTGTTTTATGTCCCCCCTTTCTATTCTTGCTTATTGACTAGGGACCTGGATAGGTTGACCCCAGGAGTTTCCCACCTCCATTCTGGGAAGTTCCCATGGGCATTGTGGTCTTCCTCATGGTTCACCTAGATCTTCCTGTTGCTTCTACTCTCTGTTGCGTGACTTTTCTTGTCACTCCAGATAGGGCAGCGATGACATACAAAATGAACAATTCTATTCGAATCTAGCTTGGGGAATCAATGAGCTTATTGGGGTGACTTACAGGAGTGTGGGTGAGAGGTGACTTACAGGGTCACAGAAGGTTCAAAGGCAGCTGTGTTACTGAAAAGCTGTCCCCAGCGTTTTGGCCACTCAAAAAACTGTATCCCTGGAGTTCCGTGTGTGATGTGAGCAGTTGAGATGATTGAAGAGGCTCCTCCCTCAACAATTGTTACTTCTTATATAACCTCTGGGAGGGGTCTTGCTGATCTTGTTAAGTTTCAGGAACGTCTGAGAGTGTCCAGTGTTGTTTTCTTACTGGTCCTTGTAAGTCTCACTTAGTTCTTCGGCTTTATTTTATTTTTGATAAGGGCACTCACTGTACAGCTCCGAGTAATCTGGAGCTCACTTATGTGGACCAGCCTGGCCTTGAACAATCACGACCAGCTGTTTAAATGAGTGCTGGGATTGAACTCAGGTCCTCATGTTTGTCATGTTGTAAGAAGGAATCAAGCCATTTTGAATAAAACGTCCATCTTGATAAGCAGGTTGAAACAAAGCTCTGAAGACCTTTGCAGACTTCCCTGGGTGACAGACATCCTGACTGGCAAAGTGAGACAAGAAAGGTGGGCAAGCTGCCCACCACACTTGAGTAAACCAGCCAATGAAACATGATAAATGTGCCACAGAACAGAGTTCCCAGAAAAGTTCCCTACCCCTGACTCCTGCATGGTAGAAAATGTAACAGTAACTTGGCAGAGGTGTTTGTGGGTTTTCTGCTGACATGAACATTCAGGGGCACAGTCAGCTCCCGAGTCTGTGCTGTTGTCTCAGACAGGTCAGTTTGTGCTGCCCAGTTCTATAAAGGTCTTGCCTTGTATAGACTCTTGTGCCTGCTGGGGCTGTTTCAGACTCTTGGACCCCACAAAAGTGCATGCACCCACCTACCTACTAAGCCAAACCCCTCCCAACCTTGGAATGCTGTCTCTTGGAGGCACAGAAGTTAAGGTACCAAGTACCTAGAACCTTTTTTACTAGATCATGTTTTCACCAACTTTCCTTTCTATTTAGCTTCACAGAGGCCTGTAGTTGAGAACAGAATCCATGTTTTTCTACCCAAAGTAATGTCACTGCAGATCTTTCTACTTGCCATCAAGTTTAGCTACTAAGGTTGACAAAACACAAGTGGATGACTTGCAATTTCAGAGGTTGTCTCTAGCGCAAAACTTACAGATGTACTGGTCCTCACAATCCTTAAAATCGAATCTCCATGGTGGCGAACTTTGCTACAGTTATCTTGTCTCAAACCCACACGGATCCTTTAAAGGGAATGTGCTCCCTTCCCTCAGTAGCCTGTCCAAGTTGGTGAGATGGCTCAGCGTGTAGAGGAACTTGCTCAAGCCTAATAACCCGAGTTGGATCCCTGGAATTACATTATAGGTAGAAAGATCCAACTCCACAAAGTTGTTGTGACGACTATCTTTGATTGTCTACTTGACTACATCTGGAATGAACTACAACCCAGAAATGGAGGGCACACCCATGAGAGATTTCTTTTTTTGCTTGTTGGAAGTAGGTGAATTCACTTCTAGTTCAGACCTTTGAGGTAGGAAGACACATACCTCTGATCCAGATCTTGAGACAGAAGGATACACCTTTAATCTGGGCCACACCTTCTGCTGGGAGCCTATAGAAGGAAGTTCTTACTCTTTGCTTGCTGTTACCCTCATCTTGCTAGCACATCCATTCCCTCACTGGCATAGAACTTACTGCTTTGGGATTCCAGCAGATACAGATTTTGGTACCAGAAGTGGATCCAGAACAACAGAAGTATAAAGATGAATTTAATTTGCCAACACCTGCAGCTACTGAAGCATCTCCAGTCATTCCCTCTCCTGGGAGCTCTGAGAGTTCAGAAAGCCCATAGTGTGATCTATATTACAAACTTAAGGAGATAAATGCATTTGATTATCCTCATTCACCAATTGTGAGTGTTGAAGAATTTGGTGACCCTGCATATGAAATTTTTGACAGTTTGGGGGAAAAGGGGGAAAACAAGGAAAATGATGCTGCTGGCTGGTTGCTCCTAGCATCTCTGGATAAATTGATAGAGGATAGGAATGAGCTCCTTGATAAAATTAATCCATGTCTAGCATCTCATCTCAGAATACAGTGAAGGACAACATTGAACGTAGTGACAAAATTGATTGGCCCCAGATGTGCCTAAACAGTCTAAAGGATTCTAAGTTTGTCCTGGAAGAGAATCTTCTCTCTATCAGTCACAGAGCTCAAGTTGTAGAAAATCAAACTGAAGCCCTCATTATAAGGTTGGTTGAGTTACAGCGAAAATTCATGTTCTAGCCTTAGGGTGTGATAGTGGTTAAAGTAAGGCTATTAATTGATAAAAAATGGGATCCTAGGTTCCGGGTGGCGGAGGCACCGGCAGGCAGGCCTAGGCGGCGGAAGCACCGGCGCGCAGGCAGGCCCGGGCGGCGGAGGCACCAGCACGCAGGCAAGTCCGGGTGGCAGAGGCACCAGCGTGCAGGCAGGCCCGGGTGGCGGAGGCACCGGCAGTCAGGCCCGGCAGGCAGGCCTAGGCGGTGGAAGCACCGGCGCACAGACAGTTCCGGGTGGCGGAGGCACCAGCAGGCAGGCCTAGGCGGCGGAAGCACCAGCGCGCAGGCAGGCCCAGGGGGCGGAGGCACCAGCACGCAGGCAAGTCCGGGCGGCAGAGGCACCAGCGTGCAGGCAGGCCCGGGTGGCGGAGGCACCAGCAGTCAGGCCCGGCAGGCAGGCCTAGGCGGCGGAAGCACCGGCGCGCAGGCAGGCACAGGTGGCGGAGGCACCGGCAGGCAGGCCTAGGTGGCGGAAGCACTGGCGCACAGACAGTTCCGGGCGGCGGAGGCACCGGCAGGCAGGCCCGGGCGGCAGAGGCACTGGATGCAGGATAGTGCGGGCAAGAAACAGTGAAGCCTGCACTGAGAACAGATTGCCCCGCTACAATTAAATCAAACCCAATAGATAGCATCGGTAAGAGGAGATGGGCAGACGCCAAGGCAAGAATTCACCCAACAATCTGAAAAACAACATGAAAACACCAGAACCCAATGATCTTACAACACAAGGACTTGAACACCCTATCACAGGAGAAGAGGAAAAAACTGACTTTTTGAAAGCAATAGAGTCCCTTAAACAACATGTAAAAAACGCCCTCATAGAAATGGATGAGAAGTATAACAAAAAGTTTGAAGAAATGAGTAAATACGTAAATGATACCCTGGGAAGCCAAGAAAAAACGATCAAACAGGTAATGGAAACAGTCCAAGAATTGAAAACTGAAATGGAAGCAAGGAAGAAAACACAAACTGAGGACCAGCTGGATATGGCAAATATAGGTCAACGAGCAGAGACTACAGAAACAAGCATAATCAATAGAATACAAGAGATAGAAGAAAGAATCTCAGATTCTGAAGACAACATAGAGAAAATAAACGGACTGATCAAAGAAAACACCAAAACCAACAAATTCTCATCAGAAAACATTCAGGAAATATGGGACACAATAAAAAGACCAAACCTAAGAATAATAGGGATAGAAGAAGGAGAAGAGGCACAGCTCAAAGGTCCAGAAAACATTTTTAACAAAATTATGGAAGAAAACTTCCCCAACATAAAGAAAGATATTCCTTTGAATATTCAAGAAGCATACAGAACACCAAACAGACTGGATCAAAAAAAAACATCCCCTCGCCATATAATAATCAAAACACAAAATATACAGATTAAAGAAAGAATATTAAGAGCTGCAAAGGAAAAAGGCCAAGTAACTTATAAAGGTAAACCGATCAGACTTACACCTGACTTCTCTATGGAAACCATGAAAGCCAGAAGGTCCTGGATAGAGGTACTACAGAAACTAAGAGACCATGGATGCAAACCCAAACTACTATACCCAGCCAAGCTATCGTTCACTATCAATGGAGAAAACAAGACATTCCAGGATAAGAACAAATTTAAACAATACGTTGCCACAAATCCAGCCCTACAGAAAGTAATAGAAGGAAAATCACAACCCAAGGAATCCAACATTGCCAACACTGCCTACAATAACCCAGGCAACTAGTGACCCTTCAACAGCACAACTCAAAGAAGGGAGACACACAAACTCTTCTACCAAAAGCAGTAAGAATAACCGGAGTTAACAACCACTGGTCATTAATATCACTTAATATTAATGGTCTCAATTCACCAATAAAAAGGCACAGGCTAAGAGATTGGATACGAAAACAGGATCCAACAGTCTGCTGTTTGCAAGAAACTCATCTCAACCACAAAGACAGGCATCTACTCAGAGTAAAGGGTTGGGAAAAGGTTTTTCAAGCAAATGGTCCTAAGAAAAAAGCAGGTGTGGCCATACTAATTTCTAACAAAACTGACTTCAAACTAAAATCAATCAGAAGAGATCGACAGGGACACTTTATACTCATAACAGGAACGATTCAGCAGGATGAAGTCTCAATCCTGAATATCTATGCCCCTAATATAAAAGCACCCACTTATGTAAAAGAAATATTGCTAAAACTCAAGGCAGACATCAAATCACACACACTAGTAGTAGGAGACTTCAACACACCTCTCTCACCAATGGACAGGTCAATCAGACAGAAAACTAATAGAGAATTAAGAGAATTGTTGGAGGTAATGAATCAAATGGACTTAACAGACATCTATAGAACACTCCACCCAAATAGGAAAGAATACACCTTCTTCTCTGCAGCTCATGGAACCTTCTCGAAAATTGACCACATACTTGGAAACAAAGGAAACCTCCACAGATACAAAAAAATATCAGTGTCCACCTGTGTCTTATCAGATCACCACGGATTAAAGTTAGAAGCCACCAACAAAGCTACCCCCAGAAAGCTGACAAACTCATGGAAACTGAACAGTCAACTACTGAACCACACCTGGGTTAAGGAAGAAATTAAGAAAGAAATTAAAGTCTTCCTTGAATTTAATGAAAACAAAGAGACAACATACTCAAACCTATGGGACACGATGAAAGCAGTGCTAAGAGGAAAGTTCATAGCACTAAGTGCCCACTTAAAGAAAACGGAGAAAGCATACATTGGGGACTTAACAGCACACCTGAAAGCTCTAGAAAAAAAAGAAGCAGACGCGCCCAGGAGGAGTAGAAGACTGGAAATAATCAAACTGAGGGCAGAAATCAACAAAATAGAAACACAGAAAACAGTCCAAAGAATCAATGAAACAAAAAGTTGGTTCTTGGAGAAAATCAACAAGATTGACAAACCCCTATCCAAACTAATTAAACGACAGAGAGAGAACACGCAAATAAATAAGATCAGAAATGAAAAGGGGGACATAACCACAGACACAGAGGAAATTCAGAGAATCATTAGATCTTACTACAAAAGCCTGTATGCCACAAAACTGGAAAATGCAAAAGAAATGGACACTTTTTTAGATAAGTACCATATACCAAACCTAAACCAAGACCAGGTGAACGATCTAAATAGACCTGTTAGTCGCGAAGAATTAGAAACAGTTATCAAAAATCTCCCTTCCAAAAAAAGCCCAGGGCCAGATGGTTTCAATGCAGAATTCTACCAGAACTTCCAAGAAGAGCTAATACCTATACTTCTTAATGTATTTCACAATATAGAAACAGAAGAGTCATTGCCAAATTCCTTTTATGAAGCTACAGTTACCCTGATACCAAAACCACACAAAGACCCAACCAAGAAAGAGAATTACAGGCCTATCTCACTCATGAACATCGACGCAAAAATTCTCAATAAAATACTGGCAAACCGAATCCAAGAACACATTAGAAAAGTTATCCATTATGATCAAGTAGGCTTCATTCCAGAGATGCAGGGCTGGTTCAACATACGCAAATCTATCAATGTAATCAACCATATAAATAAACTGAAAGAAAAAAACCATATGATCATTTCATTAGATGCTGAAAAAGCATTCGACAAAATTCAACACTCCTTTATGATAAAGGTCTTGGAGAGATTAGGGATACAAGGGGCATACCTAAATATAATAAAAGCTATTTACAGCAAGCCGACAGCTAACATTAAATTAAATGGAGAAAAACTCAAAGCCATCCCACTAAAATCAGGAACACGACAAGGATGTCCACTCTCTCCATACCTCTTCAATATAGTGCTTGAAGTTCTAGCAATAGCAATAAGACAACATAAGGGGATCAAGGGGATCCGTATTGGAAAGGAAGAAGTTAAGCTTTCATTATTTGCAGATGATATGATGGTATACATAACCGACCCCAAAAACTCTACCAAAGAACTCCTACAGCTGATAAACACCTTTGGTAATGTGGCAGGATACAAAATCAACTCCAAAAAATCAGTTGCCTTCCTATACACTAAGGATAAGGAAGCAGAGAGGGAAATCAGAGAAGCATCACCTTTCACGATAGCCACAAATAGCATAAAATACCTTGGGGTAACTCTGACCAAGGAAGTGAAAGATCTATTTGGCAAGAACTTTAAGTCTTTGAAGAAAGAAATTGAAGAGGACACCAGAAAATGGAAGGACCTCCCTTGCTCTTGGATTGGGAGGATCAACATAGTAAAAATGGCAATTCTACCAAAAGCAATCTATAGATTCAACGCAATCCCCATCAAAATCCCATCAAAATTCTTCACAGATCTGGAGAAGACAATAATCAACTTTATATGGAAAAACAAAAAACCCAGGATAGCCAAAACAATCTTATACAATAAAGGATTGTCTGGAGGCATTACCATCCCTGACTTCAAACTCTATTACAGAGCTACAGTACTGAAAACGGCTTGGTACTGGCATAAAAACAGAGAAGTCGACCAATGGAATAGAATAGAAGACCCTGACTTTAGCCCACAAACCTATGAACACCTGATTTTCGATAAAGGAGCTAAAAGTATACAATGGAAAAAAGAGAGCATCTTCAACAAATTGTGCTGGCAAAACTGGAAGTCAATCTGTAGAAGAATGAAAATAGATCCATATATATCACCATGCACAAAACTCAAGTCCAAATGGATTAAAGACCTCAATATCAGTCCAAACACACTGAACCTGATAGAAGAGAAAGTGGGAAGTACTCTACAACACATGGGCACAGGAGAACACTTCCTACGTACAACCCCAGCAGCACAAACACTAAGGACATTATTGAATAAATGGGACCTCCTGAGACTGAGAAGCTTCTGTAAAGCAAAGGACACTGTCACTAAGACAGAAAGGCAACCCACTGACTGGGAGAAGATCTTCACCAACCCCGCAACTGACAAAGGTCTGATATCCAAAATATACAAAGAACTCAAGAAATTAGACCATAAAAGGTTAATCAATCCAATTATAAAATGGGGCACTGAGCTGAACAGAGACTTTTCAACAGAAGAAGTTCAAATGGCCAAAAGTCACTTAAGATCATGCTCAACTTCCTTAGCAATCAGGGAAATGCAAATCAAGACAACATTAAGATACCATCTTACACCGGTCAGAATGGCTAAAATCAAAAACACCAATGATAGCCTCTGCTGGAGAGGTTGTGGAGAAAGGGGCACTCTCATCCACTGCTGGTGGGAATGCAAACTTGTGCAACCACTTTGGAAAGCAGTGTGGCGTTTTCTCAGGAAAGTCGGGTTCAACCTACCTCTTGACCCAGCAATACCACTATTGGGAATATACCCAAGAGATGCCCAAACATACAACAAAAGTATATGCTCAACTATGTTCATAGCAGCATTGTTTGTAATAGCCAGAACCTGGAAACAACCTAGATGTCCTTCAATGGAAGAATGGATGAAGAAAGTATGGAATATATACATATTAGAGTACTACTCAGCAGTAAAAAACAATGACTTCTTGAATTTTGCATACAAATGGACGGAAATAGAAAATACTATCCTGAGTGAGGTAAGCCAGACCCAAAAAGAGGAACATGGGATGTACTCACTCATATTTGGTTTCTAGCCATAAATAAAGGACATTGAGACTATAAATCGTGACTCTAGAGAAGCTAAATAAGAAGGTGAACCCAAAGAAAAACATATAAGCATCCCCCTGAATATTAACCTTCATCAGGCGATGAAAGAAGACAGAGACAGAGACCAACATTGGAGCACTGGACTGAAGTCTCACGATCCAAAGGAGGAGCAGAAGGAGAGTGAGCACGAGCAAGGAACTCAGGACGGCGAGGGGTGCAACCACACACTGAGGCAATGGGGATGTTCTATCGGGAACTCACCAAGGCCAGCTGGCCGGGGACTGAAAAAGCATGGGACAAAACCGGTCTCGCTGAACATAATGGACAATGAGGACTACTGAGAACTGAAGAACAATGGCAATGGGTTCTTGATCCTATTGCATGTAATGGCTTTGTGGGAGCCCAGGTAGTTTGGATGCTCACCTTAATAGACCTGGATGGAGGTGGGTGGTCCTTGGACCTCCCACAGGGCAGAGAAACCTGCTTACTCTTTGGGCTGAGGAGGAAGGAAGACTTGATTGGGGGAGGGGGAGGGAATGGGCGGTGGTGGCGGGGAAGAGGCAGAAATCTTTAATAATTAAATTAATTAATTAATAAAAAAAAAAATGGGATCCTAGAGCTTGGGATGGTGATGCCCAGGAGAACTTTGAATCCTCAGATTTTCAAGGGTTTATCTTACCCGAGGAAGTAGTATCCCAGCCCCGCTGCTTGAAATATTGCCCTTTACATCTTTGACTGAGGAACTTCAGCTCATTGGCTGTTAACCAGCAATGATTTTTCTGGAGGAGCTGTCAGGCAAGACAGCACTGATGTCCCTCAGGGCTCACCAGTAGTTGCTTCTAGACCTATAACCAGACATAAGGCAAAGCAGGCTTCTAGAGGGGAGGAAGAAAGTGCAGACCATCAGAAGGTGTGCTACACTAGTAGATCGGGCTGAGTTGATTGATACTGGCTCTCTGAGTAGAGAGACTCTAGGTTTAATATGGAAGCTTGTACAGTTAAAAAAAAAGGGTGTCAAAAGTTTGTCTGAATGATTGGCTGAAGCATTTGTCAAAAGATGGCCTATGGAAAAGGAGTGTTGGAGATGCCTAATGTCCATTGGCTTAGTGTTGATGAAGGAATTTTAAGGCTCAGGGAAATTGCAATGCTAGTGTGGGTACCCTGTGTAAAACCTAATCCTTCACAATGGGAAGGCCCAGAAGACACACCCTTCACTAATCCTATAAGACGCAAGGTGGTGAGAGTGCGCCAACATATCTGAAGAGTTTTGTTGCCACCCTTTTCTTTTGCCAGACCTTAGGGTTGAAGATGCTCAGGTGGACAAATTAAATGCAATGGGTTTAACTGGGCCTGAGGTGGCAGGAGCTAGGTGGCAGCACTGAGTCGTCAAAGGCAAAGTGATAGTAGTCATCATAATGGACAGGTTGGGCAAAGCGATGTCTATAATGGCCGGACCCATAATGGTCAACACAGGCAAAGTGAATTCAATGGTGGCATGACTTATGTAGACCTTTGGCACTGGCTAGTCAATCACGGTGTCTCTGGGCATGAAATAGATAAGAAGCTTACTAAATTTTTGTTTGGTCAGTATAAGTGGAAAAATTCTCAAACAAGTGAAAGAAAGGTTACATTGGATCCTGGCAAAAGGCAGTCTTGGTCTGTGAATCAATTTCTAGACTCGAGCTAGTTTGCAGAGCCAGAACCCCTTGAATGATGGGGTGCCCAGATTTTCCTGAGGAAGGACCTTGATTACACATCCGAAAGTTTTACTGTTAGCCTTTCTCCAGTTCCTGCCCAAAGGGACCTACAGCCCTTTACAAGGGTAACCATACAGCTGGGAAAAGGAAACAAACAGACTTTTGGGTTCTCATTTGATACTGGTTCTTAATTCATGCTGATCCCAGGAGATTCTCAAGAAACACTGTGGCTCTCTAGTTCAAATGTAGGAGTTTATGGAAGTGACTAATAGAGCTTTGGCTGGACTCTGACTCACAGTAGGTAGATCCAAAATCAGGCTATTTCCCCAGTCCTAGGATGTATAATTGGAATAGGTATACTTGGAAGTTGGTAGAATTCTCATATTGGCTTCCTGACCTGTGGAGCGAGGGATATTATGGTTGGTGTCTTAGTTAGGGTTTTATTGCTATGAAGAGACATAATGACTAAGGCAACTTTTATAAAGGAAACATTTCATTGGGGTGACTAGTTTCAGAGGTTTAGTTCATTATCATCATGGCAGGACACGGCAGCATGCAGGCAGAAGTGGTTCTGGAGAAGGAAGCTGAGTTTTACACTTTCATCTGCAGGCAGCAGACTGTCTCACTAGTTGTGACATGAGCATATATGTAATTTCAAAGTCTAACTCCTCAGTGACACACTTTTTCCAACAAGGCCACACCTACTCCAATAAGGCCACACCTCCTAATAGTGTCACTTCCTATGGGCTAAGCATTAGACACATGAGTCTATAAGGGCTGTACCTATTCAAACCATCACAGATGGACAGGCTAGATGAGAGCCTTTGGAGTTGCCTCTGCCAAAAAAAAAAAAAGTGAGTCAAAAATAGTGTGGTGTCCCTGGAGGAACTGCAGGAATCGCTGCCACCATCAAGGACTTGAAAGATGGGAACCACCACATCTCCCTTTCACTTTCCTATCTGCTTAGTGCAGAAGACACATGGATCATGGAGAATGACAGCTGACTATCAAAGACTCAATCAGGCAGTGACTCTCAGCAGCTGCTGTACCAGATGTAGTGTTCTTACTTTAGCAAATTAACATGCCTCCTGGTGCAGCTACTGATCTAGCAAATGCCCTTTTGTCAGCACCTGTGCATAAGGACCACCAGAAGCAATTTGCTCTCAGTTGGCCAGGTCAGCAGTAGACCTTTACAATTTCACCCCAAGGACACAGTAACTCTTCTGCCCTGTGTCGTAACTTAGAAGGCATCTAAATCATCTGTCTCTTTCACAAAACATCACGCTGGTGTGCTACATTGATGACATTGTGCTGATTGGACCGTGTGAGTAGGAGGTAGCATCCACTTAGCATCCACATTGATAACATAGGCATGCCAGAGGATGGGAAACACATCCAACCAAAATTCAAGGGTCTTCTACCTCAGCGACATTCTTAGGATTCCAGTGGTGTGGGACATGAAGAGATAGTCCTTCTGAGGTAAAGGAAACTCATTGCACCTAGTCTCTTTCACCACCAAGAAAGAAGCACAATGTTGAATGGACCCACCTGGATTCTGGAGAAGGCATATTCCTCACTTGGGTTGCTTTGGCCCATACACCAAATGACTCAGAAGGCTACTAGCTTTGTGTGGGACTGGAACAGGAGAAAGTTCTTCCACAGGTCCAGGCTGCTGTGAAGGCTGTTCTACCACTTGGACTTTATGATCCAGCAGAGCTGATGATGCTTGAGGTGTCAGTGACAGAGAAGAATGCTGTTTGGAGCCTTTGGCAGGACCCTGTAGGTGGAGACATTTGAGCTTTCAAAGCAATGCTCTGCCATCATCTGCAGACAGCTATTCTTCCTTTGAAAGACAGCTCTTGTCCTGCTATTGGGCCTTAGTGGAAACTGAACGTTCAACAATGGGCCCCCAAATTACCATGTCATCTGAGCTGTCTATCTATCATGCTCCAGGTATCACCTGACCCACCAAGTCATAGAGTAGGAGCAATCTATTATCAAATGTGAGAGGTATAAACAGGATAGGGCTCGAGCAGGTCCTGGAGGCACAAGCACGTTACGTGCATAAGTTCTCCAAATGCCTATGGTTTCCACTCCCATTATGATGCCATCTACTGCCAAGTATGCACTTATAGCCTCAGGGGGTGTTCTCTATGATCGGTTGACTGAGGAAAAAAGACTAGGGCCTGGTTTACTGATGGTTCTGCAGGTGAGGCAGGCACCACTCAGGAGTGGACAGCATTACAATCCATTTCTGGGGCAACCCTGGAAGACACTGGTGAAGAGGAATGTTCACAGTGGGTCCGAGCTGTGGGCAACACATATAGTCATACATTTCTTTTGGAAGAAATGGCCTTTGAGATAGGAAGACACCCACCTTTAATTTGGATCTTGAGTCAGGAAGACTTGCCCTTAATTCAGATCACAAGGCAGTAAGACACTTCTTTAATCTGGGCCATGTCTGCTGGAAACCTACCTAAGGACATGGAAGAAGGAAGCTTTTGTTCTTTGACTACTTGTCCTCATGTTGGTAGCACGTTCATTTCTTCACTGGCATTAGAATCTACTTCTTTGGGATTCCAGCACATACTGAAGACCAGCTGAGACACCTGCCTTGTGAACTGAACAACTCCGGATTCTTAGACTTTCCATTTACATCCAGCCATTGTATTTTCTGGACTGTAGTCTGCAAGTCATTCTAATAAATCCCACCTCTCTCTTTCTCATATATGTGTATACTCACACACACACATATATCACACACCATTCTATAAGTTCTGTTATTCCTTTGGAAGCACACAACCCCCACACATAAATACTTGTTCAGTTATGAAAAGTGTTTTAGGAGAATGGGCATGGTGGCACATGCTTTTAATCTCAGCACTTGAGAGGCAGAAGCAGATGGATCTCTGTGAATCTGAGGCCAGCCTGGTTTTCATAGTATATTCCAGGTCAGAGAGAGAGAGAGAGAGAGAGAGAGAGAGAGAGCTACATAATGAAATCCTGAATAATTAAAAAAATGTTTAAGATAGCCCAGTGATTAGTAATAGCCACTGTTCTTGCAAAAGACTGAAGCTTGGTTCCTGATACCCCCAGTCACTAGGTCTCTAAATCTCTGTAACACCAGTTACAGGAGATCTAACTCCCTCTTCTTTGGGCAATGTACTCATATGCACATGTGCACACATAAGCAAAATTAAAACAAAGCTTTAAACGTGATTTTTAAAGCATGGTAAGAGGTTGGCTTGTATCAGAAAGTGCATATAAACTATGCCCATAGATTTTAGTCCCATTTTTCAGTTAATTAAGTGAGTTATAGCCAAGAAGCTACCTAGAAACGTGGGCTTACCTTAAGTGTTGTGCTCCTGTATGACTGCTTGGAAAATCCATGGATCACTGTTGAAGTTTAAGTTCAGCACTCCTGTGTATTCTTGAGGATTTGGATTGTTCTTCTGACTGCTGCAATGTATAAATCCTACTGTTTTTAAAACAGGATTCAAGGGGATAAACATATCCTTTCACAAGTACTAAAAAGTTACCAACCTAATAGTTACATACATAAAAGAAGAAAGTGTTATGACATTTACAATGAAAAACGAGGCTCCCACATCTGTTGTCCCCATAGCCACTTACTTTATCTTCCTAAACTCACTTTTTGGTAAATATTGTCATATTTCTAAGTAGCTCATATGTTATTTCATCTTAATTTAAAGTACTTAATTTGAAAACTTGTCCTTTAGAGAGAGAAGACTTCTTATATTAACGAGGCTCCTTTAGGAATCCTGGCTGCTGTTTATAGTGATACTCCATGCTCCATTCATTATAACTCTTGGAAATATTATCCCAAATGGAATGGAGCTTTTTATCTTGCTCAAACGTTCTAATTGCTTTGTTTAGTCATTGAAGTAACTCAACTTTTTTTCTTTAAATAAGTGTTTTTTTGTTGTGTGATTGTGTATACTCTGTGTGCTCTCTCTCTCGTGTGCACACGTGTGTGTGATGTATTTGCATGTGTTTGCGTGGGTGTCCTGTTCCTGTCACTCTCTGCTTTTTTCCTTGATATATAGTTTCTAACTGAACCTGGAGCAAGATTAGCAGCCAGCAAGCCATAGTGATCCTACTGTTTACATCTCCCCACTGCTCAGGGATAATAGTGTGTGAGCACACCAGTTTTAGTTTTAAATGTGAATGCTCTCACGCTTGCCTAACAAATTCTCTTACTTGCTGAACCATCTCTTTAGCTCCTGTTATGCATTATACCTAATTAAAAAGTCTTAGTATCATAGACGTAAGATAGGTTATGTTTATTCTTCCAAGTTCCCCTTTCTTGAAATCCCTATCCCAATGCTTCAGTGTTGCCAGCTCCTTCAACCTGGTGCCTGACACCAACATATTCTGCAAATTGGTAGATTTGTATTGTCTGATAAATACCACCTAATAAATTATAAGAGAAGCATACCAGGGACAGACTTAATGTATATTAATTACAACAAGAAAGATTTTAAGATGTGACACTCGAGAGTATTTATCTGTTTTCTTACGTGTGAGTTTTCCCAGACCACACCCATCTTCACCAGAGCTCACATCTCTTCTACAGAACGGCAGAGGGGCTGGAGAAATGGCTCAGTGGTTAAGAGCACTTTCCACTCCTATGGAAGACCCAGGATCTTTGGCAAACATCTCACAACTGTGCTTAACTCCTGTACTAGGGCATGTGATGCCTTCTTCTGGTCTCTGCAGGCATTGTACCCATATGCACACACACACACACACACACACACACATTTAAAAATAAGTGTTTGTATGGAACCTTTGTTCATCCCCCCAGAGTTCAAATCACATCTAGATAACTCGTAACAGCTAATGTAATGTAAACTTTGTGTAGATGGAAGTTCTTCTGTGCTGTTTGAGAAATGACATGGGAAAATCTATGCATGCTTGGTAAATGAAATTGTTCCTCTTAGTATTTTCAGCGTTGGAGAGGTTGGGAACATTTCTCAGCCATCACAAGGCAAGGGCAGGGTCTTTGGGAGCATGTAAGTTGGTTACACAATACGGGTGACACTTGCATTGCTCTCCCACAGGGGCAGTGTGACGACTGAGGGAGATGGCACAATTTCTAAGAACATTTTCGTTTGTCCTCACATGTAATTGGAGCCATTTTGTGTCAGGGGAATGACATACCACTCTTCCTACAGCTCACAGTGCAGTCAGTCTAGCGCATGAGAACTGTCTCATCACACTGGGTTACCAAATGTTTTCTGAGTAGTCTGTGCGGGAATTGGGTTTTCTGTCATATATATCTGCACGGTATTTTCCATTACACTAACACATGTGAACAATATCTCTTCCACTCCCAATCTTCAATTCAGTACTACCTTGTTTATAACTTTCTAATGTTTTCTTCTGGTAGATAACTATCATATTTCTAAATCATTTACATCATATTAGAGTCTCCCCCCTCTCTCCTTTGTGTGTGTGTGCGCGCACATGCGCACGTGCGCGTGTAGGTACTTGCAGAAGCCAGAAGAAGGTGCCAGATGCTCTAAAGCTGGAGTTACAGGTGATTGTGAGCTGATTGACTTGGGTCACTTGGGAATGATTAATTCCCATGGGTGCTGGAAATCGAACTCTGTTTCTCTGAAAGAAGCAGCAAGTGTTCTTTATTACTGAACAACCTCTCGGGCCCCTGAAATATGTATCTCTATTATTAATTGCTACTAATTTGTCATATTATGGTTTGGTCAGTGTTTTCATTTTTTAATTTAATTTTTTATTCATTTAAAAAATAAAAAATTGTATGTGTGTGTGCGTGCATGCACACGCATGTACATGTACACCTTACTGTGTTCATGTAGCAGTTAAAGGAAAGCTAGTAGTAACTGGTCCTTTCCTTCTACCCTGTGATTCTCAGGGATTGAACGCAGGTCATCAAGCTTGGCAAGTCCCACAAAGCCATCTCATTACCCCTGATTTCTCTAAGGCTGAGAATAGGGAGCTTATGCGATTTGTATATATAACTTAAGGATAGTGGAGATGACGTTGTAAAGCGTTTGCTATTTGAGTCTTACGGAGTTCAAAACCACAAATGTGTGACTCAGACATTTCCAGATGGAGTACCGTCTTACCTGCATCAGTTACTTCTTGTTGCCATGACAGCACGCCAGACAGAGCAGCTTAAGGAAGGGAGGGTATATTGCACAGGTTGAGGGTGGGGAAGGCGAGGCAGTGGCAGCAATGGGAGTGTGAGGCGCTGCTCATTTTGCAGCCACAGACGGGAGGCAGAGGGAGATAAAGGCTGTGTTTGTGCTTCTATTTAGTCTCAGACCTCAGCCTGTGGAATGGTGCCACTCACACTCAGGGAGAGTCTTCTGACCTCAGTCACACCTCTCTGGAATGCCCTCACAGACATGCCCAGAGGTGTGTCTCTTTTGTGATTCCAAATCGCGCAATGATCATGAACTACCGCGTCTCCTGGAGATGACTGTCAGGCTGTGATGGAGGGTGATGGAGCTGGAGGTGGTGAGCCTTTCAGGACAGAATGGGTAGAGTCCCAGTGCTGATTGGTGCCTGGAGAGCTCAAGAAAGGAGCAAAAGCTCACATGGTAGATGTGAGAAAATTCAAGCAGGCAGGATCGTGAGGTGGGCCTGGGGAGGTGATAGCGGCCACTGGCTTACAGGCCTCATAAACCAAACTAAACTAGAGTTTGAATTGTCCTTTAAGTTACTAGAAAACCGTTGGAGGGTAGTGAGTAGTGGGGCGGGGAGACGGCTGAGTGGTTGAGAGTGTGGAGTGGACTGCCCCCGCAGAGGGCTTGAGTCCCGTTCCCTGCACCCATGCCAGACATCTTACAACCACCTGCACCTCCAGCTCCCGGCTTCCAAGGCCTCTCAGGCCTCCGTGGGCAGCTACACTCGTGTACACATATCCTCACACGGACTCACGTGATTCAAAAAATATATATAAAATTGAAACTCGAAAAAGAAAGGTATAGATTTTCATTTTGAAAAGTAACTGCCTATAGTGTGAAGGAAAATTAGTGAGCGAGACAGTGCAGGATGGATACGGGGCAATTATAGTCCGGCTGAGAAATAGCCGACTGAGAGGGAAAAAAGATATTTTTCTTTGGTAGGATGCTGCTCAATGCGAGAGCAATCAATCATGCTTGGGAGAGATGGGATACACTCACCGAAGGTGCCAGGAGCCAGGCCTGTGACAGTCTATGCAACCTGTTCTCAGGCCCTGACAGCCTCTGTCACGGGATTTAGGCTTATTTCCAGCTTACTGCCAAAATCGTAGATCACCACCAGGGGTCCCCAAAGCATTTCTGTCTGATTTCAAGGGCCAACGTACAATTAATAAAACAGGCCAGTGGCAATAGGACATGTGCCTTGCTCCCAGTTTAAACTGTGTGTGTGTGTGTGTGTGTATGTGTGTGTGTGTGTAGGCTGTGTATTCCGTTAATATTTTCATCAGAAGTGACAGCAGTTTCTGAAGTGGTTTGGGTATACCTTGAATTTTATCAGTTTTTACTGGGTTGTTGAATAATCCCTTATGGTGTGTCATCCTGACATGGTTAAGGTGATATTTTATGTATAAACTTGATATTTTTTGATAGCAGCAATAAGTTTCACATCTTCTCAAATGAAAGATGAGAAACAATTTGATTTTATTCTCTACCTTGTTAGCAAGTTAAAAGAGCTGGGAGCTTATGAGGTGGCATTGAATATGTGGTTAGTTTCTGTAATGCCTTACAGTTTGCATCAGACCAAATGTTTGCTTGGATTTTCTGTTTCTAGAATGGTGTGATCTATCTATCTATCTATCTATCTATCTATCTATCTATCTATCTATCTATCATCTATCTACTTATTTGTTTGTTGTTTTGGGATTTGACCTTAGGGCCTCGCACCTCAGGATAGGCAAATGCTCTGTCACTCTGTGTGTATTCAAATGAATACTTAATTCTAGTCCTTTTTGGGCATCTGTTAATTGCTCAAGGGTGTGTGGGGGGGAACATGATTTGTAGCCGTAAAGCCTTGTTCTCTTAGTTTAATCTTTTATGGCAGATTCCATACATTGATGGCTATCAAACAACTTAATGCTTACTTTTCTGAAGGTTGCAAGGGTCAAGATAAGTTTAAGGTGTTGGCAGATTCTGTGTCTCCTGAGGGCCCATTTCCTGACTCATAAATAGATATATTTTCCTTCCCTTGCTCTCTCCTTTTCTCCTTCCCTTTTCTCCTTTCTTTCATTTTGTTTTCTTGACAGTCTCTCTAGCCCAGATTGACCTCAAATTCTCTGTGCAGCAAAAGAAACAGTGAGCTTCTGCCTCCCTTCTTAGTACTGGGACACAGGTGTGTCCCCAAGCCTGGGGTGTGCAATGTAATTGGGGCGGCTCTGGGGTGAAAGGAATCCTGGCAGTTGGGAGCCAAGGAATACCATAAAATCATACCACATGGCAAGCCTCACAGAAGAGATTTATTGGCTAGACGCCATGGGTCTCTGTCTCTGCTTGGCTGAGAAGCAGCAGGGAACTGAGAGGAGCCAGGATTTATATAGGATTCTTCCGGAATTTGGGGCGGGGGTAGAGCTTCCCAGTGTGGCCTGGGATCGATGGGATTTTGTGGCCTAATCTTGGGGCCAGGTCAGGGATTGGTAGGATTTTGAGCTCAGGGATTGGTGGGTTTTCAAAACTTGGACAGGAGCTTGGACTTTTTAATCCTACAGTGCTGAAGATGGGACCCAGGGTGCCATGAATGTTAAACAAGTCCTCTACCCGCATCCTCAGGCCCATAGATGAGTGTTCTTGCTGTATCCTCCCATGGTGGAAGGGATAAGCAACTTTCTTGGGACTGTTTTACAGGGACTCTAATTTCATTCATGAAAGACCCTCTTATAACCTCAGCATTTCCCACAGGACCCTACTCTGAGTATAACCGTTAGGGGGATCAGGTTTCAACACATGAACTGAGGGGCATCTTAGTTTTGTTTACTGTTGCTGTGAGAACATGCCTGGGAAGAAAGCAAACCAGGGAAGCAAGGGTTCATTTTAGCTCACAGTTCCAGACTACAGCACCTGAAACAGGAAGTCCAGCAGTGGGAAACGGGGAGCAGCTAGTCATGTCATACCCACAGTCAACAGAAGAGGGCAGTAAGTCGTCCGCATGTATGCCTGTGCTCAGCTCTTTCTGCACTCTTAGGCAGCCCAGGCCAAAATTCAGTGAATGGTGCCCCCCACAGTGAGCTGTGTCTTCCCACCCCACTTACCCTAATTAACATACCCCCTACCAAAGCCAGCCTGAGTTAGACAGTCCTTCACTGAAACTGTTTTCCCAGGTGGTTCTAGATTGTGTCAAGTTGACAAACAAACCTAGCCATTACATGGATGTAACTACTTTTGTTATTCTGGGCAGTTTATTTAAATTTTTGGAGGCATACTCTCATTTCAGAAAGGAAATGAACAGTTAAAGCAGCATGGTTATTGAAATGATCTCTTTTGGTGGGGAGGGAGTCCCTCAGTTTCCAGGGAGATGTAAGGAGTCAGGCTCTTGTTTCGGGAACAGGATGATCTGCCTATTGCCCTAATATATGCATTTGCCTCTGTAGACCTAGCACATCTTCTAGGAGCAAAGTATGATTGTTCCTGAATATTAAGAATTTGTAATTCTCAATCAAAACCAACTAGGATAACTAATGATGATCTGAAAGACATAGATGTAACAGCAACTTCCTCTGATCCTGTACTCAAGGTTCAGCCCTTAGGCGGGAAGGCCAGGACCGGCCAGCATCACAAACACGTGGGTAGAGATGCCTAAAGGCAGTGAACTCTCACTATGTCTTTGTAAACCGGCAAAGCCGACAGAAGTACAGGCGTTTGGCGGTCAGAATGGATCACTGAGGTTCCGGAACGCCAAGACTGTGTTACTAATTCAAGTAAGAGCCTCTCAATGGAAGCAGTTGAAGGAAGGCGGAGTGTATTTCAGATCCCAGTTCAAGGGTACATAGTTGCATCCTGTGAGGACAGCAGGGCGGCGGGAGCTCGAGGTACCATTTGCGTTGCATCCACAGTTAGGGAGCAGAGAGAGATGGATGCCCACCTCAGTTTCCCTGTATTCATTTCAGTGCTGACTGCAGCCATGAAATAGTGACACCCACATTTGAAAGGATGAGTTTTCCTACCTCAGTTATTACAATCTAGAAACTCCATTAGAGACATACCTAGAGGTTTGTTTCCATGGTAACCCGAAATCCCATCAGGTTTACGTTAAGATTAACCATTATGCCACTCTTCCAGGAAGCCTGGTGGTTTCAGCACACAGCTGCAGGAAGCCCAGGCAGCAGGGGTGGGTGAGTGGAGGGGCTCAGACGCAGATGAAAGACTCACAGCCACGTGGAGGAACTGTGGACACCGAAAACACCACCAAGTGCGTTAGGGCAGCCCCTGAGGGAAAGGTAGGTCGCTGAGTTCGGCAGCAGCTTTCTTACCGAACTCTGAACAACACCATGGCGGCTTCCAACAGCGCTTCCATAGTGAGAAGGCTCGGCATCCCTCCAGTGTCTCTGCAGCCACCTTGCACGTCAGAATTCTACAAAGGGCTAAACTGTGTTTGAGAACCGTTTTCATCCCACTTGGGCGCCACAGTGAGACCGAATTGTAAAGAAAAGTATGTTTCCACCTCTGTCTGTGTGAAAGGCAGGGACAGGCACAGACACTGCAGAAATAGAGATTAGTCATTAAAATTAAAGTGTTGCCTGGTAAATTTTAGGTAAAGGGGGTTTCGCCTGGGCGAATTACTGGATGCGGAGACTTACTCCCTCAGCTCCTTCCCCACATTGCTGAATACACGGGGGAGGGGGGAGGCGGGCGGGACTGGACTGTTCTGCCGAGTTTCCTTATGTTTATAGATACCTGGTTCTGTCTTCTGAGAACAACTCAAATAGAAATGTGGCAACATTTGGCGAGACACTCGTCGCAAGTGCTGTCAAGTGCCATCCAGACACTTAGGAAACGTTTTCAAGGCCTTTGGAATGGAAGCTGATGATTTGTTCCCTCACAGATGTGGATTTCCCGAGTCAGATCAGTTCTGGGTACCAGTACAGTTTGCCTAGGTAATTAACCTATTTCATTAAAGAAAGAATTGGTTGTTCTTTTAAAGGAAATGGATTTATCTTGTGCGTGACGTGTGTGTGGCTTGTAAAATACAACTATATGCCGGAAAGTTAATAAATTAGGGACAGACTAGTTGTACTGTCAAATAAAGATTACACTAAGCCTTGTGCATCACATGGTCGCCCACAGTGCACAGCTGTGCATCCCTGCTCCCGTCAATGCACAGCTTTCTGAGTCCGGCTGGCTCTGCTTAGTCTGATGACCTCCCGTCCACACATTTTCCTGCAAACTGCACTGTTCTTTGTAGCCGAGCAAGTCTCCATATACATATGTTCACCTGTTGGTGGGTATCTAGGCTGAGTTCATGACTTGCCCATTTCTAGTAGCATCGGGATAAACATGGGTGTACACACATGTCTCTACTGAATACTGAATTTGCTTCCCTAGGGATCCAGGAGGGGTGTAGCTGGAGTCTGTGACTGTTCTATTTTTTAAATTTTTTCATGAACTTCCATGCTGAGTTCCATTGCGGTTAGGCCAATTTACATTTTTACTAACAATGCATGAAGCTGCTGCCCGGCCTCGCCTTCGCTGCTGTTAATGTGTGTATTAATGGCATAGACACTGCGAAAACAGCGTGGCTGTGTTTCGGTAAAAGTTACTTACAAGAATCAGGTGGCATATCAAATTTGAGCTACGTGTGTGCTTTACCTGTGTGACTTATTGCTGTGTGACGGCTGGTGTTGGGCGGGGAAGAAGAAAGGACCTCGACTGATCGTCTTGTCTTTACTTCCAGAGTGCTGGGACTCCAGATATGTGCCATTGGAGTCAGTTTATGGCATGCTGGGGATGGCTTTGTGTGTGCTCAGCAAGCTCTGTGCGTCACCTGCCTAGCCCCTACATGCTTAGAATGTTTTTTTGAATAATTTCCTGTGTAGCCATCACATACATTTATTTTTAGGCTGAATTCGGAGCATGTGCCCTTCTGGGTTGTCTATGCAGTTCCCTAATGATGTGGTCACTGAGTCTCTTGGTTTCTAACTGGAGTCCCTGCTACCAGACAGCCCCACCTACTCAAATCCTAATTTGTAGGTTCTGTTATCCAAGGCTGATATTTGAAAGCACTGGTCTAATTCCAAACCCACTTGTCGTTTGTGGTTATAAAAAATAACATTTTTAAGTGCAGAACAGACAGTCGGAAAGGAGGGTTTCATGTTGGAAACCATTCATAATTAGAGAATAAACAATGTTACGTATGGCTTTTCACTTGGTTTACATGAACAATGTTGAGCACATGACGGTAGATGGCAGTGTTTCTTAGTGAATAGTGTAGGCTCCATCCTGGTGAACTGGGAAAAACATTTTTGTTACTCTGGAATTGAGACTAATAAGCATAAAGCTGCAGAAAGTTCTGTGGAATCCCTGTGCTCTTCTTCCCCCGTGAGCTTAATTAAACTCGATGAAATGGCTTTAACTCCTCATTGTTGCTTCCTGTCGGAGGCTCCTGTTTTGACAGTGTCTTCTCTCCGATCAGCCCCAGCTACAGCAGATGGATGGACAGCTTGCAAAGCCAGAGCTGAATGCCTGGATAGGGATGCGGTCAGAGGTAGAGCCCTCGGTTCTATTCTTATTGTTGACAAACACCCTCCCTCCTCGATGCTTCCAACCCCAGTGCCTCCTGGCTGTGGTCCTGTGCCCTGCTACAGAGCAGTGTTGGTGTTCAACCTGCTTCTGCCATCTTCTCATTCTGGCTGTTTGACCTTGGTAACTATTTCCCCTTTCTGATCTCTGATTTTAAAATGTGCATATGAATATTTTTTAACGCATGTATTAACTCTTAACATTTATTATCTTACATGCAGTAGTTTGAATGTTATTGGCCTCCATAATCTCACTATTAGATGTGGCTTTGTTGGAGTGGGTATGGCCTTGTTGGAGGAAGTGTGTCACTGTGGGGGTGGGCTTTGAGGTTTCCTATGCTCAGGATACTGCCCAGTGTGTCAGTCGACTTCCTGTTGCCTGCAAGATGTAGCCCTCTCAGTTGTTCCTCCGGCAGCATGTCTGACTGTGTGCCACCATGCTCTCCACTAAGACGACAATGGACTAAATCTGTAAAACTGTAAGTGAGCTCCCCCAATTAAATGTTTTCTTTAAAGAGTTGCTGCGGCTAGGGTGTCTCTTCACAACAATAGAAAAACCAAAGGCAATGTATAATTATATATTAAAGGGTTTTATTATGGCATTTTCATAATCATATTCTCCCCTTGTCTTCCTCTTTTGTCCCCTCCTAGTCCTGCTGGTCTTCCTTGTCTTCTCAACCAGTCTCCTTCCAACTATCATGTCTGTGTGTGTGTGTGTGTGTGTGTAAACCAATGAATTTAAAAAGAAGAAAAAAATTGCGAATTGAGAATGCTAACTGTCCTATACTCGTGGCGTCAAATCTGGCCACTCGCATATCCCTTCAGCACACACCAGTGTACCAGTCCCTCAGCCCTGGAGATTTGGATGTAATTGTTCAGGAATGCTCCAGGTCCTTGGGTGACTCTGGATGACAGCTGGGCTGAGATGTCCAGTCTGTGGCGTATTGTCTAGCTTAGAAGGTGTCACCTGCAGAAGTGAAACCATGTCTCAGGCTTGTGGAGCAGTTGTAGGTCTGCACCCAAGTATCAGGGAGATGTCAGGGCTGACGGCTTCGCCTGGGCACTGTGTAGTCAGTGCAGGTGGGCTGCTGACAGGTGTTTTTGGTAGGAGGTTGATGTAAGGGTCATGTGTACCATTCCCTTGTGCTTCCTGAAATACAGAAACAAAGCCTCACAGGAAATCCCAGACTGCATCATGAAATTTTGTCATTTCTCAGGTTTTCTCTGTGGTTATCTGTTTAGGCTTCTGATTGCTTAGATTACTGTGTGTCTGTCTGCTTTCTTTGTTATGATGGTTTGTGTACCTGTCGCCTGCCTTCTCTCTCTCTCTCTCTCTCTCTCTCTCTCTCTCTCTCTCTCTCTCTCTCTCTTTCTCTGCCTTTCTTTTTGGTAGTGCTGGGAATCTAACCTAGCACCTCACACGTTAGTCAAACACCCTGTTTCTCTGCTTGACAAACCCTCTACCTATCCTCCACTCAAGCTATATCTCTGGCCCTTGTCAGCCCTGTTTCTGCATGTCTATTTCAGTCTACCAGTTTTTGCCAGTCTGTCTGTCTGTATCTTCACGCCATTGATCTGGTAGGACCTGAGTTATAACCTCAGCACTTCTCTTAGGCATATTAGATACACACATAGATGTCTAATATAATGACACCACCTACAGTTAGTCTATATGGTGGTAAGAAGGTATAACCATATTCTGCCTTTAGTTTTCAATATAATAAAATAAGGCACAAGAACTCCTCAGAATGGCATTATAAAATAGAGCTGCTGTTAGTGATCTGACTTCTACCGTGTAGCTGTTTTGAGCATGGTCAGGTGGGAAAGGCTAAGCTAAAGTGTTCCAGTGGTCAGGCACATTAATGCATTACTTTCGGTAGTTTCAACTCATAAAAGCTTTATAGGATATGTGATGGTTTATATTGATTATTGGAACCTAAAGTCATTAATAAAAGGAACCTCTGGGCATGACTTTGATGAGTTGTCTAGATTAGGTCACCCCTAGGCATGCCAATGAAGAATTTTCTTGATTGGTTTAATTGAGATAGGAAATCCTACCCTAAATGTGGGCTGTGCCATTTGATAGGCTGGCCTTCTGAGCTAAATGAAAACAAGAAATGCTGAGCTGGGCACCAGCGTTCGTCTCTCTGTTTCCCGACTGTGGATGCCACGTGAGCAGCTGTCTCAAGTTCCTGCGACCTTGACCTCCCCACACGGTGGACCATGCCCTCAGACTGGGTGTGGAAATAAAGCCTGCCTTCCTGAAGCTGTTTTGTTCAAGAATTTTGTCACAGCAACAGGAAAAGAAACCAAGATAGGACACAGCTCCACCCTGTGATCCCCTCCCCTCATTGAGATCTGAAAGAAATTGCCCGCCCCCAAAGGGAGTGGCACTATTAAGAGGTGCAATTTTGTTGAAGTGGGTGTGCCTTATTGGAGGAAGTGTGTCACTGTAGAGGCGGGCTTTGAGGTCACATATATGTTCAAGCCACACCTAGTGTCTCAGATCACTTCCTGTTTCCTACAGGATCAAGATGCAGCTCCTTCTCCACTTTTAGCTCCTTCTCCAGCACCATGTCTGCCTGCATGTCACTATGCCCTGTCACAATGAAACTGTAAGCCCCCACACTACATGTTTTCCTTTATAAGAGTTCATGGTCATAGTGTCTTTTCACAGCAATAGAAACCCCCAGACACTCCGTGTGTGTGTGTGTGTGTGTGTGTGTGTGTGTGTGTGTGTAATAAGGAATTGGCTTACACAATGATGAGCCCCAAGAAGACATTCCAAGTTCTGAAGACGAAGAGGCAGAATTTCTTCCTGTTCACCTCTCCCCCTTCCCCATTCAAATCTTTAGTAGATTGGATGAGTGTGTGTGTGCACGCGCGTCTGTGTGTGCGCATGTGTGCGCACGTGTGTTCAGCTGTAATGTGAAGTGTGAATGCAACTTCTATTCAGGTCTGTTCCATTCAGCCTACTGAGTACTGATTCAAGTGCTAATCTCATGCAGAGACGTCCCCTTTATGCCTTCCATCCATGTTCGGAGCAAATGCTGGCTGCCATTTGTCCCTCAAGTTGATGCACAGGGCTGAGGAGGTGGCTCAGCTGAGAAAGTGCTTGCCTTGCCAGCATGAGGACCTGAGTTCAGGCTCCAGAATTCATGTGAAAGAAACCCAGCGTGGGGGCTAGGCTCTTATAACCCTAGTGCCGAGGAGGAGGCAGGAGAATCCTTGGACTCACTGGCCAGTCAGCCTAGCTGAGATGGTGGCCCTGTAAGACCAAGTTAGAGATCCTGTCTGAAAACAATGTGACCAGGACCCGAGGACGGCATCTGAAGTTGATCTGTGACCTCCATATTTGCATTCACACTTCACATTACACATGAACACACGTGCGCACACATGTGCACACACAGACGCGCACGCACACACACATACACATGCACACACACAGTGACAGAGAAGTTGATGCTATTGATGTCTCTTCCTCCCTCCTCATCTCCATTACATCCAGTGGGCTTTCTTCTTCAGTCAGGATTTGATTTTCTTTTTTGGGTCATGTCTGGTTTCAAGGCCACTGAGTATGTGACTTCTTTTCTGTCTGTTCCAGCAGAACTAGACTAAATATAGTTTATTTCACTGGCAAAATAAAAATACACACATAACTCCCACTGGTGATATTACCCAGTGAGAGAATTTAGAATTTGATTACATAACTATCTGGTTTCTTGTTAGCCCTCTATTTTGGGGAAAACTCATTTCCTGGTGGGCTTATCGTGGAAAGAAGAGAATGCTAGCCAGCCCTTTGTGCCGTGTTTGCAGTGTGTTTGTTTATCAGGAAAGAGGAGCTCTGCACCCTGTCTCTTCATCCTGCTGCTTTTTCTGGGTCAGTTCAGGCTCTTTTTCTGCCATAACTCTGTCTGATATTCCCACGCTGCTGAATCTCCTGTTGACCAGGACACAGCCCTGGTTCCCCACACCACCGGATCCCCTGCCGAGCAGGGCACACTCTGTTGGGCTGCCAGATACAAACTGTCCCTCAGCATAATCCATAGCATGAGAAAACACATCTGTGATGTTTAAATAGAACTTTTAAGAAGTCTTCAAAACAAACAGTTCTGTTCAGGTGGAATAGAAAATGTAGGCGTGTAACTATATGATAGAACTGTAACACCCTGTGCTAAATACTAGGTTTCATATTTTCTGAAAATCTTCATGATGAATTATGATAATTTTTTATGTATATCTTGAAATGTTTCCAGCAGTGCCTTACTTTGGAAGGCATAGGACAAGAAGCAGATCAAGTATGGAAAAGAAGCTGGGGAGGGATGGCTCATTAGACTAAGTGCTAATTGTAGAAGCACGAGGACCCAAGTTCCATCCCCAGAACCCACTTTGAAAAAAGCCAGGCATTGTGGCACATGCTTGTCATCCCAGCACTGGGGAGGGGAAGACAGGAGGATCCTTGGGATTCTGCTGCCCAGACAGCCTAGCCGATTTGATGATCCCCAGGTCAGTGAGAGAGCCCATCTCAAGAAACACAGGTAATTCTTGAGGAATGAAAGTTGAGGTTGTCCTCTGGTCTTTATACACTCATGCTCACACATTTGTACATGTACACATGGACAGAATAGTAAAGATAATTATAAAGGCAGTGCTGTTCCCTTGCTGCAGTTGGAGGGAACAGGTGGGAGGTGATAGACAGGGCTCTGGGCTTGGTGACATCACAGAGCTGAGGATGCAGAATTGCCAGGGAGAAAGTAGAGAGGGCAGGGCATGGAAGGCAGGAGGGTCCTAAGTTTCCTTCTTGAGGATTCCAACACCTGTTCTAGACAGGGAGAGTGCTACATTTCTATCATGTAATTATGGATTTGTATTTTCTTTTGTTCCTGTTGGATAGAACTGTATGCTTTAAGATCTCTCTCTGTCTCTCTCTGTCTCTGTCTTTGTCTCTGTCTCTCTCTCTCACACACACAACTTCTGCTGCCTCTTTTCAGGAGCTCTCCACCTTGCTTTTTTGAGACTAGTTCTTTCACTGGGACCTGGGGCTCACTGATTAGGCAAGGCTAGCTGGCCAGTCAGCCCCAGGGACTGATAGATCAATGTTCTCTATTACTGAGCACTGGGATTGCAATCATGTATTACCATACCAACCTTTAAAAATATTTTTTTGTTGCTTTTAGTTTTTGAGATTAAAATAATAGTGTTTCCCCTTTTACCTTTCCTACCGACAAATCCTTCCATGTACTCCCCCTTGCTCTCTTTAAAATTCGTGTCCTCTTTTTTCATTAATTGCTGTTACATGCGTCTGCAAATATGTAAATACATATAGATTCCCCAAAACAAAAAATATAACCTCTTCTATCTATACAATGTTACTTGCATGTGTGTTTTCAGGGCTGGGCATTTGGGTTTACATAACCAGTTGGTGTGCTCTTCCCTGGGGAAGACCCTTCTCCTACTCCCAGATTTCCTCAACTGGCCCTAGTGGCCTGGTGGACTTTCGCACCTTCCCTTCGGCACATTGGCCATGTCATCTCTGTTCAGCACATGTTTGAGCAGTCTTGTCAGTGAGCTTTTGAGGGTATTGCCCCTGACATTACTAGAAGACACAGCCTCACAGAAAACTCCTAATCCTCTGGCTCTTATAATTTTTCCACTTCCTCTCCCACAAGATCCTGGAGCATTAAGTGTGGAGTTGTATTGTAGCTAGAGTAGAACCCACAGGGACTGGGCTCCACAGCTCTGACTTTGATTGGCTATGATTTTCTGTAATCATCTTCATATGTTATAAAGAGAAGTTCCCTTGATGAGGGTTTGGGACCACACTTATCTGTGGGTATAACGATGTGGTGGTTTGAATAAAAATGGCCCCTAAAGCCTCATAGGTAGTGGCACTATTAGGAGGTGTGGCCTTGTTGGAGTAGGTGTGGCTTTGTTGGAGGAATGTTTCACTAAGGAGTGGACTTTGAGGTCTCTGAAGCTCAAGCCCAGCCAGTGTCACTTTCATTTCTGCTGCCTGCCTCTCAGCTCCTTCTCCAACACCATGTCTGCCTGTCTGCTGCCATGCTTTCTGCCATGATGATAATGGACTAAATCTCTGAAACTGTAACATTTTCCTTTTTAAGAGTTGCTGTGGTCATGGTGTCTCTTCACAACAATAGAAACCCTAACTAAGACAAAGGACAAACATTTAGCGTGTGGCTAGGGATTATGCTAGTTTGATAAAGTGGTAGTCGTAGGTTCTTCACCAAGATCCATGACTTGACTAGCCCTGTGCATTCGGCCAGGTATCCAGCACCAGGCACAACTTCCTTCCTTTTGAGTGGGTCTTAAGTCCAATTATAGAGGTGTTGGTTTCCGGCAGGATATGTGTGCCCCTATGGACCCTGAGGTTCACTGTGCCAGGGTAGTCATTGTTGTGATTGGCAGACAGCATCGCCTGATAGGACTGTTGGTTGCGTCTCTCCTTCGGAAGCTTGTGCGATACCTTTGGAACCATGAAAGTTAGTCCACAGAGAGGATGCTTTCAAATCCGTTCCTGCTCAGGAACCTCTTGGGTCTCTCTAAAGTGCATGGATGGTACTTTCAGCAATAAAGCTGACCACCCATCTCTGGGGGGTAGCCAAGGGCAATAATTATAACCTGTGATGCTTTGGGAATCTCTTGGACAGTCCTGGCCAACAACTCAAAAGAGGGCTTCTTTTGCCTGGTGTTGAGGGTTTTGGTAGATGATCTTTAGCTCTCAGAGCAAGCACTGTCAGTCAAGATGGGAAAATTTCAATCAAACTATATATGTATATTTATTTATATATTTATACACTTCGGTTTTATAAGTTTTTGTTACACTAGGCTTCTGACATGGGTTCTGGAGATCAAACTTTATGCTTATGTAGCAAACACTTCATTGAGCCATCTGCCCAGCCCTGTATGTTAAAATCTTTTAAGCTTTATTAAACACTACTTGGTACATAAGCCATTCCAGACATCATCTTCTGTCTCTGTTCCCTGGGGGCAATTTCAGTAGCCACTGGGTTCCTTACAATCAACTCAGACGGCTTTTCTGATCTGTGACAGGCAGGGAGAGACCCGGGCAGCTATCGTGGTTCTGCTGGAGTTCTAGTTTTTCAGTCAATTTAGACATAGATTGTTTTTTTGCACTTCAAGGGAGTTTAGATTTAAAAACAACAAAAATGGAAGCAAGAAGCCAGGATGGTTCAGTAACGTTCTGTTTCAGGGTTGGCTGAACACAATCAGGAATTTGATTAGTGGCACCAAGGAAGGAGATGAAAAGAAAAACAGAGGCTGCCTCATGAAGGCATGCCCTTTTGATTTGCTGTGAGCAGAGCTAGTCAGGAAGGGCCTGGGGAGAAGTGCTCAACCAGGGGAGGAGCAGCATGCATTTGAAACAGGCTCTCTTGCTGTTGTTTACGGTTTAGGCCAGGCAAGCTGCTGGGAGTTTCTCTGTCCCTTCTTCCCTTCTACTCCTAGACACACATCCCAACACTGTCTGCTACTTATAGCTTTTGGGGACCGGAACTCATGTCCTATTGCTTGGATGGCAAGTGCTCTCTCCACTGAGTTATCTTCATAGTCCTTAAGAAGATTCCTATTGTTCCCTCCCCCGGCAGTGCCATCATTGAGTTCTTTCACTTGGCTACACCTTCATTTGGTCCCACTCTTCCGCGCGTGCTCTGGTTTTGTTTTTTCCCTTCCCTGTTTATCAGGGTATTTGTGGATGTGCACATACAACCACTGGGAAAATGTCCTGATGCCTCTATTTCTGATACAGCCAGAGGACTCTAACTGCAGTTTCAGAGACGTCTTGCCACAAAGGGGCATTTTATCCACTGGGAAATACAACTGGCAGTTTGCAGCTCTAGTTTCCTTGGTTACCTCATAGCTGACTCCCCGTATCCCTTGTATACCCGGTTGGGATGCTTCTAAGTACAAAAGGGGCGAATCTGCATGTCACCCTCCTCCCTCCTGCTCTTGCTTGCTTGCTGAGCTGCTGACTAGAATAGGTCCTTGATTAGTGTTTGACGGGAGACAGGGATAAAATGTAGAAAGAATGCTAGACAAAGTGGTGCATGCCTGTGGTTCTGTCCCAGTATTTCAGAAGCTGAGCAGGCCAACATATTAAGACCTTGTCTCAAACCCAAGAACAAGCAAACAAACAGCAACAACTGGAAGCCCACAGGCTGTATCTGGATCCAAGTTCTGATTACCAGCATATGGCCACAGACAGGATAGGATGTTGCTTATGCAACACTGTTCCTAGGGACGTGTGAACAAATGTTTGTTCACCTCAGATAGGTTTGAAACCAATGACAGACCAAAATATGGATACCAGCAAGGTCCAGCTTGGTGAACCAGTGAGTTTTACGAGGGGGTCTCTAAGGGAAGGTGAGAGGTTGCTTCTAGGATCAGAGGGGTTCAGAGTGACATCTCCGAAAAACTGGAAATCTGGAGTATACTTCATAACCTTCAGCAGCTTGCAGGCTGCAGAGTGTGTTTTCCAGGCAGCTCAGCTATTCTGAGCTTCTTGCAGGCAACTCAGATGGTCTCTGCTCCTCTAGGCAGCTCAGTTAGTCTGAGAGTGTCTCTCAGCTGTCCTTCCTGCTTATCTAAGTTTGGAAATGGGTGGTTCTGGTGAATCTTCTCAGTTTCGGGGACTTCCCGGAGCCTCTGACTTATTTACTTCCTGAGCTTAAGCTTCTCTGTAGGATGGGATGCTTCATCTCCCTTTGGAACATCCCGGTCTCTTAATGAACTTCCCTCCAAGATGAGATGTTTTATCTTGGAGAAAATTGCTATACAACACAATACCACTGAGCCCTCTCATGTTTAACTTTGTCAGTCTTAAAGAATGGGTACTATTCAGAGTTTTGTAGAAATATTGTGAGAAGAAAATAAAAAAAAAAAAAAAAAAACAACCCCGAAGTATCAGGAGCTTGGCATATGATCAAATGTTGTCTTTGTTATAAGCATCAGTAAAATGGTGAAGGAATGCACTTTGGGATTTGTGTTGATTCCCTGGTCCCAGCGTATGTTAGTCAGGGCCCTCTAATGGAACAAAACTTACAGAATGAATCTCTCTATATAAAGAGGATTTATTAGAAGAGCGTGCAGGTTGGGATTCAGTTAGTCCAACAATGACTGTCTGCCAACAAAAGACCCAGAAACCCAGTAATCGTTCATTCTGAGGGGCTGGATGTCTCAGGTAGTCTTCAGTATACACCAGAATCCCAAAGAAGTAGAATCTAAGGCCCAGCCATGGAGAAATGGACTGGGCTTGCTAGGGAGAACAAGAGTGAGAGCGAGAACAAGTCGGCAAAGAGAAAGCAAGCTTCCTTCTTCCGTGTTCTCTGTATAGGCTGCCAGCAGAAGGTGGGGTCCAGATTAAAGCTGGATCTTCCTGCCTCAAAAGATCTGGATGATAAGTGGGTCTTCCCACTTCAAATTATTTAATTTAAAATACAACCCCTCACAGTTGGTCCCAGTCATGTTAATTTCAGATGTGGTCAAGTAGGTAATCAAGAATAGCCATTATATCATAGCAATTGTATTTGGAAATAAGGACTTCAGGGAGGTACAGCACTTCCAGTATCCTTGGTGGATAGGGCTCCAGGAAACCCGTGGGCACCAAAATCTTTGGATGCTTAAATCCCCTGTGTAAGAGGCATAGAATTTACATATGACCTATGTCTACCTCCCATATCCTTAGCCCCAGAGATCACAAATCATCTCCAGTTTCTTGTTTGTTTTTTTAAAGGGAAAACATTTCTTTCTTTTTCTTTTTTTTTCTTATTTATTTTTTTATTGAAAAAATTTCCTCCTCCTCCCCACCTCCCATTTCCCTCCCCCTCCTCCCACTTAATCCGGACAGCTCTCCAGTTTCTTGTTAAACTGTGTGGGAGAGACTAATGACAAGGGGAAGCATCTGCATGACTTCAAAACAGTTGTGATTTTTTTTCTGAAAAACTAAAAAATTCTTACATTTATTTGTGTATGGGAGGGGAAGGAAGGCACACAACAGCAATGTGAAGTTTTAAGGCCAGGATCCCAGCTCAGTGAGTTCAAGAGAAGGAGGCTGGCCCATGGGTTCCAATTCATCAATTCGAGAAAAGCGTTGGAAAATAAGATGAGATTTGCTTAGTTTCTATTGGGAGAGGACTAGTGACCCCAAGTTTGTCTGACAGGAGCATTACGCTTTAGTAGAGAAAAGGCTGTTGCAGGTGTGCACAATTCAAGTCTTGCTCAAGGTGGCATCTATGTGGCCATTCTCAGGTCTGGCTCTGCCAGGGAGATTGAAGAAACTCCAATTGCTATGATCACTTGAGGGGAGCAGTCTGGTTCCCACGAGATGTTTCCTTCTGCTCCAGGGTGCAGCCTTACTTTGACAGATAATTGCTTTCATTTTGTGAGTGGTCTTGACTGTGAGGCTCACTATTGCTTGGGGACAGTTTTAGTCCCTTGTCACAAGATGTTTATGGATCATGTCTGTTGTTCTTGGAATCCAGGGTGACTTCATGACAGAGTGACTCAAGAGGAAAGCTGAACGAGGCAAAGAGGGAGCAATGTGGCTGGTGCCTGGCTTCTAAGGTGTGGTCTAGCACCCTATCTTCTGATACAAGGCACGCCAGTTAATTTTGGGATCTCTCTCTCTCTCTCTCTCTCTCTCTCTCTCTCTCTCTCTCTCTCTCTCCTTTTTCGTTTGTGAATGTGGTGCACATGTGCCATGATGTGTGTGTGTGGAGGTCAGAGGGCAACCTCAATTGTCAGTCCTTGCTCTCTGTCTTATTTGAGACAGTCACTCTTGCATTTTTACTGAATATGCCAAGTTAGCTGGCCCACTAGCTTCTGGGATTCTCCTGTGCTTGTCTGTCTCTCCACGTAGGAGTACTGAGATTACAGATTCTTCTGCTGTATGTGTCTGTGTCTGGCTTGTATGTGGGTTCTAGGGAAACAAACTCAGGCCTTCAGGCTTGCACAGCAAATGCCTTTAGGCACTGAGCCATCTCCCCAGCTCAGGTCTTTTCCACCCAGAACAGAAGATGGTATAAACTGCCTATATGTAGAAATGTTTTGGAGTTAAAAGTAATGCCCTAGGGTTGGGGAGTTAGCTTAGTTCATGGACCTGAGCAAGGACCTGAGTTCAATCCTCAGCACTCATGAAAATGAACTGGGTATGGTGGCACAGGCTTGTAATTTTAGCTTTGTGGATAGAGCAAGCGGATCCTTGGGGTTCATCTACCCTAGCCTATTTGGCATGTTCTAAACCAATGAGAGACCCCTTCTCAAAAGAAGGTAGGTGGTGCCTGCAGAATGGCACTTGAGAATATCCTATGTCTACACATACAAACACACATATGTACACTCATCCACACATATTATGATATTGGTATTGATTGTCAACTTGATGGGATCTAGAGTCTAGGAGACAAGCTTCCGGGTACTCTGTGAGGGACAGTGTGCGTTAGGTTAGCCTCTGGGCATGGCTGTAAGGGATTATTTTGACTAGGTTAATCGAGCTGCGAAGACTCACTGTAATTGTGAGCAGCACCAATCCATGACCTGGAGTCCTGAATAGTAAGAAAGAAGCAAGCTGAACACAAACATTGATCTACATCTGTTTCTTGAGTGTGGATACAGTGTGACCAACTGCCTCATGCTCCTGCTGCCCTGCCTTCTTGTGACAAAGTGACAAACTACCCCAAATTGTGAGCCCAGATAAACCTTTCCTTACATTTTTTTTTGTATCTTCTGACAGTAGTGATATTCTGGCTTTGTCAGGGAAGGGTAGGCCAGGCCTAGTGAACAGCCTTAAAGAATTTCTAGGTGATTCTAAGGTATTATGGAGGCTCCCCAGACACCTGGACCCTCTGAAAGGGATGTAGCTCAGAAATTGAGCAGACTCGGGAACTCTCCAGGAGAAACTGCTTCCCACCAAGCATAGAGGAAGAACCTATAAGTCAGTGGGTGCCATGCTGTGTGCATTTTCTGCACACACACACACACACACACACACACACACACACACACACGAAGGCTACCACATTATTCTAACCTAATCTTTCGTAGTTGTGTGAAGCACAGAACGTGTCTGTGTGTGTAAGACCTCAGAGTGATGTTAAAATGTTCATAATGCAGTTGGGTGGTGGCCATGGTGCGCTCTAATCCCAGCATAGGCGAGGCAGACAGATCTCTCAGTTTGAGGCTAGCATGGTTTACAGAGCTAGTTCAAGGAGAGGCAGGGCTGTACAGAGAAATCCTGTCTTCAAAAAAAAAAAAAAAAAAAAAAAAAAAAAGAAAAGAAAAAGAAAAAAGTTTTCATAGTGCATAATCAATCAGAAATGTGCAAAATTGTAAGGTCTCGTTAGTGATCAGCAAATCATTGAGTTCCGCAGACAGTGTAGTCCCCCTCCTCACTTACACAATGACCTGTGTCACTAAAATGAGGGTCATTCATGATGTGTGACCTGAATCTCTGGCGAAAGAATCGTTCAATGAAATTAACAAGTGGTTCTTTCAGAGGACTGGGAGACGGCTCTGTGGGTAAAGTGCCCTCATCACAACCATGAGGACCTTCAGACTCTCAGAACCACATAGAACCCCATGTGGCAATGTGCCCCTTACTGCCAGAACTCCTAAGAGGGCAAGGACAGGGGACTCCCTGGGAGCTTGCAGGCTGCTGGTCTGGTCTACACAGTGGTGGTGAACAGTTAGCAGACCTTGACTCTTGACCTCCACATACTCACTGTGGCACAGAGCCTGCATTTACCTACACGCAAGTGTGGAAACTTGTGCACGCGTACGCACACATGATGAAAAAAAATAAATCTTCTCTGGAGAAAAGGACTTTAGGCGGGAAGCAACCATGCACGTACCATTGCCAGTGTTCATCCGAGGCAAATAGATGCTCCTTGATGATAAGAGTCGGGTTAAAATTCAGTTAGGTGGCAGCTGAGAGTGAAGAGGGGTGAGGAGACAGCCCCATTTGCTCTTTGAGAAGATACCATTTAGGCATTTTTCTTCTTCGAAAGCCTATGTGTCATTTTGTGAGGAGACACATATTTTGATTTGGAATGAGGTAAGGATGGAAGGTTCTGCCTG
The DNA here is from genome assembly GCF_950005125.1 of Chionomys nivalis. Lineage (NCBI taxonomy): Eukaryota > Metazoa > Chordata > Mammalia > Rodentia > Cricetidae > Chionomys > Chionomys nivalis. Next base: position 97,706,174 of record NC_080090.1, on the reverse strand, counting down.
TGTTTTCAGGACCTGGACCTTTATTTTGACGATGTTTGTGAGGATTTAATATGAGAGGCTGTAATGTCAGCAGTGCTGTCTCGGTAACAGAGTACAAGGGCTGAATTGTGTCCATCACCGATTTCCTCACCACCTCCCATATTCAACCTGGATGATTTAAAGTTTCAGCCTCCACACACATGGCAGGATGTACTTATCTTATAGCAACTAAACAGCATCAGGTCTCCTGACTGGATTTGACTTGCTGGTGCCAGACTTTCTGAGTCTTTCCTGTCCTCTTCTTCTTCCTCTTCCCCCTTCTCACTTTTTTGCCCCTTTCTCCTCTCCCCTCCTCCCCTTTATTTCCACCTACCCCTCTCTTCTTCCCTTTTTCGCTCTCCGGTTTTCTTTCTTTCCATGCTCTCTGCCTACAGTACAAGCCCTCTACCCCTGAGCTACACCTCCCACTGCTTGCTTCCATGTCTTCCATCACTGCTCAGACTGATTTTTAAGGAAAGTATTAAGCATCCGATTCCTTGGTTCCCATCATTTCATCTCTGGTACAATAACAAGTCATTTTACCTCCTCTTGCCCTTAGTAGCCCTTCTGTAGAGTTGTCCACGGGTCTTTGAATCATGCAGCTGAGAATGGTTGTCACTTTTGCATAAAAAAGATAAAAGTTTTGGGAAGGAGGACCATCTTCAAAACGCTTCTTAAACTTTGACTAACATTGACTTTCATGTTAATTTACTCAAATTGATAGAATTGTGTTTCTATCTTTCCACCAAATGGCTTGTTCAGAACACTCTAGGATACACTTAATTTTCAAAACATCAGAAATTAAAGAATGTGAGGAAAAGAATTACTACTGGAGAAGTCAGAGGAAGGCAGAACCAAAGTGCTGAGCACATTTATCCTCTGTTACCTGGTCACAGAGCCCTCCTGCTGCTTCCCAGGTATTCTACAAAGCAAAGAACTGGAGCATTTGCTTGTTCTGCCATTCACAGTTCATGAAATTAAAAACCAATGTATCCTAAAGAAATACGCATTTGTGGCTGGCAGATGCCTGGAGAGAGGCTAGGCTCAACTTCCAGTACCCATATCAGGCTTCTCACAACCACCTGTAGCTCTAGCTCCAGGGGAATCTGATGCCCTCTCTTGATTCTGAGGGCACTGCACACAGGTGGCACACACACACACACACGCATGCACACAGAGGAAGAGAGAGAGAAAGACAGAGACAGTTTGTTTTGAAAGATATTTTGATCTGATTGTGTGTAAAGAACATTATGTAAAGTAAAACCATCTTTGACTTTGACTTGGGTACTGGAGCTGCTCTGGGATGTTGCTGTTATGGGTCTCCATATAGACTGATGGTTTCTCCCAATAGTTCATGTTAGTAAAAATCTTCTAATTGGAGGAGAAAAGAAAAGGGATCCAATGTTAGTCTTAGCTCACAAATTTCTTCTGGTATACTAGGTTAGACTATCCAGATGAAAGGAAGAAAAAAATGGAATTTATATTCCCTTTAAAGTTGTTTTCCTCTGAAGTCCTATCATCATCAATTATTATTAATTGATTTGTGTGTGTGAGTGATTTGTATGTGTGAATGTGTGCATGCTTTTGTGGTTGTGCCCCATGAGGAGGCCAGAAGTCCATGTTGTGTGTCATCACTTTCTACCTTGTTTCTGAGACAGAGTCTCTCAAGCAAGCCAGAGATAACCAATTTGGCTACGGGGGGGGGGGGGCAGGTCAGTGAGCTCCAGGGATCCTCCTGTCTCGACCTCCCCAGCACTGGAGTTTAGGCATGTACCATTATGCCTGTTTTTTTACATGGCTATTGCACATCTGAACTCAAACTTTCCTATCAAGCACTCTACCACATGTCCATCCCCCTAGCCCCTACAAGGAGCTTTTGATAAACAGCAGGAGGCCAATGCTCCATGTATGTTTCATGTTACACGTTCAGGCTGATATTACAGTGTATGGACTTTCCATCCTTAATTAAATGTGGAGACAAAGACTAGTGGCTGGGGGGTGGGCTAATGTGACCCGTGCACACCCAGTCTCTGAAAGGGTGCTTTTATGGGTTGCTGTCTGCTCCAGCTCTTCCAGGGGGAAAGCAAAAGAGCAGAGACTGGGTGTATTTCTCTCTTTCTGAGTGTTTCTGTAATGTCTGTTTCAGGAATACGAGGACGCAAGAAGCTGGACTGATGGGAGATAACAGTCAAGCTGGAGCAAGGATGTGAGATGGGATGGTTGATTTGTGCAGATTCTGAGATGCAGCTAAATGGCGCTCCCTGACAACAGCATCGATCCATTCACCTGCTTACTCAGGCAGCACCGGACCTCCTAGAACCAGCACAGTGTGACCGCAGCGCCAGATACCAGGCAAGAATAGATGGATGGTTGCCTCGCCCTCTTTTCTTTCTCAGTCTCCACAGGTTGACTGATGCCCCGTTTGTCCTTCATGGGTGCTTTGCAGCTCATGATCTGTTTTCCAGCTTCTTAGCATGAACGACCTTTGAAGAGCAGGGCTCAGCCTACTAACACAGCCGTGTAAAGGCTTCAGTTCTAAGTTCTGGTGACGCCAGAGGTCCTGATGTTCTGCTTTCTTAGTTGAGTAATAAAATGACGGAAAGTACTGCCTAGCCACACCACAGTGGGGTCGTATGAACTTTCTCACTAGAATAATTGTGGGGAAGCCTCTTCAATTTTATGCTTAATTAAGTTGAAGCCTAGTCATTCAAACTAAAATGGCTAATTTTTAAATGTCAGTAATAGCAGAAAAAGACCTTTTATTCTTGTGGACTACCAGGGAAGGAACAACATAAAATGTTCTTGTTAAATTTTCTTTTTCCCTCATGTGTGAGTGTGTGTGCATATTCACACATGGAGCCCAGAGGACAATCTTGGGTCTTGTTCCTGAAGAGCCATCTGCCACGTGTTGTGAGCAAAGGGACCCCGGAACTTGGGGCTCACCAACTGGACCTACTAGCTTGAGTGCCAGTAACATCCATCTGTCTTTACCTCCCCAGCACTGGGATTACAAGCAAGTGTAACACCTGGCTTTTGATACACACATCAGGTATTGAGCTCAGCTCCTCATGCTTGCAAGATAGGTGCTTGACTGAGTTACTCCCGAGCCTGTACCTTAGTTCTATGCTGAAAGATTTTGAAACCTATCATTGAATTTTATCCCTGTTTTGTTAATATCAGCAGTAACATGAGAGATCTGGTGCTCTGGAGAAGCAGAGAAAGTGCAGCACAAGACGTTCTTCTTCAAATCTCCCCTTCTCTTGGGATCCAAGTCAGGACTTCCCATGTTGTGGAGGGCCTGTAAACACAGGAGGGGTGACAGAGGGGTTCAGATCCTTACTGCAACCCAGAATCAAGGTCAAGGGAACAGTCACCCTGGAAGGGGACATGTAGCCCAACCTTTTCATTGTTTGTTATAGAATCTGTTCTCATACATGGAAGTGGTGGGCGTGGCTCACAAGCATCATTAAATGGTAGAGAGGTATCGGTCTCATTAACTCAGGAAGGGGTGGTGTCCTCATGAACTGGGTGGAAAGTGGAAAACTATTTCTTTCTCTCTTTCCTTCCCCCTCTCTCCTCACCCTCTTCCTCTCTCTCCCTTTTCTCTTTCCTCACTATTTCCCCTCTCCCTCCCTTCCCCTCTCCTTCTCTCTTATCACCCTCTCTCTGTCTTCCCTCTCTCTCTCCTTCCTCTCTCCCCCTCTCCTTCTCTCTCTTCACCCTCTCTCTCTTTTCCCTTTCTCTCTCCTTCCTTCCCTCCCTCCTTCCTCTCTCTTCCCCTTTCTCCCTCCTCACCCTTTGTCTCCTCACCCCTCCCTGCCTTCCTTCCCACCCCAATGCTCCCCTTCCACCTATATGTATATGTGGAGGCCAGAGAACAATCTTGGGTGTTGTTTCTTGGAGTACTATCCATTTTTTTAAAAGCGTATCTGTCTGTGTGTGAGTGAGTATGTGAATGTGTGAGCAGAGATGCCCAAGGGGTCCGGAAGAGGTGTTAGATTTCCTAGAGCTGGAATTATAGGTAGTTGGTAGCTGCCTGACAAGGACATCAGGAACCACACTCAGGTCCTCTGCAAGATCACTAAGTCCTCTTAATGGCTGAGTCATCTCTTGCTTTTTGAGACAAGGTGTCTCGTTGGCCTGGTCCTCACTAGTGAGGCTAGGCTGTCTGACCAGTGAGCCCCAGTGGTCTGCCATCTCCACCCCTCCAGTGCAGGGCTACAAGTGTAACCACCACTTCCAGCTTTTTTTTTTTTTAATGTGAGTTCTGAGATAGAACTCAGGCATTCCGGCTCACAAAGCAAGCACTGTATTATCTCCTAGTCCCACAGATGCTATTCCTATTGAATATAGATCATTTTGACATTAACTTAAGGGCAAAATAAAAAAACAAACAAATAAAAAAAACCCCCAAATCCAACTGGAACTACTCTAACTTGGGGACCATCAATATCGAGTTTGGGGCTCCGTTATCTAAATCCAGTGACCAATAGGACACCGGTTGTCACATTGATCCTGCTCCTAGGATGTGCTCCAATATTGCTCTTGTGATGTGCCTTAATGCAGGGAGTATATGGTGGCCTTTGTGAGTGCCTGTTGCCCTTTGCCATGACACACTCTGGCTTATGAGAGATAGGGGAAGCTTTGCTGGCATTCCTTGGGAAAGTTTGCTGTTCCCAAAAGGTGTCTCCTCCTCCTCTTCTTTCTTTCTTTTTTTTTGGATTTTTTGAGACAGGGTTTCTCCGTAGATTTTGGGTCCTGTCCTGGAACTAGCTCTTGTAGACCAGGCTGGCCTCGAACTCACAGAGATCCGCCTGCCTCTGCCTCCCGAGTGCTGGGATTAAAGGCGTGCGCCACCACCGCCCAGCCTTTTTTTTTTTTTTTAATTTTTGAAACAGGGTCTCTCTGTGTAGCCCTGGCTGTCCTGGAACTCACTTTCCAGATCAGGGTGGCTTCAAACTCACAGAACTCACAGAGCTCCACCTGCCTCTGCCTCCCGAGTGCTGGGATTACAAGCGTGCATCACCATGCCTGGCTAGATGCTTCTTGTTAAACAGCCTCCATTTTCTCTGGGTACTGCATATGGCTTGCACTGTGGTAGCTTCCTATGACTGCAAGAAAGGATCACAGTCAGGCAGCACCGCTGAGACTGAAAAGAAGAAGTCATCCTCATCCTTCTTGACTTCTTGACTGTTGATCTTCTGCACAAGGCTGGAGCTGGCTGCATCTTCTTCCCAACCGAGTAGACTCTCCTTTTGTTTTTCACTGCGGGGACTGGTACTTGGTGTGTTGTACTAAATGAGATAAATATGGGAGACAGAGGCACAAGGAGTTGATAAAGACAACTAAGGTTCTGAACATCTGTGACAGAAATCCTAGAAATGTTTCTAGTGTCCTGGCCCTCCTCACAGTGTACAGAAGGCCTAGATTCTCATTCAGTGTGGGATGCTTTCCCACTCCAAGCTGGACCCAACCATGTCCACGGCCGAGCTCAAGAGCTTCCGTCTGCTAAAGGAGGTTCAAAAAGACAGAGGGCAAAGGTCGCATTGATCCCCACTGCTGAAATTAGTTAAAGGCTTTTTGTTGCACCCTAAAATCTACTGCCTTATTAGTTAGGAATCCCTAGAACACAGTTCCAGATACTGGTGATTCGAGAATGTATACTTGAATTAAGAGGTAAAAGGGCTGGGGAGAAGACTCAGTTGGCAAAGTGCTTGCTGTGAAAGCAAGAGGACCAGAGTTCTGTCCTGAGTGCCTACAGCAAAGCTGTGATCCCAGTGCTGGGAAATGGAGACAAGGTTCCAGGAGTTCCTGAAAGTTAGCCGAGCAGAAATAATGAGATCCAGGTTCACTGGAGTCTGTACCTTAGAAAGTAAGGTGGACAATGTTTGAGGAAGATAGCCAACACGGATGTGTGGCCTGAGGAAGATAGCCTACACGGATGTGTGGCCTGAGGAAGTTAGTCAACACGGATGTGTGGCCTGAGGAAGTTAGTCTCCATGGATGCGTGGCCTCTACATGAACACACACACACACACACACAGCACCCCACCCCACCTCACAATCCCTCCCCACATCTGTATGCACATGGATACATGTATTTACACCAAACACACAGAGGAAAAAGAAAACTTCCTTCACAGAGTTACCTTTGAGGGCTTGCCTCTGGAACCGAGGTAGACTTCCTGTACCCTTGTCTTGTCTTTAGACATCTGGTAATTATTGAATGAAGAGGACATGGTTTCCTTAGCATTCTTCAGGTGGAAACTTTATCAAGAACCTGCTATGGGCCAGAAGCTCCTGAGGACACAGTATCTATGCCAGGCGTTTTGTCTTAATGAGTTCACATGTGGTTAATTGGAACAGCAGACTTGAAGTCCTGTGTCACATACTGATCTGTGTGCACAGCTGTGATGCTATGGCACTTAGTTTTGGGGAAGGACATGACTTTGAATAGGATGCTGCATGTGGCTGTAGGGACTTCTGGGCACAGCAGAAGGGAGACACTCAGGAGAGAAAGGAAGCCATCATCTTTTTCTTCTTTCCCTCATCTCCCTCTTCCTCTTCTTCCTCTCCTTCCTCTCCTTCCTCCTCTCCTACCGACACAACAGTAACAGCTGACTAGGTAGGCGCTGAATTCATCTTTATTTCTGATCATGTCAAGGTAGGTTCCATTAGCCTGGATTTTCTTAGCCGGCATCTCCATACATCTTTATGGATCAGCTATAGAACTAGTGTATTTTTTCATTTTGCTTAAAAAATGGCACACACCTCAACTGAGTAGCCTTGATTGTATTTCTAATCCTCTTTGTTCAGAGAACTGAAATCCCTACAATTTCTCAACGTGAACCTGTCAAGTTCCTTTCCGTCTTGGATGGAGAAGTCAGTATTCAGTCTTTAAGGCTAATTACTTTGGCGGTGCCAGGGGACGGTCAGTTGCACTTTTGAATGCATTTCTGTCTGCAGTCTCCTCCCTACACGAGAAGCTGGCTCTTTGTTTTCGTTAGCAGTAACATCTCAGTCTCCAGGAGGGTTGCTTTGTGGCCACAGAGGAAGAGAAGAAGGGTAGAGCATCCTCATAGAACTCCCAGGGCCTCAGCCTCAGCTGGAGGCTGAGTCTTTGCTGAAGTGCTATCTCAGATATCTCCTGGTCATGCTCTTCGATGAGTGTGAGTCAGCAGTGTGGGTCACGGAGAGGCTCATGCCCAGGAAAGCAGCAGTGACGGCTTACACACCCGACAAATGAGAGGACTGCACACGTCACAGCACCGTCAGCCCACAGAGCACCCCTCTGCAGCTGGAATGAATGAGGTTGCTCAGGATGGTCTGTCTGAGGAAGATTTCACAGGAGACAGCATAGAGAAAGACGGGGGGAAAAATTGGGAACATGGGATTCTGTTGAAGGCCGTCACCAGCTCAGTGTCAAGGGTTCCAGCACAGCTAATGTTTTCTGTGGGGTCCGTGGCATGGAGACAATGTTCCTATTACAGAGAGATGTCTCAAGTAAGAACCGCAGAAGTCACAGAGTCATGCTTAAGGCCTGAGCACATGTGGCCTCTCTCGCTTCCTTCTGTAATTTTCTAGGCGTCTCACCGGAAACCCTATTATTTACTGTAAAGACATGTCTTCACTCCTTTGTGTAGCCCTGTAGCCCATGGTTTTACCTTATCAGATTGTAATCCTACCCAAGGGACCTCTGGGGCCAGCCACCCTATGATCTCCTTTACTTAAACAATGAAAGAGGAAGAAAAGAGGTTTTGTTTTCTGTTTGTTTGTTATTTTTTATAAGCAACGCTTTCAGATGTATGCAAGTGGTATTTGTGTTTATTGTGAAGACAAGCCTTGACTTTCCCTTGAGAAGCCTGAATCCACACTCAGGTGAGTCTGATTTTGTCCTGGAGAATCTCTTTTTCTATTAGTCCGGATGCTTAAATTCCATGTTAAAATGTTTTTGAAAAGATTTTATTAATATTTATAATTCTAAACAGATTTTTAAAATATGTTTTTTTTGTGTATGGGTATATTACCTGCATGTAAGTCTGTGCACCTCATGTGTGCATGCCTGTTGCCCACAGAAGTCAGAAAAGGTGTCAGATGCTCAACTGGAGTTCTGGATGATTCTGATCCACCACGTGGGTGTGGTGAACAGAACCCTAGGGCATCTGCAAGAACAGCAGGTGTTCTTAACTGCAGAGCCATCTCCGCAGCCCCAAGATTTTATTATTTTTAATTTGTCTGTCCTGTGTCTGTGTGTGGGTGTGTGCAGGTGAGTGTCCGAGGAAGCCAGATTGTTGGATCTTTTTGGGCTGGAGCTACAGGCAGTTCTGAGCTTCCCACACGACTGAGAAATCCTCTCAACTAAGCCCTAAATTGTCTTTCCAGCTCTTCTTTGGGAAGTCCACACCCATGCTCTTGTCTATATCGTATTCCTAACCCCCATATGTCTTTCGACTAATCCTTGTATTTAAATCTATGTTAAACTTTATTCTCAACAAATTTTGATTCTCCTTCATATCAGGTTTGTCATGAAAGTCACTTCTGCAGTGAAATTAAGCATCACTTGAACGGAGGACCCTAAGAGGAAGGGGAAGTCCTCAGGTTGTACAGGCATCTTGGAACTGTGTTCTTGCTCCACTACACCAGCATTACAGATGTATTGAGTCAAGGCAGTCAGCTCCTATCTTAGCTTCCTTTATAGGGCTGTGATAAAACACCACCACTGAAAGCTACTTGGGGAGGAAAGGGTTTATTTAGCTTACACTTCCAGATAGTAGTCCATCGCTGAGGGAAGTAAGGGCAGGAACCTAGAGGCAGACACTGATGCAGAGGAATAGTGCCCACTAGATCATACCCCATGGTTTCTTATAGAACCAGGACCAACCACTAGCCCAGAGGTGGCACCACCCACCGTGAGTTAGATCCTCCACCATCAATCACCGGATCAGGGAAATGTTCCACAGATTTGCCTACAATCTGATGGAGGCTTTTTCTCAGTTGAATTTCCTCTTCTCAGATACGCCTAGATTTGTGTTGAGGTGACAAACCCAACCAGCACAGCTGCTGTGCAGAAGTTGACAGTGATTACATCGCTGTTACTGATAGTGATCACATCACTGGGTACCTTTGTGGGTGCACGAATGTGAGCGTCACACAAGAACAGGATCTGGAAGAGAGGGCTTACAGGCAGCCACGAGACAGCTTTGCAGGTGGTGTCCCCAAAAGATTTCATGCTCACTGCAGAAGTTGAGAGGTTTGAGTACAAGGAGACAATACTCATGTTTTCACTACACACCTTTAAATCTTAGATAGCAACCCAGGAGAACCAATGACGTTTCAGACAACTGGGAGAACAAGAGCTGGCCGGCTCTGTCCTCACAGCTGTGTGAATAGGTGACTCAGTTATCTTCCCAGCTCCAGTAACTACAACCCTACAAAGTTGTTTAGGAGACTTACATTGATAATTGCTAAAAGGATCAGGCTCAGTAAATAAATGGCAGCTTTCTTTTGCCAGGATCTTATACTGAGGATGCCGATGTCAGAGCCTTAGCTTTGGTACTGACGTGGTCTCCTTGTTTAGATACTCACTGGGATTCTCTTATTGGTTCTTAGGAAAAAAGAACAATGTTCTACTGTCCACACCACTCTTAAGGCTTCCTCTCCTTGCCCTGTGCCCACATGGCCCCTTTCTAGCTTCCAGATCTCTACAGGCATTCCAATTTAAACATGTACACGAGTCTATAGCTGTGAAGCTGTGATCGACATAAGAGAGAATTGACTTTCTGGGTCTCGGCTACCCCCCTGGATATTTTCTCGGGAGAGGCACATCAGGCATGGCTCCTCCCCTTAGGGGCTATTGGCTCTTGATGGTCATGGGGGGCGGGGAGAAGCCTGCTGTCTAAAATGGTACAACCTCTTGTGAGTTTTCGTATGTTCGAGCAAATCATTTATACCCATGCCCACCAGGTGGTCATGGTTAAGCTCAGTGGATCGCAAACCAAACCTGAAAGACAAAAGTATCAGGGGAACTTCTTGGGAAGAGGGGGCATTGGTGGACATGGAAGGAAAATAAGATGGAATAGGAGGTCCTTCTGTTTATGTGTTGCTTTCATTGGTTAGTGAATAAAGAAACTGCCTTGACCTTTTGATAGGGCAGAACTTAAGTAGGTGGGGAAGACAGAACTGAAAGGGAGGAAGAAAGCAGAGTGAGAGAGAGCCACCATGGAGCCGCCAGAGACAGACATGCGGAATCTTTCTGGGTAAGCCACAGCCATGTGGCAATATACAGATTAATAGAAATGGGTTAAATCAAGATGTGAGAGTTAGCCAATAAGAGGCTAGAGATAATGGGCCAAGCAGAGATTTAATTAATACAATTTCTGTGTGGTTATTTTGGGGCTGAGCTAGCCAGGAGGCCAGGAGGAACAAGCAGGCCCTCTCCTTGCACCAATAAGGGTGTAGGTGTGGGTGTGACCAGAATGTGCTGTGTAGATGAATGGAACTATCAAAGAATAAAACTTTAAAAGAATTTTATTTAATCATCATCATTATTATTATTTTTGAGACAGTTTCTCTGTGTATTCTTGGCTGTCCTGGAACTGCTTCTGTAGACAGGCAGGCCTCAAACTCATCAATCCACCTGCCTCTGCCTCCTGAGTACTGGGATTAAAATGAGAGCTACCTGACCCAGCCTAAAATTACATTTATTCATCTGTTTAGGGAGTGGGGGAAGAATGTTCACATGGAGGTCAGAGGGCAATTTTTGAGAGTTAATTCTCTCCTTCTTCCATGGGATTCCTAGGGATTGAACTCACATTTCAGGCTTGGCAGCAGATACCTTTATCTGCTGAACCATCTTCCCGAGCCAAGAATTTTCTTTTTTTTGGCTGACATATAAATTAAATGTCCAAAGACATCCTGTGAAGTGACTAGGCTGGGCATGAGGATACATATGCTACATGATGACTTATAACTGAATGCATAAGTTTCCAGTCTGTTTCCAGAACCCCCTTCTGACTCTGCTTGTCCTGCCATTCCTCCTACCCAGAAAGTTACCTCCTTGAAGAGCAGGCCTCCCAGGACACTGCCAACACTGACGGTCTTGTCCCAAGTGAGCACAGAGAGTAGGTACATAGTTTCGGCATGTTCTGGGGCTTAATCTTTTCTGTGGGTCTCCTCAAGTTGCCCTTTGTGTGGGAAAAAGACATTTGTCACTTGGTGAAAATATCCCCCATTGGCAAAGCAGGCTGCTCTTTTCCTCCCTCATCCTCTTCCTCAGGTGAAGCAGTGTTAGTAGAGATAGTGGAGGATAAACCTAATCCCCGGTCACCTCAAGCTCTGACTCCGTTCTGACTCTGTACCCTGTATGCTGACTGAGCCCTCTCCCTATCCTTCCTCTAATTCTGTTAGGGAAAATGTAGGCTCTAAAGGCTCCAGCGCCAAGGCCTGGCCCTGAGATGTGAGACTACAGATGAATAGGTTTAGGTTTGAGTAGACAGCACGAGCCCTGCATGCCAAGCCGGCTGCTGGAGGTGTGGTCTCGCCCATCACTGGCTAATCTTTGTCTTAGCACCAGTCTCTCCTGTAAGGTGGTCTGATAAGTTTTCAGAAACATGTGAAGTCTCTTTCAGACAAGTTTGCCTCCGGCTCACACCAGGCTTCTGCCATTTCTTACTTCCAGAAGGAGATTCCTACGGGAAATTCCGAGTTTTAGGAGGTATCGTTTCAGGAGTCTGACAGCTAAAGGGAAGACATAACATCTCTTTTGAGCATCTTTCACCAGTCACAGAGGCAGCCTGGAAATGGGGAGGTAGTCATGTGTGAGTGGTATGATCAGTCAGTATCTATAGATACCAAGTCAGGACCTGGAGAAGCAGATAACAGGCAAAGTCTCAAGGATATGACAAGGATGTGGGCAGCAAGGGCCACACCCTGCAAAGCAGGCACAGACAGGGCTGGCTAGAGCTCACACACTTGAGCATGTGGGTCTGCTGCAAGACAGTCCTTACGAGCTAGATTGAGTGTAAGCTGTGTCCTGGCATGCCCTGGCAGATAACAGCACGTGTCTTGCAAAACCATCTTTCATCAAGGTAGATTGTCAGCACGGGACACCTACCTGATAATGGTTTTCCTGATGGGTCTCATCTGCAGGCAGCACAAAGCTCTGTCATCCTCTTTCCTTGCCTGTTTCCCTGGGTTTCTTTCCCAGCCCTGCAGAAGCCCAGTGCATTCAAATGTGTCTCACAAAACTGTTCACCCGCTGAAGGTATTTAAATGATCATTTTTGTCATCTTAGTTCACTGAGTAAGGCTCCTAACCCTTTGCCAAAGATGACTTCATTCATTCACTCAGTGAATGAAGCCAAATGCTGTGACTTTAGAGCCGTGTGGACTCAGGGTGTTGCAGCCATTGTCTGAACACAGTGTCATGACCATTGCCTTACCATTGTCTGAGCACAATGTAGTGACCATTTGCTCTTTTGGTCTTTGGGTCACAAAAGCAGCTCATTTCTGGCATCAGAAGAAAGCTAGCATTTGAGGGTGCTGTTCTTTTAAGACTATTTTTTTTTTCGTGGTAAAGTATTATCCAGATACTTTATAAGATTAAGTGAAAAGGGTTTCAATTATTTTTCAGGTCCACACTAGAGGCCTGTGGTTTGTATTCTACACAAATGTATTTCACAGAAGACTTTGCCTGATGCATAATTCAGATTTGCAAATAGGTACCATGAAAAGGGCCAGTAGTATGCATACGTTGTCAGAGTGGGTTAGAGCGGTCAACGGGTCAGTGTCCGAGTCTTTCCCCACTGGGTTGTATTTTGTGTCCTTCCTTTTGGTACTGTCTCTTTAGGCTAACAAGTGCTGCAGGTCATGCAGTGAAATAATGTCGCTCCTTTGAAATGACCCCACTATATAGATGGCCCTCAAGCCACCAAGGTTCAACTTACTATTTTTTCCACTTTACATTGGTATGAAATTGGAATGTGATTGGTGGAAGCTGTACTTCAAATCTTTTTTTAAAAGTTAAAAATTATTTTATTCTCCTCTCTCTCTCTCTCTCTCTCTCTCTCTCTCTCTCTCTCTCTCTCTCTGTGTGTGTGTGTGTGTGAGAGAGAGAGAGAGAGAGACAGAGAGAGAGACAGAGACAGAGAGACAGAGAGAGAGAGAAAAGTACCTGAAGAGTCCAGAAGAGGGTGTTGAATGCAGGCAGCTGTGACCCGTATGACAAGTTCTGGGAACCAAATTCAGTCCTCTGGAAAAGCAGCATGTGCTCTTAAACACCAGGTCAATAATCAAGGCTCTTGTATTTCAAATCTTGAATTTTGATATTTTTCCTAGGCCAACAACACACAGTGTGATAGTTATTGACAATGGTGTTGATTCAAAAATGTACAACTCTCTCCTCAAAGGGAGTAAGTGATGGTTTATTTTGGAGACAAGTATTAGTGACCACGCTTCAAGAGCACAGACTTGGGTTATCCCAACTCTATATTCCAACATGGTCACATGTCAGGATATTCTTTTTTTTTTTTTTTTTTTTTTGGTTTTTCGAGACAGGGTTTCTCTGTGGTTTTGGAGCCTGTCCTGGAACTAGCTCTTGTAGACCAGGCTGGTCTCGAACTCACAGAGATCCGCCTGCCTCTACCTCCCAAGTGCTGGGATTAAAGGCGTGCGCCACCACCGCCCGGCATGTCAGGATATTCTTATACTGAAAGAAAGAAGTTCATAGATCAAGACACTTCTCAAAGCCCCAGGTTGTAACATCAGGGCAGCAGTTTACACCAAAGCATGGAAGTCTTTACCATAGGTTTCACGTGCTATCTGATGGGTCTGTGAGTTGGGGGAAGCTAGAGGCTGGTCTGCATATTCCAAAGGATTTGCCTAACAGTCACAAGGGTGTTAGCTCACACACAGAGGTGGGCAGTAATTGACTATTTTGGTCTAAGGTAGCCCAAGATAATTTGACTCTAGACCTCCAATAGTCCACCTCTTCTCAGTGTTTGAAAGCACAATCTTGAACACTTTAGTTAACATGACAGTGGCACCAAGCTGTGGCTCCCAAGTATATGCACTTAACCACCCACCAAGGGAACAGCAGCTCTGCGGGTACTGTGTGACTGAGCTAAGATGTTTGGTAGGTCAGGTGTACTAAAGGCAGTTTTGACAAGATATTTTAATTTATGATCGGCTTATTGGGATGTAACACCACCACACAGGACCTATGCTGTATACTTAATGGTACAGAAACTTTTCTGGGGGATGGTAGTAAGGGTCTTGCTCTAATGGATGTAGGAATTGACTGTTCAGGATCAGAGATGTGTGTAGAGGAAAGGATGCCTTCCACCATATGCACGAAGATTGATGGAGGTACCCAGTCCACTGTGAGTCATACTATCCTTGAGCTAATGGTCCTGGGTTTTATAAGAAAGCAGGCTGAGTAAGCCATGAGGAGCAAGTCAGTAAATAACTTTCCTCCATGGCTTCTGCATCAGCTTCTGCCTCCAGCTTCTTGCCCTGTTTGAGTTCCTATCCTGACTTCCTTTGATGATGAACTGTGATGTAAAGTGTAAGCCAAATAACCCTTTCCTCCTCAAGTTGCTTTGTTCATGGTATTTCATCACAGCAATGCCAACCCTAACTGAGACAGGTCATGTGATAGTTCATCTTGATTGTCAATGTGACCGAATCTAGAATCATTGAGGAGATGACAAACCTCTGGGCATGGCTGTGAGGGACTGTGTAGATTAGGTTGGCCTCTGGGGTCATCTATGAGTACTTTCTGGGTTAATTTAACGGAGGTGGGGAGACTCACCTCGAATGCAGGTGGCACCACTCCATGAGATGGGATCCTAGATCTCGTGAAAACACAAGAAAGTGAGCCAAGTGCCAACATTCATCTCTCCTTGCTTGCTGAGAGTAGATAAAATCGAAGAGCTGCTTCCTGTCCCAATATCTCCCTTACTATGATCTGTTGTAGCCTTGTGCTGTAAACTGAACTAAACCTTTCTTTTCTTGAATGGATTTTCTCCATGCATTTTGTCCCAGCAACAAGGCAAGTAACTACTACAGTATGCAGATGAACGAGCCGTAGAGAGATGGAGAGCTTTTCCTTGCTTTGGTACTGAAAGGTAAGCAAGTGTCCATGTGGCTCCTGCTAGGTGTGATTATGGAGGTGGGGGCTAATGGAAGAGATGCAGAGAGGAGCTTTGAATAGATGTCAAGGAAGCCACAGTGGCTTGACCACTGTCACCCCCTGAAAGCCGGGGACAGCTTCACTATGGCCAGGAAAGGGTGGGAGAAGGGGGAGACTGAATGAGGAAGAGATTGGGACTCTTCTGTCCACAGCACCGCAGGTAATGGAGGCTCTTCTGAGGAGACGTCTCAGCAGAAGATGTTGAGGCCCAGCTTGATAGGCATCAGGCAAAGCTCTCTTTCTAAAAGGCCATCTCAACAGTTGTGTGGCTTTTCCCGAGAGTCTGTCTACACCAAGTAGGGCACCGATGCCAGATCAAGAAAAAAGTCCTGCCCAAATCTAAGCTTGTGAATCAGCGAGTTTATTGGGATGACTTACAGGAGCGTGGGTGACTGAAGGGCAGGTGTATCACAGAACAGCCCAACCCCGTGTGGGTGATAACTCAAGACAGAAGCATACCCCCAGCCCCACCGCCTGAGAGCTCCCTGTGCCACGTGCAAATAGCTTGACTTTTAAATTTCATTTACATCTTAAGTCTTAATGAGCATCCTTCCAGGGGGAAATTCTGAGAAAACAGCTACACAGCACCAACAATATCGCTGAGTGTCTTAACAGGAACCAAGAAGACCGTTGATATCCTCAAATTTCTGAGTCTGTTAGGCAATCATTTTCCTCTTCTTAGATCTTCAGTAAGGATGTGTGACTAAGTATCTCACCAAGTTGTTGGACATAAAATTGTAGCAAGGCAATGTTGCCTGTATCCAGGTCTAGCCGAGTACCTGTGTGTTTTCTCTACTGGAAAACAGATGATGTGTTTAGCTCAGAACTACAATAGTTACAAAGAAGACCTCTCTTGTTCTTCACTGGAAGCCAGTACACCTTGGGCAAAGACTGTCTTCAGCATCTTTTCACATCCTCTGTGTGTATGTGTTTGTGTGAGTGTGTGTCTGTATGTGTGTGAGTATGTGTGCACACATCGAGGCCAGTTAGCTGATAGCTCATGTTTTCCCTTTATCATCCCACCCCTTAGTTTTCTGAGAATTGGTCTCTCGCTGAGCCTAAAGCTCATTAATTTGGCTAGGTTGTGTGTCCACCAAACCCCAGGGATTCTTTTGTCTCACCTCCCTCAGTGCCATGATTATAGGCATGCAACACCATGCCTTACTTTTTTAGTGGGTCCCGGGGATCTGAACACAGGTCCTTATGCAAGCAAGACATCTCCCTTGCTTCCTTTCACATTCTTTACAAATGCCCTCTCCTGCCCAATCTTCATCCACGTTTTCACCCCAGGAACCCAGAATACACCTGGTACATGTTGGTTGTTCCCGGTCCTTATTCCGACAGAAGACATCCCACATCTCCTTTCTGCCTCCCATTGCCTCTAGCCAAGTATCCAAGTCCATTGACATCCCTTCCCAGACTCCCCTATGGTAACAGACTCAAGTGAAGCATTCATAACTCCCAGTGAATTAATAGGTGATCCAACTGTCAAGGACAAGAAAACAAGTCAGAGACCAAATTAGCAAAGCCTGTGTATTTATAAGCCAGAGCTGTAGAGATACCATGGCTGTCACTTTCCTTGCAGCAATGGTTGAAAGGGCTTGAAAGAGTTTGGCAAGAGATTTGACTCTAGAGGGGCTCGCAGGTGTCCAGGGAGATGTCCCCAGTTAGTTTCTTGGGCAACTGAGGAGAGGGAACCTGAAATGGCCCGATCCTATAGCCATACTGATGAATATCTTGCATATCACCATAGAACCTCCATCTGGCAGTGGATGGAGATAGAGACACAGACCCACATTGGAGCACCGGACTGAGCTCCCAAGGTCCAAATGAGGAGCAGAAGGAGGGAGAACATGAGCAAGGAAGTCAGGACCACGAGGGGTGCACCCACCCACTGTGACAATGGGGCTGATCTATTGGGAGCTCACCAAGGCCAGCTGGACTGGGACTGAATAAGCATGGGATAAAACCAGACTCTCTGAATATGGCGGACAATGAGGACTGATGAGAAGCCAAGGACAATGGCACTGGGTTTTGATCCTACTGCATGTACTGGCTTTGTGGAAGCCTAGCCTGTTTGGATGCTCACCTTCCTAGACCTGGATGGAGGTGGGAGGACCTTGGACTTCCCACAGGTCAGGGAACCCTGACTGCTCTTCAGGCTGGAGGGGGAGGGGGAAAAGGGTGGGGGAGGGGGAGAGGAGTAGGGGAAGAGGGAGAGGAGTGAGGGGAGGGGGAGAGGAGTGGGGAGGGGGAGAGGAATGGGAGGAGGGGGAGGGAAATGGGAGGCGGGGAGGAGGCGGAAATTTTTTCAATAAAAAATAAATAAAAAATAATGGATACCAAACATTACATCAATCTGATCAAATGCACCATGATGAACACAGAACTTTGGTAAAACATGAAGGAAACCTATTCAATAAATTATAGTCATTTATATATAATGCTTTTTAATACTACACAGCACATTAATTGAAAGAGATATATTAATACAAGTAAAGCATGATTATAATTAAGATCACCTTATATTAAATGGCTTGATTAGAGGGCATAATGACAATGGGAATTTGGATATGTATACTATGTACATGCTAAGGTTTAATATTTATTTATTTTTTTCATAATTACAATGGCTGCTTAAATCTGTAATTGACCAATTAAAAGTATAAAGCAAAAAAAAAGAGTTAATAGATAAAAATAGAATTCCTAAATAGTTTCTGATGGGTGAACACTCAGCTAGAGTGACTTTCTGATTGTTTTTTTTTTCCTTTTGAGATAGTTTCTCATGCATCCTATGCTGGCCTTGAACTTTTCTGATCTCATGAACGCTGGGGTTACAGGTGTGCAACACCATGTCTAGTTACTAGATACTGGGAATTGAAACCAGGGTCGTGTTCATACTCAGCAAGCCTTCTACTAAGTGAGTGAAATACCACACACTGAATATGCTTTTAATCCCAGTATTTGGGAGGCAGAGGCAGGCAGATCTCTGTGAGTTCGAGGTCAGCCTGGTCTACAAAGTGAGTTCTGGGACAACTAGGACTGCTACCTGTCTTGAATAAACAAAAAAATATGGAAAAACAAAACAAAATAAAAAAGCAATTTGTAAAAACACTGAGGGCCCAGAAATGATCAAATCTATTTTAAAAGCATAATGTTTGCTATAAGTATATAATTGATGGGTTTTATTGTGCTTTGTAGTGTGTCCCCAAATTCCTTCTTCTCTAGTTCTTTCAGCTTAAGGGACCCAAGACTCTAAGATCCCAAATGTGAATGTGTACCCTAAATCTAGTTCCGTTAAAGTCCCCTCTTGGCTTGTAGATGCAGCAGAGGACAGGGATCAGTCACCAGAGGACGTTGTCCAGATGCCCTGGTTTTTCTTTCATTGTCAGAGTGATCCTCTCTGCAAATGGTAGGTATCATTAGAGAACATGTGTGCTTGCGTGTGCGCGCACACACACACACACACACACACACACACACCTCCAGGAAGCTGGTTTTACTCACAGATCAGCCTGGGGCCTCCTGTGGATGCAGTAGAGAAATTGTTATCAGATGTACAGAAAGTGGAGTGGTTTTAGTTACAGGGTAATCAAAAGTTTCCCCACCCAGATGCCTAACGAGTGCAAATGAGTGACAGGAGACCAATAAACAGATGTCTCTGTGGTCTGAATCTTACTGTGGAGGAGAAAAGAGGTTATGGTGGAAAACAGAACAGACAGCCCACACAAATTGTGCGTTACTTGTAAACATCACTGTTGATGAACGTTCTTGCCCTGGAATCTTGCTCTATTCCAGTTACTTAGAACCTTTTCTCCACTTCCTCAGAGCTCTCAAGTCTGTGATGGGTTTTCTAGTTTCTCAAGTCCAGGAATGGGTCAAAACTGTCCAGAGAACCTCTAGAGACAAACAAATGCAAAGAGGATTACTGACCCCACACTGCTTCCTTCAAGAATCTTCTCCCTCTGAAAGAGATTGTAAAGTTTTTAACCACGAAAGAGAGTGTTGTAATGCTGCAGGGGG
Source organism: Chionomys nivalis (assembly GCF_950005125.1). NCBI lineage: Eukaryota > Metazoa > Chordata > Mammalia > Rodentia > Cricetidae > Chionomys > Chionomys nivalis. The sequence continues at coordinate 97,686,944 of NC_080090.1, read as the reverse complement.
GCTGGGAGATGGCTCAGCTGGTAAGTGAGGACCTGTGTTTGATCCCCACTTTCTACTTTAAAAAGCCAGGCATGTGTGTGCTTGCGATCCCAGTGCTGGGGAGATGTAGACAGGTGGGTCTCAGGGCTGGCTCAGATAATAAACAAAAACCCCAAGGTAGACAGGGGTCGAGGAATGAAATCTGAGGTTGTCCTTTGGTCTCCACATATACTGACAGGAACACATGACACAAGCTAGGGACACCTGACAGGAGGAAACCTCTACAGAGAAATGCCTCATCAGATTGGCCTACTCTGTGCATTTTCTTGATTAATGATTGACATGAGAGGGCCCAGTCCATTTTGGGCTGTACCGCCCCTGGGCAGGTAGTCCTGGCTTGCATAAGAAAGCAGGTTGATCAAGCCAGAAGGAATAAACGAGTAAGCAGTGTTCCTCTCTGGCTTCTGCTTCAGTTCCTGTATACAGGTTTCTGCCTTGATTTCCTGTCGTGACTTCCCTTCATGATGGACTGTAAGCTGTAATGTGAACCAGACCTTGTCCTCACGGTGCTTATCACAGTTGAGCACACTCATACACACAAACAAACATATACACATGCACACACTACTATACCTATAAAAGACTACTGAGCAAGGTGCTCCTCAGTTAGGCAAAGTGTGCTTAAAGATCTAGCTCTTGAATGTGGATGTTCCAGGGACAGAGGGAACTGATTGGCTTACAGGTTAGCCTTCCTCTCTGTGACTGGAATATAGAATTTGCTCTTGGGAGTTGCTAGATCCCAAACAAACCAGTGAATCAAATATTGGCAGTGCCTTTTGGAAGGCCTAACATGTGTCTCAGGACTGGTTAGTACCAAAGAATAGGAACAAGTATTTGTGGAAGAATGTGCGAGGGAGATGAATTCACCATTCAGTTTAAATTTTCCTCAGTAATCCTGCTTGTGAACGAATACTCGATCAAGTCAGAGTGACTGAGATGACAAGGCCCTCGCATTGACCTGCCGCTGGCCCTCAGGAAAGATTCATGATGAACTTAAGATTTTAGTGTGTGGCTACTAATATCATGTTAATTTTCCACTTTCTTTATTTTCTTTAATAATTATGTTGCTTCAGATAATTTTTTTCTCGCCGACTATGTGGTATATATTATATGCAATTTCCAAAGCTTCGGAGAAACTTTCGTTGGCCTGAGAGACTATTATAGGAAATCGGAATGGCTTTTCTTGTGATGAGAGTGGCCCAAGTCTCATTTGTAGTCGGCGTGCTTTGAGGAACTGGACCTTTTATGGGATAAAGGTTAAGCTAGACAGGCAATGACTTCAAGTTTCACGCCATGGTTATTCATTAAGGAAGGGGCCCACTTCCCACTGCCCACATGGCAACTCACAGCCACCTGCAACTCTGGTTCTTGGGGACTGGAGGCCCTCTTCTGGCCTTTGTGGCTTGGCATACACACAGAACAAAGGCATGCATTCAAGCAAACATCCATACATATAAAAATAAGTAAAGCTTGGGGGTTGTAGAGATGGCTCAGTAGTTAAGAGCACTGGTTGCTCTTTTAGAAGACTCAGGAAGCTTGACTTCAGCAACCATGTGGCTCACAACTGTCTATAATCCCAGGTCCAGGGACCCCATGCCTTCTCTTTGCTTTAGTGGGCACCAGGTACATACATGGTGTATAGACATATAGGCAGATGAAATACCCATACACAGAATAAAAATATTTTTAAAAAATTAAAGGAGGAGGTCAGAGACAAAAGTTATGTTCATAACACTCTTCAGGGCCCTGCCAGGACTGGTGGACATGTGTTCTTTACCTTCTGGATTAGGTATCATGACAATAGGTGTGCAAACTTTTCACCAGTTTTTAAGGATCTTGAAGACCAAACTACCAAGTACAGGTAGAGTTCATACCCCAATGCTGGTGACAATGGGTTCTGAAACAGGCCCCAAATTAAGTTAATTATCTAAACTTTTTTTATTAAACTCTTTTTAACTTAGTTAGATCAAGTTTGTATTTTGCAACTTCTAAGAGTCTTGACTTAATATCCACTAATGCATTACTTTTATTTAATATTTTACATTTATCCTATTAGAATTTCATGTATCTGCTCAGTGTATTTTGATCATATCCATCTCTCATTACACCATTTCCATCTTCCCTGTCCTCCCACAATGCATCTCCCCTCCTCCAAGGCTGTCTCCTCCTTCTACATCTTTCTCTTATTCATAGCTCACTGATCCCAATTAGTGCTGCCCATATTTGCCTAGGTGTGGGGCATTCCAGTGGAGCAGGGCAACCTACCAGAGGCTACACCCTCAAAGAAAACAGACTCTCTTTTCCCTAGCAGCCACCATTGCCAGGGTGCATCAACAGGGGTGGGGCCTCATGTGTTCCTCTCCTATCTTTAGGTTAGGTTTTTTTTTTTTCTCATGATTTTGTTAATAATAGTGTCTGGTTCTTTGAGCTGAGATTCTTCTTCTTCTTCTTCTTCTTCTTCTTCTTCTTCTTCTTCTTCTTCTTCTTCTTCTTCTTCTTCTTCTTCTTCTTCTTCTTCTGTTTGGTGTTTTCATAGTATTCCAGATTTTCTGGATGTTTTCGGTCAGAATTTTTTCAGATTTAGCATTTTCTTTGACCAGAGTCCCAATTTCCTCTATTGTGTCTTCAACACCTGAGATTTTCTCTTCCATCTCTTGTATTCTATTGGTGATGCTTACATCTGTAGTTCCTATTCGCTTTCCTAGATTTTCCACTCCCAGAATTCCCTCAGTTTGTGTTTTCTTTATTGCTTCTATTTCCATTTTCAGGTCTTGAACAGTTTTATTTGTTTCCTTCTTGTTTGTTTTTTCTTGGATTTCTCTGAGGAATTTCTTCTTTAAGGACTTTAAAACTTAAACTTCATCTTCATAACGCTGGTTTTAAGGTTGTTTTCCTGTGCTTCAGCTGTGTTGGAATATTCAGGGCCTGCTGTAGTAGGCTAGCTGGGCTCTGAAGGTGACATATTGCTCTGGCTGTTGTTGATTGTGTTCTTACACTGATGTTTAGGCGTCTGGGTTTGGGGTGATGTTTAGGCGTCTAGGTGCCAGTTTCTGAGTATGTCTCTGGTGGGTGTTTTGTTCCCTGGTTTCTGTTTCCTCTTTGTTCTTCTGATCTTTGTGGCCTAGACTTTTGGCAGCTGGTATGGCCTTTGGTCTAGCAGGGGTCTCTGTCCGAGTTGATAAGGAGGGAGTAGGGATTTGATACAGAGTAAGGAACCCTGAGAGAGTGGAGGAATTCCAATAGAGGGCGGCCTATCTGGAGTTCTGATCTCTGGTCCTGCAGGAAGTCTCTTCCAGAGTTGGGGCCTGGAGCTCTGGTGGATGACATGGCCTCTGGTTCAGCAGTGTCTCTGCCTCAATTCACCTGTTCCTCTGGCTGGCACTGTCTGTTTTTCTGGCTGGCATAGCCTGCACCTGTTCTTCTGACCAGTATGTGTAGTGATGAGGCAAGCAGGCCAGCTTTTCGTCCCGCCCAGCTCCCACATGGCTAGCTTAGCCCCGGAAATAATACAGAAACCGTATTCATTTAAACACTGCCTGGCCCATTAGTTCTAGCCTCTTATTGGCTAATTCTCATACCTTGATTAACCTATTTCTAATAATCTGTGTAGCACTATGAGGTGGTGGTTTACTGGGAAAGATCCTAACCTACTTCCGCCTCTGGTCGGAGAATCATGGTGTCTGCCTCACTGCCTTCTTCCTCCCAGCATTCTGTTCTGTCTACTCTACCCACCTAAGGGCTGGCCTATCAAAAGACCAAGGCAGTTTCTTTATTTAACCAATGAAATTAACACAAAACAGAAGACACTCCTACATCAAGTATGACCTACACCCGAGTAGCTACTACCTTTCTTTAGAGACAGTGTTTCTTATTGGCTTGGAACTCCCTATGTGGGTTAGGCTGGCTGGTCAGCGAGTCTGAGAGCCTTCTTCCCCCCACCCCCCCATAATCCCTAGCTACTAGATTATAATAACACGCCATAGCCAGCATTTTACATGGGTTCTAAGGCTCATGCTCATATCCTTATACTTTCAGGGCAAGTCCTTTACTGAATGAGCCTGGCTGCTGAACATAGACCTGAAAGGACAGGCATAGATCATTTACATCAGGGGCTGGCAAAAGTTCTCCTAAAGTGACAGACAACAAACATTGTAGGTTTTGTAGACTGTGCAGTCATTACTGCCAGCATTATAGGGAGAAGACAGCCCTAGATAACACGCAAGCGAAGACCATGGTTCTGCCGTAGGAAAGCTGAATTTATAACATGTGAGGGTTACATGCTTCAGTTTCCCAACTCCTGATCCAGGTTCATTCTTCTCATTTAGCTTGTGATGAAACCTATGTCTAGATGTCCAGTGGTCTGCTGGAAAGCAAGCATGCTCCCCTTGCTCAAGCTGGGTGTAGGCTGTTAACTTCTGACTTCTCTGGCATTTCATGCTACCACCCCTTAGCCTAACACACTGATGTATGTCTACAGGTGAGAGCTTGTGAGAATGCAAAGGAATCATTTTTTTCCTCTGGAAGCTACACGGGAGAAAAGCCTTTTGAAGACTGTTGAGTGTCCATCTGTGCTCACCAGGATAAGATGGGTTCTCTCAAGGCCAGGATAGACTCTTGGTGCTTCCTGAAGTGAAGTTGCTTTCACAGACTGAAAGTAATTGGAACTCTGTATTAACTTTTCTTGCTTAAAGGCAAAATCAAGGACACCCACATATCCAATCAATTCCAGGTGTTTATGCCTATTTTTCAGACCTCTTTTCAATCCCATTTCTTCCATTCTCTTTTGCAGATTATATTTTTTATGAAAATTTCCCCTGGGACCTAGTCAACTCTTTGTTCCTATCTCTTAGGATTAGTATATACCTGGGTTACACCAGGAAAATCTGTACATGTTTTCTTGTACTGTTCTCTAGACTGGTCACAGGGGGAGAAAGAGAGAGAGGTGTGGTGATACTTTGTGCTTTAGCAAATAAAGCTCGCCTGAAGATCAGAGTGCGGAGCTGGCCACACTAGTCAACCATAGAGGCCAGACAGTGGTGGCACACACCTTTAATTTAAGCACTTGAGAAAGAAAGGCAGATGGAGCTCTGTGAGTTCAAGGCTACCCTGGCTACGTGAGATTGATCTAGTCTAAAAAAAAGAAACAGAACCAAATAGTGGTGGCTCAAACCTTTACTACCAGCACTAGGGAGGTGGAGACAGGATCTGGGAATTCAGTCTAAGGTTTGTAGAGATAAAATATCCCATTCAGTCTGAGGATTTTGTAGAAGTAAGAAGAGCTAGTGGCTGGCTGCTCTGCTTTTCTCATTGTTCAATCCCCCCCTATGTCTGATTCTGGGTTTTTATTATTAAGAGCAGTTAAAATTTGTGCTACACACACACACACACACACACACACAGAGAGAGAGAGAGAGAGAGAGAGAGAGAGAGAGAGAGAGAGAGAGAGAGAGAGAGAGAACTGATTTTGCAAGAAGGCTTTTTTCCAAATACAAATCAACAATGCTGGATTCGGTTTCTTTATCTCTTTTGGAGCATTGCTGTAGTTATGGAGTGGCTTTGTAAAGCTGTGTGACAACTCCCTGGTATACATGTGAACCCCACATGATACTGACCATGCAGTGATGACTCAGACACATGCTAAAGCAGTGTTCCTGTACTTGAGTGGTGAGATGCTATTTATTAGAATCATGTGTTGGGATACCAGCCTCGAGATGGTTTGTAGCAGGAAGAACCCATATCATCGCCACAGGCTTTAGAGAAGATGACCGTTCAGACAAAATGCAGTGTCTAAGGAGATATTAATCATACAGTCTAGAGACAGATAGATGTAATGTTGGGCAAACATTGTAGGTCTCTTTACACAACAAAATAGGCAATACAAACTACATACTAATGGTAGTCACACAGTTGGAACAATGATGAGCTGATAACTGCACTCATAAAGAGACTGGCCAGGCATGGTGGCTCTGATGGTTATTTTGGTTGTCAATATTTTAGTTAACAACGTCTGAAATTAACTGAAAACCAAAAAAAGGTGGGCATACCTGTGAGGGATATTTTTTTCTTAATTAAATTATTTGAAGTAGGAAGATCCTCTTTTAATCTGAATATTTTGAGATGGGAAGACTCTCCTCTAATCTGGACCATACCTTCTGCTGGAAGTCTATATAAGGACATGGGAGAAGGAAGCTCTCACTCTGCCTGCTTGCTCTTCCCTCATTAGCCAGTCCATTCTTTCACTGGCATTAGAGCCTACTTTTGGGGGGTTCTGGTGTATACTGAAGACCAGCTGAGACACCCAGCCTTGTGAACTAAACAACTACTTCAGTTCCAAGGCAACCATTGTTGGATTAGCTGGATCACACCCTGTAAATTCTGACAATTTTTTTTTGTGTGTGTATTCATTCTATATGTTGTTTCACTAGAGAACTCTGATAAATACAGTGGCACATGCCTTTAATCCCAGGACTTGGGAAGCAGAGGCAGGAAGATATCTGTGAGTTTGGTTTCAGCTTGGTCTGTGTAGCAGTAGGTCAGGGTTACATAGTGAGACCATGTTTCACAAAACCCTGCTGGAGTCATTGTGTGCATAGAGTCTATATCCATGATCATCTGTAATGCAGACAACTTGCTGTGTGTGTTTGTGTGTGTTCTTGCAAGCAAACACATAGGCTTGCATGTAGCAGCCACAACTGATATCAGGAGACTTCCTCTCTATATTTTCTCCTTGAAAATGATCTCTCAGTTAATATTGAATTTATTGACTCCTGTTGGTAGGCCCCATGGTTTGACCAGTCTCAGCCTCCCTACTGATAGGATTATAGGCAAGGATGGTCACTGCCAGCTTTCTCCAAGGGTGATGTAGACATGAATTTACCTCTTAATGGTTGTACACCAAACTTGACAATCTGTCTTTTCATGATATTGATTAAAAACTATGAGTCACAATTATATGTACAATTGCTCAAAAAGATGAGATTTTTTTGACCTTACATTTTATTTTATTTTCAGATTATTTTTATTGAGCTCTACATTTTTTTCTGCTCCCCTCTTTTATTCCCTCCCCTTCCACCCTCTCCCATGGTCCCCATGCTCTTAATTTACTCAGAAGATCTTGTCTTTTTCTACTTTCCATGTAGATTAGATCCATGTATGTTCTCTTAGGGTCCTCATTGTTGTCTAAGTTTTCTGGAATTGTGAAATGTAGGATAGCTTTTCTTTGCTTTATGTCTAAAAGCCAGTTATGAGTGAGTGCATATGGTATTTGTCTTTCTGGTTCTGGGTTACTTCACACAATGTGATGTTTTCTAGATCCACCCATTTGCCTGCAAATTTCAAGATGTCATTTTTTTTCTGCTGCGTAGTAATCCATTGTGTAAGTGTACCACATTTTCCTTATCCATTCTTTGGTCAAGGGGCATTTAGGTTGTTTCCAGGTTCTGGCTATGACAAACAATGCTGCTATGAACATAGTTGAGCACATGTCCTTGTGGCACGATTGAGCATCCTTTCAGTATATACCCAAAAGTGGTATTACTGGATCTTGAGGTAGGTAGTTTCCTAATTTCTGAGAAATCACCATACTGATATCCAAAGGGACTGTACCAGCTTGCACTCCTACCAGCAATGCAGGAGTGTTCCCTTTACTCCACAACCTCTCCAGCATAAGTTGTCATCAGTGTTTTTGATCTTGGCCATTCTGACTGGTGTAAGATGGAATCTCAGAGTTGTTTTGATTTGCATTTCTCTGATGGCTAAGGATTTGAACATTTCCTTAAGTGTCTTTCAGACGTTTTAGATTCCTCTGTTGAGAGTTCTCTGTTTTTAGGTTTGTACCCCATTTTTATTGAATTATTTGGTCTTTTGATGTCAAGTTTCTTGAGTTCTTTGTATATTTTGGAGATCAGACCTCTGTCTGATGTGGGGTTGGTGAAGATCTTTTTCTGTTCTGTAGGCTGCCATTTTGTCTTGTTGACCACATCCTTTGCTTTATAGAAGCTTTTCAGTTTCAGGAGGTCCTATTTATTAATTGTTTCTCTCAGTGTCTGTGCTACTGGGGTTATATTTAGGAAGTGGTCTCCTGTGCCAATGTGTTCAGTGTATTTCACACTTTCTCTTCTATGAGGTTCAGTGTGGCTGGCATTATGTTGAGGTCTTTGATACATTTGGACTTGAGTTTTGTGCATGGTGATAGATATGGATCTATTTTCATTCTTCTACATGTTGATGTCCAGTTATGTCAACACCATTTGTTGAATATGTTTTCTTTTTTCCATTTTATATTTTTTTGCTTCTTTGTCAAAAATCAGGTGTTCGTAGGTGTGTGAATTGATATCCGGGTCTTTGATCTGGTTCCATTGGTCCTCCTGCCTGTTTTTCTGTCAATATCAGGCTGTTTTCAGTACTGTAGCTCTGTAGTAGAGTCAGGGATTTTGATGCTTCCTGAAGTTCCTTTATTGTATAGGATTGTTTTGGCTATCCTGGGTTTCTTGTTTTCCATGTGAAGTTGAGTATTGTTCTTTTGAGGTCTGTGAAGAATTTTGCTGGGATTTTGATGGGCATTGCATTGAATCTGTAGATTGCTTTTGGTAAGATTGCCATTTTTACTATGTTAATTCTCCCTACCCAAGAGCATGGGAGATCTTTCCATTTTCTGGTGTCTTCTTTAATTTCTTTGTTTAAATATTTAAAGTTCTTGTCATACAGGTCTTCCACTTGTTTGATTAGAGTTATTCTGAGATTTTTATGTTATTTGTGGCTGTTGTGAAGGATGATGTTTCTCTGATTTCTTTCTCAGCCCATTTATCATCTGTGTACAAAGGGAATGCTGATTTTTTTGAGTTAATCTTGTATCCTGCTTTATTACTGAAGGTGTTTATGAGTTGTAGAAGTTCCCTGGTAGAATTTTTGGGATCACTTATGTAAACTATTATATCATCAACAAATAGAAAGAATTTGACTTCTTTTCTGATTTGTATCCCCTTGATCTCCTTTTGGTGTGTTATTGCTCTAGATAGAGCCTCAAATACTATATTGAACAGATATGGAGAGAGTGGACAACCTTGTCTTGTTCCTGATTTCAGTGGGATCATTGGGAGTTTCTCTTCATTTAGTCTGATATTCCCTGTTGACTCGCTGTATATTGCCTTTATTATGTTTAGGCATGTTCCTTGTATCCCTTCTCTCTCCAAGACCAGTATCATGAAGAGATGTTGTATTTTGGTGAAGGCCTTTTCAGCATCTAATGAGATGATAATGTGATTTTTTTCCCAGTTTGTTTATATGGTGGATTACATTGACAGAGTTTTGTATGTTGAACCATCTGTTCATCTCTGGGATAAAGCTGACTTGATCATGGTGGATGATTTTTCTAAAGTGTTATTGGATCCAGTCTGCCAGTATTTTTTTTTTTTTTTGGTTTTTCGAGACAGAGTTTCTCTGTGGTTTTGGAGCCTGTCCGGAACTAGCTCTTGTAGACCAGGCTGGTCTTGAACTCACAGAGATCTGCCTGCCTCTGCCTCCCGAGTTCTGGGATTAAAGGCGTGTGCCACCACCGCCCGGCATCAGTATTTTATTGAGTATTTTTGCACCAATGTTCATGAGTGAGATTGGCTGTAATTCTCTTTCTTAGTAATGTCTTTCTGTGGTTTGGGTGTCAAGGTAATTGTAACCTCATAATAAGAGTTTCACAATGTTCTTTCTGTTTCTATCGTGTGGAACAATTTGAGGAGTATTGGTACTAGTTCTTCTTTGAAAATCTTGTAAAATTCTGTGCTGAAACCATCTGGTCCTGGGCTTTTTTTGGTTAGGAGACTTTTGATGACTGTTTCTATTTCTTTAGCAGTTATAGGTGTCTCTAATTTGTTTATCTGGTCTTGATTTAATTTTGGTAAGTGATATTTATCCAGAAAGTTGTCCATTTCCTTTAAGTTTTCCAATTTTGTGAAGTACAGGTTTTCAAAATATTATGTGATGATTCTCTGGATTTTTTCCATGTCTGTTGTTATGTCCCCATTTTCATTTATGATTTTGTTAATTTGGATATTCTCTCTCTGCCTTTTGGTTAGTTTGGATAAAGGTTTGTCTATTTTTTTTTTATTCTCTTGAAGAACCAACTCTTTGTCTCATTGATTCTTTGTATTGTCTTCTTTATTCTATATTGTTGAGACCAGATAAGCAATAAGCCAGGGGGAGGAAGCCAGTAAGCAGCACCCTTTTATGGCCTCTTCATTAGCTGCTGGCTATCTTTTTGGGGGTTCTTCTGACTTTCATTGATGATGAACTGTGTTGCGGAAGCATATGCCAAACAAACTCTTACCTCCCCAGGTTGCTTTCGTCATGTATCTTGACTAAGACACCACTGACCCTTATAATAGTCTTCCTCACTCTTCTGCACAGCTTCCTGAACCCTGAAAGGAGGATTTTGATAAAGACATACCACTGAGGCCTGAGTGTTCAAGGTTTCTCACTCTTGGCATACTGTCTAGTTGTGGGTCTGTGATATATTCCATCTCCAGCAAGGAGAAGCTTCTCTGATGATGGCTGATCAAGACACAGATTCATGGGTAGAGCAGAATGTCATTAGGAGTCATTTAATTGTTATGTTTCTTAGCAGAACAACAGTATTTGGTTTTCTCCTGGGTCTATGACCCTGTTAACCTGGGTCTCTGGTTTTTGGCCACCAGAGCAGTGTCAGCCATGGATGGGTTCCATCTCTTGGAAACGTTGGGCTGGGGAGATGACTCAATCAGTAAAGTACTTGCTGTACAAGCATGGGAACTTGAGTTTGAGAACACGCATTTAAAAAGCTGCACATGCTGGTAGGTGCCTGTAATCCCAGAGATGAGGAGGGGCCAGAGGCCATGTCAGAGGAGCAGCAGGTGGCAACTGGGCTTCAGGAGACTGGTTCGCCAGGAGCAAATCACTGATGCGTGACTCTTGGATAGACAAGGCCCTGAGGACTTTGACTGCACAATGTGTCTTTCTACTGTTGACTACTGAATGTCTCTTGCTGCTTACATGTTTGCGGCTGTCATTTTTCTCTGGCATATGGCATGGTGTGAATAAGTGTGGGGGGGATGCCCACTGCCCTTAATGTAGCATGCTTAGCTCATAGAAATATCCAGTTCTACTGGGCATTTTAATCTATGGATTATTATGAAGATGACTTCGTCTTAAGCAATACTGTTTAACTGAAGTAACAATTTTGTACAATAATAGTGTTAGTTTAAATTAAATTTTGATGATTCACGGTTTTTGGCAAACACAGTAAGGGATTAAAATACAGGTTAATTTAGTGGGAAAATTAATATAGGTAAAGACAGGCTATAGTGCTGCCCCACCCCTGATAAAACAGGGGCTGCAGAGGACAAAAAATGGGACCAAGGAAGTATCACACAGCTAGGACTTGAATTTCTCTTGAGGAACCTTATAAACTGTGGCTTGGGTTAATGATTAAGGAAAACAATTAAGTCCCAGAAGCTAGGCTAACTCAAGTTGCTTTAATCTTTTTTATTATTATTAAATTTATTTTTTAAAACAATTTTTTTCTCATTTTACATACCTATTCCAGTTCCTACTCCTTCCCTTCCTCCCATTTCCCCCACCCTCCCTCCACTCCAGCCTTCCATCCCCTCCTCAGAGAGGGTAAAGCTTCCCAAGGGGCATCAACAAAGTCTAACATATCACTTTGAGGCAGGACTGAAGCCATCTCCCCTATATTTAGGCTGAGCAAGATATCCCTTTAAAAGAATGGGCTCTAAAATGCCAGTTCAAGCACTGGGGATAAATCCTGGGCCCTCTGCCAGTGGCCCCCTGGTGCGGCAGAATTGTCTGTATTCTGTCAATCATGTTTTAAATAAATGCTGATTGGCCAGGAAGGAAGTATAGGTGGGAAAACCAGACAGGAAGTAGAAATGATGCAATGAGAAAAGGAGAATTCTGGGAAGGAGGAAGTTGATTCCCCCCACTCCTGCCCAGACCACTGAAGCAGCAGGATGTGATCTGCCCCACTGAAAAAGGTACTGGCTAACATAGATCAGAAAAATGGGTTAATCAAGATGTGAGAGTTAGCCAGTGAGAGGCTAGAGATAATGGGCCAATCAGCTTATAATTTATGGAGACCTATGTGTGATTTTCTTTGGGGCTAAACAGTTGTGGGGTACTGGGCGGGACAGAAACCCCAACAAACAAACAGCCTGGCTCTCGTGTTACAGCCCCCAGATTACCTAAACCACATAACTGTCACCCACATTCAGTGGGCCTAGTTTGGTCCTATGCAGGTTCCCTGCTCTTAGTCCAGAGCAATGAGCTCTTACTAGCTCAGGTCAGCTGTTTCTGTGGGTATCCCTATCAAGATCTTGACCTTTTACTTATATTATTGCTACTTTGTCTCTTTGTCTGGTCTCTGAAAGCGAGGCCCAGTGCGTAGATGTGGCTCTCTGCATCTGCTTCCGTCAGCTGCTAGATGAAGGTTCTATGGTAACATTTAAAATAGTCATTAATCTGACTACAGGGCAATGCCAGTTCAGGCACCCTCTCCACTGCTGCTTAGGGTCTTAGCTGGGGTCATTCTTGTGGATTCCTGAGAATTTCTCTAGTACCATATTTCTCTCTAGCCCCATAATGACTCCCTCAATCAAGATACCTCTTTACTTGCTCTCCCTCTCTGTTCTTTCCCCATTGTTGAATCCCATCCCCCTGGTGTTTTCCTCCCTCTCTTTCTCTCCTCACTCTTCCCTTCTGCCCTCCTTAAATTCTTTTCATTTTAATGTTGGAAGACGTGTTCACAGGTTTCAGTTGGTATCATAGCTAAAACAAAGCTTTAAGTAATGACTTAAAGTTAGGTTAAGATATTTTTGTTAAGGGCTTTGAGGTAGAAAATCTTGGGAAACAATTTAAAGTTTAGAAAGGCACATTTTTTAACAGTTGAACAAGGGACTCCGAAGTCAGAGAATAAAAACAATGGCAGCCTGGCTATTGCTGGCTGTCATTCCTTTCTTGTTAGGATGCATTGGTGATCAAAGGTGATGATTAATTCCTTGTATCCATTTCTGCCTCCAGCTCCCTGATATTAAAAAACAAAACAAAACAAAACAAAAACTGTTGATGAATAGGTATGCCCCCTGTAGATTTAAAGTAGATATGACTGTTTTTCATATGTAAAAGTTTAGATTTGAGATCCTTTTAAGATTTTTTTTATCAGATTACCTTTTGAGTTTAATAAAGTGATTGATTCTTTCTTTGTAACTGCAAAATGCAGCTTGCCGGTGCAAGAGCAGGCTGAGAAAAATATCTTGCTTGCTTACACTCTGTTAATCTACAACAAGTTGCCTGGACATGAACGTACGTGGGTTCTTGGGATAATTTGTTTTTCACCCGTAATATGTAAAATGTTGAATCATGTAAGGGAAATAAGAAACATGTTGCTTTTCACTTGTATTCATTATAATCACTCACTTGAAATACAGAATATAACCACATTGTAATTTTTATGTTGCTTGAAAGATTTTGCTGGAATATATAAACTGCAAAGGAAAAATAAAGATAGAAATGATAGAAATATCTTGAAGCTGTGTGTGTTTTCCTTTTTCTCTGGCCCCAGAGAATTAAGTTTTACCCCCTCTGATAGAAAAGTCAAATTGAGTGATTATCTGGCCAACTTCACAGCTCTCCCTTATTTCCTGAGCTGCTGAAGGCTGGTCCTTACAGTAGTAGGGGGGCAGAAGCAGTAGGTCCCTGGAGCTCACTGGCCAGCCAACATAGTCTACATGAAGAGTTACAAGCCAGTTAGAGATCTTATCTGAAAAAAAAGTGGGTAGTGACTGAGGAAGAAGGGCTGGTGCTGCCCTCTGACTTCCATATACATATGCAGACTCTTGCACATACACAGAAATGAATGGGTACACACACACATTTTAAAAAAGGAGACCAATGGCCAGGAAAATTTGCACAAACTTGCTAAATTTCCTAGTCCTTTCTCTTGGTAATTAACAACTTTAGGCTAAGCCTCTCTGCTCTCCCACATTTTCTCAGGTTACTACTCTCTGTTGAATTTAGGATATGTGACATTTTCATTTGTCAACTTGACACACTCTAGAGTCACATAGGAAGAGAATCTTTGTGAGGGATTATCTAGATCAGACTGATCTCTGGTCATGTCTTAGTTGGCTTTCTATGCTGTGAAGAGACACCATGACCACAGTAACTCTTACAAAGGAAAGCATTTAATTGGGGCTTGCTTACAGTTTCAGAGGCTAAGTCCATTGTCACCATGTGGGAAAGCAGAAAGTGAAGCATAGTGGCATGCAGGCAGACAGTGATGGAGAAGTGACTGAGAGTTCTACATCTGGATCTGCAGGCAGCAGGAAGAGAGAGAGAACCACTAGGCCTGGCTTGTGCTGCTGAATCCCTAAAACCCACTCTCAGTGACACACCCACTCCAACAAGGCCACACCCACTCCAACAAGGCCACATCCACTTCAACAAGGCCACACCTCCTAATCTCAAGTAGGGCCCCTCCTTGATGTCCTAGCATTCAAATATTCGAGCCTATGGTGGGCTGTTCCTATTCACACCACTGCATGTCTTTCTTGATTATTAATTGATACAAGAACACCCAGCCCACTGGGGATAGCACCATTTCCTAGGTAGTATAGAAAAGGAACTGAGAATGAGTAGGTATGCATTTCTCTGTACCATTGGCTGTGTATCTGACTAGTTCTTTCATGTTGTAATAGGAGCGAGCGGGGCTGCGTCCCCGGCACCCAGCCGCCCACATGGCTAGTTTATGAACCAAAATAATTACACGGAAACTGTATTCTTTTAATCACTGCCTGGCCCATTAGTTCCAACCTCTTATTGGCTAGCTCTTACATATTGATCTAACCCATTTCTAATATTCTGTGTAGCCCATGAGCTGGCTTACCAGGGAAGATCTTAACCTGCGTCTGTCTGGAGAGGGAGAATCATGGCGACTCCTGACTCGGCTTCTTTCTCCCAGCATTCTCTCTGTTTACTCCACCCACCTAAGGGCTGGCCTATAAATGGGCCAAGGCAGTTTCTTTATTAAATGAAAGTAACTCCTCCATCATTTCCCCTTTTTCTGTTTAAACAAAAAAGAAAGGCTTTCACTTTAACATAGTAAGATTACATATAGCAAAACAGTTATCAAGCAAGAATTACAGTTATAATATTTATATCTATTTTATCATAACTAAGGAAAACTATAACTATCTATCCATTCTTCAACTCCATCAAAGACTCCAGAAGGATATAATATTACCTAAGTAAACAAGAGATCCAAAACTCTAGAAATGACAGAGACATCTCACTGCCTGGACAGTCACCCAAAGTTCTTTTGTACTGTTGGGGCATCCATCTTCAGCCTTCAGGCCCATAGTATCCAGCAGACATTTTTATCAAGCAGGAAATTCCAAAGACAGTTCACTTTTTGCTGTGTCCTGCAGAATGTCTCGCGGACTCTTTCATGAGTCAGGAACCCCGAAAGACCATCTCACCTTTAGGCAAGTTCAGTAGTCCTCTCTCTGAGGGTTCTCTGTGTCCAGTTTATGCAACAGTCCAGGCAAGAGCAGTTTCTTGCCCAAATGGCTATCAAACTCCATAAGGAGCCTCTTCGATGCCCATCTTCCTCTTGAAGTAGATTGGTGCTGTCAGGAGCAGATGTGTCTCATTTTCATAAAAAGCCCTAAGTTATTAAAACATTAAATGCCATATTCTGCAGTCTTTGAAAGATATGAAGAATGCCTATCTAGCTGAAATATATTTATGCACATCTAGAAAATCTAACATGACTAAAAGCTTGACAATTATTGATGATTATCCATTAACAACCTATATTCATTACATTTTGAAATGAACTACACAATCACAATACCTTAATCAAGATCAGAAATACATATACATATAACAAAATTGACCTTAAAATCTATACCAATGCAAATTATTCATATCTATATCATATCCCCCTTTAAATGTAAAAGAACATTTATAAACCATATTTGGGAACATGGGCGCAGTTTTTTCTCTCCAAACTGCTTCCTGCTGAATGGGGGCGCTGTTATTCAGATCTTTCATGGTGTGACCTGTGTGTCAGGGTCATCTCGGTTGGCAGTTGTGTGAAGTAATTTTTTGAAGGGGTTCACAGTAACCTTTCAGGAGGGCGTGGTCTATCATACCATATTGGGATAGAAGAAATCCACAGGGTCGCATCCTCTGTGAAAACAAAAGAAGACCCTCTCCAAAGCATCATATCCTTAGACCCATATTCTGAAATCATAATACCCTTGTATCCATTCTGGTTTAGCTTGGCAGCCCATATAATGAAATGTCTCTCTGCACTTAGCTCCTTTACAGTCAAAAATTTTAAAGAAAACACAATAATACAAAGAATCCAGACTCTCTGTGAATTTTCCATTTTTACGTGGCTTATTTTTCTTTATTTCTTTTAATCTACAACTATCTGTACTCTGTCTCTTTAAAGACTTTACCTTTTTTTTTTTAAGGGCATTAACTTTATTCTCTCTCTCTCTCTCTCTATTTTTTTTTCTCTCAAGCCTATGTACATTCATCCAACAGTGTCTGAATCAGTTCTATTGTGAATCTGTAAATTTTTTACTATCCAGGAGCACTTTGTTTTGCACTTTTAAATCGCTAAGCGCTTAAGAATCTAAGCTGTGACATTCCTAGGTCAAAAACAGGTACTGCCTGCTTGCCCCGCCCAGTCCAACATGGCGGAGCCGCTCGTGCCTCTGATTCTTGCACATTGCATCAGTAGCATGGTGGAGCTGCTTGTGCCTCTGAGCCGCAGCACAAAATGACTTCCTTTTAGGCACACAGTGAGTCTAGTTGCCATCAAACAAATCGTAGCACTTTACTCCAAATGCTCCATTCAAAAGCTCTGTCTCCTGCAGGAGCCAGACAGAGATCGCAATGGCAGCACAGCCCAGAAAGCCGGCATTTTAAAACAGCCAGTTTTTTCCTGTTGCTGAGTCAGGACAATTTCTTTGCGGCACGCAATCCACAAACAGCAAAAATCTGTCTTAAATTCTCTTTCTGTCCTTTTTAAGCCCTCTCAGGTTTTACGTGGAGTTCATTAGCACGTTGGGTGCCACTCTGTTGTAATAAGGAGCTGCGGGGCTGCGTCCCCGGCACCCAGCCGCCCACATGGCTAGTTTATGAACCAAAATAATTACACGGAAACTGTATTCTTTTAATCACTGCCTGGCCCATTAGTTCCAACCTCTTATTGGCTAGCTCTTACATATTGATCTAACCCATTTCTAATATTCTGTGTAGCCCATGAGCTGGCTTACCAGGGAAGATCTTAACCTGCGTCTGTCTGGAGAGGGAGAATCATGGCGACTCCTGACTCGGCTTCTTTCTCCCAGCATTCTCTCTGTTTACTCCACCCACCTAAGGGCTGGCCTATAAATGGGCCAAGGCAGTTTCTTTATTAAATGAAAGTAACTCCTCCATCACTTTCATGTTTCTGCCTTGACTTTCCTGCTGTGATGAACTGTGCCTTGGAATTATGAATTGAATGAACCCTTTCTCCCCTAAGTTGCTTTTTTGCCCGGCTTATCAAAAATAGAACTAGAATAGTATATACGTTTTTATGTCTACCAATCTTAGTCTCTGTGGTATATGAAATTTTTAGTAACTAATTTGTGTGCTTTTATTCTGCTCATTTAGCTTGATTTTATTCTCTGGCTTGGTTATAATTCTTAAGAGGGTCAAGTTAAAACTTTGTCTTCCTTACAACACTGAGGTACAGAATTCATAAATCTGCCGAGACCAGAGGTTTTCAACTGGAGGCCATTTTGCCTGGCTTCAGGTCACAGTGGCAATGTCTGGATGTAGTTTTGGCTATAGCAACTGAAGACTAACACTTAGGGAACATAGTCTAGGAATGCTATTAAATAACCTAGAATATACATGACCTCTTTCTCCCACCCCCAATAGGTAACAGTCCAGATGAGGATAAGGAATCCTAGCCTGGGGTATAGGAGCCAGAAACTATGTTCTCTGCTTGTGTGACTCTAATTTGAGAGATGTGGATAAATGTCTATTTACGCTAGTGACAGACAGAAGAAATGATTCCACATAAATCTAGCTTAGTAAATCAGTGAGTTTATTGGGGTTACTCGTAGGAGTGTGGGTGAGGGGTTAGTTAGACCACTGAAAGGTAGCTGCATCATCAAAAGCCCAACTCAGTGTGGTGAGGAGTCTCTCTGAGGGTTGGCAGGCAGCTCAGCCAGCTGAAGAGTCTCCCCGGAAGTTGCTTCTGCTTGCATAACCATGTGGGGGCACCTTGTGAATCCTGGAAGTTTTAGGAGCTTCCTGATCTTAATGGAACATTTCACTTAGGAGGAAATAGCAACACAACCACCTTCCATCCTTTGGAGTCTTTGGAAGTCTGCTAAATCTCGCTTTCCAATGAGAGCACCTACAAGACTTACCTGTGACCAGGGAGCGCCTGTTGTGTCAAGTCAGCCAGGTGCAAGAAGAGGGCAGGCAAGAGCCAGACTGGGGCCCTTTGTGAGGCACAGATGAAGTCTCTCTTCACAGCCACAGCAAGACACAAGGCTATGACATCAGAGTCTGAGAAACAAACAGGCCCTTTCCCGTTATCGCCACCCAGAGCAGCAGAAGTTATTAAGTAGCAGTTTGAAGGAAGAGTGATGATTTCTTTCCCTTCAGACACCGCGTTCAGTTAATTTATTCTGACTGGATGTGGAGCAACTGGGCGCTGGACAGGATGGCGTGTGGAAATACATGTCTATTCCTCATTATCTCTAATGGGAGTTTCAAAGCTGCACTCAGATTTGGTGTCTTATTTGGTCTGCCTTGTACAACACCTGTCAGTAGACCGCTTTCCTGCTATGTCATTAATATTTAAATAATGCGATTTTAAGGTCAAACTGTGCCCACGGCAGTATTACAATCCAGCATTCCCTCTTCCTAGATGGTGATATAAGGGAGAGCGGAGAGCTGTAAGAGACTGTGGAAGGTAATAATAGCCCTGCCCGGGAGAGAGCACGTTGCATGTACGTTCATTGCATTAATAAATTCATGACCCACCTTGACTTTTCTGGACAGAAATGTGCATTGTTGCAAAGCTAACCTGTAGATGGGACCTGCCAAAATGGTTCTCAATGAATAGAGGTGTGTGGGTAAGTCTTCCTTCAGGCTTTGCCCAGGCTCTTGTCCCTCCCTTCCTGCCTTGCTGATTGCCACCTTCCTTAGTCACATGACCCCTTTACCCCTGGGCTATCTTCAGGTATCTTCTTGGAAATGTCCGACACCCTTTTGCCTCCCCTTGCCAGCTTTGCGTCCGGGTTAGTTAGTTTTCCTGGTGCTGTGACAAAGTGCCTGGCAGTCACTTCAAAGGAGGGTTTCTTTCTGCTTCCAGTTCAATCCCCAGCGGCAGGAAGATCATGGTGGCAGGGGACTGAGGCAGCTGGTTACCTCGCGGCTACTGTCAGATAGCAGAGAGAGACCAATGCGGGTGCTCAGCTCACAGTCTCCTTTTTATTTAGTCCAGTGCCCCAGCCTCACCTCAATGAACCTCATCAATACAATCCCTTATAGGCGTGCCCAGAGACACGATGCTTTCGTGTGTGTGTGTGTGTGCGTGTGTATGTGTGTATGTGTGTGTGAGAGAGACAGAGTCAGAGACAGAGAGACAGAGACAGAGAGACAAAGACAGAGAGAAAATACCTTTCCCGTCTACCATGGTATAATTCAGAAAAAGGCACCAGCCGTTCAGTCAGCAGACACATGACCTCCTGGCACCTTGGTCCTTGCACTCCCAGCTGTAGGAAGGTAGGAACCAGTGTCTGTTCGTATACCTGCCAGCATATGGTATTTCTGCTACAGCAACTTGAAAGGGCTGAGGCAAGCATAATAATAAAAAAAAATGAATAAATTATGTTACTATGGAAATGATAACAAATATTTGCCAGCTTTTGGCTTTTCCGTTTTTCTCTGTGTCCCTTTCTTCTGTCAGTTCTTGATGTGATGAAAGATTGTCCTAAGCTGAAGAAGACACCATGGGTGACTTGGGCGAATTGATCTCTTCCAAGTCACCAGATTCTGTGGCCTCACCAAGGGCAGGATCTTGTTACTAGTTTGAGCTCTGTAGTTTTCTTAGTTTTTCTCTAACCATTGAGCTTCTGGACTTGTTGTACACATATTTGTGTGTTGGTGTGGGTGGTGGCCAGAGATTGACACTGGGTGTCTACCTCTGTCTCTCTGCATCTTGTTTCGTTGAGACAGAGTCTTCCTCCAAACTGAGATTGTTGACTGCTGTTGGCTTCTACCCCGCTTCCTCCTTTACACAGCAACGATGTCACTCCACCCTCTACTTCTCACTCTGATCTTTTGATATAAGGCAACATTTTATAAGTGTGTAGGGAACATAATTTTTCTACCAAAATGGAGAAGACGGTAAGGTTTATTTCCTATATAATTTTGCTTTGGCTTTTCTTTTCTACCTCCCACCCTTTCTTTCACCCTCCCTTCCTTCTCTTTTTCTTCTTCCTCTTCCTCTCTGCTTCCTTCTTCTAATAAAATAAAAACACAAATGTAGAAGATTAAAGCTTTTATTCCAGTGAATTAATAATAAAGCAAAAGCTTTATAATAATTGTGGAGTAGCCTGTAAGCTGCAATAGAGTCTTTTCTCCCCCAAGTTGCTTTGATTCAGCAAGGAAATGAAGCTGGAACATTGAGTTAGGATTTCAACTGTGCGCTTTAAAAGAGCACAAAACCAAGCCATAGTAGTTTCACTCCAAGTCATTTAATTCTTCCAAAATATGACTTTCTTACCTGTAAGATGGGGATAATACAAACTCAGAATTGTGAAGAGTCATAGGGATGGCAACACGGAATGGCTTGTTAGACCATGAAAGGGGAAGTTTTTCTTTTTAATTAAATTTTAAAAAGATTTATTTTAATTTTAAATGTGTGTATGTGCATCTGCCAATACCAAAGAAGGCAATGACTCCCCTGGACCTGGAATAATAGGCAGTTGTGAGCACCCGGGCATGGGTGTTGGGAGCCGAGCTCAGTGGAAGAGCAGCAAGTGCTCTTAACTGCTGAGCCATCTCTCCAGTCCCCTTTACTTCAATTTTTGAATAGATATTATATACACATATTTAAAAATACTCAAATCCCATCAGTTCTCTCACTCAAACACCTAGCTTTCTTCTGTTTCTCTAAGTATCTGTAGGCTGTAACTTTTGTGCATATGGAAGAAAATATCAATGTACATCTTTGTGTTTCTCCTTATTTTAATATGCCAGTCAACTTCCTGCTGCTCTAACAAAGTCCCTGAGATAATTAACTTCAAAGGAGAAAGGTTTGTTCTGCCCTCAGTTGTGGAACTTTCAATCCATAGTTGGCCGGCTCTGCGGCTTTTAACCAGTTGTGAGACAACCCCTCTTGGGGGCAGTGCATAGCAGGGCAAAGCTGCTCCTCCCTGTTGACCAAGGAAAGAAGGGGGCAGTGACGGGGTTCAATATCTCCTTCAAGTGCCCCAGGTGGGCAAACCTGCTTTTACTAGGACCCACTTAAATCTTTACCACCTTTCAATACTGCTGTCAGCTGGAGACCAAGTACTCAACACACGAGTTTTGGGGACCACTTAAGATTCAAACCACAACATACAGTATATATTCTATTGCAACTAGCATTTCCTCCTCCTTCTCTCCCCTTCACACACACACACACATACACACACACACGCACACGCACATGCACACTTACATATATACATATATACACACGTGTGTGCACATACGACTCATACTTGCTTTTTTAGCTGGTTTAATAAGTCATATATTAGTGTAAGTTTGGTTTTATCTATAAGTTTTCTGCTCAGATAAGCTTACACAGGAGCCGTGTGTGCATGTGGAATACATGCATGTGGTGTGTGTGTGTGTGTGTGTATGACAAGTTTGCAGAGGAGCTGTGGAATGTGCATGTTGCATGTGGTGCATTTGTGTGTGCATGCCTGTGTGTATGTGTGTGCCTGTGTGCATATGTGCCTTACTTGGTTTTAAATGTCAACCTGATGCAGTCTAGAGTTACCTGAAAATGGAGTCTCAATTGAGGTATTGTTCAGATCAGATTCATCTGTGAGAATGTCTATGGGGAATTCTCTTGATAGAATAGGTGGGTCCAGCCCACTGGGCTACACTGCCCCTAGGCAGTTAGTCCTGGGCTTTGTAAGAAAGCAAGCTAAACATTAATCTGTGAACAAGTCATCAAGTGACATCCTCCATGGTTTATTGTAGTGGGAGCTGCAGGCTGTGTTCCTGCCACCCAGCTCCCGGCTGTCTGGCTAGTTTATGCCCCGAAATAATTACACAGAAGCTGTATTCTCTTAAACACTGCTTGGCCCATTAGTTCTAGTCTCTTAATGGCTAATTCTCACATCTTGCCTTAACCCATATTTAGTAATCTGTGTAGCACCAGTCTTACTGGGAAAGATTCAGCATGTCTGACCTGGTAGCTTGCTTCATTACATCTGCCCTGGAGAACAGTGGCCTGGCGTCTTACCTCACTTCCTCTTCCTCCCAGTATTCTGTTCTGTTTACTCCACCCACTTATGTTCTAACCTATGAGGCCAAGCAGTTTCTTTATTAATTAACCAATGACCTTCCCACATCATTTTCCCTATTTCTGTTTAAACAAAAAAGAAAGGCTTTCACTTTAACATAGCAAAACTACATATAACAAAACAGTTATCAAACAAGAATTACAGTTACAATATTTACATCTATTTTATCTTTTATGATAACAAAGGAAAACAGCTATAACTATCTATCTATTCTTCAACTCTATCAAAGACTCCAGAAGGATATAATATTACCTAAGTAAATGAGAAGTAAGCAACTTACAAAACTCTAGAAATCACAGAGACATCTCGCTGCCTGGACAGTCACCCAAAGTTCCTCTGTACCATTGGGGCATCCATCTTTGGCCTACAGGTCCATAGTATTCAGAGACATTTCAATGAAGCAGGAAATTTCAAAGGCAGTTCAGTGACTATCTGCTGTGTCCTGCAGAAAGTCTCGCAGACTCCTTCATGAATCAGGAACCCTAAAAGATCATCTCACCTTTAGGCAAGTTCAGTAGTCCTCTCTCTGCAGGTTCTCTGTGTCCAGTTTATACAATAGACCAGGCAAGAGCAGTTTCTTGCCCAAATGGCTATCAAACTCCATAAGGTGCCTCTTCAATGCCCATCTTCTTTCTTCTTGAAGTAGATTGGTGCTGCCAGGAGCAGACGTGTCTCATTGTCATGAAAAACCCTAAGTTATTAAAACATTTAAAATGCCATATTCTGTAGTCTTTGAAAGATATGATGAATGCCTATCTGAAATATATCCATGCACATCTAGAAAATCTAACTAACATGACTACAAACGTGACTATTATAGATGATTATCCATTAACAACCTATATACATTACATTTTTAAGTGAACTACACAATCACAATACCTTAATCAAGATTAGAAATACATATACATATAACAAAATTGACCTTAAATCTCTATCAATAAAGCAAAATCTATACTAATGCAAATTACTCATACCTATATCATATCCTCCTTTAAATGTAAAAGAACATTTACAAACAATATTTGGGAATACGGGTGCAGTTATTTCTCTCCAAACTGCTTCTTGCTGAATGGGGGCGCTGTTATTTAGGTCTTTTATGGTATAACCTGTGTGCTAGGTTCATCTCAGTCGGCAGTTGAGTGAAGTAATTTTCTGAAGGTGTTCACTGCAACCTTTCAGGAGGGCATGGTCTATCATACCATATTGGGATGGAAACAATCCACAGGATCTCATCCTCTGTGAAAACAAAAGAAGAAACTCCTTTCCAAAGCATTATGTCCTTAGATCAAATTTTAAAGTCAAGGTATTTTCAAAATATCTATGTTGGATTAGTTCAGCAGCATTAATAAACAAATATCTTTTAGCAGCTTTTACTCTTTCCTCAGCATTCAAACAATTCAAAGAGAGCATAATAGCATACAGTATCAAAATTCTCTGTGTATTTTCCATCTTTGTACAGCTATATTTTAACCTCTATTTTGTTTATTTTTACATTTATTTATTTATTTATTTATTTATTTATTTATTTTGAGACAAGTTCTCTGTATATCTTTGTCCTGGAATTACTCTGTAGACCAGGGTGTCCTTGAACTCTCAGAGATCCTTCTGTCTCTGCCTCCCAGGCATTGGGATTAAAGGTGTATGCTACCATACCTTGAAGTCACAGAGTCCAACTCCGAGGTCAATCTACCTCTGCCTCCCAAGTGTTGGGATTAAAGGTGTGTACTACCACACCCAACTGCTTTCTTTCTTCCTTTTTTTTTTACTTTTAAGAATTTTAACTTTTAGCCTGCATATATTTTTAACATACTGTAAATCATTTAAATGTTTTCTTCAACCTTGAATCTTTCTTTTACTAAATATCTCTCTTTTTGTGACCACATGAGTCTTTAATTTACCAAGCAATATAGGTAGGACTAAAGCCGTGGCTTTGGCAGCTGGATCCAGCCCATTCCTTAGCTTTCCAGGCTCTTGGCTGAGGTACCCCTCAGGCTGTAGCCATTTTTATTGCCACAACTCTGTGACATTTCAAGGTCCCTGCCAGCAAGCAAGCTTCAGCAGTGTGTACTTGCAAACTACACAAACCGCCTGCGTGAAAGAGTCAGAGTTTGCCCTGGCAGTATGGACCAGAACACCAGCATTTTAAAACAGCACAACTTTTTTTCTGCTATGGCTGAAAACAAACAAGCAAGCTTTTATCAACACCATTTAAGTGTTTTGTGGCAGGACCTCTTAATGAGCTGCAGGGTTTTGCAGCTAAAGCTGAGTCAGGAAGCCTCTCTTAGATGAGAGCGCTTGCTTGCCTCTAGCAAGCAGAGCAGATCCGAGAAATTGCTGCTACCAAGAAAACATGCTTTACTCTATTCTTTCCCAAGCTTTCTCAGGCTTTCTGTGGATACAGTTATCCACACATTGGGAACCATTCTGTTGTGGGGAGCTGTGGGCTGTGTTCCTGCCACCCAGCTCCCGGCCACCTGGCTAGCTTATGCTCCAAAATAATTACATGGAAACTGTATTCTTTTAAACACTGCTTGGCCCATTAGTTCTAGCCTCTTAATGGCTAATTCTCACATCTTGCCTTAACCCATATTTAGTAATCTGTGTAGCACCAGTCTTACTGGGAAAGATTCAGCATGTCTGACCTGGTGGCTTGCTTCATTGAGTCTGCCCTGGAGAGCAATGGCCTGGCGTCTTACCTCACTTCCTCTTCCTCCCAGCATTCTGTTCTGTTTACTCCACCCACCTATGTTCTAACCTATGAGGCCAAGCAGTTTCTTTATTAATTAACCAATGACCTTCCTCCATCAGTTTATGCTATATTTCTTTGGCTTGGCTGAGTTCCTTCATCAGAGGTGATGTTGTGTGGAATAGCAAGCAGTCCTGCTTTCAGGTTTCTGTCTTGAGCTTTTACCTTGACTTCCCTCAGTGATGGATTGAGACCTGGACATATAAGCCAAATAGACCCTTTCTTTCCCGAATTGCTTTTCATCATGGTATTCATCACAGCACAGGAATGAAATCAGAACAGTATCGTATGGTATGTGTGTGGGTTGTATGTAAGTGTATGTGCATATGTATATGCATGCATGTGTGTGTTTGGTGTATGTATATACATGTGGGGTATGTATTATGTATATGTGGGGTGTGTGTATTATTTTATGTGCATGTTGTGTGTGTCTGCATATGTGGGGTATGCATGTGTGTGTGTTTGTTGGATGTCTGTGATTATATATGCATGTGGAGTATGTATATGTGTGTTCATGTTGAGGGGGTGAGTTTCTGGAGTCAGTTATTTATAGCTCTTGGGATTTGTGCAAAGAGCAGTCAAGGAGGCCTGGTTTAAAGTTGGATTTCTCTTGGTGGGGTAGACTAAGACTGTTCTTAGAAAGAATGAAGACATACTGCTTCCTTTCCATATTTTAATGCACCTTTCTCACCTAAGGAATGGGAATAATAGCCCTAATGTGCTGAGTTTTTCTGAGGCAAAAATGAGATTGGAGCAAGTTCCCACACATTGGTACTCTGTCTGTAAATGCGCTGTTCTGCTAACAAGGAAATAGATGGCCTGCCAGTCAGTTCAGATCGCTGTTATGAAATATGGCAGGGGCTTGAGCAGCAGGAGGGAGAGGAACTCATGAGCATATTACTATGAGAAACCGTTGCTCATAGTCTCTGTCATCTCAGAGGCCCAGAGATGTTACTAAATGTCTGTTAATGCCCTGTAACCTTGTGATGCTGAGCAGTGTGCTGCCTCCTGCTTGCAGCCTGGCCTGGTTGGTAGGTAGGGAGGTGGTGATGCCCAGCAATGGCAGCTGTGAAGCAGAAGCAATACTGGTAGGCAGGTAAGAGGTAGTGTCTGGGATTTAATCAGGGACTGATCTTGGTGACTCAGCTCAAGATATTGAATAATTCCATAGGTTTCGGGTCACCATTGAAGATTTTAGTTGCAAATTTGTTATAAGCGGATATTGTGGTCCAGAAGATATTCACCAGGACTTCCAGGTTCTTGTGTTTCATAACAGGAAATTGGATCAGGGACCCAAGGACAGTGACAGAAACAGACAGTTAATTAAGGAAGAGAAAGATACTCCAGAGAACGGAAGTGGGCTGGAGAGCTTGAAAACAGTAAAAAAAAAAAAAAAAAAAAAAAAAAAAAAAAAAAAAAAAAAAAATCTGTGGTGCTGGGCAGCAGACTCAGGTGAATCTTGCCCCTTCTGTTCTGCATTTGTAGGGCCTGGCTGGCTTTTCTCAAGCTCCACGTCTTATCTTTGCTCTTGGTCAGGGGCCTCTAGTCTTCCTTTGCTGTCTCTGTCTTCCTTCACATGCTAATCTTGGTGCCTCTTTCTCCCACCCTACTCTTCTGACACAGCCAGAAACTTGTCTGCATTTGTGTAAGAAGAAAGGTACTGTACAGTGTGACAGGCCTCACCTAAGGTGGGCTGCTGGACTTGGACCTGTGACCTTGGGAGGGGGCAGAATGTAGGAAGTGGTGTTGAGGGAGGAAAAGGCAGTGTGGGGGTGACTTTCTAGTTGCTGGATAGTTGGCCACATGAACGGTGGTGTAGTTCTTGCGTTGTGTGTACCAAGAGAAGCCAGTCTGCATAAAGGATGGAGTCCAGTTTGACAGTGAGCTTGAATTGTTAGAGTTACGTACAAATGGAGACGCCCATAGGTCAGTTTGACATGTGAGTCTGACTTGGAAGAGAATTCAGGCCTGACAGTAACCAATGCCAGTTTCCTCTCAATTATTTTTTCTGGAATCATTTTTTTTTTCATGTCCACATCATCTCTTGCTGCTATATATATATATATAATTCTAGAGTGCAGATAGTGTCAGTCAAACCACTCCTAGGATAATAGTCCTTAACTAGTAAGCGTGTGTGTGTGTGTATGTGCGTGTGTGTATGTGTGTTGCTCTTCAGACCCCATCTACCTTGTATTTTACAATGGTGTTTTCTGGCCTGGAATTCACCAAGTAGGCTAGATGGGCAGTCCAGTGAATTCCAGCAGCATTTGGATCACAAGTGTAACTTTTTGGTGGTTCTTTGTTTTGTTTTTAATTTTTTTTTTACTCTGGGATTTGAACTAATGTCCCTGTACTTGCAAGGCAAGTATTTTACTGACTGATCCCTACCTAGTGGGTCCTTTATGGTTGCTCTAGACTCATCCCATTGCTGCAACAAACTCCTTGACCAAAAGCAGCTTAGTGGAAGAAATGATTTATTTGGGTTACACTTCCAAGTCTGTCATTGAGAAAAGTCAGTAGGAACTTGAAGCATAAACTATGGAGGAACACTGTTTCCTGACTGACATATGCTTAGTTTATCTTTCTTTCATAGCTTAGAACCACTTTTCCAGGGAATGATGCTACCTATGGTGGGCTGGGCCCAACTGCATCATTTAAGGATCAAATACACACTCCTCCCTTAAACACACAGGGTAATCTATCTGGGCAGTCTTTCAATTGAGACTCCTTTCTTAAGTGAGGCTGCTCTAGATGATGTCAACAGTTAACAGCCAATTAGGACAGTGACTCTTGGTCCATGCCCACTGAAGCAGTGGTCCTCAGCATCTCAGGGACTAATGCTGACATTTCCAGACTCAGAAGATGATGAGTCTACTTACTGCATTCACTGGTGATGAAAAGACAGACTGTTTCTTCTTTTGATCATAGGAATAACAATTAATCATGCAACTGTTCGTCTTACCAGTGTCAACAGCTCTCTGAACCCTCTTAAACTGTGTCCTTTCAAAGCTTCAATGGTAGAATTCTTTCTCCGCACCCCCACTCTTTCTGCCTAATAGAATTAATTAACTGTTGTCCTTCCCTTTTCTATGAATGTCTGCAAATCCAGACATAGGAACTTAAGAAGAAGCCTAGCTACAGCAGAAAGCAAAAACCTTTGCCATGCATCTTCTGAAAAGTTGTAGAGCAAACATCGTGGCACAAATATACCCCAATCCATCAGTTCTTGCATATCATCAAAGAAATGACTCTTAATGGGGTGAGTGGATGTTTGTCAATTCAATAGCTTCTCTGAAAAAATCCTCTTATTTCTTGCTGCCATAGAAACAGTCTCTTTCAAGTGGATTATAAATAAAAACAGGGCCTTCTGGATTTGTGTTTAAATTATATGTGCATTCTTTTCAATAGAAAGAGTATGCTAAGGGTCTGGGCTCTTGATCTCATTCTCATGTTTGTGTCTGACTGAGCAAACTCCACAGTCATCGAAAACACTTAAGTTTGTCCTTCTGGGTTAAGAGATAAGGCATGCAGAACTTTGGGTTTGGATATTTATTGTAATGCATTCAGAGGCATTGAATACCTAAGAGTAGATAAATAATGGGAATACATTAAAACCTGAAATCTTTCTCTGTCTCCCTCTATATGGTTAAGCCAGCATTGTGAGTCTGTTGGGACTCTGACTGTTCAGCATTGCCAAGACCACAGCTGTTCTGAGTCTGTTTAGCGTACGATGTTTTGAGAAGAAAGTCAGTTCTTTTATCAGAGCAACTGTGACTGCCTTCAGGTGGTTGTCAGCTCTTTGCCTATCTTTCTTGCTTGATGACTGACAGATCTTGAGGAAAAGCACATTTCAGAGAGAGCCTGAATCAACAAGAAGAACAGGAGGAGGAAGAAAAGAGAGAGGGAAGAAGGGAGGAGGGAAGGAGAGGAAGGGAGAGAGGGAGAACAAGCTCTTGCTGCCAAGCAACAGCTTCCTGGAAGAGCAAAGCATTCTGGGTGAAGGTACTCTGGCTGACGTGGGCATGGCAAACATGGCTCTGGGAGGCCTTGCCCCTCTCCCCATTCTCTCTGCCTTGCTAAATACCATTAGGTTACATTCCTAAAACTAGCCTCCATGATCTATTCCCTTTTTTTGGCCACTTCCTCCTTCTGAGGCTGACTAGCAAGGTCCATCTAAGTACTGACATCCAGCAATCAAAATCCCCTTATGGCTCACCTAATTAACATTCCCAATTAAAATTAAACACTTCATCCTAACATGGGGTTTCCCCTTGTATCTTTATAAACAGCCATTGTCCCATGTGTCACTTGTGTCTCCTCTTCACTCAGAGGCGGTCCTTTGCTCCAACCCGGACAAATGCCCCTTCCCCTTTCCCTTTTTTCCATCCCTCTCTTCTTCATCCTCTATTTCCTGTGTTTGTCTCTTATTCCTTGACCTCTGTTTCTCTGGGGCAAATAACTCTCCTTTGTGCTGAGAACTTGGTCTTGGGGCTGCTGAGCCGATACTGGTCCTTTCACTGGGACTTCTAGAACTTGAGAGACTTTGTTGCCAACCTTGAGGTAAGATATAGTGGGTTTTGCACATGTAGAATGTGACTTTCCTAATACCCTGATCTGATTGTAATACATCTTAGAGTGTCACACAGTATCCTGTGACATTGATAGCTACTACTTATCAATTAAATACAGAATTATGTTTTTGAAAAATGCAGAAGAAAGTAAAATGCACCTTACCAAATAAGTGCAACCCAGAAAAACTACCTTCAGAGGTTTCCTGTTTACACATAGATTTGGACAAATGTTTCTGTTTTCCATTTCTGTAGATCCTACCTTGTCAAGAAAAATAATGATTTTTTTCTGTTTATGTTCTTGTCTAACTCTCCAATCACAGTATCTTTTCCTTTTGTTATACACATATATGCATGCATGCATGTGTGTGTGTGCACGTGTGTGCATGCGTGTGCATGCGTGTGCACAAGAATGTTCTCACTCAGCAAGCACACGTGGAGCCCAGAGGTTGATGTCAGGTGTCTTCTGCTATTTTGAGTTAAGATTTCTCATTAGATCTAAAACTTGCTGTTGTGGTTAGGCTGCCTGGCCAATCAACAATAAAGATCCTTTCATTTCCAGTCCCCTACCCATAGCCATGCCTGGCGTTTATATGAATCCTGAGAATCAAACTTTTAATGAAAACACTTTACTACTTGAACTCTCTAGTTCCTTGCACTGGTTTTCATACCAGGCTTTACAGATTTCCCAGCCTAAAATGTCAAATGCCATCCTGTGGCTAAGAGAACCTAGTAAGTAACAGTTTTCTTCAAGACTGAAACACACAGTCTAGTGTTCAAGCTCCTTAAGATAGAAAGCAAACAACTGTAAAGTGCTTCAGGAAGTCCCTGAAACCTACCAAATTCATTAGACCGTTTCTTACTCAAAGAGTAAAGGCTGTTAAGAGTCATTCTCAGAAGAAATCAGAGAAACATCATCCTTCACAATAGCCAGAAATAACATAAAATATCTCAGAGTAACTCTAACCAAACAAGTGGAAGACTTGTATGACAAGAACATTAAATCTTTGAAGAAAGAAATTGAAGAAGACACCAGAAAGTGGAAAGATCTTCCATGCTCTTGGGTAGGCAGACTTAACATAGTAAAAATAACAATCTTACTGATTGGTCAAGAGTGAGACCCCAGTCCTTTAACACCCCTATAATCAGAGGCTGGAATGTAATATTGAGTTCAACTGTCACTCCCAGCCTGCCAAGCATTTGTACTTCAACTCCCAGTCTGCCAAGAGCTTTGTGCTTGGACTCTAACTCCCAGCCTGCAAAGCACTGACCCCAAAGGGTATTTAAGCTCTCACTGGAAAGAGAAACACGTGGTTTTGGGTTTGTGTGAATGCTCCCTCTGTCTTCCCCTCGAGATGCTCTCCCGACCACCTGGGAGTGTGCCGTCTATTAAACATGAGCATTTAATTTGGTTTAATATGGTCTGATTGGAGTTCTTTTGTGTTGGCAGAGTGGCTCGTCTTAAGATTTTCCCTATCACTTACCAAAAGCAATCTACAAATTCAATGCAATGTCCATCAAAATCTCAACAAAATTCTTCACAGACCTCAAAGGAATGGTACTCAACTTCATATGGAAAAGCAAAAAAACCCCAGGATAGCCAAAACAATTCTGTACAATAGAAGGACTTCTGGAGGCATCACAATCCTGGCTTCAAACTCTACTACAGAGCTGAAGTACTGAAAACAGACTGGTATTGGCATAAGAACAGACAGGAGGACCAATGGAACCAAATAGAAGACCTGGATATTAATCCATACACCTTTGAACACCTGATTTTTGACAAAGAAGCATAAAATATAAAATGGGAAAAAAGTATACTTAACAAGTGGTGCTGGCATAACTGGATGTCAACATGTAGAAGAATGAAAATAGATCCATATCTATCACCATGCACAAAACTCAAGTCCAATGGATCAAAGCCCTCAACATAAAGCCAGCCACACTGAACCTGATAGAAGAGAAAGTAGGAAGTAGAATTCAGTACATGAGCACAGGATACCACTTCCTAAATATAATCCCAGTAGCACAGACACTGAGAGAAACAGTTAATAAATGGAACCCCCTGAAACTGAAAAGGTTCTGTAAAGCAAAGAACATGATCAACAAGACAAAACGACAGCCTACAGAATGAGAAAAGATCTTCACCAAACCCACATCAGACAGAGGGCTGATCTTTAAAATATACAAAGAACTCAAGAAATTGGTCATCAAAAGAACAAATAATCTAATAAAAAATGGAGTAAAGACCTAAACAGAAAACTCTCAACAGAGGAATCTAAAATGGCTGAAAGACACTTAAGAAAATGCTCAACATCCCTAGACATCAGAGAAATGTAAATCAAAACAACTCTGAGATTCTATTTTACATCTGTATGAATGGCCAAGATAAAAAACACTGATGACAACTTATGCTGGAGAGGTTGTGGGGTAAAGGGAACATTCCTGCATTGCTGGTGGGAATGCAAGCTGGTACGGTCTCTTTGGATATCTGTATGGTGATTTCTCAGAAAATTAGGATACAACCTTCCTTAAGACCCAGCAATACCACTTTTGGGTATATATCCAAAGGATGCTCAATCATGCCACAAGGGCACGTGCTCAACTATATTTACTGCAGCATTTTTTTTTTGTTATAGCCAGAACCTGGAAACAACCTAAATTCCCCTCAGCCGAAGAATGGATAAGGAAAATGTGGTACATTTACACAATGGAGTATTACACAGCAGAAAAAATAACGACATCTTGAAATTTGCAGGAAAATAGATGGAGCTAAAAAACATCAATTTGAGTGAGGTAACCCAGACACAGAAAGACAATTATCATATGTACTCACTCATAAATGGTTTTTAAACATAAAGCAAAGAAAACCAGCCTACAATTCACAATCCCAGAAAACCTAGACAACAATGAGGACCCTAAGAGAGACATACATGGAACTAATCTACATGGGAAGTAGAGAAAGACAAGATATTCTGAGTAAATTGGGAACATGGAGACCTTGGAAGAGGGTTGAAGGGGAGCGGAGAGGCAGGGAGGGGAACAGAGAAAAATGTAGAGCTTAATAAAAGAAATCACGTAAAAAAAAGTCATTCTCAGACAAGTCAAGCTGCAGTGAAGATTCTCAGACAGGCCAGGTTGAAAAGACTCTGAGATTAGATCAGTTGCCTGGAAGAAGCAAAAAGTCTTATCTTACCTCAGAAACTTTGGCAGGCAAATTGTAGATAGAAGTACTTGTAAGAGTGTTTATGAGCTTGGTTGCTTTTCAGGATTTAGGTGTGTCTTCGGTCACATTCATAGACACAGAATTTGCTGGTAAGTGATTTATTAAGGAAAGTTACATGGCTAGGGAGACAACTCAATTTGTAGAGTGTTTACCTTGACATCACGAGGATCTGAGTTTGATCCTTAAAACCCACACTAAAAGCAAGCAAACAAACAGACTGGGCATGGAGGTACATGCTGGTTGCTGGTAACCTAGTTAGTGCAGGAGGAGTGGATTCCGGAGGATCGTGGGCCTGTCGGTCTAGCCTTTTAGCCCAGTTAGTAATTCCAAACCAATGAGATAGAGGCCCTGTCTTAAAGTGGGGGGGGGGGGCAGTTCCTGGAAATCTGAGGTTGTCCTCTGGCTCCCCACATGGGTACACACATACACATGAACATGTACACATATAGTCCCTCCCAACCCCAAATAAATGAATAAAAAGAAGAGGACCAAGAGCAGGTGACTGATGAGAGAAAGGGCAGGGAGGGAAGGGACAAGCCAAGTCAGAAACAGCCTCAGGCTAAGTCCTGCTGGGGACTGTAAAAATGAGAGAAATTTCAGCTTTCCTCATCTGGAGGTGATGACAGGGTGTCCTCACTTTAGGCTTGTTGTTTATAGTTGCCTCAGTGATGGTGAGAAGGTGAGACATGAATACCCAGGAACTGGCATTCGGTGGGACAAGAGCATCTTCTAAAGTGTGTAGAGTCTGGCATCTGGACACATAGCAAGCACACACATAAGCATATCCAGAAGATCTATCAAGGAGAAGGGAAAGATTGGTCCTGCAGTGTCTGTACACCAGTGACTTCCTGTTACTAGGGGGGTCATATTGAAGGGTTCAGTCAGCACCTGATGGCTTCTGAGTCTGGAGTCATGGAAGTGTTCACCAGCTTCTGGGCATTTTTGACATGAGCATTGAGTGTTCTAGATTAAACATTAGCTTTGCTTAGTAAAATCTAACACTCAGAAATTTAAATGGACTACAAAGACTAATTAGGGTATGTCTTCTCATATCCTGGCAGTATTTGCTGAAGTTGAAATGGCATTCCTGAGAAACCATGCAGAGATGTACAAAACAACAATCTCTAGACTTATTTAAAGAGGGCAGAAAGTTTCTTTCTCATTACATTGTGTGTGTGTGTGCGTGTGTGTGTGTGTGTGTGTGTGTGTGCATACATACAAACATGCGTGTGGAGACCAGAATCGATATCTTCAATTACTCTCTATGATTTGAGACAGGGTTTCTCACCGAGCAGACAGCTCACAGATTAGCCACACTGCCTGGCCAGCAAGCTCCAAGGGCCCTTCTTCTCCATCCCCATGTGCCCTGCCCCTGCCAGCACTGGGGTATGTAGTGCTGTCTTGCCCAGACATTATATATGGGTGCTGGGGATCTGAACTCAGGTCTTCATGTTTGTGACACAAGCATTTTTACCCAGGTAAGTGTCTCCTCACCTCCCACTTTAGTTTTTGATACAGGGCCTCCCATCGGACTTGGAGCTTGCTAACAGACTTCACTTTCGGGCTTGCAAGCCCCAGGGATCTGATTGTTTTTGTCTTGCCAGCGTTGAGATTACGTGCATGCACGACTACAAGAAGCATGTACTATCACACCTGCCTTTTTACTTGGCCTCTGGGGGCCAGAACTCAGGTCCTCAAGTGTAACATGTGGGCCTGCAACATGAGGGCCTGCTTGTTGGGGTTTCTGTCCTGCCTGGTTCCCACAGTTATTAGATGCCAAAGAATCACACAGATGATGTATATAAGTTATAAAACTGACTGGCCCCTTAGCTCAGGCTTCTTATTAGCTCTTATAACTTACATTAACCCATTATTTATCTATGTTAGCCACATGGCTCAGTACCTTTTTCAGTGGGGCAGGTCACATCCTGCTCCTTCAGTGTCTGGACGGAATTGCAGGAAGAGCTTCCTTCTTCCTGTTCTCATTGCCCCACCTCTACTTTCTGTCTGATTGTCCCGCCTATACTTCCTGCCTGGCTACTGGTTAATCAGTGTTTATTTAAAACATAATTAACAGAATATAGACAATTCTCCGGCACCACTCAAGCCTGTGCAGTAAATACCTTAGGAGCTGGACCCATCTTCTCAACCCTTTTCTTGTTGTATTTTTTTTTTAACAGTAAATAATGTGGAGAATGCTATAGAGTTTCATCCCAGAAGGAAAGAAAAATGACACTTCTTTGTTGTTTTAATGAGGTGTGATCTGAACTGTTTACGCACCACACCAAGGAGTCCAGGAACATAAGGAAGAAACGTAGAGATCCTGAAAATGTAGTTTGCCTCAGCGTGTGTGCAGGGCTAGTTTACACATCTGTCACAAGGGAAGAATGAAGCCTGTGATTAGCTTTATCTGAGACCGGCAGACAAATGTGAAAAAGACAAGGAAAATGCAGGTGCTGCATTTACCAGAAGCGCTTAAGACAGCAGATGCTGTAGGTAAATGTGTGAGAGTTGTTTTCTTAGAGCAGAAGGATGTTATCAACAGTTCAGCGCCAACTGCAAATAACGTGAGTTTTAAAAACAAATATCAAGCACACTTGTGTGTGGAAGTACTTTGAACTTTGGTCTTTATCAATATTTCTAAATATTTTTACTCTACAAAAACTTCTGACATTTTCCATCTAATGTACATTTCCCTTTTCACCACACAGCTTCGATGCCCTGTTGTTCTTTTTCCTAACAAACAAGGATGTTGACCTTACTAGAAACCTTTAGGAACCCTCCCTTGAAAGTTCTCTGGACTTTTCTAGTGGAATCATCGTCAATATATTCTGTTTTCCTGTTTGTCTCTCACAGTTTTGCTGTTACCATTTTTTTTTATTGATTTTTATTGAGCTCTACATTTTTCTCTGCTCCCCTCCCTGCCTCTCCCCTCCCTTTCAACCGTCCCCCAAGGTCCGCATGCTTCCAATTTACTCAGGAGATCTTGTCTTTTTCTACTTCCCATGTAGAATAGATCTATGTATGTCTCTCTTAGTGTCCTCATTGTTTTCTAAGTTCTCTGGGATTGTGATTTGTGGGCTGGATTTCTTTGTTTTATGCTGTTAGTGTGTTTTAAGCAAGAAGAACTGTAGAAACATCTATCTTTTGTAGTGTAATATTTTGTGTGTTTACATATGTGTGCACATACACGTGGAGGCCAGAACTCACCTTAAGTGTCATTCCTCAGGCACTGTCGATAGTGCCATTTCTTCTTTTGAGTCAGGGTCTCTTACTGGCCTGGAACTCATCAAATAGGCTAGGCTGGCTGGCCAGTGAGCCCTAGGGATCTACTTGTCTCTGCCTCCCCAACACTGGGATCATGAGTACATGCCAACATATCTCGATTTTTCATGAGGTTTCTAGGGTCAAACTCAGGTCAAACCGTTCCCTGGCTCTATACTGTAATATATTTAACTAGTAGGCAAATACAGATGTGTAGTTAGAATTTTACACTGCAGCTTTTGGATCTCTCCTTCTTTGTGTTTTATTGTGTGAACTCCTGGACACTCCTGCAGTAGATTTTTGCATCTTGCTGCTCATTACTGAAGGTTAAGTGTGGCAGAATCCAGAAAGACTGGTAGGGCACAGAGATCTGAAGCCCATGGACATAGTTATATTTGGAAACTGTTGCTTATATATCTTTCCCCAAATTCTTTAACTTTTTTTTCTTCAAAAGTTGGGTTTTAATCTCAAAATCCTCCCTCTTCCTCTAAGTAAGAGCTATATTGAGCCATTTTCTTATAAAGTCAGGAGTCAAGGTGATAGCATATACCTCTGAGATAAGAACAAGGTCATAAATAAAAAGTAGTCTCTTAGCTCCTTCTCTCTCTCCCCGTATCCCACCTCTCTCTCATTGTTCACCCTGGAACCTGCCAGCTGACACATCACAGGGACCCTCAAGCACTGTATGGAGAGGTGTGTGTGACTTGAACATCTTCTCTCCAAGAGTAAACGATGCACTTTGGAAGTGGCTCCTCCAGATGACTGTAGGCCTGCTGGCATCTTGATAGCTCTGTCTGCCCTGAAGGACTCTGAGCCAAGGCTGTCCAGCTAAGCTGCTTGCACATCCTGCCCTCAGACACTGTGAGATAATAGATGCTATTAT
This sequence comes from Chionomys nivalis, assembly GCF_950005125.1. NCBI lineage: Eukaryota > Metazoa > Chordata > Mammalia > Rodentia > Cricetidae > Chionomys > Chionomys nivalis. Next base: position 97,649,572 of record NC_080090.1, on the reverse strand, counting down.
TGACATTAGTTACTCTTATGCTAAGTTATTGCTGCTTTATTAGCTTTAAAATCTTTTGTGTATGTGTCAGTGAGTGGGCCTGCATGCCAAGGCACATATGCGGAGGTGCCCAACTCAAATATCTGAATGTTACTTTCACCTTAAGGAAGGAGAACGGGAAAACTGGTGGTTCTCCATGTGATGTTTTCTGTCTGCACAGCTGATCAGCTTTTGGCTTTATTTTTCCACTTAAGAATGGGCTCCACTTCTCGTCTTAGCTGCTCTTCACTTTTGTGTCAGGATCTCACACGTTATGTCACTTGTGTTCATTTATTGCAGCATTTTCTTTCCTTCAAAATTATTTTTAATTTTTTTCTCACTGTATACATATGTGGTATGTTTGTGTATGTATATATGTTCACCTGTGTGGGGTGCACATGTATGTGATGGCCAGAAGTTATCCTATGTGTCTTTCTTGAAAGCTTTCCACTTTCTATACCAAGGGAGGGTTTCTCAGTTGACCTAGTCTGGATAGCAGCCTGCCGTGGGGATCCCCTGCCTCTGCCTCTCAAGATCTGGGATTGCTGTTGGCCACCACATTCATCTGGAATTTATGTGGATTCTGTGGATCTGAACTCTGGTCCTCCCCCTTGTGAAGCAAATACTTTAGCCAGTGCGGTAACTCCTTGGCCCTTCATTTCTTATGACATGTTTTTTAAAAAAGATTTTATTTTTCATTGTGTGTCTGTACGTAGGTTTGTGCATACTAGTGCAGTGCCCTCAGAGGCCAGAAGAGGGCACTGGATTTTCTGGAACTGGAGTTACCTATGGTTGTGAGCTGATGGATGTGGCTGCTGGGAGCCAAACTCATGTCTTCTGCAGGAGTGGTGCATGCTCTTAACCACTGAGTCATCTTTTCAGCCCTGTGTCATTTATCAGTTTAATTTTCCTCAAAGCTGAAGTTATTCCTCAAAGTTTACATGTTATGTCTAACAAATAACAGAAATGATTTTGCTTACTTCCTGGTCTTGGGGCTCTTCTGAGCTTGCTGTAATTAATTATGACGGTGTATAATCTTTTAAGATGTTCTATTCATATTGCTACTTAAACGTGCAGAAATTGATTAGAAATGCATTTTCTGTCTCAGGAAACAAAAAGCTGATTCTATGTAATTTTGTCTGTGCTACTCATATCTAAGGGGTTACCTGTAATCTTGGAGTGGAGGAGGATATTGTGGTGGTAAATTTCCATTTGAAGATTAAATGTTTTTTTTGGACTGTGATCTATGCTTTGGTATTAATTTGCAAAGGTGACTGAGTCACTATGCAAAGGCCAACGGCATTGAAGAAGGAATTTCTATTAGTTACATTTTCCTGAGAGAGAGGCCATGCCGTATCTGTAGGGCTACCTAGGAAAGCTTTTGATTGTGCTAAAGGAGAGGGTGAGGGATAGCATGGTCCACATTCTTTATAGCAGGCTCTGCAGAAAGGCAGAATGGGACTGGGTGAAAAGCAGAGGACTGGGTCATTTGACTCAGTCCAACAGACTTTGGGCCACGGGCATTGTTCCTAAGTCTGCAACAACTGGCCTTGGGCTGAATAGGACAGAGAAATACTACTTCCTGGGGTGCACGGGGTGCACAGTGTGCACACAGCAGATGGAGAGGGGCTCCAGAGTCAGATCCTCATTTGTTTATTTTGCAGATACGAAGGCTCTGTTCCTGGTGTTGGGGAGACGGCTCCGTCGGTAAAGTGCTTGCTGCACAGGCAGGAGGACATTATCAACAGGAAAGCTGGGCATGGTGCTGTGTGCCTCTCATCACGGCTTCAGGGAAACATAGATGGGAGGAACCCTTGGGCTTGCTGTCCAGCCAGCCTAGCCTGTTTATTGAGTTCCAAGCAGGCCCTCTCTCAAAAACTGAGGTGTTATTTGGTACCTGTGAAGCAACAATACCCGAGGTTGTCCTCTGACCTCCACATGCATGTATACAAATTAACACAAAGAATCTAGGAGGTATGACCCTCACTCCCTGGGTTCAGTATTTATTTCTTTTCTTTGATTTTTTTTTTTTATTTGAAACAGGGTCTCTATCTATACATCCCTAGCTGTTCTCAAACTCACTATGTAGACCAGGCTGGCCTTGAACTTACAGAGATCCTCCAGCCTCTACCTCTTGAGTGCTGGGATCAAAGGTGTGCACTGTCATATCTGGCTTCCAGGGTTTTTAAGATGTACACATACTAGAAGATATAGAAGCTGATTATGGTCAGCCACTATCTTCTTAGTTATCTTCATAGTTTCCCATCTGTCCCTTGCCGTCAGCGTGTGCTTTTTCCTCCGGCACCGACCTAAGTCCTCTGCTTCTCTTTATGTATTTTCCGTTTGGAGTGACTACTCATGCTTTCAGGGCTTTACTCAATGTCCCTTGGCTCCTAGAAGATTCCATATAGAGCCTCAGATGCTGGACACAGAGCTGCAGGATTTGGTGTTTGCCTTGCTGGATTTTTTTTTTTTTCTCTATTATGCCCCCAGTCTTCTCTTCTAGAATAGGGATGCTTGTTCTGTACCATACTGTATTCAATCTTTGGGCCACTTTGGAGGAACCTCATGGTGGCAGGCATCTGTAATTACTGTGTTGTCTGTCTCCTGCTGCAGGTCTCTCAGTGGGTGCTGCTTTTCCTCTTGCACCAGCAGAGAAAGAGGTTTTCTTTTATTCTGACCAGAAGCACCCTTTTATTCTGCCCCTGACACTGCCGGGTAGCAGCCACACTTACCACCTCAACTCTGGTAACCAATTGCCTCATGCTGCCACCAAGTACCTGCAGCATGCTATCCACAAACCCCCTTCAAGTGCTTGGCCTCCTGAAAGAGCCAGAGTTTGTGCTGGCACTACTGACCATTTCGAAACCTTTTTTTCCCCCTAATGCTGAATCAGGAAGATCTATCTTAAAGGAGCTGTGGCATGCCACCAGCAAATAGAACCCATCTTTAAAAAAAGTGGCTAAAACATTGTTTTTTTTTTTTTTTTTTTAATGTGTGTCTAGAATTCCTTTCCAATGTCTCTTAGGTTTTATGTGGATTTAGCTGCACACATTGGTGTGCCAATTTGTTGGGGAGCTTTTTCATTTCCCGGCCACCCAGACTCCTGAAATAATCACACAGAAATCTATATTAATTACAATACTGTTTGGCAAGTAGCTTAACTGTCTTAAATTAACCCATTTCTATTAATCTGTGTATCGCCACATGGTTGTGGCTTACAGGCAGGGTTCTAGTGGGCTCTGGCGGAGGTGTCTGTCTCCTGTGGCGGCTACATGGCTTCTCCCTGACTCTGCCTACTCTCTCTAGATAGCTCTTTCAGCCTGACTTTACTCTGTTAAGCCACTGGCTGAAAGCAGCTTCTTTATTAACTAATGGCAATAAAACATATTCACAGCATACATCACCTCCCATATTGCTATGCAGACGAGGACAACCTTGACTAAGCGCCAGGATTACAGGCACACACTGTCATGTTCTACTTAGGAGGGTTTCTTGACACCTTACTGCTTCAAAGTTAACCCTTTATATTCCTGGCAGTACTGTGGATCAAACCTAGAGCCTCAAGCATGTCAGGCCAGTACTCTACCACTGAGTTACTGTTAATTCTAAAGATTTATGGAGAAAAAACACCAACCCAATAAAAAATCATTATGACTAATTAAAACTAATTAAATCATGTACACTGGCTGCCTCCCCCTGATAGGGTTCCAGAGATCAGCATCGGATGTGAGGAAGATAATGTTTTTATAGCTCAGGGGTAGGAGTTTAAAAATGGGGATTTGGCAGGCAGAATAGGTGGGATTACAGGGTCAGAACATAAACATAGCAAGTTAGTCATAATGACCTCCTGAAACAAAGACGTGCTCTAACAAGGTGGTCAGAACAACCTTTAGAAACAAAGGTAGGTTTGCAAGATGGCTATAACAGACATGGTTGCAAGGTGTTCTTAATGTAGTCATAACAACAGGTAGTTATAACAACCTTTTGAAACAAAGATGTGATTTCCTGCAAGAGGAAGTTGAGAGCCATTTGTATCTAAGATTACAGGTGGTGCATAGCCGGATCCTTGAGAGACAGTTTTAATGCTAAACAGGAATGAGCCTGGTTTGTCTTTACTATAAGATGGCTTTTGAACCTAAGATGGAGGCAGGCTGGTTCCTCATTTCAGCTCTAACCTTTTGAACGAATGCTTTAAGTCACGGAGTGCTTCATGGCATAGCGTACTATGGGCCACACCCTTACTACTGTAATTGTTAATTCTCTGGGTCTTGGTTTACCCACTTGAGTCTCTAGGCTTTCTAAGCCCCCAAGGGCTTAGACTTGAAGTGCCTGGCATACAGTAGGTGCTCAGAAAGTAGACAGCAGGTGCTCAGTAGTTGTTCCGAGTCTGAGTGGATAAAAACGAGCCTGAGTGGGCATATCACGATGGTGTGGTGTGTATGTGTTCATCTGTGTGTGCACGTGTGTGCAAATGTCAGCATCAGCTGTCGTCCTCAGTTGCCCCCTATCTTATTTTTTGAGACAAGGTTGCTCAAGGAAATTGGAGCGCAATGTTTCGGCTATGGTAGCTGGTCAGCAAGCTCCTGGAATTTCTGTCTCCGCCTCTGCAGTGCTGGGATAACAGACACATGCTGTCATGCCTGACTTCTGTGAGGCGGTTGGGGACCTGAACCCAGGGCCCCATGCTGGTGTATCAAACAGTTTTCTGACTGAGCCTCCTCCCCAGCCCTCTTGTTTTACATTTTCTGTTCCCCTCCATCCAGAGCTCACCACTCCTATTTTTATCTTGAAGGCGGGTGTTTTACCAGCAGAGAAAGACAGAGTGTGCCATGAATTATGGATTCCATCCGATCCTCGTTGAGACAATCTGAATATTTTCCCTGTGGGCGCTTGAGTGAACCAAATTAGCCCCACGCTTGTCAGCCTGCTCGCGCTCTTTGTGCTGCAGATGAAAGTCTAAGAAGTGAAAACCGAGACTCTCTTGACCTTTTCAAGTCTTCAAATAATGATTTTCTAGACAGATAAAACTAAATTGCTATTGGATCTCCGTGTGGGAGGAGGGAGGATGGCTGTGGAGGGGTGATGGGGTCTGCTCATCACTTCATTTCTCCTCTCCTGCTCGATGGTGGAAATTAAAACCCTGATGGTCAGATTAGGTGGCTTAAGCTCCTGCCCCTTGCCTCCTGCAGCAGGTGTGAGATCGGGCTTATCTCCAGGTTTAGGTGAGGAGGTCGATGATAGGAACAATTGAAGGAAAAAACGAGGTAATGAGATCCTTAAACTAAAGGTGTTTTTGAATTGTTTTTTAAAGCGAGCGAGAGAGAACTCACAGCCATAACCTAATCGAAGAAAAAAAAAAACCAATCATGCTCACACCCAGACACAGGGCAAAGGGCTGCCTATGTGCAACAGAGCAGAGGGCACTGTCTGGACCTTTGGCAGCGCTCCTGCTGTCCTGCCAAACTGCTTGTCAATCATCCCTGAGAGCTGAGGGTCTGCATGGCAGCTGCCTGGTAACCAGGACACCCTGTGCCTGTAGCCGTGCACACTCAGGCGTGTGGCTTGGCTAGCATGCTGTACCACAGGCCAGGTGGAGCACCCTTCAAGGGAAGAAGGGGGAAATGATCAGGTCCGGAGATCAAGGGCTACTGTTGACAGCACATGTCTGCTACATCACTTGGGGAAAGTAACTCCCACCACTGGCTGAACCAAGAGAGAGAAATCAGGGGTGGGGAGATCAGGTGGTAAAGGGCTGGCGGCCGTTCAAGCAGTAGGACCCAAGATCAATCCCCAAATCCACACAAAAGAAAGCGGGGCATAGTAGTGCTCACCAGCAGTCCCAGCACTGAGGAGATAGGTAGGATCCTCAGAACTCACTGGCTGACCATCCTAGCTACAGGTTGGTGAGTTCCAGGTACCCTCGTCTCAGAAACCATGTGGGGCAGTTCCTGGGGAACAATGGAGAGGCTGATCCCTGGCCTCAATGCATATATAGGTTGAACACACACAGGAGACAGGGTGGCCGGGAGAGGTGGGAGAGGGAGAAGTCGGTAGCTGGAAAGAATCTGCTTTTCTGGGAGCCAGGCCCTTGTAAAGCATCCTCTAATCAGCGACTTCACAGTTACTGGGCACTTTAATGCTTTAGGGAAACGAAGACTGGTAACGCAGGGAGAAAACCTAAGTCCTCTGACTATTCAGGTTAGAGCTGGACGTAGTTATGGATGTGTGTTCACTGTGCCTGTTCCTTTGTGTAACCATTGCTCTTAAGTTGATGGAGTTGGGTCTTGTATTAATCTGTTGCTTTCATTGGTTAATAAAGAAACTGCCTAGGCCCATTTGATAGGCCAACCCTTAGGTGGGTGGAGTAAACAGAACAGAATGCTGGGAGAAAGAAGCCGAGTCAGGGAGTCGCCATGATTCTCCCACCTGACACAGACACAGGTTAAGATCTCCCTGGTAAGCCACCTTGTGGGGCTACACAAAATATCAAAAATGGGTTAGATCAATATGTAAGAGCTAGCCAATAAGAGGTTAAAACTAATGGGCCAAGCACTGTTTAAAAGAATACAGTTTCCGTGTAATTATTTTGGGGCATAAGCCATGCGAGCGGCTGGGTGCCGGGGACGCAGCCCTGCCGCTCGTATTACAACATTAAGTGGTAGCTTTTAAACTTTTCATTTTTTGAATGGCTGTGCCATTAAAGGGACTCATGGATGCTTGGAGGGCTTTCTACAGTGGCACCTGTGCACATGCATGCACTTATGGACACACATACACTAAGACACACACACGCTAAATAAATACATTTGATCTTTACACACTTTGTAAGTACAAGGTTTCCTTTCAACATAGCTGTTTTGCAGATTCCCAGCATCTCCATCAGATCCATGCAGGCCTTCTCGAGAGAGCAGGTCAGGGAGCCCAGTTATCCCTATTTTGTCTGCTGAAAGACCTTGATTTTTATAACAATAAAATTCTTCTGTGGGTCCCATATTAGGAGGGATAGAAATTACAGTGTACGAGACTAGCTGCTTGGAATGGAAGAATGAACTGGTCAGAGACAGTCCTTTCACTTAGTGAGCTTAGAGTCTGGTATCAGTGTCAGTCCAGAAAATACAAAAACATTGTCAGCTTCCATTATCTTTGAGTTGTTATGCTCAAATCCGCAAAGTCCTCCAAAAAGCCAACAAGGAGACTGAGTCCTGTATGTAAAAGCAAAGAGTGTTTATTTTATGCAAGTTTGCAAACTCAGTCTCTCCACATGTCCAACATAATAGAATAAATGGAGAGCCCCGAGCTCAGTTAGAGTTGGGTTTTATAGTAGTAAAGGTGGGGGTGAGGGGTTTCTGAGATTCAGGATCCCTGATTGGCTGACATTTGTCTAGGGGTGTCCTGGTGAGTGTGTGCTGGCAGGTGGCCCTATCTATAGCAGTTGGAATGTTAGGCATTTCCTTTGGATGGTCTGTTTTTGGGTGGTGCTCAGGTAATCTCAGCTTGTGGTTCTTCCTGCAACCAGGTATTGCTTCATGGTAAACTACTGAGACTCAGGCCTCTTATTAAATTTATTGATGGCCGAGTCCTACTCTGACAGGCGATAATGGTTGGAAGTAAAAACTTCCTTTGGGTGACCTGCCCATACATAGCTTATCATGGCTGGCTCCCACAGAGTCTCACATCTCTAGAGTCAGCCAACTATGGATGAAAAATATGTGGAAAAAAATTGTGTAAGCACTGAACATGCACAGACTTCTATTTTGGGTTACTATATCCTAAGCAATACAACATGATAATTTTCAACATAGCAATTAATACATACTGTAATTACTATAGAGATGAATTAAAGTATATAGGAGGCTTGGATAGGTTATAGTCAAATACTTAGTCATTTACAGAAGGGATTTGAGCATCTGTGTAATTTGGTTCCTGCCTGGGTCTTGGAGTCAGTGCCCATAGGTACTGGGGCCTGCTGAAAATGTGAAACTGAAACCTCGCTTAGTGGCAAGAATATGACATCGTGTTTTGAGAGATAGAATTGGTTAAACCGAGGCAAGAATTATGTCTTACCAACTGCTCTACCGTATTTTAATATGGAACCACGAGCAAACCCATGTGGTTGGATATGCAGGAAGTTTCTGGTGATTTAAGCAAGGGTTAGAGTAAACACAACTAATGTACGCATGCCTTAAAAATTGCACATTAAAACATGGTAGAGTAGTTGGTCAAACATTTGCCTAACTGGGCTGGAGAGATGGCTCAGTGGTTAATACCATTGCCTGCTCTTCCAAAGGTCCTGAGTTCAAATCCCAGCAACCACATGGTGGCTCACAACCATCTGTAATGAGGTCTGGTGCCCTCTTCTGGCCTGCAGGCATACATGCAGACAGAATATTGTATACATAATAAATGAATATATATATATATATATATATTTTTTAAAAGATTGCCTAGCTGCATGAAGCCTTGCATTTGATACTCAGCACCACAAAAACCAAATGTGGTGGTTCACACCTGTACTCCAAGTACCTGGGATGTAGAGGAAGAAGGAGAACTAGTTCGAGGAAAACATTTCTCAGGGACTTCAGCTGGAAGCCTTTTCTACTCTGAAATGGGTCTTGTGTGTTGGGGAGGAAGGGTGAGAAAGACCAGGAGATGGATTAGTTAAACAGTTATGTCTAAGTCTGTGTCTGTGTGGTGATATATGCGCATGCCTGGAGATCAGAAGAGGGTGGCAGATCCCCTGGAGCTGGAGTTTTAGGCAGTTATGAACTATGAGACATGGGTATCGGGAAGGGAGCTCGGTCCTCTGGAAATGAAAAGTATGCTCTTAACCACCTGGCCGTCTCTCCATTGTGTTTTGAAAGAATGTTTATGTGTAATAGGTGTTCATTGGTGAGCAAATGGCGGGAATAACAATCAGCACTCAGAAGATTAGCCAGCTGATTTGAAAATGACAGGCGAGGTGATTTCCCTGGGGAAACGGCGGCCCGCAAAGGAGAAAGACAGCTATAATAAGACCGGAGCTCAGTAAATCCTGGAGTTCTTATCGCTCTCCATATTCTCAGCATTTCTCCTAGATTACACTGGGAACTTGGAACTCTGCACAAGGCTCTTGCTGTTTTATGCTGGGAAATCTCTCTCCCCTGCTGATAAGATTAAAGAGCTAACTCTCAGGATGCTTAGCCAGCCGGCAAGCCTGCAATCAAGGTGACACCGGATTCCTGGGGACCTCGCCTGTAGGGGGTTGGGAAGGAGGAGCAGCAGCAGCAGGGAAGGATTCTTCCAGAAGCTCCAGGAGCAGTTTGAGCAGCAGAGAGAAAAGAGAGAAAGCGTAAGAGACAGAGGATGTGAGGGGACATTTATTGCAGTTTTTTGCCAGCTTGAGAGAGGCAAACAGCGTGTTCAGGAGTTCCAGGGTTGGTTCCACAGAACCACAAGGGTAAGAGCTTTGCAACCATCAGATGGACAACCTTTCCAGACCCTTCCACTCAGCCTCACTCACAGAAGGACCATCTTTCCATTCCAGGTACTTTATCCCTAGTCTACTTATGGTGACATCATTTGAGACAAATTTTGCTTCTTAGCTATGCTGATGTAGGAATGAAGGTATTCCTTTAGAATACCTCCTGTGACCCTCCTTTTGGTGATCAAACCATTGAAACAATGGACCCTAAGAAGTTTGAATTTCCCCAGGAATCTCCTGGTGGGAGAGGGAAAAGGCCAAACCTGGTGCCAGGCAGCCAGGGAGCTTGTCTTATGGGAAGGGATTTCACACAGTTCTGACAACTGTCAGACCTCTGTGCAAGAAGAGATAGGAACCCTGAGGGTGGTGGGTTGACTCTGTGTGGAGGAATTGCATAGGACTGCTCAGCTAGGCATAAACTTCTCGCCTTCTATTCAAATATAAACCTCAGGTCAGTACCCTAGGATGAACTGGGGGTTGGGGGGTGCTTACTGGGCCTCTTTGTTCCATTTCCCATTGAATAAACTCCTTTCCCTGCTTTTCACTATTCTCTCTCTAATTGGTCTGTTGGGAGAAGACGGGGCCAAGCCTAGTTTGTTATGACTGCAGGGCCTAGGTTGTGACCCCCACAACTCCAGTTTTCGCTTCTGAGACAATGAGTAGGGGCCTTGAAGACCACATCTCTGAAACCTAATGCCTCCCCCAGAGCAGACTCCTAGTTCAAGTTTTGTTAAGTTGAATAAATAATAGGACTGGGGATGTTACTCAGTGTTAGAAAAGGTGACTTGCACGAGATGGGGGTTAGGTTTAAACCCCTGCCCTGAAAGTCGGAGAGAGCAAAGGGATCCAGACCTCTTTCCAATACACAGATTACATTCTCTTTGGAGTACAACGAGAGCTTCAGGCTAGTTTTGGACTGAACAATTTTATTATCCAGAATGATCTTGACTATAAAAGCAGTTTTTTTTTTTTTTTTTTTTTTGACAAATGACGAAAAAAAGAAAAAAAATGCAATGGGGAAAAGAATTTAAAACACAAAAGCAAGCAGGTTTAGAGTGGCAGACAGGAGAGAGTGTGGCCCTGCACGCTGCTTCTTGCAGGGACACAGTTTTTACAAGCATCCCACAATCGCCCTTGTCTGCATGAGTACCAAAACACTGGACAGAGGCCGTAACCTGAAATGCATAGTAGAAATACTTTTCCTGAGCCGAGGCCCAGAGAAATGTTTATTCTACTAATTGATGCAAAGTAAGACATGCAGCACCAGGCTTAGGAGCTCTGTACACTTAAAGCAGTCTTAAAGGACTGCACAGATGCTCTGTGTTTATGAGGAACGACCCAGGTCTGGGTCCCCAGCACCGGAGTGAATGAACAAGCAGCCATGGTGGCGGGCGTTCATAGTCCAGTGCAATGGAGGCAGAGACAGGCGGCCTCCTGAGCTTGCTGACCCAGCCACTGCAGCCATATCGGTGAGCTTCAGGTCAACGAGGTATGTGTTAAAAAGGCAGGTGGGGAGAGATTGAAGAAGATACCTGCCTTCTAGTCAGCACTCGTGTGTACATACACAGGCACACACACACATACACACAAGCAGATGCTTTTAAAAAATCAATTAATTAGAACATACAGTTGCTTGACAGAACTTCAGAAAATTTGATAATGGCTTAAATGTGTTTTATTGTCAGAAACAATCAAAGCAGCGGAATTAGAGGTTTGATTCTGTACAAACAGCCTATGAAGAAATAGGGAGATGTATTTTATCAGCTGAACATCTTTAAAAATGGCTGTGTTTTGTCTGTCTGGAAATGTTTTGCCTTATCTACCATCCCAGGCAAGAGTAATAAATAGAACAGCGATAAACTCAGCAATTATGGATGCTCTGGGTTCCAGAAGGTTTCCGAGGCTGGAGTCCACAGGCTGCGTTATCAACGGAGGGCATCGAACCAGGTGGAGTGTCTTTTCATGATGAATTTTTGGAGGACCCTGGTGTGTCTTCCTTGTCCTCAGTACACCCGCACTGGAGGTGTGGCATAAAGGACTGTGGAAGTCCGAACCCCAACAATAAACCCCTTTCTACTGGTGAGCCGTGAAGCCCCAAGCAAGCCGCTGGGCTCACTTAAGCAAGCCCCAGGCTTCTTCTGCCTGATATTATCACCCCACAATACACACAATGCCAAGAACACATTCAGATCCTCCTGGTAGTTTCGTAGCTACGGTATGCTTATATTTCCTTTTGAAATTTATGAGAGAGATAATACTTATCTAGGTCATAGGGAGACTACTTCTCTGCAAAATAACACGGACAAAAGCCTGACGTGTTGAAGCCAGCAGTTTGTGTTGGTCTTGTTTCTCTATTGCAGCCTGCCTGGCCCAAGCAGGAACGGCTGTTCGTCTGTGGAGCAGACTTCTGAGAGGCCCTCTCCCTTGTTCCGGTAGCCATGAGCTCTTTGTGAGTTCTCTGAGAAGGGCAGGGGCATGATTCTCTTGACCATGAACTGAGTGCTCATAGACAGAAGGACACCCACATGCCTCTCCCACTTGAACGCAAAGCCGAAAGGCGGGAACCTTTTTCTTGCAGCAGGTTTGGATGATTGTTTTAGCCTAATGAAAAGATGGCAAATTCTGAACCATCCAACTGCTACTTACTCCCCGTAGAGTACATTGATCCAAGGTTTATCTCTGTGGCCATTACATGTGAATTGGACCCTGCTTGCAGCTTTCAGTTGGCTGTGGTTCAGGGCCAGGCTGAGAGCGCTGAGGGAGAGTTCCCAGGAGTGCTGCTTTGTAGACAGAGGGGCTGGAGACTCCAGAAGTAAGTGTTACTTGTTTATTTATCAACATTTTCCCCAGGTGGTGGTTCTGTGAAGCCTGCTCAGGCTGTGTGAGAGGCAAGGGGAGAGTGGAAGGGAAGGCATGAATAAGACATGTCTGGTGGGTGGCACAGCAGGGCTCTGCCATGCCTGGCTTTCCCCACGCGGGTGTTCTGCCATTACAGCTATTCCACCTCTCTCTTTCCCCTGCCTTTCTCAGGCAGGGGTGCCATCTGGCATTTCTCCTGGGGTGTTATTTCTTTCATTGTGGCTGTGATAAACCAAGTAGGGGAGGACGAGGAGGAGTGACGAGAGGGGAAAACATGATCAAAATATATTGTATGATAAAAATTTCCAATAAAAATAATAAAAAGAGGGGCAATGTGACTTTCCTTCTGGAGTCTCCCCCAGCAAACCAAACCAAAGTCATCCATTTTCCCTGCCAGCAGCTTTCTGTCAGTCATGAAGGAGTTTGTGTCCATTCAGGTCCATTGGACCTTTCCCCTCACGCGCTTATCCCACCTCCCTCCCCGTCCTATATCTTACATTCCAGCCGCCAGGAGCTCACCTCTGTTAGTGCCCAGTCAGGTTACAGGGCCGGTTCTTTAGAACTGTTTTTCCTTCTCCTCTCCCAATAGCTCACTAGCTGGAGACCACACCTCCAACCACAGATGTTTGGAAGATTCTTCAGACCCAAATTATAACAGTTTCCTGTCATGGGGAAACACTGAATTATACTGTCTCTCATAGACACTCAAGGAATGGCATTTCAATCTGACTTTATTATATATCTTTTGGAAATTAGAGTATGCTCCTTATACAAAGTGTTGGGTTTCACCATGATATTTTCATTCATGTCTACCATATACTTTCTTATACCGTACCTTTTCCTCTGCTGCCCTCTCTTGTTCCCCAGCTAGTCTCCTCACAAATATTACTGCTTTTACTTTCATGTCATATATACATTTTATACACACACATCATATATAATCTAAACTCACGAAGAGGGGAAATCTGATCTCTCTCTCCCTTCCTTTCTGTCACTTGAGACAGCATCTCATGTAACTCCAGGCTGGCCTCAATCTTGTTTCTTAGCTGAAGATGTCCTCGAACTTTGATCTTCCTTCAGTGCTGAGAGGATGGGTGGTGACCCTGACAGTTCTGGTAGCATCAGGTTCATAGCAACACAGAAGCATAGCAACCTGGTTTTGTACCATCCAGGTCTATCTAGCCTGTGAACTCAGTGCTCCCTGTAATGCCAGGATCATTAGCTGCCGTCTCCCTCCCTGGGAAATCCCTCTGGTTCTGCAAGCTTACTTCAAGGATCAGCAGCTTAGAATCTGGGCACAGAAGAAGCACTATGGCAGAAGGCTGCCCAGCATCCTGTGCTGGCCATCTAGTCCCTCCTGGAGATCTGCCTGTTGGATAGCGCAATCTTTTGTAGAAGTATTGGGGCCCTGAGAGTGCAACCTCTGCATCTGACTGATGGCACTGAACATTGAACCCAGGCTTCACCATTTATAAACCCTTCCGTGTGGCCTTCTGTGTAATAGGCTCGATCTCTTAATCTTCATTTATTTATTTATTTTTCAGTACATTGATTAATTCTTTGAAAATGTTATACAATGTATTTTGATCAAATTTACCCACAACTTTTTCCCTTAATTTGTCCCGGATCCATTTCCCTTTCCACTTCTCCCAACTTCAAGACCTCAGTGTTTTTTGTTGTTGTTTTCTTTGTTTATTTAAAAACTTATTGACTTCAATTTGTGCTGTTGGATGTGGAGTGGGGTCAACCTACCTATTCCCTTAAACACGAATGATTTTCTTTTTCCTAGAAGTCATCAACTATGTATAGCTCCCACGTTAGGGGTCATGGCTCACACACATCTTCCTACTGTGGCCTTCCTACTGGCTTGATCTTGTTCAGGCAATGGCAGCTGCCTTGAGTTCACGAGTGTGGTTGTCCTGTCACATCCAGAAGACACTGTTGTGTTCTAGTCCTCCCAGACCATTTGGCTCTTGTAATATTTCCATGCCCCCCCACCCTTTCCACAATGTTCCCTGAGCTTTGAAGAGAGAGTGTGAGATAAATACCCCATTTATGGCCAAGCACTCCATAGTCACTTACTCTCTGCACTTAGAGTTTCTGTGTTAACCACTGTTTAGTATTTAGTATTTAGTTTGGTGGGATTTGAGAGCTTTACCAGTCTATGGCTGCAGAGATATGGACTTAGAGGGAAGCTTGATACTATGCCTCTTTAGTAGAATAATAGTTTTAGGTTCACCACTGGGGCTTGTCAGCTCTCCAATCACGAGTGCTTGGTCAGATTTACAGTACCAAACATTTGTTCCCTGTAGTGAGCAGACTTAAATCCAAACAGGAAGTGGTTGGTTACCCCATAACGTTTGTGCCACTCTTGTATCGATGGGCATGTGTCATGCCACTTCAGGCATTAATGCAGTTCATGGGATTCACACTTGAATAAGACTATTTACTTCTCTTTTTACCCCTGGTAGTTTGTGTAGCACCTTCTGTACTATGAGAGCTAGCCAGCTACAAGGAAACTTCCTGGTTAGCACTCACTTGTTCTCCATGTCCTGTGACTAGTGTGTGTGTGGAGCTAGAGGGTCTTAACCATCAAGTTCTGGTGGAGAACCAAAAGCTATGGCAATAGCCTATATTGTTTTTGGGCTCTCCAGGCCACCTCTAACTAACAA
Source organism: Chionomys nivalis (assembly GCF_950005125.1). Taxonomy (NCBI): domain Eukaryota; kingdom Metazoa; phylum Chordata; class Mammalia; order Rodentia; family Cricetidae; genus Chionomys; species Chionomys nivalis. The sequence continues at coordinate 97,634,560 of NC_080090.1, read as the reverse complement.
CCCTGGGATTTTTTTTTTTTTGACAACTTATAGCTTCTGAGATGAACATAATTTTCTGTAGGGTGACTCCAAGCAAGCTGTTTTATATGAATGAATGAAAGAAAAATATATAAAGCTTATAAAACAGTAGGTTTCCATATGGCTTTTGAAAACACCCTAATGTTAGTTATTCCTCCCCCAACCCACTCCTCCCTGCTACTTTTCCATCTCTCTCCCCACTTTACCCTTCCTCCTCCTTCATAGGTTTTCTGTATCCTAATAACAGGTTTCTCTGCCAACTCAGTCGATCAAGTAGAACTGAAAAAGTCAAAGAACAGGTTCATTTGAACAAAGAAACTCCCGGGTGAGTTTTCCAGTCCCAGACACTGAAGCCAGAGTAGTCACAAGCCAGAACTAAAAGCAGGGCAGTTATATAGCCTGTAGGTGAGGGGTGATAATGTGTGACCTCCACAAGCTGGGTTAAAGACTGAGCACTGTAGCTGGGGACTTAGGCTGTGGTAACTCCAGGAGAGGAGCTGCTACAGCTGACAAGAGTGTGGAACTGGGCTTTTTGGCACCTTTTCTTTTTTGGAGATTCTTTGAGAGGGTGGGGTTTGAAGAGAGAGAGAGAGAGAGATAGGGCTTCTTAGACTGTGCAGGAGTGAGCTGGAGGTTCCAAACCAAACACTCCTCATTATTCCCCTTGCCTTCATGTTGCCTGTGTTCTACTATGTCCCTTCCACTTTGAGATTTTCCTTCCCTCTCCTCGCCAAGGTTTCCTTTCTAGTTTCCTGAATTCTTTCAGTACTTCTAATTCAACACAAATCTAGAGTTTCATTCAAAGATCCACATATGAGATAGAACATGCGGTTTTTATCTTTCTGGGTCTAGGTTACCTCACTCAGAATAATGTTTTCCAGCTTCATCCATTTACCTGCAAATTTCATAATTTTATTTTTCTTACATGTGAATAAATTCCACTGTGTACAGGCACATTTTCATTATTCATTTACCAGATACTGGGCATTTAGGCTGTTTCCATGACCTAACCATTAAAAATACAGGAGCTATGAATATAGAGTCCTTTGGGTATATTGTCATGAATGGCTATGGTGGTTTGAATTAGAATGGCCTCAATAGGCTTACTCTTCAGGGACTGGCACTACTTGAGAAGGATTAAGAGGAATGGCCTTGTTGGAGTTGGTGCGGCTTTATTGGAGGAAGTGTATCATTGGTGGTGAGCTTTGAGGTTTCAAAAGCCCAAGCCAGGTCTAGTGTCTTCTCCAGTACCATACATGCCACCATGCTCTCCACCATGATGACAATGGACTGAACCTCTGAAACTGTAAGCAAACCTCCAATTTAAGTTTTCTTTTATAAAAATTGACATGGTCATGGTGTCTCATAACAGTAACAGAATGATGACCAAAACAACTGTGTATCTGGGGCATATATGGACTTATTTCTAATTTTCTGAGGAACCACAACAGTGGCTGCACCAATTTGCATTCCCTATCAACAATGTATGAGGGTTCTCCTTCCAAGCATTTGTTTTATTTCTTGTTTTAAATCTTAACCATTATAACTGGAATAAGATGAAATCTGAAAGTAGTTTTAAGTTGTATTCTTTTGGCAGCTAAAGATGGTGAATATTTCTTTAAAAATATTTTTCAGCCATCTGAACGTCTTCTCCTGAGAAGTCTGTTCAGTTCTACACTCCATTTTAAAAATTAGGTTGTTTATTTTTCTTGTTAGTTAGGGTTTCTATTTGCTGTGAAGAGATACCATGACCACAGCAACTTTTATAAAATGGGGTGGCTTACATTTTCATAGTTCATTAACATAATGGTGGGTCATGACGGCATGCAGCAGACAAGGTGCTGGAGAAGGAACTGAGAATTCTACATTTTAATCTGAAGGCAACAGGAAGTGAACTGAGACATTGGGTATGACTTGAGCGTATATGAGACCTCAAAGCCTGCCTCCTAGTGACACACTTACTCCATCAAGGCCATACCTACTTTAACAAAGCTATGCTTCCTTATAGTGCCGCTTCCTATGAGCGTACGGGGGCAATTACTTTCAAACTACCATGGTGGTTTTTAGTTCCTTGTATATGTTAGATATTAATCCTCTGTCCATTCTGAAGGCTGATTTTTTTTTAAGTCAGTTAATAGCTTCCTTTTCAGCATAGTACTTTTTAACTTCAGGAAGTCCCACTTGTTGATTTTGGTCTTACATAGTGAGTGATTACAGTCTTATTCCTAAATTCCTTACCTGAACTTATACCTGAAATGTGTTCCTTTATTCTTTCTTCTAGAGGTTTCTCTGATCCATTTGGAATTGATTTGTGTGAAGAGTGAAAGAGAAGAAGCTCTTTAAGCCTCGACTTCCTCAATAGAGAAGAGGACCACAGGAGTCCTGCTTCATAGGGGCCAGCAGGGACCAGCTGAGGTGGTCCATGGGAAGAATTTCCAATACTGTGTAGTTCAGTGTACAAATACACTTGAAAAGAGCTAATCACAATGCTATCTCACCTGAGAAGAGCTAACCACAAGGCTATCTCACCTGAGAAGAGCTAACCACAAGGTTATCTCACCTGAGAAGAGTTAACCCCAATTCTATGTCACCTGAGACACATTAATCACAAGGCTATCTCACCTGAGAAGAGTTAACTGCTATGCTATCTCACCTGAGAAGAGTTAACCATAATGCTAGCTCACCTGAGAAGAGTTAACTGCTATGCTATCTCACCTGAGAAGAGTTAACCATAATGCTAGCTCACCTGAGAAGAGTTAACCACAATGCTATTTCACCACTCAAACCCCCAAACCCTTGCTACACTCACTAGTTTTCCTTTGTAATGTGGAAAATTTGCTAGAAACTCATTTCTTGTTTTAAAAATACCTGGGGTTGAGGATATGGCTCAGTTGTTAAAATGCTTGCCTGTCATCCATGAAGCCCTGGATTCCATCCCCAGCACTGCATAAACCAGGTGTACATCCCTGTAATTCCAGCATTTGGGAGGGAGGGACGGTGGACCAGAAGTCTGAGGTCATCTAGCATAAATAGTGAGTTTGAGGCAAACTTGGGTTCCATGAGACCCTGTCCCAGACACACACACACACACACACACACACACACACACACACAAAGTTCTGCTTGCTTAAACTGCAAAAAGTTTCAACTTTCCTTTCAGCCTTATTTACTATGCTAATTTGATCTTCTGTGAACCAGTTTTCAAAAAATTCTGTAATTTTCTATTTTATTTTTTCATTAAGTTTTTATCTGGAGATAATTGTGTTGGCACGCAGTAATAAGAAATAACACCCAGAGCTGGGCAGTGGTGGTACATGCCTTTAAGCCCAGTATTTGGGAAGCAGAGGTAGGTAAATCTCTTCGAGGTCAGCCTGGTCTATGGAAGTGAGATTCAAGACATCCAGGACTGTTACAAAGAGAAATTCTGTCTTGCAAAACAAACAAAAACAAAACAAAACAAAACAACAACATCAACAAAAAACCCAACTTGCGCTATAATGTCTGTACCCAGTACCTGCATATATAGTATCTCATTTTCTCTCTCTCTCTCTCTCTCTCTCTCTCTCTCTCTGTCTGTCTGTCTGTCTGTCTGTCTCTCTCACACACATACACTGTTCATATTGTTTAATTTTCTTTGTTTTATCTTTAGTGCATAATCCTCTAATCTTTGTATTATTCTATTGAGTCGATTGTGGAGGCCCAAAAATGTAAGTCTAGTTCCATCTGTCTGAAGGTCAGAGAGTTTGAAATTGCTTAGAATTGTTAGCAACAACCAGGGCTACACATCCTGACCCAGGATGTGGTTACTTTGTTCTTTTGGCATTAAGATGGCCCATACAAGTAGATCCACTCCACCCTGACAGATGGTTGGGCTATGCAAACATACTTCTGCTCCTTCTTTTGAAACAGGAGGTTTGACCTAGGGAGTGGCTGCCTTCAGGAAATTTGTTCTAGGGTGGGTTCACTGCCTAAACAACAAAATGTTAATGAACAAATTAATGCCTTGATGGCTCAAAATATTGAAGCAATTAACTGTTTGAAATGTCTTTTATTGACTTCTCCCCCCCCCCCTTTTGTACTGGGGTATAAAAGTGTATGGAAAATTAAACTCGGAGATTTTCAGTATTCACTGAAATCCCCTTCTGATACTATCCTGTGTTTCTATTTTATTATTTTTCCTCGCTTCTTTGTCCTCTTTACTATTTTTCTGATTCCCCAGGCCCCTACCCTGGTAAGTGGTATTTTTGTTGAAGCTGGTCTCTAACAGTTGATATGCTAAGTTTTATTTAAGTTGGTGTGATTTCCAGTCCTATAATTCCCACCTGGTTCTCTAGAGCATCTGTTACCCATTGACTTACCTCTTTTCCTGTTGAGTGATTCTGTATTTTCATTTGTTTCAAAGTTGTTCTTAGCTTTTCATTGATGAATTAAACCATACGATTCTCATATTGCTTTGTACGTGTGTCTGTTTTTCTCTACATTCCAGTTGAGATTTTCCTCCTTTTTTTTTTTTTACTATATTTATGCTATATTTTATGTAATGTTTTAAGAAAACTGGACATATTTGAGAATCCAAGTCTTATATATACCTTCCATTTCAATTGTGTTTTTTAATACTTCTCCTTCACGGTTTGAAAACTCAACCACTTGATTTTCCAGGTGGGGTAGAAATCTTTGTCTTGAACTTGTCCTTTGTTTCTACTTGAAGGAGTCAAGTCTCCTTGTTATGACTGAGCAGGGTTTGAACTTTGGCTTCCTGTGAGACCTTTGCTGTATGAACTTGTAGGAGTGGTGTTGTGTGTGTTACTGCTCCCATGAGCACTGGAAGTAGCTCACATCACTACTGGTTGGTGATGGAAATCTATACTTTCCCATAGGCCTCCTCTAACCCCACTGGCATGGAGAAGTGGGTGGTCTAAGCTTCCCAGTTGGCATTCCTCAGTAGTACAGGAATGCTGAACCTGGGCAATGCTCAGGATAATAACAGCTGGCTCCTGACTCTGCTCTCTGAGATGATATTCTAAGGGTTAGTTCAGGCCCCTTGTCACAGCTGGAGAAGGTTGGCACTTAGCGGCTCCTAGACCTTTGCTGCCACAGTGGTGCCAGATTCATTTCTCTGTTTTGTTTGCCTGGATTACCCAGATGGCTGATTAACTGAAAATGGTCTTTAATCAGGTCATCTGTCCCCTTGGACTTTTTACAAAGGAAAGCAAGATTTTGTAATGGTTTTGATATTTTGTCTGCCCTTGGTATTTCCAGACCACTAGCTTCCTCAGCACTGTGTACTGGGCCCCAGAAATACAAAGAGAATCAAGGAAATCTACACCCACAATGTGCCCTAGGTTCCAACATCCTCAGACCATCTCCTTTTGTTCTGTACACTGTTCAGAGTCTTCTTTATTAGTGTATTTACAATTTCCAGTGTTGTTAACTTCATTTTTACATGTCAAAATATTCGAGATAATTAATATAGATAAAGGCTATTTTGGTTCATGGTATTGGAGGTTTTAATCTGTTATTCATTGGTCTTACATTGTCCTGGGTCTAGGACAAGGCAGCATCTCCTGTTGGGCTATGCTATACGTATATACATGGTAGAACAGACCCACTTACTTTGTAGCCAGTGCCGGGTCCCGCCCAACATATTCATCTGTGCTTGTGGGGAAGAGTGTGGATTAAGAAAGAAATAGACAAGAGACAACAGATAGAGTCAGGAGGGCATCCAGTGAATACTGTGACCAGTATTGTGCTTATTCTCATAGCCTTTATATACACACCCCAATCCATAAAGCAGGGTGAAGACAAAGGACTTCTTTACCAAGAGAGAAAGAACAAGCAAAGTAATTACCATCTTAGTACCCCAAACACCAACCAAACCCTATGTCAAAACATCCTGTTAGTAACCACATCGTAAGTCAAAGGATAATAAGCAGTTCTTAGTGGAGGAAAGGGAAGCAGTAAGTCTAGTCTATATTCTGCAAACTGAAGGCATTTACTTTCTCCAATAAAACATGGCCTTGATTTTATCACAAACTTTCTCCTAATAAATATTAGGAAACCAATCTCCTGACTGGTATAATTATAAAATTTTTATTTTCCCATGTAGAGAATACTTATTTGAATGCTTGTGACTTGCGCTGTTGGACATTGAGAAGGCACATTAGTGACAGTGTTGTGCTAATGGAGCAGACAGCACTGTGCTAGTGCTGTGCAGTGCTATCCTCTGATTTCAATTTCCATCCTGAAAGGAAGGTCCTTAAACCCAGGAAGTTCTAATGGAAGGCTCCTTAGGACTCAGGAAGTAAACAAGTTGTCTCAGGATGTCACTGAAACTTACCTGGTGTGCCATGCCCCTTACTGAGGAGACAGAGATTAGTCTAGTTGTCTGGAAGAAATTCTCGGGCTCTTTGATTTGCCTATGAGTCATGCGGAGAGCTCCAGGGTCCCAATTTTTCTGCGTTTTAAGATATGTTGTGTGGGCTTTCTGTGACACATTTGCTTCTGAGTTGCTCCTGATTATGTACAGCATCCCTCACATATTCTCCTATAAGTAACTTCGATAAATTTCACTGGTTCCTCAAATCAGACTTTTGTGGTATGATTTCCTTGGTCTGTTGTCCTTTCTGTATGTGGGGTGAACAGAGGTCTGTATTGCATCTTCTTAAGAATAGTGTTAGCTAAAATAAATTATCTGTGACTAAGGTGAACTGTGCAGGTTATCGACACAGACAATTGTTAGTTGTAGAGGTGTTTAGTCTCAGAAGCAGATTTAAAGTTGGTGTGTCCTTGCTCTCAGATAGGAAATGAGCCTTTCATAGGACTGACAAATAGGTTTTTTACACACTCAAGCCTATTAAAACCAAACAAAAACTTTCATCAAGGGTTTTCTAAACCCTACCTTGTCATGTGAATTATTATACATTATTACTAATACTCTGCATTGGTACTCATCTTGTTACTGCGCAAAAGTACCCTATAAAAACAGCTGGCAGGAGGAAAGGCTTGTCCTGGCTCACAGTTTGAGGCCACACAGTCTAGTATGACAGTGAAGCCATGGCAGCAGGAGAGGGTGACAGCTGATCACATGGCATCCGCAGTCCAAAGCATAGAGATGGATACCTGGGCTCAGCTCACTTTCTCCTTTTCATTCAGCCCAGGACTCCAGTCCATGGGGTGATACTGCCCACAGATAGGTGTATTTTCCTTTCTCAGTTAATCTAATCCAGATAATCACTGGCAGGTGTGCCCAGAGACTTGCCTTAAAAGTGATTCTAGACTCTGTCAGGTTGACGAGCAATAGGAACTGTCAAATAAACCTCCTCTACATTATAATGCTGATATTAACGCTTGAGATAAGTGCTCAGACCATTGTTCTCTTTGTTGCTGGAGCCCACAAGACTATACAGTGAATACGCAGCTCACAAACTAACAGACAGATCCATGGGAAGTGTATATGTCCATGTCCACATGGAACAACCCTTTTTGTAGAGCTGCGGGAATACTTGTCTTTTGGAAAAGTGGATGTCAAATCTGTGAAAACCTTCTATAGCCATGATGCATTCCCAAAACACTTCAACAGTTGCTGTGAGGTGTTGCTGTGACTTCTGCATGAGCAACAGAGTGACGTTCTCCATTCCCCCCACACCATGAGGCCTTGGAGCTATGACATTCACTCTTCATTCTAATAGTCAATTTTACACAGAGTCAGTCTCACAAAATTACCTGCTAACAGACCACATAGAAATTTCTATAGAGGACAGGCACTGAGCAGGAAGGTGTTCCCAAAGCTGGTTATCACAAAAGAGATTAGATGGAGAGAATGGATAAATTCAGGATTCAGGGATGCTTAGTAACTTTATCTAATGGTTTGGAATGTCAGATACTTCTCCTTGAATGCTGGCCCTTTCCTGGGTCAGGCTACCTGTTCTGGAGTACTGCTTTGTCAGATTCTACTTGCCCTTTTTGTAATTTTGATATGCATATTATCATTGCCCTTGCCTATGGAATTTTCCAAGCACGTCTGTAATAAACTAGAAACCTCATGGAGATCACCCCTTTTTCTTCTTCTTCCCACTACTTTCTTCCCTTACTCTCCTTTCTTCTCCTTATTCTTCCCCTTATTCTTCTTCTCTGCACCCTTTCACTCCACTTTCTCCCCTTGCACAGAAAATAAAGAACATGCAGAGGTAATGTATTTGAGTTAATTTTTTACCCTCAGATCCTTGCCTGCCATAGACATCCAATTCTGAGCCCTGAGTGGGTACTGAGGTTGATACTCAAGGCCCCTGTTACTTCTGTTTCAAAACAAATTATGTATGCTTCACTCTTTTGTTTTTAAGTTCTTTCTTTTACCTTAACCTCATTGTCTTGGGATATACCTATAGTCCTGTGAAACACACATTCCTGATGACAGTCCCTGAATGCTATAATAAACTCAAGGTTCTTTGGAGAAGCCTCTTTTTGTTTGCTCCTTAAGTTGGTACAACACCAGGAATACCTTGGCCTTTAGCTGAGCTGGAGAAGTTCTTGTCTGTGATGGTCAACTTTAATTGTCAACTTCACACAACCTGGAATCACCCGAGGAGAGAGGCACCATGGTGGATTATCTACATTAGGTTGGCCTGTGGACATGTGTTTGAGGGCTTGTCCTAATTGAGTTAACTGATATGGGAAGGGCCAGCCCCCTCTCAACAGCACTATTTACTAAGCAGTATGTGCTGAAGTGTCTAAGATTTGAGAACTTAAGCAAGGAAGTGAGCACGTGTGAGTTTATTTCTTTTTGCTCCTGGGTATGGGTGTGATTCAGCTGGTTGTCTGACGTTCCTGAAGCCTTGATTTTCCTACTCTGTTGGACTATAGCCTGGGATTGTTAAGTGGAACAAACATTTTCTCTCGTAATTTGCATTTTTTTAGAGTATTCTATCTCAGCAACAGGAATGAAACTACAGCGCCATCACATTGGTTTAGCTGAGGGATTGCAGTGAGAGCTTGCTACCTTGGATAGTCAGAACTGTAGTGAGCAACTTTTCCTGTTGGAAAGATGTCAGAGACTGCCCTTCGTGATTGAATACTGCACAGTCGGAGTCTCGTGGGATGCTTGGACTCTGGGTTCATCATTTATATGTTGCCTGCAGATAGTTGTTTGGTTGTCTGGATTTACTATCAGATAGGACTTTGGGAAGATTGTGACTCTTGGAGTGAGGGTTCTCTCTAACTTTCCCTCTGCTCTTTCATTAACTATTCTATTCTGTTCTGTTCTATTCTATTCGTATGAATGTGTGTGTGTTCAGGTGTGGACAGCTCATGTGAAGGCTAAGGGACAACCTCAATTGTTATTCCTCAGTCTCTGCCCTTTATGTTCTGAGACAGTCTCTTGCTGGCCTAGAACCTGCCAAGTAGGTTAGTTAAACTGACCAGTGAGTCTGGAAATCCACCCTGCTCTGCCTCACCAGTGATGGTATTACAAGCACATATTACTACTCCTGGCTTTATTTAATCATTCATTGAATCACTCATTCCATTGTTTATCTCTTTTACTGAATTATTTTTAGGAAGCATAGGAAACATGAGTGAAAGCTTCCCTTTGTCTCTCAAGAGGGTGGCAGTGAGTAGGGCAAACAGTGGCCACTGAATCTGGGGCTGTGGTGGAGAGGGGCATGTGGCCATCACAGAGTGTAAAATAGACCAGGAATAGAGTCAGGGGAGGCTGCCCAAAGGAAATAGCACCTGCAACTTAGTCTTGCTGAGGAAAAAGGTTAGCCAGATAAAGAGGGAGGGAGGGAGGAGGGGAAGGAAGAGAGGTCTTGACCCTAGGCGTCTTCTTCACCCTTTTTACACCTTATTTTCTGAAACAAGGTCTCTCACTAAACCTGGATTTAGCTACAGTGATTGGTCAGTGAGTCCAGGGATCTTCTTGTCTCCCTCTCCCCGAGGCTGGGGCTACAAGCACATGCATCATGCCTAGCTTTTATTTTTCATTTATTTGTTTATTTTTGTTGTTGTTGTTTTTTTTTTTTTTTCATGGCTTTGGGGTATTGAACTCAGGTCTTCATGCCTGCAAGGTAAGATACTTTACTGCCTGAGCTATTTGTCCAGTCTAGTAATCATGAAGGACTTTTAGGACATGCAGGGTAGTGGCATAATGTCCCAGAGAGAACATTCTGTCTTATGGAAAAGGAATGACTTGTTAAGGGAAGAGCCTTTGTCTTGGTTATGATGACTGTCCACGCTAATCTCGGAGAAAGTCATTGTGTCCATTATACTGGGACCTTAATGACTTTACATAAACCTAGGAGCACAATTTTGTTTGTCTGTTTCTTCCAAAAATGAGAATTGAAAGAGTAGAAGACAGCCCGAGGACTGTGACGGGCCTCCGAGATGTACTGCTTAGATGGACATCCATTAACTGAGCTTAAGATCTGTAGCATCCTGTTCTTATAACTCTCAGATAGCTGAGAGCCGCTGTAATCAGTCAGACTCCCTTCCATCCATTTGTGTAAATAACAATAAGGGCCTTTCTTGAAGATCATAAAGAATGAACAAATAGCTGCTTTTCAATGCTTTGGAAAATGATAGGAACTAGTCCTGAAAAGGTAGGAAATGAAAGCTTCTTCCCATTCATTTCCTGTCTTTGGCTCCGAAGCCATTAAAATGTAAATCAAACTTTGAAACACACAGTGAAACAGAAATAAGAAAACATAGGACAAAGAGTGCTTGGAAAAGAAAACGAAACAGCTAATAGTTTCAGGAGGGGTGAGAGGTAAGGGTGGGGGATTTCCCCCAGGAAGCAATATTGCTTTCATCAAAAGGGAAGAAAATATGAATTCCCTGGTTTCCCATGTCCCGGGGCTGAGTTTAATTAAGGCAAGAAATGGCATTGAGAAATGATAAATACAGCAGAGGCCAGATCTGTGAGACATTGCCCCGGAGAACAGAGAGGCGCTCAGAACTGGTAATCATCATTACATGAGGGATGAGGCCCGTCAAGGAGGGAGCATGTCATGTGGATAGGATAATGAGGCTCCAGATGGGGGGTGAAGTGAAATCCAAGCACCTTTTATGGTACTGGAGTGAAGATGCAGGGAGCATGCTTGAGCACAGGTTCTCTGAGGTTTGACAAAATGGGTCTTAGACATCTTCCTCTTCATCACCTGGGCGGAGGGGATGGGCGAGGTGGTACCTGCAGGCAATGTCCTTGGCCAAGAGCCACTTAAAGTTTCTCCGAGGGAGATGAATGAGGAACACTGAGTGAGAAAGTATGTATAGGGTAAGGATCATGTTTTGGATGATCTTGTGGCAAAGTATACATGAGTAGACACCTAACTAGAGTAATAAGAATTCTTGGGTCAGTGTGTGTGAGGTGACTCTGTGCTTGCTGTGCCACTATGAGAACTTGATTCTAGATCTAGAGAAATCAGGTGAAGAGCTGGGTGGATGTGGCTGCCCTGCTTATAATTTCAGTGTTTTGAGACGTGGTGACTGGGTCTCAGGAGTAAGCTAGCTAGCTAGAATGATGTATGAGCTCTGGGTTCAGGGAGAGACCCTGCTTCAGTAAATAAAGTGGGGAACAAAGGAAGACATCAGACTTTAACCTCTGGTCTACACACACACACACACACACACACACGATGGAGGAGGGTCATTTGTCTATGTGTTACTTTTATTGGTTAATAAAGAAACTGCCTTGGCTTTTGATAGGACAGCAGCTTAGATAGGCGGAGTAGACAGAACAGAATGCTGGGAAGAAGGGAAGTGAGGCAGATGCTATAGCTCTCCTCTCCAAGATGGACGCAGGTTAAGATTCTTCCCAGTAAGCCACACCTCATGGTGCTACACAGATTATTAGAAATGGGTTAATCAAGATGTGAGAATTAGCCAGTAAGAGGCTAGAGCTAATGGGCCAAGCAGTGTTTAAAAGAATATAGTTTCTGTGTAATTATTTCAGGTGTAAAGTTAACTGTGTGGGAGCCGGGCGGAACACAGCCCTCTGTTTATCACTACACACATACACCCTTGCACATACATGCAACTACCCCCAACCCACCTGCAAACAAAAAAGAAGAAAGAAACAATAATGTTTGGAACAAATGACAGACCATAGACAGCAAACTTATGTTTGTCCTTTGGGGGCTGGGAAAAGTCATAGCTTCTCTATTAGTCAACTGTGGGGCCAAAACACATAGAAGAATTACTCAATGGGGCACTTAAACACCACTGGGCACCCAGGCAATGCAATATAGAAAAAAAATCAAACCTATTGCTAGGCTGGGGAGATTAAAAGTGATTAAAAGTGCTTGCCATGAAAGTGTGAGGAACTAAGATCAAATCTCCAGCACCCATGTTACATCAGGCTGTGTATGTATCTGTAACCCCAGCTCTGCGGGTGGCAAGAGACTGCAGGGTCTATGTAGCTTGCTAGTCCTCAGGCTGCCCTCAGGTCCACTGAGAGGAACCACCTCAAGAGAATAAGGTGATAGCACAGGATACCTGGCATTGCTCCTCTGGTCTCTTTGGACCTGCATACACTTGTGTGCATGTATACAACACACCCTATTGCGATGAGAACTGTTTGCCCGAGATGCTGGGACTGTCCTGGTCTCTCTCTCCCTTTCTTTTTCTGTAACTTTCTGTAGCAAGATGACTGGAGATAAGCTAGAGTTTTCTGGGAAGAGAAGACCTCCATCAGATAGTCTGTAGACATTCCAGGTCTCTCTCTCCCTTTCTTTTTCTGTAACTTTCTGTAGCAAGATGACTGGACATAAGCTAGAGTTTTCTGGGAAGAGAGGACCTCCATCAGATAGTCTGTAGGCATGCCTTAGGACATTTTCTTAATTAGTGATGGTGTTGGAGGGCCTAGTTTCTTGTGAGTGGTGCCATCTCTGGGTAGGTGGTCCTGGACTATGTAAGAAAGCAGAGTGTTAGAACTTTAATGAACTTTTCTCATCTGTACTGAAAGTGCTCCCTCTAAGAGCCAAAGACTACCTAACAAAAAATTAAGTTTCAGACATGAGAATCCCCCCCCCCCCATTTTTTTTGAGTTGTTGGCCAGGCTGTCCAAGAGACTCCCCAAACATACAGCCCATTGCTATTGCCCTGGGTTATCCCCAAAAGATGGAAGACACAGTGCACATCAAAAACAGCCCAGAGACCCTTAGCTGGACCTGAATGCCTCCTCCCTCATGACTAGCTTTCATGATACTAGAAGGCACTATGCAAAACTTCCAAAGGAGGGATGTAACCAACAGTCTACTCAGTGATAATATCTATAAACCACAGCAACCATCATGACATGAAAACCCTAAGGGTACATAGTGACATGTATGCCCTGGTAGCAAGCTACAGCCTTTTAATGACTTAAGATCCCCTTAACAAAAGAGATGCCATGTCTGCTACTGGATACCTGGCTAACTCCTCAGTGCTGGTGAAGTCATGGTTATTGGAGGAGAATCTACAACCTCTTATTTAGTAAACCACATAAATCATAGCAACAATCCATAAATATGTGTCCTTTTATTGGCAGTAAGTGTAGTCTTTATCCCTCATCAAGGAAATCTTCTCTTTGCAATAGATAGAGACTATTACGGAAGACCACACCTAATCAATGTGCAGAGTGGTGGAGCCCAGTCCTGATAGATACATCTACAAAACATTCCCTCACCTAAGGGAAATAATTTGGAAGAGGGGCAGAAATATTCTAAGAGCCAGAGGACGAGGGATTTGTTGTGAGAAACGGCATCTACAAAGATTCACTAACATGATTGCCTAAACATGATCGGATAAGGATGACCACTGTGGACATGCCAAAGTGGATGGGGAAAGCCCATGAGGCCTCAACTCTACACAAAGATTTAGAGGCAACTGAGGAAAGCTGGGGGTGGAAGAGATGGTTTCTTCAGGGAAAAGCTCACCAACTGGTTGTCCAGTGCCAAATGGTCAGTCCCCAAAACATACATACAAACAACATTTGAACCGAACACACACACACACACACACACACACACACACACACACACACACACACACTATAATATATATTCCTAAATATAACTTGAACAGAACCAGAATGGGGAAAGCTGGGGGCAATGCTCAGGCTCCAAGCAGGCAGGTGCTTCCATCTCTTTTTATATGCATGAAATAACCAGTAACTTAAACAAAGCTCATGAACTGGAATAAGAGTGCAGAAGGGTATAAGGGAGTGGTGTTCGGAGGAAGGAAAGGTAAGGGAGAAATGTAATTATAATTTTTTTAAAAAAAAAGAAAAAAAATACATGGTGAGCAAGCTAGGAAGATTGATGTGGGAGTGATTTCTTTCTAATCTGTTGCTTTCGTTGGTTAATTGATAAAGGAACTGCCTTGGTCCATTTGATAGGCCAACCCTTAGGTGGGTGGAGTAGACAGAACAGAATGCTGGGAGAAAGAATCCGAGTCAGGCAGTCGCCACGATTCTCCCACTCCAGACAGACGCAGGTTAAGATCTTTCCTGGTAAGCCAGCTCATGGTGCTACACAAATATTAGAAATGGGTTAGATCAATGTGTAAGAGGTATCCAGTAAGAGGCTAGAGCTAATGGGCCAAACAGTGTTTAAAAGAATACAGTTTCTGTGTAATTATTTCGGGTAAAGCTAGCCGGGTGGCGGGAAGCAGCCCTGCCGCTCCTCCCTCAAGGTTCCTGCCCTGATTTCCTTCAAGTATGGGCTGTATGGTGGTCTGAATGAAAATGCTTCCCCCAACAGACTCACTGGGAATGGCATTATTAGAGGTGTGGCCTTGTCAGAGTAAGTGTGGGCTTGTTGGAGGAAACGTGTCACTGGGGGCTGGATTTTAAGATTTCAGAAGCTCAAGTCAGGCCTAGTGGTTCACTGTCTCTTCCTGCAGCTTGCAAAACCAGATGAAGAACTCTCAGTTCCTTCCCCAGCACCATGTCTGCCTGCATGCTACCTTGCTTCCCACCATGATGATAATTGACTAAACCCCTGGACCGTAACCCAGCCCTAATTAAATGTTTTTCATTATAAGAGTAGCTATGGTCATGGTCTCTTCATAGCATTAGAACTCTAAAGACAGACCATGTTGTGGGAATAAACCATTTCTTCTCCAAGTTGCTTTTTGTAATGGTGTTTTATCATCACAATAGAAAGAAAACTAAGACAGGACTATTTAATGATCTAATTGGAAACAGTGCAAAAGTAAAAGCTTCTGGATATATCTGAACTACAGGGATGTAGTTGGGGGAAGGACTGTGGCGTCTGGGTTTGTCCGCAGGGGTGTAGTTGGGGAAGGACTGTAGGGTCTGGGTTTGTCTGCAGGGGTGTAGTTGGGGAAGGACTGCAGGGT
This sequence comes from Chionomys nivalis, assembly GCF_950005125.1. Lineage (NCBI taxonomy): Eukaryota > Metazoa > Chordata > Mammalia > Rodentia > Cricetidae > Chionomys > Chionomys nivalis. The sequence goes on along the minus strand of NC_080090.1, from coordinate 97,619,209 downwards.
CTGGGTTTGTCTGCAGGGGTGGAGTTGGGGAAGGACTGTAGGGTCGCAGCAGGTATTGTCTTTAACTGTCTGGAAAGATGATGCAGGGCTGTATGGCTAGATCTCTTCAATACTACAGTTTCTGGCCCCTTAAAGTGACAACTTCTGTAAGACCCTTAGCCTAGCAATGAACCCGCTGTCTACAGCAGTGCCTGGAAAACGGTAGAGACTCTAAGTATCTGTCAAGATGGATATTCTGTCAAGCGCACCAATGGTTTCAAGGAATTGGACCAGGAGAGGCAGCTGTTTGAGGAAGGCAACCTTTTGAGGCTTAGGAAACTTCTACAGTAAGCATCCTGGCTTGTCCAAGATTTTTGTAAGTAGTAAATCTTGATAGAAGAAACTCAAGGCAGAAAAAAAAACTAAGGGGAAACGAGGAATGCCTTGAAGGCCCAGAATTATTAAGCGAGAACAAGGAAAACTGAGGAATAAACAGCAATCCATGTTATTCTGTCTTAAGTTTTCCTCATTCCATTCGGTTACCCTTTGCCTACCTGGGATGGTTAATATTATCAGCTTGACAGGATGTAGAATTACCTGGAAGATGAACCTTGGTGTGCCTGTGACTGTGTTTCTAGAGCATGTTAACTGAAGGGAGAAGACTTATCCACCCTGGATGTGGGTGGCACCATGTCACAGGCTGGAGTCCTGGACTAAATAAAAAACAAAAAGTGTGCCAGGTGGTGGTGGCGCATGCCTTTAATCCCAGCACTCGGGAGGCAGAGGCAGGCGGATCTCTGTGAGTTCGAGGCTAGCTGGTCTACAGAGCTAGTTCCAGGACAGGCTCCAGAATTCGTCTCTATTTCCTGACTGTGGGTGCCATATGATGAACTGCCTCACATCCCTGCTGTCATGCGTCCCACTCATGTTTGTTGGACTGTACCCCCAAACTGTGAGCCAAAATAATCCTTCCTTCCTTGTGTGGCATTTTCAGGTGTCACAGTACTGAGAAAGGTGACTAATACTTGGCCCATCCACACAGCTGTGCAGAAAATAATGGCTGCCTGATTTCTGCTCGATTGTGGAAAGAATGAAAATGCAATCCAGTGATCTTAGGGTACAGGCAAGGACTCTGTTAGCCTTGGGGAATTCTTACCAGCTACAATCATTCAGTTCGGAGATCTGATAGTTACCAGAGCAAGTTAGGAAAAGGATCTAAAAAATTCGCTGTCAGGGCCTTCTCTAGCATGTTCTAGGATTCCATGTGGACCCAGATTCCTTGGGATGAGGTGGACGTGAAGACTGCTCTAGGTCAAGGCTATCAGAACAGATCTGAGACGTGATCGAAGAGAGAAGGCTAAACACCCAGGAGAAGCAGTTCTGAGCTTCCCTTCTGGAGTAGAAGAAGGGAGGTGTGCATTTCTGGCTTATTCTCTCTCTCTCTCTCTCTCTCTCTCTCTCTCTCTCTCTCTCTCTCTCTCCCTTTCTCTCCCTCTTCTTCTCCCTCCCTCCCTCCCTCCCTCCCTCCCTCCCTCCTCCCTCCGTCCCTCTCTCTCTCTCTGGTTTTTGTACATGTGTGTGGGTATTTAGTTGCTTATTTTGAGTTTTAGTGAGTATGAAACATGATGACAGAATCGTAGAGATGTGTTAGTCTGGGTAGTGGCATGTGTATTTGTCTGTTTATGTGTGTGCTTGTGTGTGCATATAAGTGAGAGTTTTAAAAAAGAGCGCTTGGGCCGAGGAGATGGCTCAGTGTGTAAAAGTGTTTGCTGTGTGCAAGCATGAGGACCTGACTTTGCATCCCAGCAATCACGGCCATGGGCACACCTGTCCCTGAGGACTGTGGGGTCCTAAGACAAAAGGATTTCTGGGCTTGCTGGCTACTAGGCTAGATTCTGGTTCAGTGAGAGACCCTGTCTCAAGTTAATAAGGAAGACAGGGTGAGATCAGGGTACCTGATGTTCCCCTCTTCCCTCCAGTGTATATGCATGGGTGCACATATCAGCACATATATATGCCACACACATAATACAGCACACACACACATACACGCACACACACACACACATGGGGTCTCTAAGGTCAAATGCTGCTAATGTTCTTAGAGATCCTCCCGCTGGGTTTCCATGGAAACAGGAGAGGCCAGCTCTGAAACAAATGGCAGGAAACCAAAGAAAAGGGCAGAGACAGTCTCATTAAGTATCTTTTTATAATCTGGCCATTCCAGTACATCTGCAAGGACAAGTAGGCTAAAAGTGATCAAAATACTTAGATAAATTTTATACCTTTAGTAAAAGGAGGAGGGTGGTCGTTCTGCTTTTGTTTTATATGGCTTTCATATGGAATCGATGTTATTCCTAGGATTTCCCTTTTGATTTCTTACTTTGCTGTGGTCTGTGTACCAACCAGTTCTTGTTAAATATTTATGGACAAGATTAAAGACTTTATAAAACTTAGCAGCTGGCAGCTGTCCTCGCCGAAAGAATAAAGCAGAGTTTTCATTTTAATTGGATAACCGTGTGACCGAAATATCTAACCCCAAGGGAAATACAAGAATTAAAATATGTAAAGCAATTTTAAAAAGAGAGAGTGGCCTTTTTCGTCCTGCCGACTCGATTTCCTTTGGTAGTTTTGTGTGAAGGTGAAAACGACGGTGCTTTCTTTCACAGCTTCTAGGCCTCCACACACCTCCTTGTAGCATGCACATAGAGAACACACCACGCGGGGCCGGGAGAGACTGGCTGCTGTCACTTCTAGGGAGTGCTCTCACGCACACTCGTGACTAAAATGTGGAGAGGGTGAGGATTTCCCCAAACCTCTTGACATTGACATTGAATAAAACAAAAGGTAGTTGAAAAAAGAGGGTCTTTCCACTCCTCTTTTCCACACCTTCTTTCTCTCTCCCTCCCTCCTGTCTCTTCCTCCTCCCCTTCTCCTTCTCCTTTCCTCTCCCTCCCCTCCCTCCCTCCTTCCTTCCTCCCTTTCCCTCCTTCTTTCTCCCCTCCCTCTCTCCCTCCCTCCCTCCCCCCATCCCTCCCTCCCCCTCGTCCCTCCCTCCCTCCCTCCGTCCCCCCGTCCCTCCCTCCCTCCCTCCCTCCCTCCCTCCCTCCCTCCCTCCCTCCTTCCTCCCTTCCTCCCTCCTTCCTCCATTCCTCCCTTCTTTTCCTCCCTTTTTATCTCCCTCCCTTTCTGTGGTGGTTTGAATGAGACAGGCCCCTATAGGCTTGTGTATTTGAATGTTTGTTCTTAAGTTGGTGGAATTTTTCTGGAAGAAGTAAGGGGCTGGATGATGTGTATCACTGGGGGTAGGCTTTGAGGTTTAGAAAGTCCATGTTATTCCCAGTTATGGTGTCTCTCTCTTCTTCTGGTATTATTTCAACATGTAAACTCTCAGCTGCTGCTCAAGTGCCATGCCTGTCTGCCTGCTGCCAGGCTCCCCACTATGATGGTCATGGACTAACTCTCTGAAACTTTAAGCAAGCCCCCAATGAAATGTTTTCTTTTATAAGTTGCTTTGCCAAAGCAATAGAAAGTAACTAAGACACTGTCTCTCTCTCTCTCTCCCTCCCTCCCTCCCTCCCTCCCTCCCTCCCTCCCTCCCTCCCTCCCTCTCATTCTTCCTCCCTTCCTCCCTCTCCTCCTTCCCTTCCTCACCTTTCCATCTCTCTCTTCTCTCCTCCTTTTTCTTCCTTTCTTTTCTTTTATCCCTCCCATTCTCTCTTCTTTCCCCTTTCCTGAATCAGTAATAGCCACACTCTTTGACGTTGACATGAGAATTCTTATAGATCATAGACAAGTGAGCGTTTCTTCTGTAGGTGCACCCTTTATAGCTGTTGGAGAAGATACCACCCGAGATTCTGTTTAAGCCTCTGACTATGTCAGAGTTGGCAAACAAAACTCCACAACCAAATCCTATTAAGTACCTATTTTGTGCAGCCACAAGAGCTAAAATTGCTTCTTGAAACCCTTTAAACGTGTGCTAGGGGACTATGAAGACAGAATATTTCTGACATGCACACTACACAAGATTGGAATGCCAGTGTGTGAAGAGCCATGTGCGACATAGGCTGACTCTTTGTTTAGGTCCTGTTTGGATTGGTTTTTACATCACAGTGACCAAGTTGAGTACTTGTGACAGAGGCTGTGTCCATAAATACTGCAATAGCTACTATTTGGTATTTATTTTATAAAAGATTGCCAATCTCTACCTAGACAATCGAAATTGACTGAAATGAGCCCATCAACATATTTTTTCTTGCTCTCTTGAATAATTACCTTCTTAATAATAGCACTGATCGTATTTGGACAAAATGCTTATTAAAAATTTGATGTTATTTATTTATTTATTTATTTAATTTTGGATGTCTGTGTGCTTGTGTGTGTGTTTGTGTGTATGTAAAAGTACATTTGTACACATGTTTGCAGAGGCTAGAGGTTGACTTTGGGTGTTGTTTCTTAGTTTATCCTCCACTTTGTTTCTTGACAGGGTATCTCACTGGACTGGAACTCATTGATTTGACTGGAGTATCAGGCCAGGTAAGCTTAGGGATTCCCCTGTCTCTGTTTCCCCAGAGCTGGGGTTACAAATGTGTGTCATCCCATGGGTTCTGTGGATAGAACTCAGGTCCTTGTACTTTTAAAGCAAGACTTTTATCAACTGAACCATCTCCCAGTCTCAATTTTTGCATTATTACTAGAGAAGAAAAATGTGGTTTTCTCTAAACACACAAGACAGCTACATGGGCTACATTCTCTGGGTAATTTTACTTCTCTTAGCTTCACATGTGTGGTTATCTATAGTTCTAGAGAAATGGAGTAGCTACAGTATAATGCGTAGACCAAAGAGTCCAGGTTCATCTTCTCTTACTGCATTGAGCTGTGATTTGAACATGTCACATGTCACTGAGGTTCATGTTTTGGAAACTCAATTAATTCTTAGAACAAAGATGTTGAAAGTGACATGTCTGCATGCCAGTTTACCCCTGCAGAGACCTCAGTGGCTCAGTACTGTTTTCACAACTGAGGTTCTTACCATGGATGTGGGTTCAGCTTCCACTCTTTCTTGTAAACTCTCTCTGGCCTTCTGCTCTTTCATTTACAGAATGATGATCAAGGAGGCTTCATTAAAGACAGGCCCTTGACTTTGGACTTCACAGTTGCCAAAGGTATAACAATATGCCTCTATTCTTTATGAAACCACCTCAACTCAGGCATTGTTTAAACCACAAAACAGGCAGACATGTTGAGATGAGCTCTCTAATACTGACAGATCTCCAAACCAGGTCCCTGGGAAAACTTTTGACTGGCTTGAAGTGCAAACAAATTAATTATTGGCAAAACAGTGTAAGAACTAAGAATTATTTATCCCTGACTGTTATCAGTCCCATGAAAACTTATTCGTTCCACTTGAAGACCAGAGATGTAGGAAGATGAGACAACTGGTAGGGAGAGAAGGAGAGTCTTGGGCAAGCTTCTATTGGAATCCAAAGGTTAATTATGTGTATTCATGTGTGTACAGATGCACACTCATGTGCAGGTGCATGTGCAATGCATGCATATGCATGAAGGGGCCAGAGATCAACCTTGGTTGTCATTACTCAAGAACCAAACACCTTGGTTTTTGACACAGGATTTCTCACTGGTACTTTGGATTCTCCAAGCAGGTTAGGCTGGCCAGCCAGTGAACATGATGGATCCACTTGGCAAGGCCTCCCCAGATCTGGGGTTATAAATGTGCCCCATCGTGCTTGTCTTTTTGCAGGGGTTCATGTCTTCACAGTTGCCATTCAAGCACTTTACTGACTGAACCATCTTCCATGTCAAAGCTCATGTTTTTTCAAAAACAATTTAGTATTTGCAAGGAAAACTTTGTTCCAAGTAAGGAAGTTATTACCCTGCCCATTTTTTTTAAAAAGAGACATGGTGTAAATTTGGGTCCTAGCAAGGTGCATGAAGGGTTATCAGTTATCAGCTGTTTCCTAGAGCATGGCTGACAACATTCACTCCATTTCTTCCAAGTTCTGTCTTCAGCAGTGGAGGTCTCCTTTATGAGATTCAATTTTTTTTAACCCACCATTCCTCAAGAACACCCTCTGCTATCACTCTGTTGTCAGTGTCCCAGATGCCCGTATGGCTCTTGGGATGCAGAGAGGAGCCTGGAATCCTTGACATCTTTGTTGGCCATCCAAACTTACAGTTTCTTCTCCCACTATGTCCCATCTGCTTTCAGATCATAGTGGTGCGCTCTGGATGTGTCTATCAGTCTCCATTCTGCCACCAAATCTCATGGATTATACTCTTTATGCTTCCTCTTCTTCCTTCTCTCATATTCTCTCTCTCATAGTCTCTCTCTCATATTCCCTCTCTAATATTCTCTCTCTCTCTCTCTCTCTCTCTCTCTCTCTCTCTCTCTCTCTCTCTCTCTTCCTCTCTCCTTGTCTTTCTCTTTCTCTGTATCCATGAGTGTATGCAGGTCTGTCTGTGTGTATGTGTGTGCAGAGTCCAGAGTCCAGAGGATATACTCAATTGTCATTGTTTCAGTGTCTGTCCATCTTCATTTCTGAGACTGGGTCTCTCACTGCTCTGGAACTTACCAAGGAGGCCAGATCCCCTAGCTAGAACACACAGCTCCACCTGCTTCTTTCTCCTGAAGCTGGGATGGAAAATACAAGATATTATACCTAGCAAAATATTATTTTTTAAACATAGATTTTTAGGAATGAACTTAGCTCCCCATACTTGCAAGGCTAGTGGTTTCCTTTCTTAACCATGTCTACAGCCATTATTTATGCTTCCTGAGATCAAGAATAGACTCTCAGCCCTCCATACTCCAAAGCACTAAGTGTGGTATGCCATGAAGGCAGTGGGTAATGAAAAAGGAGTATTTGGGAGATCATTTTGTTCTAGCAATTTATCTCATCACCTATTGTGATAATCTTGCTTGGATCTGGAGCCAGCTAAGAGACATTCTTTGGGTGGCATGTGAGGGAAAACTAACAGAGAGGAGACTCTTCCCTAGAGTGTGGGGCATATCTCTGTGGTAGCCCGTACATAAAGAGGTCCCAGGGAAAAATCAGTGCTGCTTTTCCTGCCTGCCTCCCCATTTTGCTTTTGAGTACATTTATCCTATTTCCGTAGCTGCCTCCACTGACACCCATCCTTGACATTAGAATTCAACATCTTTGACCTTCCAACAGGGACTAAAGACTTATGGCTCTCCAGGAATCCTCTAGGCCTTCAGTATCCGATTGACATCCCTAACATAACCACTTTTGTGGACTTAGCATCTACTGGGCTCTGCTATTTGCAGGCAACCATTGTCAAACTACCCAGCCTTTACTGTGTAAGCCAATCTAATAAACTCTCTTGATATATATTTGATGTATATATATTCATTCTATCAGTTCTGTTCCTCTAGAGAACCCTGAATGTTTTCCAAGTGCCAACTCTGCTACAGCCTCAAAAAAGAAAAAAATAAAGTACAAACTTGTGCATGTCTTAGCAGAGAAAGGGCAGGTTTGGGCTAACATATGTTGGCCACCCATAGTAATTTTAAAGGTTTGTTTAGTTTACTAGGGAAATGATTTCTCTGTGTTTCCTGACTGGATCTTATTACACTGCATCTTACAAAAGTTCACAACGTTTTTTTGCTTTGTTTTCGTAGTTTCTTTTAAATTGCTTTTATTGAGTTACATTTTTCCCCATTCCCCTTCCTCCCCTCTCCCCTCCCACCCTCCATGCTCCCAATTTACCCAGGAGATCTTGTCTTTTTCTCTTTCCTAAGTGGATCCTTGTATATCTCTCTTAGGGTCCTCTTTGTTGTCTAGGTTCTCTGGGAATTGTGGATTGTAGGCTGGTTATCCTTTGCTTTATATCTAATATCTGCTTATGAGCAAGTACAAATATTATATTTGTCTTTCTGGATCTAGGTACCTCACTCCAGTATGTTTTTTTTTTTTAAGTTCCACCCATTTGCTTGCAAATTTAAAGATGTCATTTTTTTTTCTGCTGAATAGTACTCCATTGTGTAAATGTACCACATTTTCCTTATCCATTCTTCAGTTGAGGGGCATCTAGGTTGTTTCCAGGTTTTTGTTATTATGAATAATGCTGCTATGAGCACAACTGAGCAAATGTCCTTGTGGCATAATTGAGTATCCTTTGGGTATGTGTCCCAAAGTGGTATTGCTGGATCTTAAGGTAGATTGATTCCATTTTTTTTTGAGAAACCACCATACTGATTTCTAGAGTGGCTGTATAAGTTTGCACTCCCACCAGCAATGGAGGATTGTTCCCCTTACCCCACATCCTCTCCAGCATAAACTGTCATCAGTGTTTTTGTTCTTGGCCATTCTGAAAGGTATAAGATGGTATCTCAGAGTTGTTTTGATTTGCATTTCTCTGATGGCTAAGGAAGTTGAGCATTTCCTTAAGTTCTTTTGGTCATTTGAGATTCCTCTGTTGAGAATTCTGTTTAGATCTGTACCCCAATATAATTTTATTATTTGGTATCTTGAGTTCTCTGTATATTTGGAGATCATTCCTCTTTCAGATGTGGGGTTGGTGAAGATCTTTTCCCATTCTGTAGGCTGTCGTTTTGTCTTGTTGACCATGTCCTTTGCTTTACAGAAGTGTTTTAGTTTTAGGAGGTCTCATTTATTAATTATTTCTCTCAGTGTGTGTGCTATTGGAGTTATATTTAGGAAGTAGTCTCCTATGCCAATGCCCTCAAAGGTTTATTCTACCTTCTGTTCTATGAGATTCAGTGTGTTTGGTTTTATGTTGAAGTCTTTGATCCATTTGGACTTAAGTTTTGTGCATGGTGATAAATATGGATCTATTTGCATTTTTCTACATGTTGACATCAAGTTATGCCAGCACCATTTGTTGAATATGTTTTTTTTTCTATTTTATATTTTTATCTTCTTTGTCAAAAATCAGGTGTTTGTAGGTGTGTGGATTGATATCTGGGTCTTCAATTAGATTCCATTGGTCCTCCTGTCTGTTTTTATGCCAATGCCAAGTTGTTTTCACATATAAGACAAACAACTTTGCGGATTCACTTAAGTGTCCTGGAGACCAGTTTCTTCATTTGTAAAACAAGAGAAAGTTACTCAGATCTTGAGTATTAGATGGCGTTCTTGTGCCACTTCTGTTGTTGTGATAAAATACTCTGTCAAAAAGCAACATAGAAAAATAAAAAGCTTATTTGACTTATAGTTTCATCATTTTGGATAAATCAAGACAGGAACTCAAAGGTCTAGTTACATCAAAAACTCAGTCAAGAATAACTATTAAGCACATAGAATATTAAGCACATTGTTGCTTGATTGCTGTTTGTTAGCACCCAGCTAGCTCTCTTCATTCTTAGGTATTCTGAGACCCAGGCCACGAAACAGTACCATCCATATTCATGGTAGGTCTTCCTACATCATCTAATAATCAAGACAATTCTTCGCAGACATGCTCACAGGTGACCTGCTCTAGAGAGATAGTTCTTCAATTGAAACTCTCTTCTCCTTTTTTTTTTTTTTTTTTTAGGTTATGGTAAATTGAAAGTTAAAACCAGCCAGTAAAGATGAAAAATGCATACACATGCACACTTAAGCATATACATGTACAGACAGATAAGTATGACAGGAATCATTATTATGGCATCTACAAAACAAGAAAACTATACAAAGTTGTTGCTGTTGGTAGTGTGTTTGTATGCATTTAACTGTGTAGCTTGAGCTTGTCTTAATTTATAATCTTTCTGCCTCAGTTATTTTTATAATAATTAATTAGATCCATTCTTGGACATTTTCCTATATGTTTAACTTTTATTTAAATTAATTTCATTTCCTTCCTCTGTCAACCCTTCCTTCTACAAATCTCTTCCTAATATGGGATGTCCTTCTGTATATGTGCTGATTTTATTAGCTACTGAATAAAGCTGTTCTGGCCAATGGCTTAGCAGAGTAAAATCATGTTGGAAGAGATATAAAGATATAAAAGGCTACTTCATGTAGCTGCCAAAGGAGACAGCCTCATGCAGATACATAGATTAATAGAAATGGGTTGATTTAAGACTTAAGAGTTACTTAATAAAAAGCCTGAGCTAATAGGCTAAACAATGTTGTAATTAATATAGTTTCTGTGTGATTATTTGGGTCTGAGCAGTCAGGAAATGAAAGACCAGGCTCTACTTACAAATGGTGCCCATTGTGGGGTAACTCCATGAGAATCAAAACTGGGAGAGCTTGGGAAGGAATTCTAGACACAAAAGAACAGAGTTAAGCACAACTTCTTGGTAGCTGCATTTTTTCAGATAGCCTCCATATGCTGGCAGCAAGCAGAGGCACGTCTTCTTTAAGAGAAATCTTCCTGTGCATGGCTCGCAGAGGCAGTGAACATACCTCCACCATGTTGGACTGGGCAGAACAAACAGGCAGGGCAGAGGAGTTGGTCATTAGCATTAAAAAAGGGCACTCCTTGTCAAAAAATGATTACAGATACACAATAAAGACAGATTCAGACAAAAATAAACCTGTGAACTGGTTACAGAATGTTAAAAATATATGTAGGCTTGAGAGAAAGAGGAAAAAGAATATAGACATTTATAAAAAGAAATAAATAGTTTTAAAGAGACAGTAAAAATAATATAGAAGAGTATAGACAGTCATAGATTAAAGGACTAAAGGAAAATAAGCCACATAAAGATGAATTATACACAGAGAGTCTGGATTATGTACATTCTGTGTTTTCTTTGAATTTTTTGACTGCAGAGAGACATTTGTTTCTGGGAGCTATTAAGCTAACTTAACATATATATTTCAAAGGTATCTTGACTTCAAAATTACTTTGGAAAAGAGATTCTTCTTTTCTTTCCACAAAAGATGAGAATGTGTGGATTCCTTCCAGGCTAATATTGTTTGATGAAACAAGACTCTCTGAAATGTTTCCATGAACCCTAAACTTTTTTTTTTTTTCGTTTTTGTTTTTGTTTTTGTTTTTTGAGACAGGGTTTCTCTGTGGCTTTGGAGCCTGTCCTGGAACTAGCTCTGTAGACCAGGCTGGTCTCGAACTCACAGAGATCTGCCTGCCTCTGCCTCCCGAGTGCTGGGATTAAAGGCGTGTGCCACCATCGCCCGGCCATGAACCCTAAACTTACTTCACCTAACAAACAGCAGAAATTAGCTTGGAGAAAACTATGCCCAAATTCCCAAAATGGTTGTTTGTAAATGTTTATTTTCATATTTTCAAGATGACAAAACTAGCAAAGACTCAAACCTGAAGATACCTGACACCTGGAGTCCTGCTGAGACCACTTTAAAGGCTTGGTGATTTTAGTTTCCATTTTTTTTCCAAAATCTCTAACAACAACAATAACAACAACAAAAAACCCTAGATTTTAATAATATATATTGGCTTAGGCATTATTGAGGTAGGATGTCCTTCTGTATACTGTGAATATATGTTGTTCTCATTGTTTGATAGTTAAAGCTGCTTTGCCTAATGGCAGGATGGAATATAGCTAGGTGGGAAATCCAAACAGAGGTACAGAGAGAAAGAAGGCAAAGTCAAGATGACACGTGGCCTCCAATGGAGTAAGATGCCAGAACATTACCAGGAAGCCAGGGCCACATGGTGATACACAGATTAGTAAAAATGGGTTAATTAAAGTTGTAAGAGCTATTTAATAATAAGCCTGAGCTAATAGACCAAATGGTTTATAATTAATATAAATATCTGTGTGATTACTTGGGACTGGGTGGCCAGGAAACAAAAATGCAGCCTCCAGTTACACATTATGGTTTAGATGCTCAGCTTTCTTCTCTTTGTTTGTATGTGGTATACATATATGTCCATGAGGGTGCCCATGCATGTGTATGAGTGTGTGTGCAGAGTCTGGGATGTCTTCCTTGTTCACTTCCCACTTTACTTTGTGGGATAGGGTGTTTCACCAAACTTGCTGTTCACTGACAGGGTAGCCAGTGAGATCCATACATGTTCCTGTCTCTAGCACTGAGGTTACAGATATGTGCTGCCATGTCTGACTTTTATGTGGGTGCTGATGGTTTGAACTCAGGTCCTCATGCTTGTTTGGCAGGTACTTTACCAGTGGAGTGATGTTCCCAGCCTCAATTTTATTATCTCAGAAAAAACTAATCCAATTTGTGAAAAGATTATACTTGAATTCATTTAAAAACTAATTTAATAGCTGTATAACTGCCCCAGAGTAACAAAACCCTTTCTCACTTTGTATTGCATGAAACTTTATTTCCTAGTGTAAGGTGAAGGGGAGGTGGGAAGTTCAAAGTGAGGCGGCAGATTGAGTTATGAAAATAAATGGGTTTTGTCTGATATTTAATTTGCCAGGTTGACTTATGCTTCTCATTCAGTTTTTAGTTATTTGCATTGAGAAATTCTGTTGGGGTTGTAAATAGGAGAAGGGAGGAGGGCATTGCAGACTATTACTGAATGTGAGGCATATGAGTGGTTGTTTGTTTGCAAGGGGCAGATGCTCCAGGTGTACTTGTTAGATTGCTCAGTTCAGCCAATGCAGCAGTGGCAGTAATGGCTAACATGGAAGCTGACAATATTAAGGACATTGGTTTGACCAGACATTTGATTTTCATATAAGAACTACTCTGTGTTTGCCAACAGGATCAGGAACTCTCTTTTTACTGAGTTTAAAGAATGCTGACCTTTGGATTTGCTCTAGTAATATAAATCTCAGGAAAGGGTCATTGTGTCAATATACACACTTTTTTATAAAAATCTGTCCATCTGTTGATAAACATTTAGAAAGGCTGCACTCTTGCTATTATAGAGATGCTTGTAAATGTTTGTGTCTTATGCGAAACTTCTCATGGGGAGATATGGACAAACATACATTTACTAAAAATAGAGTCCCTGACAACAGACTACAGAAATGATTCCAACTTGGTGAACCAATGAGATTCTTGGTATAACTTTCATAAGCCAGGTGAGTTCAGGCAGCTGCGTCACTGAAAGTTGACCCTAGCACGAGTGACAGCTCATAGAAGCTGCATCTCTAGAGCTCTCTGCCCAATGTGCAAGCACCTCAGTGGGTAGGAGCCTTCTCTCCTCGGTGGAGCTAACTGCTTAGATAACCTTGAGAAAAGAGGGAAAGTTTGGATCTTGTGTCTTCCGTGGAATGCCTGAGACTTTGGAATTGTTTGCTTCCTGAATTTTAAGGATCCTTCCTCTGGGATGGAAGATTATTTCAATTCAGAGGAAACTGCTAAGCCACAGAAGTAGTACCATTTCTTCTTGTGAATAGCCTGTATTTACTTTACAATCAAGGCTAATCCTGGTGCAATATGTACTCATCACAATTAATGTTTTCTTATTTGTAAATATTTAATTGTTTTCCTGTAAACATCTTGCTGCAGCTTATTTACATATTTATTTCCAAAAACAAGAGCATCTCTATCAAAGCTATACAAGAGAACATGAATTCAACTATAATGAAGCTTGTGGTCTATATTATACTATGACCTTAGCCAAACATAAAATATTAAAAATTCTTATATCATAAGACTCTGGTTGGAGAGATGGCTCAGTGGTTAAGAGTACTGGTTACTTGTCAGTGGACTTGGATTTGATCCCGAGTATTATATGGCAACTCACAACTATCTGTAACTCCAGGTCCAGCAGACCTGAAACTTTCTTCTGGTTTCTGTGGGCACCAAGCATGCACATGGTGCACAGACAGACAGACAGACAAAACATCAATACACATAAAACAAAACAACAACAGCAAACAATAGCAACAGCAGCAAGCAGCAATCTATGAGCCTCTGGTGACTTTGTTTTTTATAACTCAACTGAGTGATTCTTGAGTGTGAACTTTGTCAATGACAACATTGTGTAGCAATGTCAAAAGGCTGGGACATGCCTTCAGAGCATAGTAGGACTATAGTTGGTGGATATTATCATAATATTATATGTCTGGAATAGAAGATCACACCTTGGTTCTGGTTGGAACTGGACATAATTAGGCTTTTCCAAAGTTTTCTGTAAGTATCTAATTGATACCTGTTTAATAGATTTTTGTGTTCTAGAAACTCTAGCCGGAAAGCAAACATCCAACAGAGTTGTAAGAATACATAAAGCAGGGAAGATGTAAATAGAGAACAGTCTGATCATGGTTTTTGAACTTGACAACATATTTGAATTGGGAACTGGAAAATATCTTAATTTAGAAGCAAGGCCATTGCTCTCAGAGAACAGGCATGGGTGAAGTATAACTTTAGTTTGCTTTATGTTGCGGTAATAAAACACTCTGACCAAAAGTAGCTTAGGGGAAGAGATGATTAATTTGCCTCACAGTTGCAGGTCATAGTCCACCACCAAGGGAAGTCAAGGCAGGAACTTAATCAGGATCTTGAAGTGGAAACCATGGAGAAATGCTGCTTGCCGGCCCTCTCATGCTTTCTTACACAGCAGGGTCCCATCTGACCAGGGAGTAGCTCCACCCATTGTGGGCTGGAAGCTGATTAACATTAGCATCAATTAACCATCAAGACAATCCCACAGACAATGCTACAGGCCAATTAGATCTGTAGACTGTGTTAAATTCAGAGTTAAAATGAAAGATAAACACATACTTTGTGAACCATAGTGATTTAGGGGATTCGTTTCTGAGTTTGTCCCTGACAGCTCTGAAAAGTTGATTAGTACATTTGTTTCAGTTTCTCCTCCCCTAAGGCAAAGGCTGAGGTTTGTCTCCTGGCACAGGCGGTGATTTCTTTAGCACAAATCTAGGCTGCCTGATCTATTTATCAGCAGCTGGAGGTGAGACTCTGCCCTATCTACAGCTTTCATATAAGTATGGTGCTCTAGACACCGGGGCATCCCTAGAGGTTGAAGCAGGGATGCTGCACAGGGGCAACTGGAGGATGTGGGGCCATGTAACTGGAGCGAAGGAACTGGGTTCTGCAGGTTACCATCAGATGAAGGCAGATTAAGCTTTGGAAGTCTATTTTCTGCCGCTAGGGTTAAGATGCTGTGGAACAAGCAGGGAGGCCTACTCTCTTGAAGAAGCTGCCAGAGGAGAAAAGATGGAGTCTATTAGGAACTGATTTTAGGAAGCTTTCAGGTTGATGGGAGGGTTGCACACACATAATGTGTGCACGTGCATTTACATACTTGGTGTTTAGTATAATTAATGTGCTTACCCTCTTCTACCCTCTCCTCTTCTTTCCTTTCTCTTCTCCTCTTCCCTCTCTCCTTTATGTCAGAGTATCACCATATAGTCCAGACTGGCTTCACATTCACTGTGTAGTAGAGGATGATCTTGAACTTCAGATTCTCCTACCTGTATCATCCAAGTGCTTGGATTATAGGTAGACGCTACTATATCCAGTTTATGCAGTGCTGGGATGAAACTCAGAGCTTTGTGCATTCTAGGCAAGCATTATACCAAATGAGCTCATCCTTAGAGCGTTAGCTTCTAAATATCACAGTCATTGCCTGCCTGGAACTCTCCTGCATGACCTCAGGCTTCGCTGTGGTCCCTCGTCTTCAGGGGCTATGTCTACCCATCTGTATCCATTATGCCCTGATGTTACCCACTGTCTCCCCCTCAGTCCCAGGCTCCTGATTATGGGGAGGTTGTTCTGCACCACTAGTGTGTGTGTGCATGTGTGTGTGTGTGTGTGTGTGTGTGTGAGCGTGCATGTGACAGCCAGAAGTTGATATCAGGTGTCTCTATTGATCTCTCTTTACCTTGTCTTTGAGACAAGTTATTTCATTGAGCCTGGAGCTTGCCAATTATACTGAATGGCCAGCAAGACCCCAGGATCTTCCTCTGCTTGTCTCAGTGCTGGGATTACAGGCATGGACCATGCATTCTGTGGCTTGAACTCAGTCAGGTCCTTGAGCTTGCACAGTGAGCACTTTACCAACCAAGCCGTCTTCCTAGTTTCTCAGCTTCCTGTTTTCAGATGGAACTAATTCTAGCAGAAACCGAAGCTGCCTCCAATTGCCCTATAGTTCTGCTGCTCTCTAGCACCATCCTGCTCCCTGTGCTCCTCTGCCGAGAACTTGCTTCCCACAGTTACTGGGACATGTATCCTGATCGTAGGTCCCAGGGAAGCAAGCCTAAGATAGTGTCTATACTCATGCCTTTCCTGTTTTCACTTAGGAAGCAGCTTCCTTTAGGATTTCTTTTCTACCTGCTGAAAACAGATCATGTTAATAATTAATCATAAATAAATCCACTGAGTCTATTTGTAGGCTAATGTGTTGCTCTTTCCTGATAATAGAAGTCTTGGATTCACTAAGCATTCATTATATTTTGGGGACTTGCTTAAGTAGCAACACTAACAAGAAAATGCCATTGAGATGCTGTGAGTGTGGCTGGTGTTGTCTGCGAGGAAGAGATGGAAGGGACCCTTTGGGGGCCTTGAGCATCTGCTATGGGTTAGCTGCCATCTTCCCTCTCTACAGCTCACTGATATGTTTATTAAGAGTGAGGAGATAATCCACCTGCGGTGTGTAGAAGTGGGGCCTTTAGGAGGTGACGAGGGTGCATAATGTCATCTGAGAGCTGCCTCCGTAACTGAATCTTAGCAGTCTTATAAAGGGAAAGGCACATTTTGTTTATATGTTGCAGTGACTTGGAGTCTGTCAGCATAGAGATGGTCCTTAGCCTTGGACCATCACAACAAACCAAACAAGCTCTTTTCTTCATGATGCGCCCGGTTTGCAATGTTTGTTATGTGATGGAGGAAGGTCATTGGTTAATTAATAAAGAAACTGCTTGGCCCTCATAGGTTAGAACATAGGTGGGTGGAGTAAACAGAAAAGAATGCTGGGAGGAAGAGGAAGTGAGCTCAGATGCAGGGCAGCTCCTCTCAGAGCCAGACGCGATGCAGCCAGTCGCGAGGTCAGACATGCTGAATCTTTCGCGGTAAACGCACCTAGTGGTGCTATGCAGATTATTAGAAATGGGCTAAATTAATACGTGAGAATTAGCCTAGAAGAGGCTAGATATAATGGGCCAGGCAGTGTTTAAAAGAATACAGTTTGTGTGTTGTTATTTCGGGGCATAAGTTAGCCAGGTGACCGGGAGCTGGGTGAACGCACCCTGCAGCTCCCCACAACAGTTATGTACATTAGAAAACAGATAATTGATTCAACAATTTTTTTTTCCTGAATCACCTCTTTTCTTACCACCTTTACGTATCAGGAAGTTGATGTCTCCCTCCTTGATGTCTTTCATTCATATATCTCCTGTAACTTCCTGGGGAGACCCAGACACACATCTGCTCACCAAAGAGGGCCCTGATGACAGACTGAAGCAAGGGGTTCATACAAGCCTAGCTTAGTGAATCAATGAGGCTATTGGACTTGTTTACAGGACTGTGAATGAGGGATTCTTCTTTTAACAGAAGCCTGGGTGACTCAAAGACATTACGGTCACCAAAAGCCCATGCACCCTTGGTGATGGTCTGTCAATGCTGAATCCCTGGGGCTCCTGCCTTGGGTTGTATGGAGCTCAGCCTGTCCAAGGGTCTCTTCTCCCTGGCAATCATTACTGATTATATAACTTTAGGGCAGGGTTTTGTGACTTTTAAGTTTCAGGAGCTTCCTGAGACTTTAAGTTGTGTTTATTTCCTGTGCCTTAACAGACTGTTTCAATTTGGAAGAAAAATCTACACATCTGGCCAGTGTCTCTTTACCACACTGACCACACCGCATTCTGATCATTTGGTTTTCTGGTTGTCCATTCCTACCATCTTCAAGCATCTAGGTAGTAGACTCTTACTCACGTCTAGCTCTTCAGTGCCTTCGGAGTGTCAGATCCCCAAGAGGAGCTCAAATAACACGTTTGATGAAAGCTTAATTACACGGCTACCACTTTTCTTCCACTTTTTCTCAGGCCTTACACCAGGCAGATCTGTGAATAACACTTACAACATTTATGGTGCGATGCAATGTCTAGATTATTAATCAGTTGCTTTTCTCTTTTATATCCAAACTCAAAAAACAATGCCATCCTCAGCTGTGAGAAATCAAGCAGAGAGGGTGGGGATAAGAAATGGAAAGTCAGTCTCTGGAACAGGACAGATTTTGGGGTTGGGCCTGAGGTAGACTCATGAGTTCCAAGGGCAGGGAAGACTGCTTACTTTTTTTTCTGGTAGATATTCTAGCAGGAGGCAATATCCAGAGGCAGGAGTGTTCAGAGGCTCAATGGGAAATACTACCTGGGGATTCAGGACTACAGAGCTAGGCATGCCTGGAGGCAACAGATCTCTTCTAAGTATACACAGGAAGCAGGATAAAATGACAACACATCTGAGCTTGTAGATTGAAGTCTGGGAAGTATTATCAACTTAGTTTTTTAATTATATTTTTTATTTTATGCATATGAATATTTGCCTGAATGTATTTCTATACATCATGTGCATGCTGGTGCCTAGGGAGGTGGCAAAAGGTCTCAGATCCCTTGAAACTAGAGTTATAGACAGTTGTGGGTGGGTTCTGGGAACAAAACCTGGCTCCTCTTCAAGGTCTTCTGTCTTAACTACTAAGCCACCTCTCCTGAGAGAAAACTCAAAATTAAGATTGTTCATCTAATCTTGTGGCATAAGGAGGCAAAAATATGAAGCTGACTTATATTTAAAAATCCTTCAAGTTATACTGAATATACAGGTTAACTCTGGGATGCAAGTTTTTGCTTATAAAAACTGAAAACCCAGACTAGGGAGATGGTTCAGTCATCAAAATGCTTGCTGCATATACATGAGGACCTAAGTTCGCATCCCCAGCATCCTTCTAAAAGGCTGGACATAGTTATGTGCATCTACAGTCCCACCTCTGGAGCTGTAGAAGCAGGAGGATTCCTGGATCTTGATGGGAGTCAGTTGACCAAATCAATGTGCTTTAGAAGACTCCATCTCACACAGAAAGGTGGAATGCTGATGCTCTCAGGCTGCCGGGTGTTAGCTGTGATTGTCCTGAAGGAGCTAACATTATGGCAAGAGACCTTGAGACCAGCGATGCCTAGACTCATCTGAACTCACCAGCATCCTTTTACCTCTACCTCCCTAGTGCTGAGATTTTGGCTGGGCCACATGTTCAACATCTGGACTTGCTAGAGACAAAACAAGCCCTCCCTCCCACTAAGCACACAGCTACCACCTAGTGACACCCCGAACCTCTGTTCTGCTTTTATCTTTTATTGAACACTTTATTTCATTCTGTTTTCTTTCTTTTAGAAATAAAAATTTTAAGAGGCGACAAGCAACTGAGGAAGATAACTCTCTGTTCTCTACATAGACACACATTCTTCCCATCCACCCCAACACACAAACCCAGGGAAACCTGGGCAAACAAAACTACAGTCAACAATAACAGAGGTGTTAGAGATTTAGGCTAAAAGTCAGCATAGGGTCTAGTGCACCTCAGGACTCAGTGAAGCCAAAGTCTAGCTCCTGTGGTATGTGTTGAAAGCCAATAACAACAGAAATTGAGCATGGCAGGTGGATTTGCCACCTGTGGTTTTTAAACCTCCAAATACACAACTACAACCATCTTCTAAACATAACAGCATAGACCCAGGCATTTTTAACAGCAGTCAGCACACTGACAAAGAGGCCTACCCTGGTGCTGTCACAGTGGGGATATTGAAACTGTCATTGCTGCAAAAACTGAAAACTGTGCCAAGCACTCACTTGCCATGAGTCAGGTGGGCAGCTGGAAAACTTTGCTTGATAAACCTAATCATTAGTTTTTTTCCCAGGGTACTCTTGGGTAGGTTCAAGAGCACTTGGAGAAAAGGATGCCAATATATACAGACCAACACCTATATACAGGCATAAACACAAAGTTAACACTGCCAACAGCAGAGTCCTGTCTCTCACTCATTTATCTCTGTCATTTATTTGTCTATTTATTTATTATTTATCACTTACATTTATCTTTTATCTATATTCATATATATCTGCCTGTCTGTATTTCTGTGTCTGTCTGTCTGCTTACCCATTTACCTATCTATCTGTCTGTCTATTTATCTGTCTATCTATTTATCTGTTTACCTGTTTGTCTGTCCATATATCTATGTGTCTATCTATGTATCTATCTATGTATCTATGTATGTATGTATGTATGTATGTATCTATCTATCTATCTATCTATCTGTCAATTTTCTATCATCATTTACTATTTATCTTTTATCTATATTCGTATCTATTATCTATCTATCTGTCTGCCTACCTGTCTGTCTGTCTATCTATCTGTCTATGGTCTGTCTGTCTGTCTATCTATCTATCAATCACGTACTCTTTATCTGTTATTTATATCTACATCCATCTATTCATCTGTATATATGTAAGAGCTCTGAGGACAGCACTCAGGACCATAGAACTTAGAGAGTTATGCTCCCACAAGGAAGGTTATATTATATTGTATCTACACAAAAGGAAATTGAGACATCTACACAAAAGAAAATTGAGACATCTACACAAAAGAAAATTGAGGCAGAGGTGGTTTAAGAACTTGAGGATGATATCTGGAAAGGAGTAATATTTCTATATAATTGTGCTTAATGAAGCCTACCTTTCCCTCTATAAACAGTTATGGTAGGTGAATTTATTCAAATTTCTTTTACCGCTAGCACTTACTGTTCAGCTCCTTTGTGTGTGTGTGTGTTTCCAGAAGCCAGAGGTCAGTGTTGAGTGTCTTCTTCAATTATTTCTCCACTTTATGTTTTAGTGACAGGGTCTCTGTCACTGAACTTTGAACTCAAGCATTGAACTACACTAGCTGGCCAGTGAACCCCAGGAATCCCCTTATTTATGTCCTCTGCAATGCTGAGGTCATGGGTTCATACTATAGTGCTTGGGTTTTTTGTCATTGTTTTTGTTTTGTTTATTTAACATGGATGCTGGGGAGCCAAACTTAAGTCTTCATGCTTTCACAACAAATGCTATATTGATGGAGTAACCTCGCTAGTCCCTTTTAATTCATTAACTGCAAATTATTGGAAAGAGCCACAGGGACAGTTGCTAACACGATTTTCTGGACTGGGAGGCAGTTGGCTTGCAGAGAGCCTTGTGCATGTGTGCGCACAAACTGGGTGCGCACAAACTGGGTCACACAAACTGGGTGCACAAACTGAGTGCACAAACTGGGTGTGCGCACAAACTGGATGTGCACACAATCTTGGTGTGCACAAACTGGGTATACATACAAACTGGGTGAACAAACTGGGTGTGCACAAACTGGGTATACACACAAACTGGGTGCACAAACTGGGTGTGCACACAAACTGGGTGCACACAAACTGGGTCAGCACAAACTGGGTCAGCACAAACTGGGTGTGCACAAACTGGGTGTACATACAAACTGGGTGCACAAACTGGGTGTGCACAAACTGGGTATACACACAAACTGGGTGCACAAACTGGGTGTGCACACAAACTGGGTGCACACAAACTGGGTGCACAAACTGGGTCCGCACAAACTGGGTGTACATACAAACTGGGTGTACACAGACTGGGTGTGCACAAACTGGGTGTGCACACAAACTGGGTCAGACAAACCGGGTCCGCACAAACTGGGTGTGCACAAACTGGATGCTCACAAACTGGGTGTGCACAAACTGGATGCGCACAAACTGGATGCGCACAAACTGGGTGTGCACAAACTGGATGCGCACAAACTGGGTGTACACAAACGGGATATGCACAAACTGAATGTGTACACAAACTGGGTGTGCACACAAACTGAGTGTGCTCAAACTGAGTGTGCTCAGACTGAGTGTGCACAAACTGAGTGCACAAATTGAGTGCGCACAAACTGAGTGTGCACAAACTTGGTGCATGCCCACTTCTACATGCAGGTGTTCTCCTGATTTAGAGAGAATCAAGTTGTTATTTTATTTTTCCTTCACAGATGTGGAAACCACTACTTAGAAAGAAAAATGACTTCCTTGAGCATCTCAGAATGAGGTGTTGAAGGACCCTGGTTTGTTTCTGCCTGAGAGATGTAACTTCTCTCTGGGGCCCAGCCTGGGGCGTCCTGAATGAAGGTCAGAGTACTGTACACCTCAATACCTCTTCCTCAGTCAGGGCTCAATCTGGGACTTTGATAGCAGTGTGACCTCTAAGAGTACCAGAACCTTCTGCCTTGAAGTGAGGGAATAGATACATTTTCCTAAGCCAAATTGAAATGGATTTTGGATTATCTCTTATTGTCTAGGAAGGTCCCCAGGCATCACTTGCTTTGACCTGTTCCATTCTCCAAGAAGCCAGAGTCACTTCTGTGTTGGAGCATGCTCTGAAGGCCTTTTCTTCTGACCAGGCAGACCTGTGTTTGAGCATGCTCTGACGGCCTTCCTTCCTGACCAGACAGACCCACATCATACTCCATCAAGCACTCATTTCTTTCTCCTTTTGTCTGGCCCTCCACCAGACCCCAAGGTACAAACAAGTCACCCAGCCCTTACTTCTCTCAAAGGATGAAACTTTTAGGCATCAATACACATTTTCATTTTGTAAAAATTTAAGAAATAAAAAATCACAAATTATACCTATTTACCGACTTTCCAGTTGATGGTTATTATGGTGTTTCTTGTTTTTTGAAACATGAAATCACTGTGCTGTTCAGGCTGATTTTGAGCTCTTGAACTCAAGGGGTCTCTGTTTCAGAAAATAAGGTTTAGAGAGTGTGATTGAGGAAGACACCCACGGTTGACCTTTTGCCTTCATATTCACAAATATTCATGTGTACCACCCTAACACACCTGCACAATCACGCAAGTGTACCACCCAAATATACCTGCACAAACACACATGTGCACTGGCCCAGAACATCTGCACAAACACACATGTGTACTGTCCCAACCCACATGCACAATCACATATATGCACCATCCCAACACACCTACACAATCACACATGTGCACTGCCCAACACATCTCCAAAAACACACATGTGCACTGCCCAACATACCTGCACAAATGTATACAGGTCTACCACCTCAACTTACCTGCAAAAACACACACGTGCACTGCCTCAATACACCTACACAAATACACACACGAGTATGGTAGCATGTTCTTGTAAACCTAGAACTGTGGAGGTAGAAACAGGAGGATCAGAAGTCCAAAGCTATCCTGGGCTACCCGAGGCATTATCTCAAAAAATGTTCTTAAAGAAATAAGGTAGAGTTATTTTTGTGTGCTTCCTAGTTCCAACCTTCTCTCAGAGGCAAGTACTGTGGTATCTTGTTACCATTGTGTATGACAATGTACACATGAAATACAAACTTGAAACATCATCATGTGTGAGTTAATCTTTAGAGTCAGCATAATAAGGTTTGCATTTGATAAGTATATAAAATTTTGTTTATATTGAATAAAGTTTAAAATTAAGTTCTGATTAATGTTTACATGAGTAAAAGCCAACATTTATACACTTGCTACAGGTAACTGTAATGTACACATATATTACAATCTGTGCTATATATTATGTTGTATAACTTTCCTTTCCTTCAACCCCATTAAACTAGAATTTCTCATTGCTGTGACAAAATGTCTGACAAGGGGCAGTTCGAGGAAGAAGAGCTTATTCTGGCTCACAGTTTGTGAGTACAGTTCATGGTGGTGGGGAAGGCATGGTGGCAGGAGCGTGAGTCAGCTGCTCACACGACATCCCCAGTCAGGAAGTAGAGAGAGATGATGCTCAGCTCTCAGTTTCCCCTCTTCATTCGGCCCCAGGACGCCAGCCAATGGAAGGAAGTTAAAGTGGCTCTTTCCATCTGAACTAACCGGTCTAGACAATCCCCCAGACCTGCCCACAGGTCAGTCTGATCTGGGTGAGCTCTCACTTGAGAACTCTTTCTCAGTTGACCCTGAACTGTGTCAAGTTGGTAGTTAAAGTAAGACTTGTCTCTTGGTCACCCCAGGTCCTGTCAATTTGACAGTCAGTTTTAACCATCACAATCATATCTTTTGTTTGCTTGTCTGTTTCTGTTTCTGTGCACTCTGGTGCCTGGTGTGTCTCTTCGGTCATTTGTACTGCCCTGGGGTCTTCCATTGCAGGACTGTGTCATCAGTTTACGACTGTCAGGGGCTTACATTGGATAGTGGTTAGAAAGTTCTCATAACTGCTGACAGTGCTAATCTTCCCGTGGAGTCTCCCATGTCCTTGTGTGAGGGATTTCAGGACAGACCCCTGCAGGTGGATATTGCTCTTCTACCAACTGCTGTCAAACTTTTCTCCACGAGGCAATGCTTGAGTGCCCTGCAGACTGGCAGAGAACACAGCTTCCAGATCTCTGTATCCCCACTGGCACTGAGTCTTGTCTGTCTTCAGGTTCATTGCCAGCTGGGTGGATGTGAAATGACAGTTCACTGGTGGTTTGTTTGTGTCTTCCTGACTATTCATGAAATTGAC
Organism: Chionomys nivalis; assembly: GCF_950005125.1. Taxonomy (NCBI): domain Eukaryota; kingdom Metazoa; phylum Chordata; class Mammalia; order Rodentia; family Cricetidae; genus Chionomys; species Chionomys nivalis. The sequence goes on along the minus strand of NC_080090.1, from coordinate 97,594,814 downwards.
AGTCCTTTATGTTTAGTGGTCCTCTGGGTTCTCTCCTTTGCGTGGTGTGTTTTTATAGCTTTTGTCTATGTTTTTTCTCTTGGGTTATTTATATGTTTTAAAATTAATTTGTAGTGTGTTTTTTTTTTTTTTTTTCAGTACTTTGTTATCAAGAATTCACAATGCCTGTTCTGGACCGTGACTTGATGTTTAGTGTGGTTCACAATGCCTCACTGTGTAGATTTAAAAAATTATTTGAGAATTTCATGCGTGTACATAGTAAAATATCATGCCTACCTATTTGCCCATCTCCAACTCCCCCAGGTCACCTTCTGTGTCCACAGTCCAATTTCATGTCCTCTTTAAAAAATATTTATTTTTATTTTTAATTATGTGTATGTGTGTGTTCTTGTCTCATGTGTGCCTGGTACCCTCAGAGGCCATAAGAAGACATCAGATTCCCTGGAACTGGAGTTATAGGTGGATATGAGCCACTCAATATATATGCTTGTGTTTGAGTGCTGAGTGTGGATGTGTGTGAGGACAGCCACCTTTTGTTTGAGACTAGATCTCTCTAGCCAGGAACATCCCCATTCCGATTAAGCTAGTGAACCAATGAGCTTCCAGGGACCTCCCTTTCTTGACTTCCCATCTCCCAGATGCTGGAATTACTGGTGTGTGTCACCATGCTTTACTTTTAGGTGGGTTCTAGAGATGTGAACTAAGGTATTGATGCTTGTAAGGTAAATGCTTTATCAACTGATTCATCTTTCTAGTCTTGGGAATTGTTTTTAACCTATTAGGGTAGAGCTGGGAAAGCAGCAATCTGAAAAATGGAAGCCTGGTTTCTGGAGAAGGCAAAGGGAATGAGGATTTATGGTTTGCATATGCTAGGTTGTGAATTCTATATCTCTTCAGATATTCCAACCAGAAACTAGCAGTGGGTTCTCTCTGGGCAATGACTTCCAGCTAAATGACAAGAGAAACTTCTGCATTGGGGAACAAAGGAGGAAGACTGTGAATCTAACTGAAAATATGCATGTTCTTGAGGAATAACAAGCATTGTAAGTATGCTCCTCTTACCTTTAATGTTGCCATACCTTTGGTGTCATGAGTTACTTACGTTTTCACGGTGGAATTGCTTGCTGAGTAAGGAGTTGTCCTGGGTACATGCATAGCAAGCTACATCCCTGGCCATTGCCCACTGGGTGGCAGGAGTATTGCTTTACCATCCAAAAAATGTAAAAAAAAGTGTTACCAGATGAGGTGGAGATGTGACTGGGCATGCGTGAATCACTGATGTATTCAATATACGTGCGTATTATTTTTCATGTGTAAGAGCATTTATTAAAGACATGTTTGGATGTATGTATGGTATATGTGTATATATATATATATATATATATATGTTTGTGTGTGCATGCACACATGCATGTGGGCAGGCATGCATTTGTATGTGGAGGATAAGGTCAACATTGGATGTCTTCCTCAGTCACTCTGCACCTTCGTTATTTGAGATAAAATCTCAAAACCTTCTATTTAGTCATCTTCTCTTCCCAGGCAATGGAATTTCAGGCATAGGCCACTATGTTCAGCTTTTTATGTGGGTGTTGTGGCTCCAAATGTGGGCCTTCATGTTTTAGTCACAAAGACGCAACTCTCTGAGCTATCTCTTCAACCTTGACCCAGGTTGTAAAGAAGAAAATGTCAAGCTGAGATCATGGCAAACCTACATTCATCCATACTTCAGAGGATGTGCAAACATGTATCAGAACAGTCTCAGTAGATTGTTACATTTTTTAAAAGGTGTATTTCACAGTCTGACTCTAGTTTTTAATATTTATTCAATTTATTTTTTAAAAAATCAATTGACAGGAAATACTGGTGTACATTTTTAAGGCACAACACAGCATTTTGACACAGATATATATTATGGAATGATCAAATCACATACGTTAGCAGATCTGTCACCTCAATACCAATCATTTCATGTTTTATTGGTGTATATTCATTGTACACATTGTTGGGTTTCATAAAGACAATTTAAGTATATTGTGCATTTTGATCATATCCAGCCCCATACTTCCTTTTGTATCCCTTCTGCACGTCTCACTCCTGTTAGCCATATATATCATGTTTATAACATATGACATAAATAGATATATACCTATTTACTGTATCTATAAAAGTCTAGGATTCATAAATGAGAGATTAAAGCACACAGCATTTCTCTTTCTGAGTTGGTCTTATTTCACTTAATATGACAATTTCCAGTTGCATCCATTTTCCAAGCAACGGCATTTCATTATTTTCATAACTGAATAAAACTCTATTGTGTACTTATAGCACATTAAAAATGATAGACACTTAGCTCCCTAACTTAGCTACTGTGAACAGTGCAGCAATAGCATTGAAGTGCAGGCTTCTCTGTGGCATGTTGACTTAGGGCCCTTCCAGATACTTCTTTATTTCATTTCTTATGGCTCTGATAAAAGAACCTGTCAAAAGCAACTTACGGGAGAAAGTCCTTATTTGGCTCATGTTTCCAGGTCCAGTGTAGGGAAGTCAAGGCAGGAACTTGGGGCAACTGGTATTGCCATATCCAAAGTCAAGAGCTGAACACAATGCATTGAGTACTCAAAGACTCAAGTCGCCTTCTCCATTGTCAAGTTTAGGATCCTCTGTCCAGGAAATAGACCACCCACAGTGGCTGGGTCTTCCTACCTCAACTACTTTAATTAGGATAGCCCCCCAGACACCCAAGGGACAACCTGACCTGAACAATTTTCCACTTAGACTCTCTTCCCATCACAAGGTATATGCTCTGGTGTGTTGTAGAGGGTCCTTTGGTAGTTCTGTTTTACTTATCTGAAGAACCTCTATACTGTTTTCCGTAGTAAATGAATTAATTTACATCCCCATCAGTGTATAAATATTTCCCTTTCCCCGAATCCTCCCCAGCATTCTGTATTTGTTTCTTATGGGACTATTAGTGCATCCTAGTCCAAAGAAAACAGATTAACCTTATAACTGTGGTTATTTCTGAGCACTGGTAATACCAGTGGTTTGTCCTTTAGTGTTTTATTTTTTACGTATCCCATTTAATACCACAAATTTGTGCATTAACTATGTGCCCATGCGATAATAGAAAAAATGCTGTGGTCACTGGAGAGAGTGGGAGAGAATTACATTGATAACACATCTGCTCTCCCCTGGCATGGCGCCACACACCTTACCAACCTCATGCTTCCATACCCGCCTGAATAACCTGTGAAGACACTTGATGGTCTGTGAGGGGCTGGCAGAGCTAGATTCAGTCCTGGTCCCAGGCCTGCCTGGCTTGGGTGAATTATTGAATCTCTGTAAATTTATGTTTCTCTACCCGTGTAAACTGAAGCTAACCTTTCGTTGTGGGTGCGAGGGTCGACGGAGGTGATTGACGGCACACATGACCATGATTATTCTGTAGTGCTTGGCCCTTGCTGGGGGCTGCCCTTTCTTTTCTTTCCCTAACACGTCAGTTCCCAGCTTGCTTGCGGTGATGACCCTGCTGTTGCCCCTCTGTTCTGCCTTCCTTAGGAAGAAACCGTAGAGCAGACGGAAAGAACGATGCCTTCCGGCACCGGGGAGATGATGAGTAACGCCGAGGGCCCAGGGCTTCTGAGTAGCTGGCTTTTCTTTTTTTCTTGACAGGACTGCTGACAGGCCCTTTAGCAGTACAGAGGCTAATTACTCGCCAGGAGTGAGAGAAAATGTGCCGTTTGGTTGTTCTGGAGCTTCCCAGTGCAATAAATCACAGCCGCGGACCCAAGCTTCTTTGATTTAATAAAGATTTTCAAAGAAGAAAAGAAGTTTTCTTTGCTTTTATTGAGAACTGTTGGTCATTGGTGCCTCCTGGTTTATCAAGGGCTACTCTGTCTGTCTCTCAGTCTCGGTCTGTCTGTCTCTCTTTCCCTGAGTGTGTGTGTACATGTCCACGGACTCACAAGAAAATATCACAGGTTCTGCTCTGTTCTTCCCTTCCTTGTTGTCCAGGACACAGTCTTCACTGAGACTGGAGCTAGGCCAGCACCCAACAAGCCCAGAACCATCCTGTTTCTGTCCCCGCCCTCAGCCCTGGGGTCACAGGCACCTGCGTACAACCTTGGCCCATACTTGAGGTGGGTGCTGGGGATTCAAGCTCAGGTTCTCATTGTCCGATTCACCTCTCTAGTCCTCTTCAAGAACTCAGAATTACATGGAACCCGTCCTCACAGCAAATGACACCTGGCACTTCAGAGATGCATTGTCCGTGGTCACACCTGTGTTCCCATTTCCCGAGTGGACCCCAGGGCCACTTGTTCCCTTATCTAGAATCCCCAATGCCTCAGTGCCAACCGTGGCTTCTGGTTGCTGCTTCCCTAGGAATTAATTCCCTTGGTCACAAAGTGCTGGCTTATCTCTGACCTCTGCACTGTCTCCCGAGGTAACCTGGTAGTTGTTGGCTGCTCTCTGTTTATCTGTTGGTGAGGGGTGCTTCACCCACTTCTCCATGAACCAGCCTGCATGGCCAGGTGTGTGCTTCAGAGATTTGGAATGCAAAATACGGCAGAATGGAAGAGCCTGGAACTTTGAAATGGCCTTTGTTTATTATAAAAGCAGAGAGCTCCCAGTTGGGAATATCCGAACAAACAGGTTTAATATTGTCTCTCACTCTGGCCCACATTAAGAGCTGTGACTCCTTAAAAAAAATTCACTACAGAGCAAATTCCTCAAAGGACAATGATGTTCTCTGGCTGTAGGACATATGGGAATGTTAAGTTTCTTTCTTTCCCCTTTTCCACCCCTCCGTCCGTCCGTCCGTCCGTCCGTCCGTCCGTCCCTCCCTCCCTCCCTCCCTCCCTCCCTCCCTCTTTCCTTTCTTCTTTCCTTCCTTTTTCTCTCCTTCCTCCTTCTGATCCTTTGACAACACCTGTGTAATAATTTGACACATGTTTTGCTGGAAGATTCAACCCCTTAGTTCATTTGAACACCCCGGGACTCTGAACTGGAGATGCCACTGCCCAGGAAGCCCCATCTCTGCTTTGCTGCGAGTTCTGTGTTGTCTCAGAAGCCAGGCCTCACTTTCCTACCAGGTGGGGCCACACCACCACCTCCCCAGCTTAATGAACATAGCTGTCAAGTAAAATTGTGTACGTATTTAAAGCATATAGCTTTATCTATGTGTACATTCTAAAATGATTACTGCAATCAAGCTAATTAACATACCTATAACTCATGGTTGATATTTTCTCTCTTATTTCTCCCTTTCCTTCTCTCCCTCTTTCTTTTTCTCCTCCTCCTCCTCCTTCTCCTCCTTCTCCTCCTCCTCCTCTCCCCCCCCTTAGAGCTGCACTATTGGTAAATATCAAGAGTGCAGTATTGTATTTGTTACCATGGTCACATGCATGTTAGATTCCTAGGGTTTACTTATTCTTGTAACTTTTTTTTTAAAAAATGATACCCCCCACATCCCTGCAGCTCCTGGCAACTACTGTTCTATTTTCTGCTTCTGTTATTATTTTCAAATATGAGCGAGATTATGCATTGTTTGTTCTCTTCTTGTAGGGGCAGTATGAAGACTGGATCTGGGCTCTTGTGCATGTGGGCTTTACTACTGACTTACACTCTCACTTCTCAGTCCTTTCTACTTTATTTTGAGTATAGCGGTGTTGCTTGGCCTTCCCTTGATCTTATCTTTCTTGATCCTATAAATTTTAACTTGAAGTATTGGTCACCTTTAGATTTCTCTATAATAGTGCTACTTGAAGATTCCAGTTTTCCATATGATTGGAAGTAGGTAGATAAGAGATTGCTCCTTTAGCCTGGGAGCCAGTGCTTCCTAAGAGAGAAGGGAACTAACTCAAGTGTGAGTATAGATGAGTAAGCCTGTGTTCCTATTAGCCCTTCATGTTTTACCTGGTCCTAGCACCTTGCCTCTCTCTCCTAGTCTCTTGTCTTTTATGTACTTTGGTGTTCTGAGTATCCAGAGAACATCACACTCATGCTACCTGACTTGCTAGGTTCAAAGTCATCCCATAAATCAATTAGTTCTACCCATCAGTAATAGCATATTACCACCACCACCATCGTCATCATTGTCATTATTGTTATCATCATCATTGTTATAATTATGGTCATTTTTACTTTTACTAGGAATTTGTACCAACAATTTAGTCTCATTAAATTGGTCATAGGAAATTCTAGGGGAAATAAGTTTCACAAAAACTTCTCAGTTGTTTATAAAGTACTGCCATTACTGGAAATGTTGATTTAAATACGAAGCATATCATCTCAAATGATTTTACTCCTTCATGGCTGTCAGAAATAGCTGATGCAGTGGCCACTTCTGTCCCATCCTAAGAAGAAAGGGCATTAAATGGTTCTCTTCCCTTTCTGTTTCCATGTGGAGTCTAAGGGAGTTTAAGATGAAGTGGAATGAGAATTAGCTGAGCAGATGTGAACAATGTAGCCAATCAGAACTGTTTCAAAGGGTCTATTTTTTTTTTAATTGTAGAATGCAGTTCCATTTAAATCCCCCAAGATCATGAAATCAGAGCTCTTGATCTGATGGTACACAAACCAGATCTTATATACAACAGATTTGTTTGCAATCTGACAAGATGGCTCAATAAGGAAGGTGCTGGCTTTGCAAGCATGAGGACCTGAGTTCAATCCCCAGAACCCACATAAATGCTGAATTTGATATAGTGGCCCACCTTTATTCCAATCTAGGAAGGTAAAGACTGGGAATCCCCAGAGCACTCTGGCTAGCAAGACTAGCTGTATTTGGAGTTCTTGGTTTGATTGACAGACCTGCTTCAAACAATAGAGGGAAAGAACAATTAAATATGATTGATTGGGATCACACACACACACATACACCTCCTATGTCAGCTCATATACAAACAAACATGAATACACACATGCACCCCCTAGATGAATAGTGGAAAAAGCAAAAACCAAGTTAATTAAGACTGAGACAGTGACTATAAATATGTTTTATCTTTCCTCTGGGAAGCTGCCTTTTCTGCTTTGCTCTCTTGGTTACCTTGCTGTAGTCATGTGTGGACTTTTTTTTTTTTTTTTTTTTGAGGAGCATCAATCACTCATGTGCTTCAAGATCTGCTTGTTTTGTTGACTGCATTGTGACTAGGATGAAGTGATATTAATAGTTACTATGCAACACCTATATACACTGCCTTGTGCTTTTTGTCTATGCCCATTTGGAGAATTTTCTCTGTGGAGAGATGAAGCAATGTCTACCCTCTTCCTTATAAGGTTCCAAATGACAAACCCAAGTTTCATTTCAGTGGGAAACCAATGTATTTACTGGGGTTACTCACAGAGCATGGGTGGGTAGTCACTGATAGTGGTGTGAGTGTCCCCAAAGCAGACACACTAAAAAGTCTTCTCCCATCATGTATGATAGATTCATACATGACATATTCATAGGCACATATTTGGAGTCCTCTTTCTCCCATAGCCTCCCTAGCCTGCATACTATATCCCCTCTTAACGATGCTAAGGCTTGACTGAATGTTCACCAATTTGGAAACTGGGAAACCTGGAATGTACCACACAACCTACAATAGTTCAACTAACTGGACATCAGCTGGCTAGGGAGAGTAGCCCAGTTTGTCTGAGCCTCTTCCAGGCATCTCAGTTTCTCCCTCCTTCTTCTAGCTCGGGTAGTCTCTTCCTCAGATGTCTCCACGGTTTGAGCCTCTTCTAGGCATCTAAGCTTGTCTATGAGTGATTATCAGCAGTCCTTGCAGCTTACATCTGCTTATGGAGAAATGAGTCTGATTAGTTTCAGGGACTTCCTGAAGCTATTTTGAGTTATTTGCTTCCTGAGCTTAAGGAGTTTCCTTGCAGGATAGGATGGTCCACTTCCCCTTAGATTTCAAGGCTTATAAAATCATGTTGTTTTACCTCCCTGTAAACATCCAGTGTCTTATTGAGCTCCCCTCCAAGATGAGCAGTTGTGAAACACGAACTCAAGTACTTTCATTAAGAAGCCGAAGAGACTGTGAGTGTGCATCTGCCTCCATCAGTAGCTCAATGGTGCCTCTCTGATGACGAATGGGCCAGGTACCAATCCCGTCATAGGAGTGTTGTGATCTGGCTGCCCTCACTCCCCCTGACTGACAGCTAAACTTCCTGGTAATCAAGGCTCTAGCTCAGGGGCAAAATAAAGGCTGTTTTTCCTCCCAGCATTGAAACCTTCTTGTCTTACCCCCACCCCGAACCTGAGGAGTTCCACCAGAGGTCCATTTCACACCTGAGGATTTCCACCAGGGGTCCACTTCATGCCTGAGCAGTTCCACCAGGGGTCCACTTCACACCTGAGGAGTTCCACCAGAGGTCCATTTCACACCTGAGGATTTCCACCAGGGGTCCACTTCACGCCTGAGCAGTTCCACCAGGGGTCCACTTCACACCTGAGGATTTCTACCAGGGGTCCACTTCACAGCTGAGGAGTTCCACCAGGGGTTCACTTCACACCTGAGGAGTTCTACCAGGGGTTCACTCCACACCTGAGGAATTACACCAGGGGTTCTTTTCTGGCCTCCGTATGTATGCATGTCCATACAAAACTCATGTGCAAGCCCCACCCATAAACTGAAAGTTATGCTATATCTCAGCTATTGCAAATGACGTTTTATCTATATCTTATCTGTTTGGTGTTTTTTTTAAATCTACACAATAGCCCACTTAATCCACATACTTACCTGAAATAATTTCTGAGAGGCTGAGAAAATTGCTTAAAGCCACTAGATAACAAGCAAGTATTTCAGTAGTGGTCAGTTAGTTCCTTTTTATAAGTTTATTACAGCTGAAATATTTGAGAACAGTATAAATTTATCAAAACCAAAGAAAGAACCCACTTTCAATAAATAGCATACCATTTTACTATACGTTCTCTAGTTTGTTTTGTTTGTGTGATACATGAAGTAAGCACACTTCAGAAATATTTAGTAATATTTATTAGCCCCCACAAGCATGAGACTATGAATTTTGATCCCAAGTAACCTGCTTAAGATCCGAGTGCAGCAGTGTGTGTCTGTGACCACCGTCCTGGGGAGTAAAGGCTGAAATATGGAAATTACAAGAGTTCCATGGCCACTCAGTGTAGCAGACACAGGATGCTCCTGGTTCAGAGATCGTATCTCAAAAAACATAGAGAGCAATTCATGTTGACCTTTGGCCTCCACTTCACACCTGAGGATTTCCACCAGGGGTCCACTTTACACCTGAGGATTTCCACCAGGGGTATGGTAGAGTACAACCCCATACATGTACATATGCATGCATGTGGCACACACAAAAATTTTTAAATTTTAATAATTGAAAGACTCATAAATGTTGGCCATGCCACATTGAGAGCCTACTTAAGCAAAAATTTTAGCAAGTGCAGATGCAGATAAATTCACAGTCTTTGCTAGGCAGTAAGATTTAAAATAATCTCCTGAAAAAAACATGATGTTCATATGTGTGTGCATGGATGAGTGTGCAAAATGGACAATTATAAAACTAGAATGCAGTGTAATGAATATTTTAATAACAATCAGTCCTGTGAGTTTTGGAGATCATGGGAGGCATTCAGCCAAGGGAGAGAGTGAAGCCTATGACCCGATGACCTGGAACAGAAACACCTGTGTTGAGTATTGCAGCAAGGGAAATACACAGGTGAAGGGGGAGGCAGGAGAGGTCGTCCCAGGTATGGTTGCATGAACACATAAGCCTCCAAGGACCAGGAAGACTGTTTCAGCGTGCAGCACTCTGATCACCCCAGAGAAATCCCACACTAGATATATTGTCCTTTACCCCAATAGAAGACACGAGTTATGGGCCCATCCGTAGAACAGTTTTCTCTTCTACCTGTCCCACAAAGGCACTTAGAATTCTAGGCTTGTGCTTCAGGGAGAAAGTTACACGGTCTTTGACGTATCCAGTGGGAAATATATTTTTTACCCATGGCAGAAAATCTGTTCAATCATTTGCACATAATAGACCATATGCCGGCGCAGGGCCGCAAGGTGACATGACAAAGAGGAGCAAATGACTCGCAACAGGTGTGGGTGATGAATGCACCAGGCAGGTCTTCGCCTGGAGAAAGAGTGTGGATTCAAGGGTGCTCAGGTAGGAGAGTCATGGGTCAGGCACACTTCTTGCTTAATGAAACACTGAAAAGGGCAATGTCTCTGCCCTAGTCTCCTCCGAAGATGAATAGAGAAAGAACTGAAGTTATCTTTATCTGACCAGATGAGCTAAAAGAATAATGAACCTTTAAAAATATCTTTGTCATATGGAGATTTCACATTCTTCACACAGCCATACATCTCCCCACTTTTGCTCCAGCCTCTTGCACCCTACACCTACCAGACTCCTTGTTAAAACTTTGTGTGTGAAGGAGTAATTAATGACTCCAGGGGACGATCCTGAGGGACCACTTCTCGTGTGCTTCTGCGTAAGAGCACTTGGCTGAGCAGAGTCATAGTGGAGAAGGCCAGGAGGGGCCAAGGAACTCACAGACAGTCACAGCCAGAGAGTAGAGCTGGGATTTGAATCCATGTCTCTTTGGCTGGAGACTGCAATATTTTCCTCTGCTGAGCTGCAGGAGTCTAGGATGTTATTGTTGATTTGGGGCTATGTGTATGTGTGTGCATGAGCATGTAGAGGCCAGAGGGTTGCAGAAGGCACCACCCTTAATCGTTCTCTACCGTATCCCTTACTATTATTTCGTTTAGGGGGAAGACCCCTTGCTGAATCTGGAGTTCACTGATTGGTTAGATTAGCTGGCCATTGAGCTCCTAGAATCTAGATCTAGGATCTAGATGCTCTGTCTCCCTTTGTGCAGTGACAAGAGTACAGGTCCATGCTACCTCATCTGACTTTTTTTTTTGACATGGGTACTGGGGATCTGAATTTTGGTCTGCATGCTAGTGTAACAAGCACGTCACTTACAGAGCCATCTCCCCAATCCCTGGATTTTTTAGCAATAAGTTCTTTTACCAGGAAAAAGAAGTCAATATTGGAAAGTCCGAGAAGTTGTAATGACCTCTATACTTCCTAATGAATCAGCTTCCTAATGTTTCTTATCTTCTACTTTTCTGATCTAACTCTGCTTCCCAAATCGCCCCTGCTCTGAGAGATTCTCTCCTCACCTATCCTCTCAACTCCAAAGACTCTCAGTTTTAAACTGCTTTCTTCCACCTTCACCTGATCGTAATAAACGCCAGCTCCATCAGGTTCTGAGACAGGTGTGCGTGTGCTTAGGAGCACGTGTGTGTGTGTGTGTGTGTGTGTGTGTGTGTGCGTTGCTATTTTCTTTGTCTCCCACCTGGAGTGCAGATTAAGGAAATATGTCCAGAATCCAACCACCTTTCTCACCCCTTTGCCTGCTATTCCCAACCTAGGCCCCAAAGTTACCTCTGGCCTGGATTGTGGGACAGCTCCTAAAGATGGTCCCTGTTTCAACTCTGCTCTGCTCAGACCACTGTCTATTCAACAGTCATCGCAGAGCTTTTAGAATGGAGTGAGAGCTTGTGTTCTTTCTGCTCAGAGCTCCCTGATTTCTTCCTATATGATATCTGGGTACTTGCCATGAACCCTCTTTGGACTTTTAAATGTACGTACACGTGTATGTATGTGTGTATGTATGTATGTACGTATGTATGTATTTGTGTGTATGCAGATTTTTTTTGTGTGTGTATGTGTATGCATGCATTCTTGGAGGCCAGAGGACCATCTCCATCTGTCATTTCTCAGGAGCTGTCCCTGTCTACAGCTGTACCGTTCTGAACACACTGTGTAGCTGAGGATGACTCCACACTCCTGATCTTCCTGCCACCAACTGCTCTGCTGGAATTATAAACATGTGCCACAGCACTGGCTTTATGTGGTGCTGAGGATTGAGCTCAGGGTCCTCTGCATTCTAGGCAAGCACTTAACTAAGCCCCACCCCTGCCCCTGATTTCTGCATTTGGGTTTTACTTTTCTTCTAATGACTTTTGCGTTTAAGTGAATTTAGTGAAGAAAAACATCAGATTGGCTTATTAAAAAATCAAAGTGAGAAAATGTTCATATCTAATTGAGACTTTTAGGTTATTTAGAAAAGATTTTTTTTTCCTTTTCCCCCTTCTCTTTCTTTTTTAAAGGTAAAACTATCTAAAAGAATACACACAGATTTGCTTGAGAGAAATCCCTCTGGCCTGGGAGGAAATCACTCAAATCCAAACCATATGTGATATGTAAAGTAGCACTTTGAATATTCATATTATGATGTGAAAATCAGATCCCCAGAACTATGAGTTCCACGACATGCATTGCAATGAGGACAGCACTACGAATGTCACCTCCCTAGTGTACACTGCTGCGGTTCTGCCTAGCATCCTTCCTCCAGGATAGATCAGCCACTAGATAAAAGTCATTCTTACAGACACAGAAAACATGCCTTCATCCTAAGTATATGGGGCACTTCAGAGAGAGGACACATTTTAGCACAGCATCTTTCCGAATGGAGTTTAATCCTGTAATGTGATGTTATTCTTGTCTCTTCTTCGGGCTTAGCTGGCTTTTTGCAATATCAGCGATTCATTTGTTTCTGCTTCTCCCCAGCCCAGACTGAAACAGCCTCCAAAATGTATTGGGTGTTTACTTACTACCTACACATTCACAGTTCCGTTTTGAGAGCTCAGGCTATTATACCAAATGCTCCTCTCTTTGCTTTCATTCATCTGGTTAGTAGCCCTCTCAACAGATTTTCCTCAGACCAATCGAAATGATCTTCAGTTTCTTTTAGTACAGGAAGAGGGAGGGAAAAATTGGATTGCTTTACAGCACATGTATTGCTTTACAATAAACGAAAGCATTTTATATTCCTTTCTGACACACCTACTAAGTCTGTTTTAGCATTATTCATCTCCATTTACCCTGTTAATGGATTTTCAATTGCAAATTATTTACAAAACCTGTATCAGGATGCTTTTTGCAGCTGTATGATGGGTCCATCTGTCCATAACACTCCATCAGCCTTTGGCTTATATCAACAAGTTTCCTATTTGAAAGAAGGTAGCTAACAGGGAGGCCCAGCAGAGGGATGGTTAATCATGATTCTGGAACAATCTTTTTGTAGGTATGACTGGAATTTTTTCACTGGCCTCAAGTTCTAATGCTCTTACTTAAGGTGATGGCAGGCTGGGAGTGGAACTCAGTTGGTAGAGTGCTTCCCTACCACGCAGGCAACCCTGTGTTAGATCCCATTCCTGCATACACATAGGCGTGGTGCACACACTTGGGATCCAGAGACAAGAGGCATAACAACAGCATTCAGGACTGCATGGGTAGATAGCTGTGGGGCCAGTGAGAGAAGACTGGGGTGAGCGGAGGGAGGGTCAGACAACAGGCATGAGCTTTCTTGGCGTCTCCTGAGAAAGGCACAGCAGGGCAGGATGAACAGTTTGGGGCTGAGTACTCTACATCATTTTGGTACCTAGAAGGTGTGAGAAGGTCCAAGGCTGCCCTGGGATTATAAGAAGGGTGTATGGGCCAGAGAGAAGTACAGCTCAGCATGGGTCAGCTGGCTTGGCTCAGCATGGGTCAGCTGGCTTGTTTATGACATCTTCCTGGTTGGTCCCTTTGCTCCTTTTAAGAATGGCCTTGAAAGGGTGAGTCTCTCTCAGCTGCTAGAAGTTCTAACAATGTCAGAAGGTGATAGTGCACAGGAGATCCATGGTCACTGCTCTGCAGTGTCAACCTCTGTGGTCCCACTGTCTCCAGGGGTGTGTTCTGTTCCTTGAATGTCTGACATGGGAGATAGTTTTGAATCTTAATTTAAACACCCTATCTGAGGCTGTTGAGATGGCTCAGTGGGTAAGAGAACTTGTTGTTAAGTCTGAGGACTTGAATTTGATCCCCAGGACTGAATTGGAAGGAAAGAAACAAGTCCTGCAGGTTGTCCTCTGACCTCCATATCCACACCATGACCCACACCTACCCCATTTACCCCTACAATAAATGAACAGATGTAAAAAAATTTAAAAAAAATCAAACATCTTAAATGACCACAGTTCAATGCATATTCATTAAAATTTCACCTTCATGTTATATGACTTAATTTCATCCATGCAAAGTGTGTCTGATGTTCTTAAATCTTCTTATTCTTCCTTGGGTTCTCTCAATGTAAAGTTCTGATGTCCAAATATTCGTATTACTTTTTGAGCCATTCGTGACCACAGATTCCAGTTCTTCCCCATGACCTTACTTGGAATTCTGCTATGGGAATTATGTTACTGTTGCCAAGAGTAAAAATGATGCATTGGAGAAAGACAAAGAAAAGCTGGAGTTGATGGGTTAGCACAGTGGAGAGAAGGCGTCCTTGGTAGCATAAGAAGTGGTCTGCATCCCGAGAGCTGAGCGGGGATCAGGACTGGTGTAGAAATCCACAGAAGGCTAAAAACAAATTCGCAGCTTATTTCCCATGTTAAAGTTGAGCCCTCAGCTTGGACTGGGGGGCTGTGAGGGATAATGTGGGCTGGCAGTTTGTTTGGATCTGTAATCAAATACCAGAAGCTTCTGGGTGAGCCTGTGATGGAATTTACAGGGAGGGTGGACAGCAGAGAGAAGACTCCGCCCCCATGTGGTCAGCGCCTTTCAGTGGTGGCCCAGATGTAGAGAGGGCTGCTTGCCTGCGGATCTCCTCTTCTTGTGCATCTTCTTGCTGTGCTGTCTTCATCAGCTGTCAGTCAAACCCAGCTTCATCAGCCTTCCAATACGGACTGAAGACCAGCTGCCCTATAGAGCTCTCCAGGCTGCCAGCACCAGATCAGGACTGTGGAGGCATCCAGCCTCATGGGCTGAGCAGCTAGCTACCTGGGTCTTAGTGTTTCCACTTTACAGACAGTACCTGTTGGGCTACCCAGATGTTATCATATAAGCCAGTTGACTAAATTCCCATTTATTCATTCTGTTGATTCTGTTTTTCTAGGGAAACCTGACTAGTATAGTGAGTTTAAGACTTACGATATTGACTTTTGTACACAAACACACACATACACACATATACACTCACACAAAATATTTTTGGTCCGTCCTTCACCATCCTCCTTTGTACTGTAAGTTTATGTTTCTTCCCTGCCTAGAAGACAACACAGAGGCTTCTTCCTGCGAACTATGGTGTGCAGGTCTCAAGGTGAAACTTTGCTTCCTCTCTTGTCATCCGACCAATAAATGCTGACAAATCTAAACACAACATGGAATCCTGGGAGATGGCAGCGAGGGCAAGGTGCTTACTGTGTAAGCATGCATGAAGACCTGAGTTTAAAAGCCAAGCGTGTTGGTGTGTGCTTGTAACTCAAGCACAGGGGGAGGCAGAGACAGAAGGATTCCTGAGGACTCACAGGCCAGCCGGTTTAGTCCAACCTAGGATCTGATGAGTCTCAGATCAATGAGATACCTTGTCTCAAGGCTCAAGGGAGGTGGACAGCCTTCCCAAGGATGACACTTGAGGTTGTCTTCTGGGACACACACACACACACACACACACACACACACACACACACGGCAGGAGAAACCAGGCTGGTGGAAGGATAAAGGGGACTAAAACAAACTCTAGGCTGAAAGAGCTGCGGGAGCTGGCCAGCTGTGCACACCTGCAGTGATGGGATGAAATACATACGTGGGGCTGGATCCTGCCGAATCAAAGCTGAGAAACACAGTGTTGAATAAAGAGAACGGATCAGAATGAGGGCGCTGTCTCCACACTGGCTTTAACTCTCCCACGATGTATAAAATAACCTCAGGGTACTGTGCTAATGAGATGTGGGGTGACATGTGGAAGCTTAGCAATCACAGTGGGAAGTAGAGATGCCAGACCTGTGTCAGACAATGGAAGAAAGAAGCAAAGGGCTCAGGGAACGAGGTTATGTTAGAGTAGGTGGCCTGTGGGAAGCAGAGGAGCTCACTTGGTTATTTAGGAGAGCCTGTTGGACACAAGGCACCGAGTGTAGTGTGAACAGGATGGTTGGCAAACCCAGGGCAGTGGTGGCTGTCCTTTGCAGTCAGGGTTGATGAGAGGAGATGCTGTGACAGAGTCAAGCTGCTTGATTACAATGGGGATGAACAAATCCCAAAATAATAGAGATTGGGAGGTGGCACTTAATCAGAAGCAAGTGGGTGAAATGAGAGGCAAGGTTGGGATGGCAGTGAAGGGGCATGACCTAGAGAAAGCCGTGGAGATGATTGACAGAACAGCCAGTCCCAGGGGAAAGACGTGGGAAGCAAAGAAAGATACTTCTTTATCTTTGTGGGATAAGCATGAGTACACGTGTATGTCTGTGTGTGTATGTGCATACCTGTACATTAAAATGGGGAGGCCAGAGTTTGGTATTTGGTGTCTTCTATCTCAGCCCACCTTATTTTTGGAGGCAAGGCATGCTCTCAGTTTTTTTTACTGTCAACTTGACACGACCTAGAATCACTTGGAAAAAGGGAATGCCAACTGAAGTATTGCCTCAATTAGATTAAGAAATCTGTGCTCATGTCTGTGGGAGAGTGTCTTGATTCACGACTCATGTGGCAGGGCATAGACTGCTATGAGTGCCACCATGGTTGGGCAGGTGGATCCATCTGGGCTACACAAGAAAGCTAGCTGAACATGCGAGTGAAATGTACAGCGTTCCTCCGCGGTTCCTGTCGCGGCTTTCCTTGTGATGGACTGTGAACTGGAAACAATTCCTGCCCTAAGTTGCTTTTGGTCAGTGTGTTTTATCATCGGAACAGGAAGCAAACTAGAATGTATGGTCTTTGTTGAACTTGGAACTCAACCGCTCGGTGAGACTAGCTGGCCAGGCAGCCACAGTGCTGAGGCTACAGGCACCTAGTATCATGCCAGGTATCTTGGTTAGGATTTTTATCGCTGTGAAGAGATCCAATGCCCATGGAAACTCTTACAAAGAAAACGTTTAATTGAGAGGGCTTGATTACAGTTTCAGAGGTTCACTCAATTATCCCCATGACAAGGCACACAGCAGCATGCAGGCATACATGGTGCTGGAGGAATAGCTGAGATTCTACATCTTGCAAGCAACCGGAAGTTGACTGCCTCACTGGGAGATATCCTGACACCCACCCCACAATGACACACTTCCTTCAACAAGGTCACACTCACTCCAACAAAGCTACACTTAGCAGTGCCACTCCTTATGAGATTATAGGGGTCAATTACATTCAAACTACCACATCAGGCTTTTGTGTGGGTTCTGGGGATTTGAACCCAGTTCCTCATGCTTGTGTGATGAACGCTTTACCCACAAAGTCTTTTTCCCAGCCCAACTGACTATACGTCTTAACCAAATTCATTGTTTCCCCATTTTCAGTAAAGAAACAAAAGCTTAGAATGATTCAAAAATTACACTATCATTATTTATTTTCAAATGACATTTAAATTATATGTGTATGTTCTGGACAATATAATGTTTTGAAGTCTATATACATTATGGGAGGTTAAATCTATTGAATTAACACACTTATCCCTTTACATAATTACGGCTTTCATGGTGGGAACCCTTACTATCTACTTTCTTGACGTTTTTTCCTGAATATAGCATAAATAAGTAACTGTACTCACGTATTGCACCATAGATCTCTTGAAATTGCTCTTATTTTTTGCATGTGTGTATGTGTGTATATATGTTCAGGTACAGGTGTATTGCATGTGCACATGTGTATGTGTGTGCATGCACATGCAGAAGCCAGAGGACATTTTTCAGAATGTCATCCACCTTGTTGTTGTTGAGGCAGGCTCTCTGAACCTGGAGCTTGACAAGTACACAAGGCTGGCTGGCCAAGTAGCCCCAGAGATCCCCTGTCTTTGCCTCCCGAGAACAAGAATCAAAATCATGTGTCAGCATGCCTGTTTTTTGTTTTGTTTTGCTTTAATGTAGGTTCCAAGGATCAAACCCAGGTCCTCATGCTTGCATAACAAGTACTTTGCAGAATTCTGCCCCCAGATCTGTCCGTCTTACCTAACTTTGATTGTGGATTCCCTGATGAAGACTCACCACCTGATCCCTCTCCCCCAGCCTGGCTGTTGATGACTTTCATTTTACTCTTTCCTTTTGACATCAACTTCTTCAATTTTCACACAGGAATTTTGTCATATGTTATTATTATTATTTTTTTTGTGCTTGGCTTATTTCTAGAACCATGTCAGGGACACAGACCCCTAGTCTTCTGCTCATTTTGTACACTCTCAGCAGCCAAGTGTGGGACTCTAATGCATTGCCAAGGAAAAGACATATGGCAGCGGCTGAGCTAAGTTTAGCACGGGCTGTATTTAAACACCCTTAGGAGTGGTCATTTTGTTGTCATGGTTGCCCCAATCACAGAGATGGATAGAGGGTCTGGGGGCTGCAGCTGCTTGTCTGATCATTTAACCTTCGGAAGCCGATTTTATTAAAGTGTTCCTGTTGCTGAGAATGAATTACAAAGCTTTCCCTTCTTCTGTAGGAAATAAGAGTGCCCAGATGAGATTACACGGCTTCCTATGATATCTAAATAAGATTAGTTTGCTGAAGATCACATTAAAATCCCATTAAAGAGACAGTTCCGCTCCAGCCCCCCTCCTCTCCTCAGGCGAGCTCTGAGAGAGTTGATGAAAATTGCTCAGGGATGACAAGCAGGCTCTGGGTATCCTGTGGAGACCCGGAGAGGGGGTGGGGATATTACCCTAGCCACACTCATTGCAGGAGCAGGATCTGTGTGCATGGCCCATTACTTACAGATGACAGATCCTGACTCTAAGGAGGGAAGACTTCAGGGAAGAATTGGTAATAAGATGAACAGAACACAGGATGGAGCCACCGAGGTCATTCCCAGAGAGCATCCAGGAAATCATTAATTCATTTCTTCATGTGACAAGGATAACAATATTAATGTTTAAGTATTTATAGTCTTCCCTCAAGCCTGCTTTCAAGAAAGAGAGACTACCAGGCTTGGATGGACCTTTCTCAGGCTTGTTCATGTGGAATGGAGAGGAGAGCAGCTCCCCTCACCCCCTCTACTGCACGCTGATGTGTGGGTGCACACGCATGTGCATGTAGAATGTAGGGGACAGCCTCGGCTGTCCTTCCTCGGGTACCACCCACCTCGTATTTTTCAGACAGGCTCTCTAACTAGCCTGGAGCTCTCCAAGTAGGCTGGATGAGCAAAGAGTGAAACCCAGGGATCTACCTGTCTCTGCTATCTCAGCACTGTGACTACAGATTACAGGCCTGGGCTGGAGAGATGGCTCAGCCATTGGAGGCTAGGTTCACAACCAAAAATATAAGATTACAGGCCCTCTTCTGGCCCCCGTAGGCATGTGGAACACAGACATGCAGGCAGGCAAACACTCATTTTGGTAATCTGAATGTAACTGGCCCCCATAATCCCATAATCTCATAGGGCGTGGCTCTATTAGGAGGTGTGGCTTTGTTGGAATGGGTATGGTCTTGTTGGAGGAAATGTGTCACTGTGGGGTGGGCTGTGAAGTGGTTTCTTATGCTCAGAATACTTCCTGGTGAGTCAGTCAACTTCAGTCAACTTCTTTTTGCTTGTAAGATGTAGCACTCTCAGCTCCAGCATCTTTTCTGCCTGTATGCCGTCATGACGATAACTGACTGAACCAATGAACCTGTGAGCTCCCTAATCAAATATTTTCTTTATAAGAGTTGCCATATTCATGGCGTCTCGTCACAACAATAAGAGACAAAACTAAGGTGCTCATACACATAAAATAAAAATAAATAAGATCTCAAGATAGAAAGAAAACCAAACTAACATAACACCATGGTTCAGGATATCAAACTCAGGTCTTAACGTTTGCAAGGCAAGCACTTTACCAATGGAGACATACTTCAGCTGGTTTTTATTTTCCTTAAAGACATGGCTCTTGGGGGAGCTGGAGAGATAGCCCATTCTTTAAGAGCACTGACTATTCTTACAGAGGACCTGGACTTTATTCCCGGCACCCACCCACATGGCAGCTCACTACTGTCTTTAACTCTGGTCCTCGAGGATATGAGGTTCTGGGTACCAAACTGAGCTGTCATGAGTATTGAGCCCAGTTACACTGATCTTCACTAGGAAGAGAAAGTGCTTCTTCTATAGTACTGAACAGGACTGATGTTCTGGCTGGACCCTGAGTAGGACAAGAGTGAATGATGGAGGTGGGTCTTGTATTAATCTGTTGCTTTCATTGGTTAATTAATAAAGAAACTGCCTAGGCCCATTTGATAGGCCAACCCTTAGGTGGGTGGAGTAAACAGAACAGAATGCTGGGAGAAAGAAGCCGAGTCAGTGAGTCGCCATGATTCTCTCACTCCAGACAGACGCAGGTTAAGATCTTTCCTGGTAAGCCAGCTCGTGGTGCTACACAGAATATTAGAAATGGGTTAGATCAATATGTAAGAGCTAGTCAATAAGAGGCTGGAGCTAATGGGCCAGACAGTGTTTAAAAGAATACAGTTTCTGTGTAATTATTTCGGGGCATAAGCTAGCCATGTGGGCGGCTGGGTGCCGGGGATGCAGCCCTGCCGCTCATATTACAACAAGTGAAGTTTAGAGAGCCGCCAACAGGGAGCCTGGAGGAATGTGTGATGGCAGCTGGTCCTTGGGAAAGGCCAGGCAGGCCAGGATATCTGCAGGGGAGTTGCTTGGTTTATCTTTCAGTGCTTCTTTGAAGGCCCAACATGGTTTTCAGTAATTGTGTACAATTCTTGTTTAATTTGTTAATGGCTATAACACAACCACAAAGTACCCAAATGTCATTTGTGTCAGATCCTAATTTCTGAAGTGTTTGTGAAACATACAGGGAAGATTCTGGGCTAGGTTTATGTTTTATTTATTTATTTATCTATTTATTTTACTTTCATGGAATACCTGAGATAAACCACCTGTCAGAGGACGGTTCACTGGCTCCTTGTTCCAGAGGCTTCAGTCCGTGCACATTAGCTCATTGCTTCTAATCCTGTTGTGAGACAGACTAGCGTGGTAAACAGTGTGTGGTGGAGTGTTGCTGTTCACTGCATGGTAGCCAGGAGGTAAGGAGTGAGAGGTGGGTCTGTGTGATGGCTGCTCTTGGCTGTTAACTTGTTATATTTGGAATCCAGAATTGAAGGACACGCATGTGATCTGGATCTTGAGGCTGGATACACATACTTTTAATCCAGATCTTGAGACGGCAAGACACACCGTTTTTGTTTGTTTGTTTGTTTTTTTCAAGACATGATTTCTCTTTGGCTTTGGATCCTGTCCTGGAACTAGCTCTTGTAGACCAGTTTGGCCTTAAACTCACAGAGATCCGCCTGCCTCTGCCTCCAAAGTGCTGGGATTAAAGGTGTGTGCCACCACTGCCTGGCAAGACACAACTTTAGCCTGGGCCACACCTGCTGGAAGCCTGTATAAGGACAAGGGAAGAAGGAAGGGTTCATCCTTTGCTGCTTGCCCTTGCTTTGCCAGCCCATCCATTTCTTCACTGGCATTGAAACCCACTTCTTCAGGACTCCAGCATCTACAGAAGCCTGGCTGGGACACCCAGCTTAGTGGGAATGAGCAGCTACTAGATTCTTGGACTTTCCATTCACAACTAGCCATTGTTGTATTGTAACCTTCAAGTCATTCCAATAACTTTATATATAAACACAAGTTTATATATAAATATATACACACATACATATATGTATTCATTCCATAAGTTCTGTGACTCGAGAACCCTCACTTATACAGTCTGTCTGAGGCTGTATCCCTTGAAGAGCATGTCACCAGTGAACCAACCTCCTCTTCCTGGTCTTCACGTTAGACTATCTTTTACTTATTCTTTGACCATTTCATACGTGTCCACATGTATCCTGATAACATCCACTTCCCATTTAATTCTTACTTTCAAAGAGGTCTGAAATTCTACTGAATGGGCCTTTGTGGTTTGAGTGACACACAACAGGCAGTTAAGATCACAAACTTCATGTGTCTCTGTGCTTATTAATGATGTGAATCTTGGGAAGAGCACCCATCAGGCATCTTACTTTCACCAGCACTCAAAGATTAATTGGGGTGTGTGTGTGTGTCCAGGTGTCCTTGGAGGCCAGAGAGGGCCCTGTATCTCCTGGAACTGGAACCACAGGAGGTTGTGAGCTACCTTATGTAAGTGCTGGGAACTGAACACAGATTCTATGCAGGAGAAGTTCATGCTCGTACCACTGAGCCACCTCTCCTTCCTGTTTGCTATCTTCTGTTATCACTGGCACATCATAACTGTGTATAGATGGACTGATTGTTTCAGTGGAGAAATAGTAATTCATTCTCTGCTACTCGTTTTAAATAGGAAAACTAATCTGACCTACATGTAGATACAGTATGTTTCTTCCTCTACCTGGGGCATTTTCAATGTCATTGTCAGACATGAGGGTAAAATGTTAGTAAGAACAAATGAATGATAAACACTTTAAATTTTAAAAAATCAAAATACATTATCAACGCTTTTGGAGGGAGAATGAAAAACATGGGTTTACTTCACAAGTTTATTTTCTGATGCATCTCTAGGTGTCACTGTTGAGACACGCTCTGGGAAAAAAACCACTACCCAGATTTGACTCGGAGAGGGACTGCTTGGATAGTTAGACTGAATGTTTTCGAACACACACACACACACACACACACACACTGACATGAGTGTAGTGCTTCAGTCTGATTTCCAGGCATAATTAAAACCACTAATATTGACTGCTTTATAGATTGAGGATTGATTAGCCAACAACACAGGATCAGGTGTAGGAACACAGAACCTACATCTTAAGTTTTGTCTTGGCAGTCTTACATTGGTAATTTGGAGAACTAGTATTTCCCTGTCTTCTTTTATTTCTTTTCCTATGATTGACACAAGCCATCTGGAACTTCGGGTTGTGTGAAGCCTCCTATGTGGGGATTTCTGGTTAGGTAGTGGGTCCCATTCATAAGGACCAAAACTCAGGAACTAAAACAACAAACAACTTTTAGGTCTGACTTCTCAAAAGGAAGTCAGGCTAGAGACAGGCTATCTTTAAATATTGGGATCCTGAAACTCTGATTTTTCAAGAATTCTCCTTTTATCTTTATCTTTTTTTTCTTTCTTCTTTTTTTTAGTGCTTTTGGAAATCTTGCAGTAGGGATAATTCTTTGATATGTTTTAATGTGCTTCTAATTTTCTCTTTGATATATTTGAATGTACTTCTAATTTTCTATTAGTGAAATACTCTTTCACTAATATTTTAATTAACCTAATAATGTGATAGATTATTCCTTTTGTATTACACACATTTCATTTCTCCAGATGTTAAGAACCTAGAGAAACAGTAGCATTGAGAGAGCAGTAGTGAACTGTAGGGGAGCTAAATGACCAGGTGTAAAGATTAGGCTTTCCACATTTGCTCAGGTATCATAGAATGTTTTAGGGACAAGCTTATTCAGCCAAATTCAATAGCACTTACTCTAAGGACAGGCTTGTGGAGTGATTGGCCCACTTTGGGCACGTGGGAAATCACATACAAAGAAACAGATGCAAAGCACCAGGAATGTCTGGAATTCTGGGAAGCTAGATATTCCTAAAGATTAGAATAAGGATGGGGATAAGGAGGCAGTGTTTCCATGGTGACCCCTCTTCAGGATGACCTCAGAAGCTCACTATACTTTAGCCAATTACACTGACCACAGACTTTCCTCATAAACAGAGCTTGTCTTCTCTTTTATGCTTTTCGCTATTCATGACTGTGCATGCATGTGTGTATACATGTTTAGGGATGCACATACATGTGTGTGTACCTGTCCATGGAGGCTAGAAGTTGACATCAAGTGTCATTCTTTGTCATTCTCCAGGTTCTCTCAGTGAACCTAGAACTCATTGATTCACCTAGGTGGGCTGGCCACTGAGCCCCAGGGACTCACCTGTTTCTGTCTCCCTGGTGTTGGGATTACAGGGATCTGTCGTCATGCTCAGCCTTTACACAAGTGCTGGGGATTGAACCCAGGCACTCCTGCTTGCACAGCGAGCACTTCACCAGCCACAGCATCTCCCTACCCCCATTCATCCTTCAACATAGAACGAGACAGGTTTGTGAGTAGACAAGCTATGTTAGAGTAGAACATTAAGGTTTTATTAGACAATAAATGTTTTGATGACTTATTTCTCTTGGCCAATGAGAAAGTAAAGCAGAAAGATTGTATGTTGGGTTTTCTAGAGTGAGTTGAGTAACAGAATTCCATCACAAATGGGTCATAGTGTTTGAGCTAAACGGTAGCCATCAGCCAGCCTCTTGTGGCTGACAGAAAGTAACCAACATTTCTACAGAGCTTTCTCTGTGCTAGACATGCTTCCAGAATACTCTGCACAAATTCACACTTTTTTTGTCAAGTAGATAATGGTTCCATCCCAATTTTATCCCTAAACAAATGAGGCATGGTATATTAGAAGATTTGGCTAATGTCCTATAACAAATAAGAAACAGAGCTTGGATTTGAACCCTGGCTAGTTTGGTGAAGGCCACACAGGATGAAGTAATTGGATATTAAATGTTAATTATACATTATGAAAATTCACTTTTTGGGATTTACAGAGATGAAAGACCTGCATTATGGGGGCGGGGTTGGGGCGACTCTGGAAGAACAGCCAAGGCTAACTGATTTATGGCTAGAGGAAGTGGTGCCAAGAGTATCAGAAGCACCTCCCATCAGTACAGTAAGGCTCCCTATGTGAGAACTAATATTTTTATTTCTGGAGATAGCCACAGTGGCAAGAGAGAAAGAGAAATGAGGGAGGGGCTAATAAGGGGAGAGAGGGAGGGAGAAAGGAAAGAAGCAACTGAACTGGGTGTGGAGGTACACACTTGTAACCCCAGGGAGGTAGAGGTGGTAGATGAAGAGTGCAAGGCCAGATTCGGACATATAGCAAGTTCAATGCTAGACTGTTCTATATGAGACCCTATCTAAAACAACAACAACAACAACAACAAAAAAAAAAACAAACAAAAAACTGGAGAGATGGTGGTTAAGAGGACTGATTCTTTTCCAGAGGACCTGAGTCCAATTTCTAGCATTTGTGTGTGTGTGTATGTGTGTGTGTGTGTGTGTGTGTGTGTGTGTGTGTGAGAGAGAGAGAGAGAGAGAGAGAGAGAGAGAGAGAGGTCTGGAGGGGAGTGTGGTGGAAGGGGCTCAAAACTATAAATAATTCCAGAGGGGATCCAATGTCCTCTTCTGGCTTCTGTGGGCACTGCATGTACATGGTACACTGACCTACATGCAGGCAAACACCCATACACATTAAACAAAATTAAAAGGAAGGAACAAACAAACAAACAAAAAAACCACCAAACCAAAACAAAACAAAGAAAGAAAAACAGAAAAAGGGAAGGAAAGACAGAGAGTTAAAGAACTTTATGTCGTCTTAGAAACTAGTTTGGCTAGGAATAATCCCAAATTGACAATATATACATAGAAACTGTAAATCTTACTGTTTTGTTTCATATGTGTGGATCAGCAATGGTATCTTGGGGCTGTTCAAATTCAAATCGGTATCACTCCTGCCCTAAGGGTTGACAATGCAAACAGTCAGATTTGATTTTTTTTTTTACCAGATCCTCCAAGTTTTACACATCACCCGTTCCTTCTGCTTCTTTCCATTTTAAATTGGTGCTGATTCCCAGAGTACTGACATCCGCCCCACTGATTTCACTCAATGCCTCAGTGAGGGGGAAGTACGATATGCCTAAAATATTTTTTTTTCTCTGAAGCAGTGAAGCATAAAATGTGACATTCCTCAACTGTTCTGCACAGAACAGCCAGCTATTTCTATTAGCTTATCCTGCACACAGAAACATCAGATACAGAATTAAAGGGATGAGGGGCTGGTGAGATGGCTCAGCAGGTAAATGCGCATGCTGCCAAGCTTGGCCACTTGAGTTGGAACCCGGGGCCCCACAAGGAAGGAGAGAATCAGTGGTCACAAGTTGTCCTCCCTCCTCCACATGTGATCTGGGGGCTAGGGAAAGAGGGGGAGGGGAGAAAACACAGAGAAATAACTCAATAAGTCTCTGTTTAGATCTTCTCTTAGCAGTAGACATGACCATCTTTCTTACTCTGGGACTCGGAACTATCTAGAAGGCTGGCAGAGAACCCACAGCTTGACCATCAGTTCCAACGGCAGCAGGTGGCTCAGC
This sequence comes from Chionomys nivalis, assembly GCF_950005125.1. Lineage (NCBI taxonomy): Eukaryota > Metazoa > Chordata > Mammalia > Rodentia > Cricetidae > Chionomys > Chionomys nivalis. The sequence continues at coordinate 97,568,589 of NC_080090.1, read as the reverse complement.
TGGTCAAGTGCTTTCACTAAAAGCATGGGGATCTGAGTTTGAGTCCAGCACCAATGGTGGCACACATTTGTAACTCCAGTGCTGGGGAGCTAGAGGAAGGAGGACTGCTGGGACTTGTTGGCCAGCCAGCCTAGCCTAGTCAATGAACCTAGGTCTCAAAAACCAAATGGACTGCATTTGAGGCACAATAACCAAAGATGTCTTCTGGCTTCCACATGCATGCTTGAACACACACACACACACACACACACACACACACACACACACACACAGTTTCATATACAACAACAACAATAAAATAATGCTAATACTAATACTAACATTTTTTTTAAAAATTTTGTTACTGTTGTTTACTAACAATAAAAACTAACAGCAAGGACTTGTAGGTAGCCAAGTGAGAGGGCTACTGGAAGACATCTGGTAATTTCTCAATCAAGCTAATGTCTTTTGTGCCAAGAAATCTCCCAAGTGTCATTGTACAGTTTACACACCATAGACTTCTGACCCATGGTCTTTATGATGCTCCAGCTAGCTATCCTATTGTTAAATGGGTTGCTTTCTGCTGGTAATATAGCAGTTAATCCCCATTCCTAGGGTGGAAGGCAATCATTGAGTTTAAGTAATTTACCCGGTGCATCTCTGGATGACTGCAAACTGTTGCGCAGTGATCAGCTACAGAGGGGTACCTCTCAGGTACCTGGGGCTTGCAGTGTAGACCCTGGCATGAGTACCAGGCTCAGGACAGAGCTGGCTTGGTTCCAGAAGTTCTAACAGCTGCAGTATAATATAAATCACTGTTGCTTCATCCCACAGATTTCAACAAACACAGAGGTAGGATACTGTGCTTGGTACTGCAGCCCCAAGTCAGGGCTTATCTGGCTTCATCCTGAAGAAATGCCAGCCATGCTACAGCATTATGTTTTTATAGATTTATGTACTTCTTCCTCTCAAATGGTCAGTGGGGGATTTTAAAATCTCTGTAAGTGGAAATTCAGGGAATAGTTCCAACCCTCTCATTGCATTAGTGCCTGGCAGTAGGCCAAAAAAAGAGAAGAGAAAAAAGAAAGAAAAAGAAAACAACCCTCACCAAGCAAAAAACAAAACCCAAACACCAAAACAAACAAACAAAAAGCAAGAGAAAAATGCAGGAGCACTAAGAACAAAACAGAATGAAATAATTCAGGTATCAGTATGGAACAATCAAACAGGGAGTAAAAAGAGTCACTACACTTCTTTACAATGGGGAGATGTGCTGTCATTTCACAGAAAGTCAAGTGGCTGTTGACCAGATGTGTGATCTACAAACTCCCTTAATGTTTGGTTGATCACTTGTGTGGCCTGGGGTCTGGACCAGGTGTCTCCAGGTTCTTGGTATCTTACTTGAAGAATCAAAGAAGTGCACATAAATAGTAAACCAGCAAGGGGTTTTATTCAGAAACTGCTAAAGAACAGAGTAGGTACACTGCAAGAGGACAGTGGGCTCTGAGCAGGCATGCGGCTCAGGAGCTCCTGGAGACTCTCTGAGCATTCTTTTAAAGACTCAGGAGGAGGAAAGGGAGTTTGCTGCCAAGGGGTAGGTTTCTGGTGGTTCCCCATATTTGTAAAAATATTTTTAATTATGTGTAGGTGTATAGAGGTATGTACAGACAGAAGTTTCTGTCCCACCTAGTCCCGCAACCATTCATTCCCCAAAAGTCACACAGAGGCTTATATTAATTATAAATGGTTTGGCTTATTGCTCAGGCTTATTACTAACTAGCTCTTATGACTTAAATTAAGCCATAATTTTTTTTTTTTTTTGGATTTTCGAGACAGTGTTTCTCCGTAGCTTTTTTTGGTTCCTGTCCTGGAACTAGTTCTTCTAGACCAGGATGGCCTCGAACTCACAGAGATCTGCCTGCCTCTGCCTCCTGAGTGCTGGGATTAAAGGCGTGCGCAACCACCGCCCGGCTTAAGCCATAATTCTTATCTATGTTTAGCCACATGGCTTTGTACCTTTTCTCAGTAAGGGATTTTCATCTTGCTTCCTATGCATCTGGCTGGTGACTGACTAGAATTCTCTTAGTCTGGTCACCCCGAGTATGCTTCCTGCCTGGCTACTGGCCAATCAGCGTTTTATTAAACCAACATGAGTGAACTTTACAGTGTACAAGAGCATTATCCCACAGCACATATGTGCACCTGAGTGCAGATGACAGAGGAGGCCAGCAGAGGGCATCAGATCCCCCAGAGCTGGAGTTGTAGGTAATTGGGAGCCACTGCCTGCAGAACATGCTGGAGACTGAATTCAGGTCCTCTGCAAGAGGAATATATGTGCTCTTAACAGCTGAGGTATCTTTCCAGCCCCAGTGGCTTTCTGCTTTGATTATGCTTGCGACAAATCAGCCTTTATTCACTGTACACATCCTTCCCCATGATGCATCTGATTTTAATCATGCATGCCCAATTATGCGGAGGCATAAGGCGGTGAGCAGGGAATTTTATTGAAATGTTCATTCTGAGGCTATAGGTTGCCTTACTCTTAATGTTTCTAAAACCAGTCCAGCTGGATTGGCTTGCTGCCCCTAGTTCCCAGGTATGTTCCAGGGTGCATCTGGCTACTAATGGAGAGCTATTAATAGGCTGCTGGGGAGATTGTTTAGGTGGGGTTCCATGTTGCTGAGTGTGCTGTTGGGAAAGTCTCTCTCTCTCTCTCTCTCTCTCTCTCTCTCTCTCTCTCTCTCTCTGTACATAATTCAAGCCAAGAACAGTCATAGGTTGTAAGATTTCTCTATACTTGCCTGTTGGTCTTATTCCCTTATGAGAAGAGGGAATTTGTTAAAAAAAGCCCAACCCATATTTACATCTCACTGTACCTAGGCACTGTGCTGAGTCTTCCCTTCCTGCAGACGGATCCTCTAGTGCCCTCCTGGCATTTCAACCTAACCCATTCTCCTCTACCCAAAGACCTATCCCTCAGTCACTGTGCTCTTTCTCTCCCGGATCATCCCTTCAGGCCTACAGTATGACTTGTTGTCTCCTTCAATAATGCTGCTTGTTTTCGGTCTCTCTCAGTTCCCATTCTGTTTTGCTTTTAGCAAAAACTTTTTCAAGTGTAGCTCATACTACACCTCCTTTTTGTCCCACCAAATTCCTCACAGCAGGTCTTTGAGATCACACCTGAAAGGTCTCATCAAGGTCACCAATTCTCACCAACTCCTATAGTCAATATTTGTTTTCCTCCTTTCATCTAATCATGTTTGTAGAAGCATTTGAAGATTTTTTTAAAAAAAAGATTAAATAAGTATGTGTGTGTGTTGTGTGTGTTTGCATGTGAATATAACTGCAGTTCCTGTGGAAGCTGAAAGTGAGAATTGGAACCCCTGAAGAAGCTGGAGTTATAGGTGGATGTGAGCCACCCAATGAGGATACTGGGAACTGAACTTGGAGCCTCTGCAATGGCAGTTCTGGTTCTTACCACTGAGCTGTTATTCTAGCTCCTGTTTGTAAGATTCCCAGAAGATATCTGGGAAGGAATAAGGCCAAACCTGAAGATCACAGAGTTAAGACTTCAAACGAATTTCACTGCTATTGTAACATTCTCTACGTAGTCGTATTATTTTCTCTTTGTCAACAGCCTTCATCCCAATGCTGTTAGCTATGCTGAAATTCTTGATGCTCAGATGGTAAACAGCTTCAACCAGACTCTGGAGTGAGGACTCCTTTTCCTTCCCACTGTTCCCATAATTTTCCTGTCTCTCTGTTCTATCTTGCTTGCCTAGAACCCTCCAGTAAGTTTTCATCACACCTGGAAAGAAGCCCAAGCCTTACTGCCATTAGATCACAGATGTTTTTCTTGTAGAAGGCTCAGTCACACCTCATATCCTGCCATTAACTTTCCCTCAACTGCTAAACTCCCAGCAAGTAACAAACAGCTCCAAGGATAGGTGGTACAGGAGGGCCAACTTCCTAACTGACTGCTGTGCATACTATCTAGACCTTCACTAATCTGCTGAGCCCAAATATCCCTCCCTTTTAAGCCTGTAAGTGTAAGTGTGGGACCCTCACCCCTTATTCTCAAAGGGGCAAGAAGAAATTTCCTAAGAGTGTTTTCCCAGGAAGACAATGGCCTTCCCCTTTCCCACCCAGGAGATTCTGAGCACAACCTGACCCATTCTCCTCAGCCCAGCCAGCCACCTGGTACAGGCTGATAAAGATGGCCTAACTCAAGAACAGTGGCCTTACTCTAAAAACAAGGAAAAAGCTGACTTAACAGAATGGGAGGGAGCAAAAGTCCTTGTACCCGTGCCAAAGCATCTTCAAAGATTCTCTTTGTACTTATGCCTTTAAAAGCTTACCCCACAGAGGAGATACAACTCCTCTCTCTACCTTGTTGTAACGGGGATGGAGATGAGTTCCAAACATATTTGTATTATGCTGATTAAACCTTGCTTATTACAGTCTGGGTCTCTCTCTGGGGGTCGTAATTTGGGCCCCAACAGTAAGGAAGTTCCTTTGTTTTATGGGTTGTTGTTAGATCTCTTTCTCAGTTTTCCTGGCTTAGAGTGTGCCTGATCACTGAAATCCATCCCAATGCATTTCCTTCCTTCCTTCCTTCCTTCCTTCCTTCCTTCCTTCCTTCCTTCCTTCCTTCCTTCCTTCCTTCCTTCCTTCCTCTCCCCTCCCTCTCTGTGTTAGACAGGTCTCACTATGTAGCCCTGCCTGGTGGGGAACCTGCTATGTAGATCAGACCAGCCTCAGATTCACACGGATTCTCCTGCTTCTGCTTCTAGAGTACTGAGGTCTTAGGCAAGCGCCATTACATCCAGCAGGCTCTTCATGGTCTGTGTTGTCTCTACTCCAGGAACATTCCTTCTGGGCAGAATGGTACTACTCTCAGTGAGCTGTCATGGGCTCCATGCTTATTTATGGAAGCACAGTGCCAGGTGCAGAAGAGGCAGTGATGAATCACAGACATATCACTTTAATGACAAGCCTTGACTAACTTCCTTTGCGGTATTATGTAAAGCATCTTTTAATATCTTTTCCTTTTTTCTTTGTCCATGTGTCTCTGCCAACACCCTGCTTTCCCCAGTCCCCCCTCAATGACACAGGCTCCCTATTTTACCAGAGCAAAGTGTTCTGGCTCAATGGATCACCTCCTGCTAATGCTCTTACTCCCTTTGTTCTCCCAGGCAGCATCCTTTACTGCTTACCTCTGCCTTTGTGTCCTAGAGAAGGTTTATCAACATGACACAGCCTAGAGTCATCTGAGAGGAGAACCTCAGATCAGGAATTACTTAACTCAGATTGGCCTCTATGTCTGCCTGTGGGAGATTGTCTTGATTTCTAATTGATGTAGAAAGGCCCAGCATACTGTGGGTGGCACCATCCCTAGACAGACAGTTTTAAACTGTATAAGAAAGGTAGATGGGTTTAGGTTAGTTTGTGAGCCAGCTAGCAGGCAGTATCATTTATGGTTCCTCCTATATTTCTTTAGCCATGAAGTGAGTTCCTTGGTCGGAGGTAATGCGATGTGGACTAGCAAGCAGGGCTTCCTTCAAATTCCTACCTTGAGTTCCTTACCTGACTTCCCTTGATGCTGGACTGTGATCTGGAATTGTAAGCCAGAGAAAACATTACCTCCCTGTGCTGGATAGTTTTATGTCAACTTGACACAAGTTAAAGTCATCTGAGTAAATGACAGCTGAGTCTCAAGTGAGAAAATGTCTCCATAAGATCAGGCTGTAGCCAAACCTGTAGAGCATTTTTTAAATTAGTGGTTGATGTGGGAGGCCCCAGTCCATTGCAGGAGGTCCCATCCCTGGGCTGGTGGTCCTGATATCTATAAGAGAGCAGGTTGAGCAAGCCACGAGGAGCAAGCCAGTAAGCATCATCCCTCCATGGCCTCTGCATCAGCTCTTGTCTCCATGTTCCTGCCCTGTTTGAATTCCTATATTGGCTTTTTCCAATGATGAACAATGATTTGGAAGTGTAAGTCAAATAAACCTTTTTCTCTGCAAGTTGATTTGGGCAGAGTGTTTTTATCACAGCACTGGAAAGGAAGAAAGAACACCCTGCAGTTCACACTCCCTATTTAAGATGCAGCACTGTCGTCCATCTAATGTAAGCAGGGATGGATGTGTACCTTCAAAGAATAAGAATCATCTCTACAATAGTGAGAGGATACATGGCTGATAGCCCTTGCATATCGAAAAAGGTCTTGTTGACATCACCTGGCTCAAGGTCATAATCATTTTCTGAGCCATCAGAAGGGACTTATACAAGTGCAGATGGCTTAGTCTTTAAAGTTCTTGCCCAGCACTTGAGGGCCTAAGTTCCATCGCCAGAACCTATATAGGAAAAGCTGTGAGTGGTGGTATACCCTTGCTATCCCAGCACTGGGTTACAAGGAGACAAGGAGAATCCTGGGCCTTACCAGCTGGAGAGCCCAGCTTACTTGGAAGGCTTCAGCTCGACAGTCAGTGAGAGACCTTCCCCCTACGGACGACACCCAAGGCTGTGGTCTGACTCTACCCTCACAGGCACACATGTAGGCCACCTTCTGCACTAGTAACAAAGTAGTCAGAAAAAGTTGGTTTGGGCTTGGAGTGAAAGCCGATACTTCCGTCAAGGCCAAATCTAGAAAAGAAAGGGCTTGACATCACTCCAGTAAATCATGTAAGGATACAGAGAGCATCATGGGAGAGGCGGTTCTGAACAGCACTGTCTGTCAGTGCTGACGAGGTAGCTGACAAAGTAGACATTTTTCCATGTCACCTCCCATGACAGCAGGAACTTTCATCTCAGCTGGATAAGGCACTATAAAATGTTGTACAAGAACTCTCTGTATTTAGGCCAATGCTTTTTATTTGGGTTCTGGGGATTTGAACTTAGGTCTTCATGTTTATGCAGCAAGCCCTCTTACCCTCTGAGCCATCTTCTCCACCCCACTGTGGATGATTATAAGGCTCAAAGTTGGAAGCCCATGAGTGCATTTCTTCTGTGACTAATTATTTCCTTGTACTCTCTGTTATAACCTCCCCCCCAGCTTTCTTGCATTTATTAGACTTTCCGACATTCCTCTCAATCTACTTAAACCTTTACACTTTGACATGGCTTTAATGACCAGTCTGTTGCATAAGGTCGTTTCTACCTATGATCCTGCATTCCTGGATTTATTCTTTCTGTGCCCATTCTCTGTCTCTGGACTCTACGAGGAGCTTCTGGTGACACTTATTTGTAGTCCCAGAAGTCCCTGCAATAAATGCCTCACGGTGACAGATGGAGCACGGGGCCTAAATCTTTTATTTCTGGCTATCCATCATTTTATGTGCTTCTGTGTGTGACATAAATGTGGAAGCGCTCCTCTGCTAACGAAGGGGGAATCTGTTTGTACTTTGTTGTGTTGCTTCTTAGTCCAGAAAGGATCCAAGGAAGCTTAAAATGCAGCAAAATAATACATACTAGAAATAAGAAGAACAGTAAAGCAAGGGTAAGGACATAAAACAGACCCAGAAATGAGAACAACATCAAAATGTTATCATATAGGACAGTGCATCTGCTGCAGACCAATCATGCAACTGACCAACCATGCAACTTTCAGTGTTCTCTTTCCCTCGTCCATCCCCCTGTCACTCTCTTCTCCTCCTCCCTTCCCTCCCTCCATCTTTCCCTCTTTTTCTTTTGTGTGCACATGTTCATGTTTGTGTGTCTACGTACAGGGACATGTATGCATGTATATAGGGCAGAGGTAAAGGTCAGATGTCTTCTTCAATAGCTCTCCACTTTCTTTTTCAAGACAGGGTCACTCTCATTGTACTTAGAGCTCAATGCTTAGTTAGGTTCCTTGGCAGACACACCTCAGGAATCCTCCCTTCTCTGCCACCCGAGAGGTTAGACTACATGCTTTTTAATGTGGGTTCTGGGGATTTGAACTCAGGCCTTCATGCTTGTGTCATGTTTAATGACTGAGCTGTCATCCAAGCTTTAGCTCTTTGTTTTCTTATCACAGTTTTGGAAAAGGATCACTTTTAAGCCTTTGGACTTAAGTAATCAGAGATTCACTTCTCATAATGGTATGGAAAGGCCAATGTTATTTCCTTGTCCTGCTCTCTGCCTCTGAATTGACCAGACAAGTGAAGGCGGTCAGGAAACAAATCATCCTAGAGTCTCAGCAAGATGTTTCTACAACATCATGGCTTTCATCATGGCAAGGTAGCCATTGCCGTGGGCAAAGAGCAGAACCATGGCCATTCAAAAGTCCTAAGAGTTGAGAAGCATTAGAAAGGAAGGAGCCAGTTCAGTGGAGGAACCTCTGGATTCTTCAGAAGTGCCAAAAAGCAACGAGGAGAAGGCCTTTCTCAAAACATCATGCCTATTGTCAGCCAAATCCTTTGCTAAGGTGACAGGCACCTGTACTGTTTAATATAGTCCTTCATGTTGTGGTGACCCCCCAACCCTAAAATTGTTTTTATTGCTACTTTATAACTGTAATTTTGCCACTGTTATAAATCATAATGTAAGTATCTGATATGCAGGATGTCTGTATATGACCCCTGTGAAATGGTCATTTGACCCCCAAAGGAGTTGTGACACAGGTTGAGAACACTGCCATAAAAAAGAACTCATTTGAATTATTGGAGGCTCAATATGGTGATCTATTATAAAGATAATGCAGTATTTCATAGTAAGTGCAGGGCTGGGGAGATGACTCAGATGTGAAAGGTCAAGCATGAGGACCTGAGTTCAGATCCTGGCTGCTCATGTACCATGGGACTGACTTGATGCTGAGAAGGGGTCAAAGTAAACCTACAATCTCAGACCTTCTCATCCTGAGAGTGGCAGGAGTTTGGCTGTTCCCCCTTGCTCAGGAGCCAACAGACTCCAGCAGAGAGCCTTCCCCAGTGCATATAGCAACTGATAACCTCATGTGTTACTGTTTATATGACTGATGAAACATCCCAGGCTCAACTTTGTTTCTTCTCTATATGACCTTATATGATCCCTGCTGCTCCCGAGTATGCAAATGAAGCACCCTCAAAGCTCTTACCCCAGTCAATGACATACCACCACATGAATCCAACCGGCCATTCTTTCTGGGGTATAACTGTCCCCTTCTCCCTTCTAATAAATGAGTTGTCCTCTGACCCAGTCTCCTGGCTGTTCTTTCTCATCGCACAAGCAAGTACCAGTGGTGTGGGCATGCAAGTGGGGCAGAGACAGGAGGCAGACCCGCAGTAGGTCCCAGCTTCTCAGGGAAGTGTCTGATGGTGAACATCAACATGAGTTTGGGACTCCATCGGCGGAACAATAGCCATGTAGTGAGAATGCAGTCCAGTCAACATAACAGACTATCTGCCTCCATTCTCTTCTAGGTACACACTGATTTCTTCTCCTCTAAGACAGGACCACCTAAGAGATAGGGACTGAATTATCTGTTCTTCTAGAGATCATGTCTATGTGGCTGATCTAGAATCACCTTGGAGACAGACCTCTGTGTGTGACTGTGATGAGGAGCCCTGTTCTCATCATCACTACTCCATGGGCTGGGGTCCTGGACTAAGTAAAAAGGAGAAAGTGAACTGAGTATCAACATTCATCCATCTCTTTGTTTGGAAGCAGGTACAATGTGACCAGTCACCTCACACCCTGGCTGCCATGACTTCCTACCATGATGGACTACACTTGTAAACTCTGAGCCAAAATCAAGCCTTTCTTTCTTAAGTTTCAGGTACTTACTTTGTCACAACAATATACAAGGTCAGTTACGTGGAAATTATATGTGTATGCTGTCTATGGGGCCAATATGTTTATGTGGTGTTTGTGATGTGTGCATGTATTCATGCACGAACGTGTGTGGGGGCATGAGCAACAGCAATGTTTGAGGAAAGTGAAGAATTAAGGGTATATTTGCTATATATTCTAGTAGTTTGAATAGTATCTGGGTTCAACAAGATAATGTATCTTAGAATATGTCTTGCCCCTCTTACAGGCTACGAAATGCTAGGGATGCTGCATACAATGTCTTAAGCAAGCATGAGGTATAGTACAAGAAGTTAAAACAGAATTTTTCTTTTTTTTTCTGACATAAGATGCATAAGAGGTAGAAGTAGTGGAGGTGGGATTCAAGTTTAGTTCTTGCTTTTTGAATTGAAGGATCTTTCCAGTGGAGATTTTGGTTTTGAAACACAGTCTCATATAGCCCAGGCTGGCTTTGAACTTGTAGTGGATGCTGGCTTGGAATCCTTCATCCTTCTATCTCCACTTCTAAGGTGGTGGTATTGCAGTTTTCCACCACTGCAGACCTTTATGAGGTACTGGGGATCAAATTCAGGGCTTCATGCATGCGAGGCAAATGTCCTAGCCGAGGAGCCCTTTTTTGGAAAACTTCTTAGGTGACAGAGCTTTTGAAGGACATGTAGATGGCAAGGTATATGGACAGGAAGTCTTCAAGCTTACCAATGGCGTCACTCAACACAATTAGAGGGCATCTCCTTCTATTATGCCATTTGCCTTGGTTTCAGATTGCCTGATGTTGTTATTGGTAAGAAAGGAGCTCTCACCAAAGCAGTCTGACATTTTTAGCCTGAGTAATGACAGCGGTGGTGCCTGACATTGATTAGTCACACTTGGTACATGAGCACTAATCAGATTATTTACTGTCCCAGACAACAGCAAGGTAGGTATACTCAAAGATATTTTACACAAAGAACCCAGACCAAGTGGCCCAATACAATCATCATAACATGGACCAGAGTGAGGTTTCACTAGAATTCATGTGTACTGGTCTCTTGCTATTATGAACACTGCTGCTTCCTGGGCAATGGGTCCAAGTGCAGACTACTTCCAGGCACTTGTCCCTACCTCAGCCAGACTCTTCCTTTCTGCCTTGGCTAACATCATGCTTGCTCTTTAATTCAGAAGGCAGCAGAGACATCAGTTTTACTTGTGTGTGCCCTCTGAGAGGCAGAGTCTCAAAATTTAATAAGTGTCTCTTGGAGTTAGTCAAGGAAGTAATTAACACTGGGGCACAGAGGGCACCCTTCGCCTCCAACGTCTGGCACCAGGAAATTCGACTGTTCATCATTAGGACATGATTAAGTAGTTTATCATGTGAAGGCAGTATTGGTAGGATGGAGAGGTTTATTTCTGTCCATCAGAAGCTGGTTTTGTCTTATGTTTTTCCTCACAAGACTTGGAAGGCTGGAGAAGGTCACTTCTTATAGGATCAGATGTGGAAGCGATAAAGATTGAAAGGAAGATGTGATTCATTGAAGATAGTGACATGTTTGTCTCTTTTTTTTTGTTTATCCATGTGAAGTATACAAAGACTAAATTATTTATCTAGTGTTATTCAAGAAACAAGAGAGTATGATTTTGCTTTAGTTTTATCTCAGACTTGAGCATTTAAATTTTAAACTGATCTGAGAAGTTCAGTTAAGACATAGTTGTGAAAAATGTTCCTCTGACTTGATACATCCCATTCTAAGAGAAACTCCTTAAGACTCATGAAATAAGCGACTCACATATTTCTGGAACTCCCTGAAACTTAGAAGATACACAGGCCCCGATTTCCTCCAGTAAAGGACTGCTGAGGAGATGCTTAGACCTGCTGAGATGACTGGAGGAGACGCTCTTCATCTGTTGAGCTGCCTGTAAGTTACGCAGTCAGCTCCTGTCTTGCGGCTTTAGTGAGCCATCACCAAGGGAGGGGTGTGTTTTGGCTGTGTAGCTACCTTTGAGTTACCCGGGCCCTTTTAAGTAACCCTACTAACTTGCTGGTTCCCCGAGTTGCACTTGGGCAGCATCCTTACTTTGGTCTGCAATCAGTTTCTCATCTGGGGACTCTTCTGAGGCTTTAACACTGCCTCATCTATAATGTTTTTTTTCCCTCATAGGCCATTGTTTCCTTCTTAACTACCTTCTTTTGCTTGAATGGCAGGTCTGCGAAGGCAAGGGTGCTTGTTCTTTTTCTACTGCTGCTCCCATAATGAGAGTAGCGAGGCCCATGGTAAACAACTGTGGTAAGTAGGTTTCTGATCCCTTCCCGTTCTTCCTCGAACCGCTTTCAGTCTTTGGACCATGAGGCAATGAAATAAGTGAGCTTTAGTCTAAGAAGGAGAGTGTACCCACAAGATTCTAAAGAGAAATACAAATAACTAGGCGCAGGTGTAAGGCCATCTGGTACTGTAAAATGCCTCTCTTTTCTCCATCGTTACAGAGCTCCAGGAAATCAGGGACCCTGAAGGAACAGCCTTCTAAAAAATCCTGTTTCTTCGTAACCTTTCTTTTTCCATCCTCTGGATTCTCACACATTCTCTTTGCTTATGTTCGACATTGCATGTGTGCTCTAAGCTCACAATTATACTTCATTTCTTTGGCTCAGTGTAGTACAGGGTCACACATTAATTGTAAAGATAAGAAAAAGGATGCTTGCAGCTAGAGAGGTGGTTTAGCAGCCAAGAGTGTGTGCTGCTCTTCCAGAGGATCTGAGTTCGGTTCCCGGCACTCACATCAGACGGCTATACCCAGCTTTAATTCTAATTCCAGGGGATCTGGTGCCCTCTTTTTTTTATAGGTTTCCTGATTAGATAAAAGGGGCACCAGGGCTCTTTTGCAAGGAGCAGTTTATTTCATTCTAGAATACCTCTGTGGGATTTCCCTTAAAGACAGAGATAAATATCCACGAATAGACTTATTTACTACACTTCGGTATTTTTTTTGTCCCTTGTATAGGGGACTTCTAGTCCAATTGAGTACTTTAAATTGTTGAGCAGTGGGGCTAGGAAAGCTGAAATGAGGGATAGGACAGGGAAGGGGGATTGCAGCAGAGATTGGCGAAGTTATACATACACTGAAGAATACTGTCTGGCTGTTTTCTGTTGTTCTTCTTTTCAGCCCTTGAAGAGAGCGGGGCATGGAGACTTATCACACTCGGGCTTCCAAGGGCACCGGCACACATGTGGTACACACACACACATGTGCACACATGCACACACATAAACGCACACACACGTGCTCATGCATACGCATAAATACACACACATGCATGCACACACACATAAATGCACACACATGCATGTACACACACAAACACATAACTATTCTGAAACAAAGGAGGGTGCTTTAAATTACCTTAAGCTAAGGAATGGTAATTTTTGCCAAGAACTTATTTTCCACCTCTATTCCATCCCCATGGACCAAACACTGACACTGGTGGATTACCAGTGCTGTTACAGGGCTATCCTCCCCTACCTGCAAGATATTACCTTTCATTTAGAGTCAAATCATGGAAAGGATGACACTGTCAGAGGCAGCAGGAAAGAAGTAAACAAAGGTCTTATTAAACAACCTTCACAGAGCTCCAGGTGCAGGCTGACTGCCTTCCTGGGGTATGGAAGCAACGTGCCTGGTGTTTCCCACAAGGCCCTGAGACCATGTTGTCTCCCCTTGTCTCTTTGCGCTTCTGAGCATCTCGTGATTTGTTAGCAGTAGCCATCACATGCTTCTGGAGTCCCCTGCATATGTGTGTGTGTGTGTGTGTGTGTGTGTGTATGTGTGTGTGTGCAGTGGGGAGCGATGCAACCGAAACTGTTGCTGTTGCAGTGAGGGTGGCCTCAATCCCTGGGGAGAGAGTCTCAGAGTAAGTGAGGTCTCCACGGGACGCTGGTTATGCTCATCGGGTGAAGGGGTTCTGATAGGAATAGAGTAGTTGGGGTGAAGGGTGGTGCAAGTTTTGGGTGTTTCTAATTAGTATTAGTTCCTTTTTTGTGACTAAACACCTAACAAGAAACAATTTAATGGAGGAAGGGTATTGGGAGGGATACAGTCCATCATGGCAGGGAAGACAAGGTGCAGGAGGAGAAGCCTGCTGTCACTTTGAATCTGCAGCCAGGAAACAGAGGCAGGCCATAGAACCCCAAGGCCCACCCCCAATGACTCAGTTCCTCCAATGAGATTCCACCCCCAATAATTCAGTTCCTCCAGTGACACTCCACCTCCAATGACTCAGTTCCTCCAGTGACACTCCACCCCCAATGACTCAGTTCCTCCAGTGACACTCCACCCCCAATGACTCAGTTCCTCCAGTGACATTCCACCCCCAATGACTCAGTTCCTTCAGTGAGACTCCACCCACAATGACTCACTTCTTCCAGTGAGACTCTACCTTCTTAAATTTTCACAACCTTTTCACACAGCACCATGGCAGGAGATTAGGTATTCACAAACACGGACTTGGTCAACAACACCCAAATATCATATATGCTCTCAATCTTGTGTACCTTCCAGAATATCTTTTCTGTTAACTCATCGGCTTCTTTTGTTCTTAGTCCAGTTCAAACCCCTCCTCATCCCATACCGCAGATGTCATTCTTTTATAGTCTGCTTAAGTACCCTTTAAAATATTTTTAATTATTATTTCTTGTTGAGACAGGGTTTCACTATACAGTCCTTGCTGGCCCAGAGCTCTGTGTAGATCAGATTGACCTCAAGTTCATAAGAACTTGTTTGTCTCTACTTTTTGAGTGCTGGGATTAAAGATGTGTGCTACCTTGACTCACTATTTAAAATTTTGATTTAATTTTTTAACATTTATTTGTGTGTGTGTGTGTGTGTGTGTGTTTGTGTGTGCATATCAGTATGCTTGATTTCACTTATATTCACGTGCTGGTACAAGTGGGGTCAGAAGACAAACTGCTGGTGCAGGTCCTCTCTTTCCACCATGTGGGTTCCAGGAATTGAACTCAGGTCATCAGACTTGGTGGCAAGTCCCTTTTTCTGCTAAGCCATCTTTCCAGTCTACGCATCCTTTTTGTCAACAATGGCAATGATATTGGGGATGTGCAAACCATATGAGTCTCTCTTCTTTCTCAGAAATGAAAATAAATAACTGGATAGATGGAAAAAGCTTGTTAAAAACACATTGCTGGACAGTGTGAACACGGGTACAGTCACACAGGCTTTCCTCCTCCCTCCCAGCAAACTCTCCTTCATTAAGCTGCTCTGAACAACACTGAAAGTACTGAACTTTCTTTTCTCATTACAGAGCAGGAATAGCCAGCATGCACAGCTGTGTATGACAGTATGTCTTCATAATGTTATGTTAACTCAGTCTTCACAGTGTTGAATCACTTTATGTTTGAGTCTGCGTCATTCTTTTCATCATTCTCTATGGACCCTGAAACAATGTTCAGGATATACATGCTGATTAAACTAACGAGTACCTAATGTTTATGAGGAAGGTGTGGATGGTAAAGACAGTGGAATGGTCTGCAAAGTGTCTCAGTTGTTAAAGGCATCTGACCTCAGGACTAATGACAATGTTGGTTCAATCCGCAGGACCCGCGTGATAGGAGAGAGAATCAGCTCTCACAAGTGGTTCTCTGACCTCCACTTTCAAGTTGTGACATTCTCATGCTGTTCGATCTATCCCCATAAATAAATGAAAGTCATAAAAATATAGTGTTGTGTATGTTTGTGGAGTCTAGCATGCATTGCTGACATGAGCGTGATGAAGAATGATTAAATCAAAGCTGACTAGACTATATTCTCACTCAGTTATTTTTGTGGTGGAACATTTGAAATTCGTTCTCTTAAAAGTTTTGAAGTGTGCAGTTGCTAGGGCTGTCTTTCAAGTTCCTCTTACTCCACATCCTCTCCAACATAAGTTGTCATCAATGTTTTTGGTCTTGGCCATTCTGACAAGGTATAAGATGGAATCTCAAGAGTTGTTTTGATTTGCATTTCTCTGATGGCTAAGGATGTTGAGCATTTCCTTAAGTGTCAATCATTTGAGATTCGTTTGTTGAAAATTCTCAGTCTAGGTCTGTACCCCATTTTTTTATTGAATTATTTGTTGTTTTGATGTCAAGTTTCTTGAGTTCTTTGTATATTTTGGAGATCAGTCCTCTGTCCGATGTGGGGTTGGTGATGATCTTCAACCCTTCTGTAGGCTGCCATTTTGTCTTGTTGACCATGTCCTTCGCTTTACAGAAATTTCTCAATTTCAGGAGGTCCCCTTTATTAATTTTTTCTCTCAGTGTCTGTGCTGCTAGGGTTATATTTAGGAAGTGGTTTCCTGTGTCAATGCATTCAAGTGTACTTCCCACTTTCTCTTCTATGAGGTTCAGTGTGTTTGGTTTTATGTTGAGGTCTTTGATCCATTTGGAATTGAGTTTTGTTCATGGGGATAGATATGGATCTATTTGCATTTTTCTACATGTTGATATCCAGTTATGCCAGCACCATTTGTTAAATATGCTTTCTTTTTTCATATATTTTTATGTTTTGTTTTTTCATTTTTTTTGAGACAGGGTTTCTCTGTATATTTGAAGCCTGTCCTGGAACTAGCTCTTGTAGACCAGGCTGGCCTCAAACTCACAGAAGTCAGCCTGCCTCTGCCTCCCAATTTCTGGGATTAAAGGCATGCACCACCATCACCCGCTTCTTTGTAAAAAATCAGGTATTTGTAGGTGTGTGGATTGATATCTTGGTCTTCGATTCTATTCCATTGGTCCTCTTGTTTCTTGTTTACATTCTTTTAAACAATTTAAATTACATTATTTATCTGAAGTGTGTGTGTGTGTGTGCACACATGCCATGGGCATATATATTATACATACATACATACAGTATGTATGTATGTATACATATATATGGAGAGGGTGGGCCAGAGGATATTTTTGAGAGTTGATTCTCTTCTTCCACCACATGGTTCCTAGGGATTCAACTCAGGTCATTAGGGTTTGTGGCAGGCACTTTTACCTGCTGAGCCATCTTGCTGGCCTCTGTATTCTTTATTGATAGAGTTTATTTATTCTGATAGTTCCTATTTATTTGTTTTCAATCTGTCGACAAATCATTTCCCAAATTCTATTTAGTTTTAAAAAAGATTTGTGTTAGTTTTGACGAACGTATGTGTCTCTGTGAGTGTATGTCACTTACACACACGTACTTGCAGGGGTCAGAAGAGGACATGGGACTTCTTGCAGCTGCAACTCCAGGCAGTTGTGACCTACCTGACATGGGTGCTGGAATTGAACTGGGGTCCTTTAAAAAAATAGCAAGCTCACTTACCCTTTGCATCATCTCTCCAGCCCCTCACACAATGTCTTAATCTTTCTGATTTCTTGGAGGTGCATGAAGCGTCAGAAGGCTACAGGAAGTTCACTTAGAGTTTTCAGTTAATCATGCTGCAGACTGCACTGCCTTTGGCCCATTTCTGGAGCATCCTCAGTTTCTCTGGCGGTTTTACATTTCTCTGGTGTTCATAGTCCTGTGCTCTTAGATTGCCAAGCACATGTGATGAAATGGACATTTGCTTTCATCCGTGCAGCTGTTCGTTAGTGATGGCTGGCCTTTGATAGGAAGTCTAACCTGGAATTCTGAATGGGCCACCTAGCAGCAAACCTAGACAAGTAGGTCTTGGGGTCATGTTCTGCAGTTGAGCTAGGTCACTGGGCTCTGAGGTACAATGCCGCTGCTGGCTGTGCGCTGACATGCACTGTGATCTGGCTGGCCCCTGCCTTTAGGCGGAGTGGCTCCTGGGTGCTGTGACTGTGTCTGATCAGGCAATGCTGCAAGTTATCTTCTGGCTGGACTCTTGCTAAGGATATAAAGACGGGCAAAGCTGTGCTGGGCTCCAGGGCTGGATGCCTTCTCTGAGACTGCTGCTTGGCCACA
This sequence comes from Chionomys nivalis, assembly GCF_950005125.1. Lineage (NCBI taxonomy): Eukaryota > Metazoa > Chordata > Mammalia > Rodentia > Cricetidae > Chionomys > Chionomys nivalis. Next base: position 97,550,925 of record NC_080090.1, on the reverse strand, counting down.
GTAAGTGGGCACACTCAGAGGCTGTGTTTCACAGATATGCTAAATCTATGAAGCTTTGCCTCCTAGCTTAGCAGAGCACTGAGAATTGTTGGGATTGTTGCTCAGTAGCAGGTTGGTTGGGATCAGATGCTATCTGCATGGGTAATGCTGGGGAAGACTAAAGCGCCATTTTTAAAACCAGGTTAATTTAAACCAAAATATTATCTATTCTCTACAGAATGGAACACTTGTTCTTTATTACATATAAACAAAATACAGCTTTGTGATAGGAAATTCACTGGCATGTCAGGCTGTCTTGGGCAGACAGCTGGCCTTTGAATCTTCTCCTTACTGAAGCGACAGAAAACAACAACAACAACAAACAATAGCAGTAAAAACCAAGAAAGTATGGCTGCTTGTACAAACGTATCTGAGGCAAGGCAGTTATGCAGTATATTAAGCAAATGAAGGAGGTTATCATTACTTTTTAATTATTATTCAAGCAATAAAAGTTTTATCATGATTATCATTCCAAACAAGGGCCTTTCTTCTCTCTCTCCTTTTTTTTTTTTCAAATTTTGTGTGGGGTGAGGTTTCGAGACAGGGTTTCTCTCTGTAGCTTTGGAGCCTGTCCTGGAACTCGCTCTGTAGACCAGACTGGCCTCGAACTCACAGAGATCCGCTTGTCTCTGCTTCCAAAGTGCTGTGATTAAAGGCGTGCGCCACCACCACCCAGCTCTTTCTTTTCTTTCTATTTGAGGGTAAATGCTGACACTCGGCTACCTCAAGCAAATTTCCAGATTATAGGTAATTTGACTCATTAAAAGCAGAGTAGGAGGGGCTGAAGAGATGGCTCAGCAGGTACGAGAGTGAGGCACTGCCCAGCATCCACATTAGACAGCTTACAACTGCTTATACTCCAGCTCCCAGGTGTCCAATGCCCAATTCAGGCCTTCACTGGCATTGCACACATGTACATATGCACACTCAGACACACAATTAAGATTAAGATAAATCTCTTAAAATGCTGTAGAAGAAACAAGGTGTGTCGACCTCTGCTGTATGCACGCATTCTCTGGTTTTCCATATAAACGGAACTCTACCATCTCACATCTCAGGATACACGCAGCTCCACATAACGGTTATCTTCAGCACAGCAGCATCTCCTCTCCTGCCTACAAACAGTCCAAACAGGTACAGTGGACAGAGAGACACTTCTTCACAGCTACCATATATAAACACATTGACTTGTACATTTAATTATGTTTTTCTTCTTTTAAATTATCTTTTTTCAAAAAAATAAAATAAACAAAGTTGGGTGGACAGGGAAAGGGGGTGGATTTAAATCGTGAAGAGTTGGGGTTTGTGTGTGAATATAATCTAGACAGGAATGAAACTTGAAACTCCCAAAGAACTGACTAACAGCCTGGTCTCAGCAATAGGCAAACAACCAGATTGAAGATTTGACAAAAATTCTAAACATCTACCTTACTGAAGGTACACAAAAGTCACATAAGCAAAGGAGACATGTTCCGTATGCATCTTTGGGGAAATTCAAATAAAAAAAAACAGTGAGCTACTGCAACTTATTTAATGAAATGATTTAAATCAACGTCGACAATACCAAGTGCTGACAGCACACGCAACAAGAACCCTCATTTACTGTGGGAATGAAAAAATGATATAGTCACTTTTGAAAACAATTTCTTAAAAACCAAAACAAATTCTTGCAACAAAACCCAGCAATCTTAGTCCTTAATGCCTATAGGACGGAGTTAGGAACTCAGGCCCACAGAAAACACTGCACACAGATATTTATAGTAGATTTATCCGTACATGTAAAGGCATGGAGGCACCTCAACTGTTTTCTGAAAGTTAAAGTATTGACCCACAACATCTAGTTAATGTACCCCACAATTAATAAAAACCCAGAGACAAATACTGGGGTTCAACCTGAAGGCCAGAAAAGCAAACAGCCAGTCCAAAATGGCAACCCTGGATCGGGTGGTGGTGGCACACGCCTTTAATCCCAACGCTCGGGAGGCAGAGGCAGGCGGATCTCTGTGAGTTCGAGACTAGCCTGGTCTACAAGAGCTAGTTCCAGGACAGGCTCCAAAACCACAGAGAAACCCTGTCTCAAAAACAAACAAACAAACAAAAACAAACAAAAACCAAAATGGCAATCCTGCCTCCAGGAGTCCTCAGAATGAGACTAAGCCTGCCAGCTGTCTCGTCCTGTTTTATATTCCTCTCTAGGGCTGGGATTAAAGGTGTTCACAATTACTACCCAGTTTCTATGGCAAACTAGTGTGGCTATTGGGATTAAAGGTGTGTGTCACCACTGCCTGGTCTATAAGGCTGACTAGGGCAGTTGTTTTACTCTCTGGTCTTCAAGCAAGCTTTATTTATTAAAATACAAATAAAATATCACTACAATATGAAAGGCTAGGAAATTGTCTGTTGTCTTTGTCCAAATCTACAGGAGACACAACACTGAGTGAACCCCAATGAAAATAGTGGAGTTCATCACCTGTGACGAATGGGCATTATGACAGCCACAAGGCATAATAAGGGAAATTTATATTTCTTTCTTTTTTTAAAAAATATTTATTTCTTATGTATACAATATTCTGTCTGTATGTCTGCAGGCCAGAAGAGGGCACCAGACCTCATTACAGATGGTTGTGAGCCACCATGTGGTTGCCGGGAATTGAACTCAGGACCTTTGGAAGAGCAGGCAATGCTCTTAACCACTGAGCCATCTCACCAACCCAAATTTATATTTCTTAATTATATTTCTATGAATCTTCTTGGAAAATTCCATTCTATTTAAAAGGAAAAGTAAACAGAAAAAAAAGATTAGTTTTTTTTTTTTTTTGAGGCAAGGTCTCGTGTAGCTTAGGATAGCCTTGAACTTGCTATGTAGTTGAAGATGACCTTGAACTTCTGATTCTCTTGTCTTTAGCTTCCAAATGGGCACTATTGGTTTGCACCACAATATCTAGTTTATGCAGTGGTGGGGCTGGAAGCCAGGGCATTGTGCAAACTAGGCAAACACTCTACCAAATGTAGAGTCTCCTAGCAACATGGTTTATATAACATAGCATTTTATAAAATGCACACTCACTTCTCTATGCGAATGTTCTTTTGAGATTTTCAAGATCTGTGACCTCTGTGGTTCTCTATGCACATGTCACAACTTGCCTTATACCCACCACATGCTTGAATTGGTGCACAGACAGATGCTGCCCTGTTCCTTTCACCAAAGAGGGTGCAATAGGCACAAGGCCTATGAAAGAACCCCAGCTTGGAAGTATTGAAGTTTATAAATGATCTCCATGTAGCTAGCTTTCTGTTTCACAACACTAATCTCATTTGATCCCTGCTAACCTAGGGGATGGTGTTATTAAGTAAGGAAGTAATAGTGTGACTAAATCAGTCTCCCTTGTTTTCCTGCATGGGGTTAACTCATCCTTCTAAGGAAACAGACAGTGGAGGCATACAGAAGAACACAGAATGGAGAATTCAGGGGCAGTATATGGGCTTTTTTATTCTTTATGTTATGCATCAAGAAGCACAATGCTAGAGAAGTTGCGTGAGTGTGTGTGTGTATGTGAATGGTGTGGTGTGTTCATGTGGGTGCATGTGTATTTGGAGAGTGAAGGACAAACTTGAACGTGGTCCCTTAGGTGCTGTCCACTTTGCTTTTGGAGGTAGGCTCTCACAGAACCTCAAGCTCACTGCTTTAACTGAGACTTGCTGCCCAGCAAACTCCAGTGATCAACCTGTGTCTGCCTCCTTTGCACTGGGGCTACAAGCACACCAGCACACCTGGACTTTCTTTTTCTTTTTTTATGTGAGTTTTGGAGATTGAACGCCTTGTGTTTACAAAAAAAGCATTTTACTGAGCTCTCCCCATCCTGCCTTCCTCCTCCACCATCCCACATAGAGAATTTACGTTCAGTGTTATAACCCATTTCCCTTCCAAATGCTGTATCAAACCCAGTTTGTAGTCTGTCCTTTGGGGAATTGGATGATTTGTTTGATAGGCCCTGCCTTAGTTACGTTTCAGTTGCTGTGATGAGACACCATGACCAAGGTAAATTGTAGAATAAAGCGTTTATTGGGGCTTACAGTTTCAGAGGGTGAGTTAACGATTGCCACGGTGAGGAGCATGGCAGGAGGCAGACACGATGCTGGAGTAGTGGTGAGAGATCACATCTTGATATGTAACTACAAGGCAGAAAGTGCTAACTGGGAACAAATCAAACTTTAGCAGCCTCAAAACATCCCTGCCAGGCAGTGGTGGCTCACACCTTTAATCCTAGCATTCAGGAGGCAGAGACAGGAAGATCTCTGTGAGGTCGAGGCCAGCCTTGTCTACAGGACGAGTGCCAGGACTGGCTCCAAAGTTAGACAGAGAAAACCAAACCAAACCAAACAGAAACAAAAAACATAGACCCAGTGACACACCTCCTCCAGTAAGGCCACGCCTCCTAATCCCTCCCAAACAGTTCCACCAACTGGGGACCAAGTATTCAAATATGAGCCTGTGCCAGCCATTTCATTCATACCGCCACAGGCCTCTCACTCTGTTTTCCATGTATGCTAATCTCAAATTCTTATTTTTTATCTCAATTTGCTGTATTCTTTAGTAATTCTATTGCTTTATTTGTAATGATATGTAATCTGAGTTTTAACCAAATTTTGATTCCTTTCCAAGCAAACACTTTGGCCTCTAGAAGCAATTACAAAAGTATGTAACTCTTTCAATGCATTCTTTTGTATATACCCTTCTTTTACATGGCTATAGTACTTAAAAATATTTTTTAAATTTTTGTTTTACGCGTTTGAATGCAGTGTTTCTAGAGGCTGGAGGAAGGCATTGATCAGATCTTCTGAAACTGGAATTATGAGAATTGTCAGCCACCATGTTGGTGCTTTAATCTGAACCTCTGCAAGAGCAGCAAGTGCTCTTAATCACCGGATCAGCTTTCCAGTCCAGTTACAGTTCTTTTTTTTTTTTTTTTATTTCTCTAACTTTTGTATTGATAATTGCATTTGGATCCATAATTCTTTCAGTATTCCAGCTAGAGAGTTGACTCAGTGGTGAAGAGTGCTGGCTGCTCTCACATAGGACCTGGGTTCCCAGCACACACATGGCAGCTCACAATGGCCTGTAACTCCAATGCTCCGTTAGCCTCCATGGGCACTGCACACATGCATACTGCAATACTGAACGTGTACTATGCTACACACACAGGCACTGCAGACACTGCAATGCACCACACATGTGTGCCCACACACAAATACAATAAATAAATCCAAAAGTCCTTCAAGACATATGTTCACAATTATTCCTGCCCTGTGCTCCTCAAAATGTATTGCTTTCTTGTCTGTTTTGTGATATTTGAGAATGTTGAGCTTTGTCTTGATGTGTGGGAATCATGAAGACCTAAACCAAAGATAGTGTCCTCCAGAGAGGGGCATGTTGGCTTCTGCTCAGGGTTCTTATGTTTTACTTGCATTATATTGGACTTCATGAATGGCCTCTGGTTTTATCAAGAAAATTTTACATTTAATTTCCCCCTTTTATTCGACATTCTAAAACATTGCCTATAGATATTAATGTTGCTGCGACATTTGCTGGGGAAACATCTCCACCACCATTTTCTTTAATGTATATGTTGTGTATTTCTTGTATGCATGTTTTTCTACATACATGTAGGCACACGTGTGTGCATGCATGCAGAGGCCCAAGGCTGATGGAATCATCACCAGTTACTCTTCCACCTCATTCATTGAGGCAGGCTGTTTCAGTCAAGCCCAGAACTTGCTGATATAGTTAATCTCAATAGTTAATTTACTCTGGGATTTCCCTCTTTGTACCTTGGGGGCTGTAATTACAGGCAATCAGCCACACCCATCTGTCATTTGCATGGGTTTCTGGGATCTGAACTCCAGTTTTTGCATTTGTTTGGCAACTGCTTTATCCATTGAAACATTTCTGCAGCCCTGGAAAAGAAACTTTACCATTTTTCTACTTTCTTCCAGATCCACATTCAACTTTGGTGGAAGGTCGAGTGAATTCCATTTCTGCTTGGAGATTCACCAGCGCATAAAAGCAATATCTTACTGGGCATGTAGCTGTGTTAGTACAGTAGATATGTAGTTTGAGACTCTGCCAAACACAGATTTACAATTTTTGGTTATAATTGATAATTTGATCAAATCTCCTGATACTGAAAATCCCCCAGGAGGATCTATGCTTATGGAAATACTTTGATAAATATTTCAGAGGATTGGACCAGAGGACTTTAGAGACTGCTGCAGGAAGTAGTCCAGCGTTCTTAGGAAAATGTTGCCAACAAAGATAAAGACATCTGCTCAAGACTTAAGTTTGGCTTATGTTTGCATGGTGAATAGGAAACAGCCGATTTGTCCTGAAGTTTTTCTTATGCTTATGTGGTTAAAACCTAGTGTTATTGTGTATATGTACGTGTGTGTGTGTGTGTGTGTGTACAGGTAAACCCGTGCCTGTGTGTGCACATATAGGTCATAGGTTGATGTTGGGTATCTTCTTCAATTGCTTTGCACGTTAATTTTTAATCTCATTTTTATTTTATGTGTACGGGTGTTTTGCCTGCATGTATGTCTGTGTACCACGTGCATTCAATGCCCACAGATGCCAGGAGAGGGCATCAGATCATCTGGGACTGAAGTTGTAGATGATTGTGAGCTACCATGTGAGTGCTGGAAATTGAACCATTGAGCTATCGCTCCCATTCCTCTCCACCTTATTTATTTATTTTTTGAAGGCAGGTCTCTCATTGATCTGGAACATGTTAGTTTAGCTAGATTGGCTGGCCATTAAGACCAAAAGATCCTTCTGTCTTCACCCCAGCACTGGGGTTACAGTTGGCCACCACCACACTGGCTTTTTATCAGGGAGCTGAGATTCATAACTCATGTCCTCATGCAAGTATGGCAAGTGTTTTATTGACTAAGCCATCTCCTGAGACCTCTAGTGTTATTTCAAGAAACTGATTAAGAAATCTTTAAAATTGGTGCCCAACTCCAATTGATAGATCACACAACCCCCGATCCTAAAGCTCAAGCCATATTTTAGAAGACAGGACAGAAAGACTGTTAAGAACCAGAGGACCAGGAAATCTGCTGTGAGATGGTTTCTCCAGGAAATGACATGGAAGTTTCTTTACCCATGATACTTCAAAAACCTGGCTGCCTAACAAAATTCAAAGAAATAAAACACCAATAGACATACTGACATGGAAGAAGGAAATCCCACTTGGCTCAACCCATAGACAAAGAACTATAGGCAATTAAGAAATTCTGAGAGTGGGAAAGATATTAAAAACAAGGTCATGAATTTGAGGAGTGGTACATGGGCAGTGGGAGGAGGAAAGGGAAATGATATAATTTTAGTTAAAATTAAAAAGAGATGAATCTGATTTGATTATTTTGAACCCCCTTGTAAATGGAGACTGTGTTTTCTGTTTCCTGGCTTCCCAGACCCAAATAATCAAACAGGAACTATATTAATTATAACATTGGCCGATGATTCAGTGTATTCCTAACTAGCTCTTACAACTTAAACTAACCCATGATTCTTGTCTATGTTTAGCCAGGTGGCTTGCTACCTTTTATCAGTGCAGCGTTCTCATCTTGCTTCCTCTGCATCAGGGTGGTGACTGTATCTGGCCTTTCCTCTTCCCAGAATTCTGTTGGTCTGGTTGTCCCATCTATATTTCCTGCCTGGCTACTGGCCAATCTGCATTTTATTAAACCAATATGAGTGACAAATCTTTACACTGTACAAAAGCATTATCCCACAGCACCCCTAGTGAGTGCTTCTCTGGTCCTCCTCAAGAACTCACCTTCCTGTTTCCTCAAACTTTGTCTAACTGTGCTTTTTTTTTTGTTGTTTGTTTCTTATATTCTAGAATTGTGAGCCAACTCTCTGAGTTTAAGAACTATGCCCCCTCATGGGGTTGAGGATGGCTCAGCAAGTAAAGTACTTGCTGCACAAGTGTGGGGATCGGAGTTTAGGTCCTCAGCACTCACACAAATCCTGGGTAGGGGTGGTGGCCCTGCTGTAATCCCAGTGCACAGAAGGCAGACAGAGACAGCACCCCGTGGAGCAATCAGGTCAGCTAACCAGCCAAATTGGTGAGATCTGACTTCAAGTGAGAGGCAGCGTCTCAATATATAAGGTGGAGAGTCATTGAAATAGACATCCAAAGTCAACCTCTCCTCCCCACATATGTAGATACACATATGTGCATACATACCTGAACACTCATATGCATCCACTCATGTGGGAAAATGGTATGTCACACATTTTTCAGCAGAAAGCAGCTGCCCTGAAGACTTTCTACCATCAGAATCCAGCCATCTTGAACATCTTGATTAAAATTCCAGTCTCCAGGTCCAGGAGAGAACAGGCCTCATGCTTCTGCTGCCTGCTTGAAAGAATATAGTTAGAGCCAGCTGAACTGATGGGGATGCTTTCATCAGACAACATAAGACATTGTAGAAACATAGAACTCATTTTTGTGTTTCTGAGCAACTGGAGGTGTTCTGAATTTGGGAGGGGAATACTCAGATTGAAATGTAAAAGAAGGTAACTATGTGATTTATACAAGACAGGCATGTATAAAAAAAGAACTGTTGAACTAAGGTTATACTTGTTTGTGCACGCAGGAGGGCTCGCTCTACTAGAACTAAGGTTATAGTTATTCATGTACACAGGAGTGTTCTTTCTGTTTCTTCTGGTGTGGGGCCTGGAGTCCTCCAGAACCACAAGCTACGTGCTATAAGCACATAAGATATTCCCTCAGCAAATGCTGAAATGAAGGGAGCTCTGCTTTTCTCACAGAGGGATATTAATTTATTTTCCAAGATATGTATATGGCATGTATTAATCTCCTTGTCTCTTTGGGTGAAGAGAGGTGCATGAAAGGGAGCAATCCTACGATTAATTTTATTACTTAGTGTATTTTTCTATCCTTTTTTGGGGAACAGATGTTTAAGACTTGTGATTAATTTATAGATTTTAAGCTTTTTCTTATTTGTGCGTATGTATTGTGTATCTATGTGTGTGTGTGTAAGCTCATGTGCCCATGCACGTGTCTGTGGAGGAGGACACACTCTTCTGCTTACAGAACCTAGAGCCAGACCGTCAACGAGCAAGCCCCAGTAGTCTTCTGGTCCCCTCGTTGCCTTGCGGTCCCAGGTGCATGTGCGTGCTGGTCCTTGTGCGTATGCAGTGAGTGCTGCTGTCACCCACCATGCAGCCTTAGGTCTGTTTAATTTATTTCTAGTGTGTGTATTGGCTTATTTCATCTTTATTCCTGCTCCTCAGTATGGATAAGAACTTTCACCCCTACCTTGGACAACTGGATGAATTTCATGTGGGGTTATCTCTTGAAACAATGAATTGCTTTCTTCTCCAGACAGAAGTTTAACACGTTTCCTGACAAATGAAGCCCACCAACTCTCACCTATCTGAAATTGAAAAAGAAAAGATATCGGATTACCCCCAAACTCCTTTTAAGAAGGATGATAGAGATGGGCCTTCTGTGAGTACGAAACTTAATGATCTCACCTAGCAGAGTCACTGTGTTCCATCAAACACCTCACAGAACAAGTTTCCTCTGTAGCTACAGATTTTTGGCTTGTTGTAGTTCACAAAGGCTCAGACTGAGATCACAGACTATTCCTTTTTCCTGTATTATTGCTTGATTTCAGACTGGAAGAAAATATGGCTGTCGACTTCTCTTATACCACAATTTTAACTAGGAGAAAGAACCATGCTGTTCTATGTTTAGTGTCTAGGCCCAAATATGAAGCGAAGATGCTTGTGATTGACTGAATATTGCCTTGTGGACCCAGACTGACTTAGTGTCTGTTTCAGAAAATTTGGAGAAGGCTGGGCTAATGGCTTAGTCAATAAAGTGTTCATTGCACAAGCATGAGGACATAAGTTCGAGCTCAGAACCCATGTCAAAAAAATCTGTGCATGATAGGTTATACTTGTGATCCCAGGGCCAGGGAGGTGAAGACAGGTGGATCCCAGGGCTCACTAACTAGGCAGCCAAGTTTATTCAGTGAGCTGTAAGCTCACAAGAAGCTGTGTCACAAAAAACAAGCTAACAAAACCAAGTTGGATGGCTTTTGAAGATGGACATCCAAGGTTTTCCTCTTATCGCCACACACATTTGCATACTTGTGCACATGAGCCATGCACCCTCACATGTGTATAGACAAAACTATGCTCACACCTCACATACTTGTAGATACACTCAGAAGAGAAAGGTTTGGAGGAGCATCTGTCCTCTGTAAATTTTCTAAAGCTCCCTAAAAAAGGGAAAAGAAGTTTGCAACAATGTCCTTGAACTCTGGTTTTAAACAAAGAAATAGTAGTAGGTATGTGTGCAGTGCATGCTAAAGTAACCTGAAGTTTGTAAAACTTTTGGTGAGATCTCCTTGTCATGAGTGACAGTCAAGAGCCATCAGGTGCTCTAATCTGGGGAGAAAAAATGACCTTGATGATAACATTTTAAACTTTTTGGGATTTCAAAGACGTCCCCAAGGCTGAGCTAAGAAAGTGAGCTCAGAAGTGCACAAAGGCAATGCAGAGAGACAGGACTTTCATCTCGCAATGGTGTGCTCTGCTCTTGACAGAGTCTTCAGGGCACCCTGGGTGAGCATGCCGAGTCTTCAAGGAGCAGGTCTCATTGCGTCTTATGACTATAGGGAGTCCTCATGTAGAAAGAATATCAAGTATGTAAAAGGAGAAAGTAAATCTCAAAATTCTACTAGATAGTGATAAAAAGCTTTGACTCTTTGATTTTTTATATTTAAAAGTATTTTACTATTTCTTTGAGACTCTCATGCTTATAATTTAAACATTTTGATCCCTCTCACCCATATCCTTCAATCTGTTCCCCATTCCATATCCACCCAACGTTGTCTCCTTACTTTTTAAAAAACTCATTGAGTCCCAGAAGTACTGCCTATGCACTCAGAGTTGTATGGCCATCCCGTGGAGAGTATGGTGACCTACGAGGGGTGCAACCTTAAAGAAAACAGACACACCAGCTCCGGGCAGCTATCAATTATCAATAGCTTTGTGTGTCCTCCTCCTCTTCAGTGCTAGGATTGTGTCTTTCTGCTTGTTCAGTTTTAGTCTATGATCTTTATCCATATATCAAGTCTGCATTTTTTATCTCCCCCATCTGTATTTTATTTTGAGTCCTCTCCTTGGCTTGTTTTTAGCAACATGTGTATGCACCATGGCTCTTAATCCACTTTAAATTTCTGTAATGACATTTCTTCTCTTTGATTTGCTTTCTTGTTTAAATATTTATTTGTTTTTATTTTATGACTATGGGTGTTTTGCCCACACATATGTCTGTATGCCCTTAGCATGTCTGGAGCCCACAGAGGCCAGAAGAAGGCATCTGATGTCCTATAACTGGTGTGACAAATGGTTATGAGCTGCCAGTGGGTGCTTGGAACTGAGTTGGGTCCTCTTGAGGAACAGACAATGCTCTTAACCTTGAGTCATCGCTAAACCCCACCTTGATTTTCTTTCTTAATTCTTTAGCCTATTGTACTCGTTATTTTCTTTATTGTGTTACGAAATCCTGGCAAGAAGAGACTTAAGGGAGGGTTTATTCTGACTTACAGTTTGAGCATCTCATCACGGTGGGGAAAGCAGGAATGCAGGAGTGTGAGGCAGCTGGTCACATGACAGCTGCAGTCAGGAAGCAGAGGAATGAAGGGTGGTGCTCCGCTCGCTTTCTCCTTTTGATACAGTTCTGGAATTAGTGGCAGGATGACACCACCTCGTCCACTCAGAGTGGTCGCCACACCTCAGTGAACCTCATCTAGAGACTGTCTCACAGACAAGCCCAGAGAGTTGTTTCCATGGTGACTCTGAATCCCACGAAGTTGGCAACCAGGATTAGCTTTTGCACTTACCTACATAGCACACTTAAGGCCAGGCGGGGTTGCATGAGACCCTGCCTCCAAAAGTGAATGTAATTTTCATTAATAAATCATGCTGTAGTAAATCCCAGGGGTGGTTTCGTTGTGTGTTTGCACTTGTGCCTATGGAATAGTGGGAAGGTAAAGAAGTCCCAGCAAGAAGAAGTAGCATGGGTATGAATGAGAGGGTGAACGTGAGGGGTTTCTCCTTCTGGTTCTCACTAGTCATCCTTCAGGATGTGTGGCTTGTTTCTCTCAGCCCTGTCCCCCAAATCCTCCTCTTAAGCACTTACAATTTTCCACTTTTCTATGCTTGACTCTAACCACAAAATCGATCTACTTTATACCTTTGTGTTTATTATCCAAATGGCCTGAGATGTTCTGGGGACAAACACTGTCTTTTTTTTTTTTCTTTATTAAAATTTTCCACTTCCTCCCCTCCTTCCATTTCCATTTCCCTTCCCCTCCCCCTCCCTCTCCAGTCCTAAGAGCAGTCAGGGTTCCCTGCCCTGTGGGAAGTCCAAGGTCCTCCCCCCTCCATCCAGGTCTAGGAAGGTGAGCATCCAAACAGACTAGGCTCCCACAAAGCCAGGCCATGCAGTAGAGTCAAAACCCAGTGCCATTGTCCTTGGCTTCTCAGTCAGCCCTCCTTGTCCCTCACGTTCAGAGAGTCCAGTTTGATCACATGCTCGTTTAGTCCCAGTCCAGCTGGCCTTGGTGAGCTCCCATTAGATCAGCCCCATTGTCACAGTGGTTGGACGCACCCCTCGTGGTCCTGACTTCCTTGCTCATGTTCTCCCTCCTTCTGCTCCTCATTTGCACCATGGGAGCTAGTGCTCTAATGTGGGTCTCTGTCTCTATCTCCATCCATCGCCAGATGAAGTTTCTATGGTGATATGCAAGATATTCATCAGTGTGGCTATGGGATAAGGCCATTTCAGGCTCCCTCTCCTCTGCTGCCCAAGGAACAAGCTGGGGACATCTCCTTGGACACCTGGGAACCCCTCTAGAGTCAAGTCTCTTGCCAACCCTCAAATGGCTCCCTTAGTTAAGGTATCTACTTCCTTGCTCTCATATCTACCCTACCTCCATCTCAACCATCCCATTCCCCCAAGCTTTCTCCAATTCTCCCTTTCTCCCTTCTCTCTTCCCATCTCTCCTTCCCCCCACCCCACCCCCACCCCCGTGCTCCCAATTTTTGCCTGGCAATCTTGTCTACTTACAGTATCCTGGAGGATAACCTTGAATCTGCCGAGTGGGGCATAGCTCCTGGCGGGTTAGATATGTGTCATTGAAAGATGATGTTAGTGAATGAGAGTATAAACAGACAAATACAGGGCTAATTCAAAACTTTACGAGAACCATGAACTCTGCGCACTGAGTGAAGCAAGGACTCAGCTGTCCCCTGCTGGAACTCCCTCCCACAGGACAGAATTCTATCTCCCAGCCTCACTTCTCTCGCTTTCCTGACGAGGGCGCTGCTGTCCTGTTCATCTTCCGCTCGCCTGCTACTCTTTCCCCCTAATTCAAAATGCTTAACACATAGCTATTAAATTGTTAATAAGCAGGAATAAGTATGCCATTAATTTGAAAATATTTTATTCAGAGGATGGACTAGCTGCAAGATTTCAGAGGCGGCTGCACAATAATTAATGAACTTAATTTCCAGTGCTAAATACATCATAATTTGAGGCTGAGTTTATGTGCTAATTGCAATTAGGTCCAGAAGAGAGTATGTTTTCTTGGCCTGCCATCATCTGTTTAGATCTGATTTTCACTTTAAAAGTGCATTCCTAAAGTGAAACTTCCAGGAGGCTGAGGTAGTAAGATCACCGGGTGAAGGCACGGTCCACAGACCCTCACATGCCCACCGCTTTGGCTTTGTCAAGAAGTATGATGTTGGTGTTCATTTAAGGCAATGTTGTGTAGCGATTTCCTTAACACTGAAACATTGTTTCCTAGAGGGAGCTTTATTAAGACTCAGTAAGTAAACAAAACTTAGAAGGCCCAGGAAGTCAACAACTCACAAGTCTCAGAAAGTTCCTGTAGTGTACAAGATTTATAAGGTTTCTCCCCAAAGTTATATAAAAAGTGACAATTTCTGGGAAGAGGAGGCCTTCGGATACACTAAGCTGTCTGGTAGCCTTGCAGAGATTCAGGGATGCAGCTTTTGCCACTGAGACCCGGGCCTACCTTTCTTTTCCGTCAGCCTGGCTTGAAGGCTCTAACTTGGAACAGTTACCTTTAGCCTGTTGCTCCCTTTCCAACTTATTATCCAGCTTCTGAACCGTGGGATGAAAAGGGCTGATATTTTCAAAGCATGTGGCAGTTAAGAATGTGGCCCAGTACAAAATAATAAATGTATTTAAAGCAGCATGAGCTTTTAAAATTTTATTTTATTTTTCTTGCATAGTTCTCTTGTCTGAAACTTTTATACAGCAAAAATATTTCTTTTATTTTTAAGATTTTATTTTTTTAAACCATTTTTTTAGTTTTCTATTATACAATATATTCTGACCATAGTCTTCCCTCTCTCTACTCCTCCCAGCTCCCCCCCATCTTTCCTCTCCCCCAGATCCACTACTCCTCTATCTCCCTTCAAAAAAATGCAGGTCTTCCAATGATATCAACCAAGCATGGCATTACAAGATGAAATAAGATGAGGCACATAGCCTCACACCAAAGTTAGATGCAGCACCCTAGTAGGAGTAAAGGGTCTCATGAGAAAGCAAGAGTCAGAGATACCCCCCACTCCCACTGTTGGGAGTCCCACAAACACCCCAAGCTGACCAACCACAGAATGTATACACAGACCCATGCAAGCTCTGCGACTGCTGTTTCAGTCTCTGTGAACCCCTATGAATCCTACTTAGTTGACTATGCTGGCTGTGTTTTCCTGGTATCCTCAACCAACTCCTCTTGCTCCTACAATCCTTTCTCCCCTCTTCCTCAGGTTCCCAGAGCTTGAACTCCACCTAATGTTTGGGTCTGCATCTGCTTCCATCAGCTAGCCATCAGAGGAAGCCTTGCTGATGATGATTGGGCTAGACATTGGTCTATGAGTATAGCAGAATGTAAGATCTATTCTTTATTATTAACTTGATGTTTTTGTGTGTCTAGGTAAGTGCATATGAGTTCAGGTGCCCATGGAGATGGGTGGCATCCAATGATCTGGCTTTACAGGCAGTTGTAAGCTGCCAGACAGAGGTCCCTGAAACCAGTGAACTCAGGTCCTCTGCAAGAACAATATGCTTTCTTAGCTGTTGAGGCAGTTCTTCAGTCCTGACAAGAGCAATCCACTGTCAAAAGGGTGAACACACCTGGGTCCCTGGGCTTCATCCTCTTTACCTCTTCCTGTCACTGGTGCCAAGACTACCTTTTAGAACAAATAGGACATAGGACAGTATTTTTCAAGTCTGCAGAACAAAACCACACAAGGCTAAGCCCAATCTCTCACTTTATCTGTCTCCTGTGCCTTCTAGAATGCCGGATGTGGGAAACAGCAGGGTGGAAGGGCAGGAGACCAAGTATTTAATCTCTTTCTTTAATGGCCTGATGTGGATCCAGCTTCTTAGCAGTGGCCCTTTGCTTACTTAACACATCACCAGAGGAACCTGTGCATCTTGAACTTCTGTGAGCCAGCAGTCCCCACCTTCCCCACCATCCGAAAGGATTAGAAAAGCAAACAATGGACTGTGAGATGGCTCTGTCAGGAAAGTGATTGCACATAGCATGAAGATCCAAGTATCGAACCCCAGCACTTATGGAAAGTGCAAGGCAAAGCACTGGGAGGTAGATATAGGAGAATCCCTGCGGCTGGACAGCCAGTGTGGCTAAATTGGTGAGCTAGAGGTTCACTGAGGGACCATGTTTCAAAAATATTAGGAGAAAAAAGCAGTTGAAAAAAACAGCCCAAATCAACTTCTGGTCTGTGCACTCATGTATTTGTACACACATGCATATGAATACACCCTCACATATGTACGACACACACACACACACACAGACACAGGAAAAATCTGAGCAGTTCTCTACACTGATCTGTCTGGCTGCTAAAGGTTTTTCAGCTCTGTGTATAATTCTCACTGAGGCAGTCAACTATAGTCTTAAGCTCAAGATTCTAGGATTTAATTAATTCAATGTTTCTTGTCAGGTTGAATCAGGAGTGCTTCAGGGTCAGCTTGCCTGTGAGGCCACCATTGGTTTGCTGGGTAATGAGTGCTGTAAATTAGAACTAGATGGAGAACTCTTATTGGTTTGCTGGGTAATGAGTGCTGTAAATTAGAACTAGATGGAGACCTCTTAAACTTTGCTTCACCCAAAGGGCCCAGGTCAGAGGAAGCACATATAGCCGGAATCCCCAGCTGACTGGAGGTGTTTTGTTTCAGCTGCAGAATAAATGATCAAGTGAGATTATTACAGTTTAATACTGCATTTTTTCCTCTGAAGAGCAGCTTCAAGGCTGTGATGCGGTTAGAACACCTTCCACATCTGCCTATAATGATGTATCATGTTGTAAGTGATCAAGTTGAGGTTATCAATGATCCTGAGTGATAACTAGATTGTTTTCCACAGGTTGAGTTGGGACCAGTATTAGCTAAAGGCTGAACACTCATTAGCTTCTGGTAGCCTTTGCTGTGTCCCTCTTATGAGTTTCTTCCATGTCTGAAGTCCCTTTACTGGGCAAGTCACGTGTTTCATCATCAGAGATACGACTTAGGGGACTGGATGTATGACTTAGGAATGCTTGCAACTGTTTCAGAGAACCCAAGTATGGGTATCAACAAGCACATCAGGCAATCCAAAGCTGACTGTAACTCTGCCTGAGGGAGTCTGACACCTTCTTCTAGCTTCAGAGGGCATTGCGTTCATGTGTATATAAACACACACACACATACACAAACAAAATACACTTTAAAAGAACCCTAGAACACAAATTCTTTGAGAAATATGTGACATTTTCATAGTGTTTTGGGCAAGGCGAGGTTTAGAAAAGCTATGGCACACCTGGTAGGGGAGATGTGGGACGATGAAGGGACAGACTGGTACTGCAGAAAGTGGGCAGTCCAGCCCCTCGTGCTCTTCTTTCTGTTATTTTATTTGAAAATGAGATTTATTTAAAAATTAACATAAATATTAACTGAAAGATACTAACTATGCATATATTTGGGGAAAAAGTAACATTTTATATTAGTATGTAAAATGGCATGGTTAAATCCAGAAAATGGTCTACTTACTACCTCACCTTTTATTTTTGGTGATGAGATACTGAAACTTACTCTGGACGATTTTCAAATGCATATCATTATTAGGGATAGTTATTCTTCTGTAAAACAGATCTCACAAACTTATTCTTTCTAACTTAAATGCAGTTCTGTGTGCATTCTCACATACATTGTACACAGAGAATACTGATAAATACATTAAAATGACTTAGGTCTTTTTAATTGAGGAGGAGGAATGAGGCAGGAGTCGGAACTACAAGTGATTTAAAAGTAACATTGTGTCAATACATTGAATGACTTTAGGAGGTGGTTTAGTTAATTAATTTATTAACACAGAATGCCATGTAAACCTGGCTACCATCAAACTAATATAGTAAAGGGTGCTATAGGACATGTGAACTGCTTGCATCACTGAGACCACTTGTAGTTTATGAGATGCTGTAGTTGGATGTAGGGCCTTGTGCATTCTAAACAAACGCTGTACTGACTGAACCACAGCCCTGGCCCTCGGATAATCATAGGGAATTGGTATTATTGGTATTGTTAATCCAGATGTGTGAGATCTAAAGTGGGTAGGGGGTAGATAATTCTCTAAGGGCACAGAGCTAGACACCTGAAATCATATTGCTGACTCCCAGGCTCCTCAGATTCTTTGCAGTCCACTTGTGGATGACACAGGGCACTTGGCCCCGAGTACTCATCACTCAGGGCATTTGTTTTCCCATTGGCTTCAAGTGTGTAGAAATGGGATCTGCCTAACCTCCCATGGACTGGATGAAGCAGGATTCTTTCTCACTGCTTTCTTGGCTTTTACTGGGTAGAATAGGGTTCTTTTTTCCCCTTTATTTTATTTTACATACCAACCACAGTTTTTCCTCTCTTCTCTCCTCCCATTGCCTCTCCCCACCTCCTTTCTATCCTGCCCCCCATTCACTCCTCCTCCATCTCCATTCAGATGGGGTAAGGTCTCCCTTGGGAATCAACAAAACATGGCATATCAAGTTGAGGCAGGACCAAGCTCCTCCTCACTGGATCGAGACTGAGCAAGGCATCCCATCTTAGGGCACAGGTTCCAAAGAGCCATCTCATGCATCAGGTCCCACTGCTAGAGGCCCCACGAAAGGTCAAATTACACAGCTGTCACCCAGATGCAGAAGGCCTAAAAGAAGTGTTCAACGTGCTTAACTATCAGGGAAATGCAAATCAAGAAGACCCTGGGATACCATCTTACACCAGTTAGAATGGCCAAGATCAAAAACACCAATGACAGCCTATGCTGGAGAAGATGTGTATAGTAGGAGGCTGGTTGTTGGGACACCAACATGGATAACTACACCCACATAAAAACCTGGGAGACTTGAAAAGGGATTCTAGACACACAGAACCAGAGTTTAACACAGCTTCTTGCTCTGTTTGCTAGAAGCAAGCAGAGGTATGATTCCTTTAAGAAAGGTCTTCCCGACTCAGTGGTAGTTGAAAACAAAAACAAAAACGTGAAGTTTTAAAATGGTGGCTTCCTGGGCCATGTGGCTAGCATGAACTCTGACTCTTTTGGGAGGTCTGGCTATGAAACATTTAAATGGGGTCTGTAAGATAGTGCTACAACTTGCTTAATGGCAACATAGACCCACTGTGTACCTGAAAATGGGGCTGTAAGCATGGCTTGTGCTAAACAGACCTCCACCCTGCCATGTTGGACTGGGTGGAGCCAAAAGGCAAAGCCAAAAGGCAAAGTCTTAGTGAATGATGCTTAGCTGCTTAACACTTTAAGAAGCGTTCCTGAACAGAAAACAATTTCAGATACACAATAGGACAGATTCAGTCATAAAAGACCTCTAAATAAGACACAGTGTGTTACTTTAAAATTTTTAAAATGTACCTAGGCTTGGGAGAAAGAAGAAAAATAGTAAAGAGACAGTAAATGTAATATAAAAGAGTATAGACAGTCATAGATTAAAACAGTAAAGATAATAAAATAAATATTAAACTTGTAGAAAAAGTAAAGGAGTAAGTAAAATAAGCCACATAAAGATGTAATATACATAGTCTGGATTATGTATATTATTGTGTTTTCTTTGAATTATTTGCCTATGAAGGAACTAAGTACAGAGAGGCATTTCATTCTATGAGTTGCTAAGCAAAATCAACCTATATATTTTAAAGGTATCTTGATTCCAAAATTTGGGTCTAAGGATTTGTTGCTTTGGAAAAGAGGTTCTACTTTTGTTTCCACAGAAGATGAGAACTTGTGGATTAATTCCAAACTAATGTGGTTTGATGGATCAAGACCCCCCAAAAGGTCAAACATCCCCCCAAAATTATTTTGCCCAATAAAAAGCAGGAAGCAGTTTGAAGAGAACTATGTCCAAATTCCCAAATATTGTCTATAAATGTTTGTTTACGTTTAAAAGGGGATATACTATAGAGATTTGCATTGGTATGAATCTTGGTTTAATGATACAAATTTAAGGTCAGTTTTGTTATATGTATATTTTTGCTCTTGATTAAGGTATTGTGTTTGTGCAGCTTATTTATGTAATTTTACTATGCTAGAATTAAAAACCTTTCTTTTTATTTTATTTAAACATAAAAGGGGAAATGGTGTGGGAAGTCCTTCTGTATATGTGTTGCTTTTATTGGTTAATAAAGAATCTGCTTTTGGCCAATGGCTTAACAGAATATGGGAGTATAGCCAGGCTCTCTCGATGCGGGAGGGTCTTCTGTTTTGTGTTGACTTCATTGGTTAATAAAGAAACTGCCTTGACCATTTGATAGGCCAGCCCTTAGGTGGGTGGAGTAGACAGAACAGAATGCTGGGAGGAAGAGGGAAGTAAGGCAATTGCCATGCCTCTCCTCTCTGGGCCAGCCATCATGGAGCCAGCCACCAGGTCAGACATGCTGAATCTTTCCTGGTAAGCCACCACTTTGTGGTGCTACACACATTATTAGAAATGGGTTAATCAAGATGTGAGAGTTAGCCAAGAAGAGGCTGGAACTAATGGGCCAGGCAGTGTTTAAAGGAATACAATTTGTGTGTTGTTATTTTGGGTGTAAAGCTAGCCATGCAGGAGCCGGGTGAGACGAAAAGCAGGCCTGCTCGCCTCCTCACTACACTCTGTGTGTGTATGTGTGT
Organism: Chionomys nivalis; assembly: GCF_950005125.1. Lineage (NCBI taxonomy): Eukaryota > Metazoa > Chordata > Mammalia > Rodentia > Cricetidae > Chionomys > Chionomys nivalis. The sequence continues at coordinate 97,530,573 of NC_080090.1, read as the reverse complement.
GTGTGTGTATGTATATTTTTATGTATATAGAGTAGGCAGAGTCAAGGAGATGCCATGTAGATGCCAGAGGGGAAAGAAACAAGCTGCCAGTTGGAACCTTACCAGTAGGCCCTGAGCCTCATGGTAAAATACAAAATAATGGAAATGGATTTATTATTGATGTAAGAGCTAGCTAGCAATACACTTGAGTGACTGACCAAGCAGTGACTTAATAATCTGGTTTTCTGTGTGATTTTTTCAGGAATCTGGGTGGCCAGGAAATGAACAAGCAGCCTCCGCCTGTGGCTGTGGACTGAGAAGAATGGTATTCTTAAGTGGCCTGACTCAGTCTCTTGCACTCCCACTGTGCTGGCTTTGTTTTCTCCAACTTACCTGCCTGACATAGTCAAGTAGATAAACACCTAGCATGTGTTCCTATGGGACACACTCTAAGTTCCAGATGTTTGCCTGTTTTAACCGCCTGATAAGTCCCCTTCTTCCTCAATTGTACCAGCTACAACCTGTGCTTAAAAGAGTCTCTCAATCCAAAGCAGCGCTCTGATTTTGAAGTTCAGCAATTTGAGTACTCACTAAGTGTCTAACTCCCTTGAAGTATGTGAGCTTTCTTACACAAGCAGGAGTGAACTGTTTCTCGTATACCATGAATGACCACGTCTATCCAGCTATGCCCAACATAGGGAAGTCTGAAGACAAATTATAGAGGTTCTTTCGTGATCCATTCCCTAAAGGTGTTCAGAAAACAGATTTCCGAGATCAGTCAACATACAATCAGTTACTTTGCAATCTGTTTCACAAAAGTGACTTAATTGTCTGACTGTTGTACTTCTTTGTTAACATTTGAAAGCATCTCAGGCCCAAGAATGAGATGAACTGGAGTCTTCTTGTGATGATCTAATATTCGTGTATAAAGTGGAGAAGCTGGGCTAAGTTTGGTTATCACAAACAGCGCAGATTGGTGTTGGCTGTTTGGAGAAGATGAGGAATGGAACTAATGGTACCAGACGCTTGAAGCCCTGCAGAGCAGGGCATGAAATATTTACCATTTCCTTTTAGGTGAGAAGGAAGAATGCTCATTAAAGTTTCATGTTTACATCCTCATCCATCAGCAGCTTCCAGTTTGCACTATGCTCTCAAATTGTTCAAAGAACTCACTCCTTCAGGGAATGGATCATGAGGGAACCTCTACAATATGTCTGTGGAGTTTTCCCTAGATGAGAATGGCTGGGGCCGGAATGAACACTTTTGGCACATGTGAGAGAGTTCATTCCTGCTTATGCGAGAAACTCCGGTTGCCCCAGGGAGGCTGCACGTGCAGTGGCTGCTGGAATGACTGAACTTCCTAGTTCCTTCCTCACTTAGAGCATTGGCCCAGCATGGACAAATGGTAGCCCATGTTGGTTGCATCTGTCCTAGTCTCTGAGTGCACTGCAGCTGGGCAGAGAATTGTAAATGGGCTGATAATTTTTGCGTTTGAGGGTCATATATCACATACAAGGAAGAGGCACTCTGTTAGAGTATGCCTTTTCAAAAATGGAAATTCCCTGATGGCACATGCTCAATATGATTTGCAGCTTGTGGTAGGTACATTGTTGCAGAAATCTATTTTACCTGGGCAAAGATTTGTTGCATTTGTTTCTGCTGCCTTTGTTAGTGGAATAACTATGTTTTACATTTGTTTGTGCTGCATTTTTAACTATGTAAAGATGTGTTGTAATTGTGTTAATTAAATGAAATTCATCTGGGTTCAGAGAGGCAGCATTAGCAATTAGTTGACAGGAAGTAGTGGGGAGGAGAGCATATCATGGATTCATTTAGTTGGAATGATGTGGAAGGGTGTGGCTTCCAGGGGCACCGGCAAGGAAAGAAAGTTAGCTGGTTGCTATTTTACTCTCTCTTTCAGGTTTTAGGTTTTTATCCTAGCCTTAGACTCTTGAGTTTTATTAGAATGAGATTTAGTTAGAACTACCGCCAGTGGCAGCAACAGAAACATTGTCTGGGGAAGAGAACTCCCCACAGACTAGGACCGATCCGCCAGCAGTTTAAAGCACAGCCGTTGTAACAAGGCAAAACAGCAATACATATTACTGTAGTTGATAGCCTCCTCTAATAGTCTTTACAATGTTGCTTTTAATTATTCTACTTGTGTCAGGGATGCCCACCTGTATCATATTCTTTGCTACCTTAAAATTCTCCAGAAGAGGCATTTATTAAGCATTCATTCAGATGAATTGGCTAAGGACTTTATAGACAGGTGCTGGATGCTTAGGGCTATGGATGTAATCATATGTTCTTGTCCTTAAGTTTTTCTTTAAAGAAAACTAAATGAAAAACTTAATTAATTAAAAAAATAAAAGATTTTCTTTAAAGAGCTGAATGAATAAATAGAATATCATGAGTGTGTGTGTGTGTGTATCTGTGGGTGTATAAGTGTATGTTGTGGGTATGTGTGTGTGTGAGAGAGAGATTCTCCATGCATGAGTCATATATATATATATATGTGTGTGTGTGATAATGTGTATGTATGATTATGTGTTTATATGTATATATATATGTATGTTAGTGTGTGTAAATGTATGTGAGTATATGAATGTGTGCATGTCTGAATGTGTGTATATATGTGTGTGTGATGTGTGAGTGTACATGTGTATTTATATTACATTAGTATGTGTGTGTTTGTGAGTGTGTATATGTGTGTGTATTTGTGTGCATGTGTAATCCTATGCCTGCAATTGAGGAAAAGCCTAATATGGATAATAATAACACACTTACTGTCATGGGAAAGAACGAAGAGAGCCCTTTGGGTCTTGGTCTCATTTGCATAGCTCTTAGAAGAGAGAGCTGGTGAAGGCGTTTTAGGGTAGACAAGGTGAGAATGCAGAGGCCAAATTAGAACTAGAGGAGCCTGAAGAGATGGCTCAGTTGGTACATGCCTGCTGCTCAAGTGTTAGGACTTGAGAGTTCGATCCCTAGAACCCAAACAGAATCTCAGGCATTGTGGTGCACACTTGCAATTCCAGTGATGGGGAGGGGAGGTAAGTGGCCTATCCAGGACGTTCTAGCCCCATGAGAGACCCTGTTGCAAAAAAAAAATATATATCAATATGGATGCTTCTTGAGGAACAACACCAAGGTTGACAGGCATTCAGACATATGTATGTATGTATACATATACGAACTCACAACACACTCTCATGCACACACAAAAGAAAAACAGCAAGACAAAGAGACAGTGACAGAGACAGATGGAGACAGACATAAGAAAAGGGAGCCAAGGGTGAGAAAATGTAGACGCCATTCCTCGTTCTACAGGGCTTCTGTAGAAGACTGAAAAGGGCAGCTGGTGGACCAGAAGAAGAGAATTCTGTGAGCCTAGTGGTGTGGTGAACTGCAGAAATGGCGAGAAAAGAAAGGCTAAGTAGCTAAACAGCATGTGTCCCAGTTAAGGTGCCCTGTTCTGGCTGACTGAGGAGGGTTACGCTTCTGCAAACTTCTGCTGCAGGACCTTCGTGCTGAGGCTTCATCATGGGCGACCGGCTCTGTGCATGTTGGGACCAGAGCCTGAACCCAGCCTTTGCTTTTCATTTTTCTTTTAACTTTTGCTCTAAATTTGAGAGGCTTACTTGAGAAAATCTTGTGTTTCTACTTTGTATAAGCATAATTCATGTTGTTGCAGTTAAATGTGTAATTTTTTCTTATACATTAAGAAGCTAAACTTGACTGGATGTTGATTAGTGGTACTATACTTGACCAAAATGCATGAGGTCCTAGGTTCAGTCCCCGGAAGCAGAAAATTTGAATGTGGCAACTAAACATTAGAGGGATGGCTCAGAGGTTAAGATTACCTGATGCTCTCCTGTAGGACCTGTGTTTGGCTCCCAGCATCCTTGTCAGATTGACCCACAATGGCTTGACTGAATTCACTCAGTGTGTGTGAGCCTTACCATCTGGATATCAGATACTGGGATGATTCTTTCCTCTGTTCCTTTCTAGATCCATTTGTACCTTTCAATCTCTATACCTTAGCAGTGATTTTGGCTTCTGCCCTCTCTGTCCTCTCCCCCATCTCCACCCTTTTCACCCCCTTCCTTTTCTGGACTGGAGTACCACTGTTCTCATTTGTCTTCTTATATCCAATCTAACCACCTCTTCCTCCCCAGTCTACTTTAGGTCCCATGGTTTCTCTAATGTCACAGACAATTCTAGGCCCTAGACAAAATTAGCAACATCTGTTTATTCATACTCTAGAAGTCAGGGGACCCATCTGTTATCCCCTTTCTTTCATCAGAGTTTCAAAGTCACAGAAAGGAGAATCTGTCTGTGGTGGAAAAGGAGAACGTGGCTGGCAAGCTCTCTACTGAGACAGAAAGTTTCAGAAATGGCCAGGCTTGGTCTGTAGTGTCCTGTAAAGATGAGCGCTTTGGAGATGTGTGTGTGTGTGTGTGTGTGTGTGTGTGTGTGCATGCGTGTGCTTGCACACATGTGAAGGTGTATTCCTGGTGCACACATGGTGGTCAGAGAAGAAACTTGGGTGTTTTATCCATATCCATTTTATTGTTTTGTTTGAGTCTAGTCAGGGTCTCTCCTTAGTCCGGAACATTGCCACGAACAGGTGGCTAACTGGTGATTGAGCGTCTATAAATCTACCTGTGTTCTCTCTTACTATCGCTGGGATTACAGGTGCCTGCCACTGTGCCTGGTTTCTTATGTGGGTCCTATCTATCCAAACTCAGACCCTCATATTTGTCAGGCAAATTGTAAATCAGTTTTACTGACTAAGGCATCTCCCCCACTCTTAATTTGCAACCATTTAAAAAGAACTGTTGAGTTGTATGGATGGGTGGTTCTCGGTGGATAGAAATTTGGCATTTAGAAAGAATCAGTAGGGATTTTCAGGGTCTTTGTCTCCATAAGAAGCAGCTATGCAGGCAGTTTCTTTTTGCTAATGTCAATCTTCTGTTTAATATTTTTCAAGGGTTCCCGTTTAACAGAAGACCAAGTCTGAACTCTGAAGTAGAGATCATTCTTAATTCTCGAGTCTTATAAAGAATGATATTCCTCAGACATATTTGTGTCTGTCCCAAACAAGAGAAAGAGAAAAGCTCTCTTTCTCCTGGGACTTTAATATTTTTTTTACTGTATTTTTTCTTCTACCTGGTCCTTCTTGTCTTTTTACTATTTTGCTAGCAGACATGTACACACACACACACCCTCCAGATTTAATAAGCCATAACTGAGAAATAAAATTGCATTTTGTGGTGACTGGGAAGATGGCTTAGTGGTTAAGAACACACACTGCTCTTGCAGAGGTCCCTGGCGAACGGGGAGCCTGGTCCTGTCCCTGAAGACCCTTCTGAGTGGTGAGAGTGTTCTTGGCCCGTGGCAGGACCCAGGAAACAGAGCAGGGGCATTTTGTAAGCGGGGCCCCTGATCCTGTTTTAGAAGACCCATTAGATAGGATCGTTAGGAAGAGATGGGCAGGCACCAAGGCAAGAATTCACCCAACAATCTGAAAAACAACATGAAAACACCAGAACCCAATGATCTTACAACAGAAGGATGTGAATACTCTAACACAGAAGAAATGGAAAAAACTGACTTTATGAAAGCAATAGAGTCCCTTAAACATCATGTATAATTATGCATTACCATATTGGGTTTATGTGAACCTAAGACTTTGCAAATGCTAGGCAGTCAATGTACCCACTGAACTATCGCCCCAGACTCTGCCTTTATTTTTGATATACAATACAACATTTTGATAAGTATCTGTGGTCAAGTGGCCGAGTAAAGCTGGTAATGTATCTCTCACCCTATATATTTATTCATTTGTGGTAAGAACACTTCATGTCGACTCTAGAAGATTTCAAGTTTGCAGAACTTCATGTATTCACAATCTATTGTACAGTTATTACTATACACAGTGACAAGACACTCCCATTTGTTGCATCCATCATGTCATGGTAGTGGTGTGGAAGTATTTACTCAGTCTTATTGGAAATTCATATCCTAACATTTTCCCCTCATCTCTTCCCAGCCAGGGCAACCACCATTCGCCCTAAGTTTCTATGAGTTCAACTTTTTAAAATTTCATATTTACATGAGATCCTCTGATATTACTTTCTGTGCCTGGCTTATTTTACTTAAGGAAATATCTTCCAAGTTCCTCCATGTGACTAAGGATAAGGTTTGCAGTTTTTTTTTTTATTAGAATACACAGAGCATTCTAAAGCAGGTAGAAAAATAGTTCCTTCATTCACAGATGAACATGTAATTAGAGCTCACATCCTGGCTGTCACAGTTAATGCTGCCATGGATCTGGGTGTGAAGCCATCTCTCTGACCTGCTAATTTAGTTTTCCTCAGATAGATGTCTAGAGTGGAAATCCTGGTTCATATGCTAGTTCCAATTTTAATTTTGAAGCAAAATCTATGCTGTTTTTCTTAATGGATCTACTAGTTTGCATTCCTAGAGCATTGTGGGAGTTCTCTTTCCTTCATGGCTGCAAAACCTAATGCTCTTCTCGATCACGCAACCCCACACGAAAGGCTATATTGCACTGCTGCTTTAGTTCCGGTTCTCTGATGATCAGTATAATGTTAGGCATCTTTTCATATGCTTGTTTGTCCCAGTTCCCTTTCTGGTTGCTGTGATAAAATACCTCGCAAAAGCAACTGAAAACAGACATTATTTACTGTGTTTTGTGGGTCCAGAGTATAATTGATCACAGTAGAGAGGACAAGGCTGCAGGCTGGGAAGACATGGTGACAGGAACAGGCGTCATCTGGTCACACAGTAACCACAGTCAGGAGTAGGCGTCATCTGGTCACATGGTGGCAGGATCAGGCGTCATCTGGTCACATGGTGACAGGAACAGGAGTGATCTGATCACATGGTAACCACAGCCAGGAGCAGGCGTCATCTGGTCACACAGTAACCGCAGCCAGGAGCAGGCATCATCTGGTCACACAGTAACCGCAGCCAGGAGCAGGCATCATCTGGTCACATGGTGGCAGGAGCAGGCGTCATCTGGTCACATGGTGGCAGGAGTAGGAGTGATCTGATCACATGGTAACCACAACCAGGAGCAGGCGTCATCTGGTCACATGGTGGCAGGAGCAGGAGACATCTGGTCACATGGTAACAAGAACAGGAGTGATCTCATCACGTGGTAACCACAGCCAGGAGTAGGAGCAGAGAGAGAACAGGAAGTTATGCTGGTTATAAACCCATAAGTTCCACCTCAGCGACTTTGTTCTTCCCATAAGGCTTCCACAACCTTTCCAAACAACACTACTAGCTAGCTCATGACTCTATTGGGGAAAATTTTGCACTGTAATCACAGCAGTTGGACATGTGGGGCTTCCTTGAGAAGTGTCTATCCGTTTTTTTTTTTTTTTATCATTCTTCTTTAATCAAGTTGTTCTCTTGCTGTTGTGTTGTGTGAGCTCCTTATGTACCTTGGATAACAGCCCCTTATTGGATGTCTGTCTGCAGACACTCTTAATCTGTAGGTCGTTCATTCCTCTGTTCCTCGTCTCCTCTGTTGTGCAGCAGCTTTGCAATTAGATGTAGTTCTAGTCTTCTGTTGTTTGTACTTTGGGGGATAATACATAAAAAAGTCACTGCTCATAGCAATGCTTTTAGGATATGTTATTTTTCTAGTTTCAGGACTCATGTTTAAATATTTTATCCTTTTTGAGTTGAGCTACATTTGGTGTAGACATCCAGATACCTCAACAGAATTCACCACAGAGGCTTTTGTTCCTTCTTGGTTTTTTTTTTTTTTTTTTTTTTTTTTTTTTTGTATTTGGCATCTTTTTACAGAGACCAACTGTACATCATCAGCACATGAACTTATTTCTGAGCTCTGTATTTCCTTCCATTAGTCCATATGTATATTTTAATGCAGCAATGTGCTGTCTTGTGGAGGAGAATGAGACAAGATAATTTCTTACTACATAGTCCAAACTAGCCTTGAGGTCACTAGGCCACTCACATTGGCCTCAAACTCACCATCCCCCTGCCTCAGTCTCCAAAGGCAGGGCTTACAGATGTGCATCACCGTGCATGATTGTCGTCTTGATTGCTATGACTTCATAGTAGATTAAAAAAGTCTTTTTTTAAATTTTAATGTGTAAACTTAATCTAGTTTGATTAGTTCCTGAGGGTTTAATACACTGTATCTGAGTTGCAGCACAGCTTCCCTCTGCATCTCACCGGGCATGGAGAGAACCTTCTCTGTAGACTTGCTTGCTCACATGCAGCAACGTATTTGATAATTGTAGATGTGAGTTTTGTTGGAAAAGTTTTCATACAAAATTTTGAGTTTAATAATGAGATTCATCGCATTCATGCCTCATTCAGGCTTCTTTCAGTGATTCCCTTCAAGTGTCAGTTGACCCTTTAATATCAGGCAGAACTCTGACTAGAATTTCAAGTATTTCTGTCAGCACAGCATGATTATAGTTCACCTCATCCCTTCCCATTTTTATTTATGTATTTTAAGCCCCAAGTAAAGATACTTAAGTCTTCCCCCGCTAAAGAAGGACCGGGGAGTGAATAGGATAAACATTTTTAATTAAAAATTTGTATTTCTCTAGTTTGTAAAGAATGACATATATACACTACAGAATACATGTAGAGGCTACAGGATGTCTTACAGAACTCAGGTCTTCAAACTTGTCAGCACGTGCTTTTGCCTGCTGAGCCTTTCTGCTGACCTTGTGGCCCTGTAGCAGATCTTGAAGTCGGTGTTGTGATGGCTCCAGCTTTGTTCATTTGTTCAGCATTTCTTCAGTGAGTCAGGATTGTTTTTAAGCAGCCTCCATTTAGATAACTGGCTTTTCTCTTAGGCATTAGCTCCTGCACCTTTTCCTATATTAAGCATCGCTGACTTAACTCTAGGCTCTGTGTCTTTCCAGTATTATTGTTCTTTGCTATGAACCTCGTTGCTATAATTAACTGTTCATGGAAGGTCTCTCTCTCTCTCTTCTGTTCATTTCTTAAGAGCAGAGATTTAGAAATTCATGCCGTCATCTTTACAGTCACCACAATGAGCACTTAGCAGGGGCTCAATAAATACAAGTAGATTGATTAAGCCATTAATTGCTTCTTGCTTGGAGTTCTCCTTTCACACTGCTCTTCGCCCCAGGATGCTATGGAAAACTTGCACAAAGACAATGAGGGTGGGTTCAGGACTGAGCTGAACTCTTCTGACTCAAACACCCGGGCAGCTCCAATATTGATTTTTTTCCCCTCATTCTTCATTGTTGACTTTTTTTGACAGCAGAGATATTACATCTATACTGTTGTCCTCACACAACAGTCTTTCAATATCTATTTGCTGACTTTGTTTCCTAGCAACTGATGAAAATGCTTTGATTTGCAAAGGTGGATGGACCATTCCAAACCTCTTATTGAGGAGGAAGACAGTGAGCCAGGGTGCAAAGGGTTTCTTACAGACATGGCTTCTAACTCTTTTGTGTTGTATGTTCTTCTGTGTATGGATGAATATGTGTGCATGCATATAAATTCTGGAGGTCAGCCTCAGATGCAGTTTCTCGGGTACTTACTTTTTTTTTTAAACTTAATTGTTTGAGACATGGTCTCTCACTGGCCTGGAACATTACCAAGTAGGCTGGACTGGCTGGCCAGAGAGCCCTAAGAACCCATTTGTCTCTTCTCAGTACTGGGATCATAAGTACACAGCACCACATCTTACCTGGTCTCTGGGGATCAAACTTAGACCCTCATGCATGGCAACCATTTTACCAACTTAGCTCTCTCCCCCACTCTTTTCACTGTCTGTGTCCTGTATCCGGCATACTCCTATCCCACCATCCTCCGGCTAGTAAATCCTAAAGCATGGAAACAGTTCGACACCCATCAGCGACCAGACTGCTCACAAAAGGCACAGCATGAAGTCAAACATGCTTGTAGAGGGAGAATGTCTAAAAATCTCCTGAAGAGTGAAGCAATGGAGAATTAGAATCATTCTGTTATTTCAGAGCAGATGATAATTCCATAATCTTTTCAACAGTCTCTTGTTAGATCCTCTGGGAACCATTTCCCTGGATGTAGTATCATGGTGGAATCTAGCATATGCAACAGAAGAAACAGAAGGAAGGAGACTAGTTTTTTCTTTCTGCTTCTTTCTCTTGCCTCTGTCTAGTCAGCTTCTATCTTAGACACATTTACTTAAATTTTGTATTTACTTTTGTCATTAGTATGTTGGGGAACACACACACACACAAACACACACACACAAAACCAGCAAGATGGTTTAGCATATAAAGGTGCTTGTTACTAATTTTGATGAACCTAGTTTGATTGTGAAGACCCACACAGTGGCAACTCCTAAAAGCTGTCTTCTGGCCACATGAGTGTTCATGTACATACAAACACATGAACACACACATATGTAAATAGATGACCATAACTAAAATATATAAATTATATGAGTGCAATGGGAAATATTAACCGATTGAATTCAATATCATATTAAAAAATATCCAAGGAGCTCACCAAGGTCAGCTAGACTGCTACTGAAAAAACATGGGATAAAACCGGACTCTCTGAATGTGGTGGACAATGAGAGCTGACGAGAGGCCAAGGAGAATGGCACAGGAACTTTCAACTGGCGATAGATCGAGAGAGAGACAGAGACCCAAATTGGAGCAATGGTCTGAGCTCTTAAGGTCCAAATGAGGAGCAGAAGGAGGGAGAACATGACCAAGGAAATCAGGACCACGAGGCGTGCACCCACCCACTGTGACATTGGAACTGATCTATTGGGAGCTCTTCAAGGCCAGCTGGACTGGGACTGAATAAGCATGGGTTGAAACTGGACTCCCTGAACATGGCGGACAATGAAGGCTGATGAGAAGCCAAGGACAATGGCACTAGGTTTCGATCCTAATACATGAACTGGCTTTGTGGGAGCTTAGCCTGTTTTGATGCTCACCTTCCTGGGCCTGGATGGAAGTGGGAGGACCTTGGTCTTCCTGTAGGGCAGGGAATTTGGACTGCTCTTCAGTATCGAGAGGGAGGGGGAATGGACTGGGGGGAGGAGAAGAGGAGTGGGGATGGGGGAGGGGAGTGGGGGGAGGGGGCAATGTGTGGGAGGAGGGGAGGGAAATGGGAAACGGGGAGCAGTTGGAAATTTTAATTAAAAAAGAATAAAAAAAATAAAAAATAAAATATATAGGATGGTTTAGTTTAGCAGCTAAAAAAAATAAAATATTTGTTTATTTAAAAAAAAAATATATCCAAGGTTGATCTTAGGATTGTAAGAAGACTTTAACTTTAGGGGAAGCTAGTAACAGTCTCACATTGTTCATGGGCTAGAGAAGGAAGTATAGCTATATAATGAGATGTTAGATAAAACAACATTTGATCAGCTTTTCATAATAAAAACACAGAAAACTGATTAGAAAGTCAGTTCCTTAAGGTAACAATGTCTTCACACTAATACTTTATGACAAAGAACTTTACTTGGTTTTAAAATTAGCTAGAGAAAAGCTAAGAATGCTGTCACCATGGGTAATAACCATATGAATAGTTCCAGATAAACAAACAAACAAACAATGAAGAGATAAAAGGCTAAATGTCCAAAGAGAAAAGACCAATTTAATGGTTTAAAAACCAAAGTGAGGTTGGCAAGATGGCTTAGTTAGTGAAGGCATTTGCTGCCAAGTCTGATGATCAGAGATTAATCTCTAGTAATCACATGGTGGAAGCATAGAACTCACTTGTCAAGTTCTCCTCTGGCCTCTATGTGTATGCCATAGTGTGTGCACACAAATACATGAACACACATACATACACACATGCGCACACACACACATCTACATTGATTAACTCAAAAGCTTCTACAGAGAACAGAGAGGATGGTTCTGAACGGCAGCTAAATCCAAGGCTATTAAAAACAGTGTGAGGGCTGGAGAGATGCTCAGTGGTTAAGAGTGCTTTCAGGTCTTGCAGAAGACCCTTGTTCAGTTTCTAGAACTCACAATGGGTGTCTCACAACCATTTGTAACTCCAGCTCCAGGGAATCCAATGCCCTCTTCTGTCTTCCACAGGTATCAGGCCTCATACACGTACATATAATTAAAGATAAAAAAAACATGAAAAATATCAGTGTCTCCTCTTTACCCTAGCAAATGCCACCTTCACAAAACAGTGTTAACCAAATAGCATTCTTAAGAAAGAATGCAAACAGCAAACCTATACATCCATAATTCTCTTTGCAGAGAGGTGCCAGGGATGGCAGCAAGACCTGAAAAAACAGAGATTTATATTGGATTTGGGATGAAATGACCTAACATAATGATAGCATTTCCCAGAATTCATGTATAAATTCAATGCAATTGCAGTAAATATCCCATAAGCAATTTCCTTTTAAAATTTATTCTTTGACAATGCCTTATAGATATAGAGTGAGTTTTAGCAACTTCTATCCTTTTTCCCCTTTTCACTCTGTCTTCCTCTTTTGCAGAACTTTTCTTTTTTCACACGAAGTTCCCCTTCATTTTTTCTTGTCCTTTTTAGGCTTATGTGACTCATTGAGTTTACTGATGGTTGTTTGCATGGGCATGGGTTCCAATGAGTTCATTTACTGGAGCATGGGCTGTATTTCAGTGACTACTCAGCTAAGAAAATGGCAATGGCAATCCCTCGTCCAGCAACCATTAATTGCTAATAGCTCCTCTGGGAGAGGTGAGACTTCATGAGCCCCTCCTCCTTCTGTGAAGAAATGCTAATGGGCCCAATCTTGTGCATGTGTAGTGCAGGCAACCACGGTTGCAACAAGTTCATGAGTGTAATGGCTGTCTCATGCACAGAAGACTCTTTTCATTTTTTCAGCTCATCTTCCGGTCCTCTGGCCCTTTTATCCTTTCTGCCCTCTCCTCCTCAGTGTTACCAGGAGGGATTTTTGAGTAACCCATACAAGTTCTAATGTTTCATGGAAGAGTAAGTTCTCAAGTAGTTAGGTTGATTTTCATAGAGAAAAACAAAGCCTGGACATGCTGTTAAGTTATTAGTATAAAAAAATACAGGTATTAGTGCAGAGAAAGAAAGTTCCATCACTGAAACTAATGGAAACTCTAACAACAGGCTTGCACACACATAGAAACTTCATGATGAAAAACTGTAATATCACAGATCAGGAAGTACATATGAATGGACCAAATGTGCTTACACAATGTGGACACATTATTTGATCAGTAATCTGATTATATTGAAGATGAACTGTACAGAAGCTAAACAAAGTCTTTATATGACAAGTAAACACAGAGGAGATGTGGGGTGACTTCAGTGACACTGGAAACATCGTTAGAGCAGATATCTTAAAGCAGAAGGTTTATATGTATACCATATCAATAATGATTTCTGTTTGACAGAAGAAAACACAGATATATTGTTAACAGATGGATAAGAAGCTGTAAAAAGACATCTTCATTATCTAAAAACATAGAATTAAACCTAGAAAATACAGGGAATGCCAGAGAATTAACAAGAAGATGTGAAAGTACCCAAACAAGGAGGTACAGGCTCTGAGTCATGAATTACTGGTGGGAAAAATCTGGAATGATAACATGCACACAGATGCTTAACCACATTAGTAATCAAAGAAATGCAAATCAAAATAAAAACACAATTACATTTTACGTTCATCAGATTGCTAAAAATCAAGAAGAAAAACATTCCAAATTCACCGTGGAAGAGTGGGAAAGTGGTAGACCCTTCCCCACACAGCTGATGGCACTGCAAAATGGTGCAGTTGTTGTGGGGTGCACAGTGACCATAAAATAGAAGATGATAGGCGTGGGAAGTGGCTCACTTGAGCTACAGGTTTGGTGAGAGATTCTAAGGCAAAATGAAGATGGCTCAACAGATACAGCACTTACCACACAAGTAAGAGGATTAGAGTGGAATCACCAGAATCTAAGCTTGTGATTAGGGAGGTGTGACAGTGCACCTGTAATTCCAGCCTGAGAAGGTTGAGAAAAGGAGTACTAAAGCAAGCTGGCTAGGAGTCTACCATGATTGCTGAAGCTCTTGGATTGACTGAGATAGCCTGTCTCAAAATAAGGTAGAAGAGTGAACAAGGAAAAATTCTGATATCAACCTGGGGCTTCCATATGCACGCACACACATGTGTATCCAGGCACATGTGAACACGAACACAAACACACTCATGATACACATGGAAAGAAGAAAAAGAGAAAAGTAAGGTGGAAAATGATTGAAGAAGACACCCAACATTCACCTCTGTGTTTCACATGCACATGCTCATACAAGAGCATGCATATCAATGCAGACATTCACACATACGAAGATACAAGATGGTCTATAATTTAGCAACTTCATTCAGAGAAACTCACACAGGACTTTATTTAGAGAAATGCACACAGGAAGGATGTATTTGAAGACACTCCTTGTAACATTTCTGGTACAGTCATGAAGTTGTTGGCCTGTTGGTGTTCATTGTTAATAGAACAGACTTGTAAAGAGTGATGAATACTAATTACAGACTATTTTGCAAGAGAATTTTAAGAGCTGTGTGTACAGATATCAATATTAATACATCTAAAGTAGTATTGAGCAGGGAAATTAATAAACCAAGTCAGATCTATAGTATGTTAAATAGCATCATGCATTTCTCCATACAAGTCCAACAGCACATATATTAAATGACTCAGGGAATATAATGGGTTGAAACATGTGGAGAGGTTGGAAGTGGGGATCAGAAACAGAAGAAAGGGGCCAGGGAGATGGCTCAGTGGTTGAAGTGCTTGCTGTACAAATGAGAGGACCAGAGTTCAAATGCCCAGAAACCAGGCCAATGCTGAGTAGATGTATGGATGATCTATAATTACAGCCTTGCCTGGTAGGGGCGGGGCATCTCCAGAGAACACTGCTAGCAAGAACAGCCCTATGCGTGAGCTCTGGGTTTGGCTGTGAGACATTTGTTGAGAGACACCATCTCCATGAGTAAGGGGGAAGAACAAAGGAGAATGATTCCTGATGTCATCCTCTGGCCTCTATATGCATGCACACATACACACACGTGCGCACTCGCGCACACACACACACACACACACACGTGACCTCCCCTCACATGCCTATCACAATACACATATGGAAAGAAATATAAAGGAAGAACTCTCTAGAAACATAGAATAACAAAAATACAGTAAAAATGGTTCTATATGACCTAAAGACAGTAGTGTAATAGTAAGTAACCAGAACAAAAACTTGAACAGAATCAACATAGGATTCAACAACAATGTGAGTTGTAATGCTTACTTAGGGAAGTCACCCCAGACATAGCAAGAACACTCCTACCCGGAAAGAGCTTTCCTGGTCTCTAGAAGAAATGTATAGCTGGCATACTGAGCAGATTTAGGTGCACCTTGATTATTACCCTTGTTGCATATTTTCACAGCTATTTTAGCTCCACACATATAGGACTTCTAAAGACTATTTCTCTACATGTTTTTTGTTTATCGATATTTCTTTATATTCATACGCGTGTGTGTATGTATGTGGGCTTCTTGTGCTATGGCATTCACATAGAAGTCAAAGGACAGCTTGAAGCTGGTTTGCTCATTCTTCCATGTGGCCCTGGGGAGCAAACTCAGGTCATCCATTGTGGCTGTGAACACCTTTAACTGCTGAACCATCTGTTCTGGTTTCTTTTCCATTGACGTAATAAAACACTCTGACCAAAAGCAGCTTAGGGGAGGACAGGATTTATTTATTGTACACTTTGAGGTCACTTTACAGTTCATCACTGAGGGAAATCAAGGCAGGGACTCAAGCATGAAATTGAAGGCAGGCCTGATTGCTATTCTACCCTGCACTTTTTCCTGCGAGGGAACTCCCTCATAACCAAGGAAGTAGAGGAGAAGCTAGAAGGATACTGCATGCTGTCTCACTCACAGTGCCATGCTCAGCTGGTTCCTTACACAGCACAGGGCCACCTGTCAGGCAACGGTGTCACCCCAGTGGGCTGGGCTCTCCTACATTAATTGGCAGTCAAGATAACTTCCCACAGGGCGAACTGATATGGGTAACCCCTCAACTGAGACTCTCTTCTCCGGCGATTTTTGGATGTGCCAAGTTGACAGGAACACTAACTAGGACACCATCTTTCTGGCCATGTTTATTTTGATTATTCCAACATTTCTTTATATATTTTCTGTTGTGTTATTCAAAGTTACATAGTTAATTAATTTGAAATTGATGCTAATTTATTCACTTTTTGTCAGCCCATAATATTCTAATTGAGAAATCACTTTTCCTAAAGTGCTAATGTAGTCATTAGACTTGGTAAAAAATGCTAAAATGGAAAAATATTCTGTAGTCCATTTATTTGTTTTGAAATGTGTAAGCATTTTAACTTGGATGCAGTTAAAGATAGAGTCTTCTTTCAACTCAGATTCTTCACGGAAACCATTTTAATAAGAAAAACCCATCAATTACATTATCACAATTTTTTAATGTTGCAAAAATTCCATTCCTTTCAACTAAAAAGGAAAAGTCACGCCAATAGTTCCTTGTCACGCATAGAAATATGCCCAACTTCAATTGCATGTTTTCAAGATGAAATCTTGTTTACTTCTTAGCGTTCATCAGTCATTTGTTGAGTCCTGTTATTTTAACAGTAGGGAGTAAATTTTAATGTCTTCTGTCTCAGCCTTTTCAAGATAACTTCAAATCAGAAGAACCTTTTAAAAACTGAAGATTTAGAGATGTTTTATTTGTTGAATAATTTAACTAAAGATCTTCACTTGGTTCTTAATAACATGCGACAAAATGTAGAACATTTCTTAACAAGAAACCCATCCTGTTGTAGGATGCGAGGGGTCATTTATAGAACAGCCTTTTTGAAGGGCAAATGTTTCTAGGCTGCCAGGTGTTAGATGACAGGGACGAAGTGGGGACTGAACCATTGTAGGTTACTCAGTGTTTACTCACACACGTTTCACAGTTTAGCTTGTCTAGCAGAGCCTATCAATAAATTAGTAGAGCATTATGGTTTTCAGAGGAATATGAATTATTTGTGTACCCCGCTTTGTTATATATGTGTTTTGTCCTTATGAATTTTGTTCTATAGATTTCTTCGAGTGCCAATGTGCTTTGTCACCATAACAGGGTTATAGTGATTTGAGTGAGCAATGCCCCTCATAGATTCATGTGACACTTGGTTTCCAGTTGGCTGTGCTGTTTGGAGAGGTTATGGAACCTTTAGGAGGTGGAGCCTTGCTGGACAAAATACATAATTGGGGGTGAGCATCTAGGGGTGACAGCTCTGTCCTGCTTTCTGCTTCCTGTAAGAGGGACCCAGCAGTGTCCTGCTACTATGGCCATGCCTAGCTGTGCCTGTCACCATACCTTTCCCGTCAAGACTGACCCCCCATGTAGAACTATAAGGCAGAATAAACCTTTTCTTCCTTATGTTGGATTTGATTGTGAAATTTTATCATAGTAACAGCAAAGTAACTAATGTTTGCATTGTTATTATAGCCACAAAATATGTAATTTTACTTTCAAGGTCAAATAAACACTTTATCTCAGATTGCAGTAGCCCCTGCAATAGTGTTAGACATAAGTCCTTCAACACAAAGAACTTCTCAAGACTTTCCTTCTAAAATATGAATTAAAATAGGTCAATTATGGAATTGAATAATTATTTCGCTGATATTGTTATTTCTTCTTATATAAACAGGAAAATTTGAAATAAGAAATCAACACAATTAATTTAGGAGAGCAATTAACTGACCTAAATGAAAACTCATGCTTCATAGAGTAATATGTAAATACATGTCTGCTTCTTCTGCATATATTAATCTGCTGTCTTAGAATGCAAGGTTCTTCTTCCTCCTCCTCCTTCTTCTTTCTCTCTTCCTTTCTTATTTTTTTGGTAGCTGCTGCTGATTTTCACAGATTTGAGTTTCTAATTATCAATCAAATACTCCTTTTCTACTGTAAATTTAACAAATTAGAAATGGCATGATTGGTCCAATCATCAATGCATCATGGGATTTAGAGACAGGTGATAGCTGATGGGGGACGGAGTGACATTTCTTCAGTGGTACAGTGTTTGGTAGGATGTCCACACTGCTGTACATAACTCCTCACACATGCTCCTGCAAGCTCCAGGATGATACTCAAAGGACCCTATCTTGAAAAGAGACAGAAATTAGGAAGGATACTGTCTGGGAAGAAGAAGGGAGTCAGCAGGTGGGATGCCAAGAAGGAATGAAGGAAAGAAGAAAGGGAGGGAGGAGGAAGGAAGAAGGTGGAAATGGTTGGATAGGATTGCAATACATTACACACAAGTCTGAAAAAGTTATAATGAAACCAAATACTATGTATCTATACATGCTAGTGCATGCTATATTATAATATATGCTAAGAAAAAACATGAAATGTTATCCAGAAGCTACACATTCTTTATCAACTTGTGAAACAGGATATGAAGTTGGTCAAATTCTTAAAAGTCACTTCAAAGATAAAAAGTTTACACTTTTAATTCCATTGCCCAAAGCACTTATTGCTAAGTAACAAGAAAAAAAAATAAAACCATAAATACTTCAGAATGGCATATTATAAGAAACAGCCAAACCTCTGCACATAGCTGTCTTCTTAACTGGGGTCTCTGCCTTCTTTTTCCTGTACTTATTTGTGTCTTACAATGAATCCGTTCACAATTTATAATTTCCAAGTGATCTATCTGACTGGAGGAGCATAGAAGTCTCATGCCCTTTACAGACTGTGGTCAGGGCACGATAGAACTGTTTTTGCATCTGTTTGAATGCAGGAACAATCACTCCAAGGATGCTGCCTCAATAAGACAAGAAGCAGCCAATGCTCATTGTTGCTATAGCACATGAACATTTTTTTTTTCATTACAGTGCATCTTTGAAAATGACATTAAAAAGAGGTTAATTTTACTGTGCCTGAAAAGGACCAGGAGAAGAAACATAAAAGGAACTCAGAAGAAAGGAAGGAATGAAGGAGAAAAGAAAGGGGGATAGAGGAAGGAAGAAGGAAGGGTTTGCTTTGGCTCACAGTTCAAGGGTATGTTCTCCATAGCATGGAAGGCATGATGGCAGGAGTGTGTGGTGGATGGTCACATTGTAATCACAGTCAGGAAGCAGAGAAAGATGGGTGTTGGTGCTCAGCTCAACTTCTCCTTTTTATTTAGTGCAGGACTCCAGCCCAGGGAACGGTGTCTTCCTCACCTGGAGGTGGGTCTTCTCTCAGCTAACCTGATCTAGATGATCCCGCACAGGAATTCCCAATGGTGATTCTTTTTTTTCTTATTTTTATTTATTTATTTATTAAAGATTTCTGCCTTCTCCCCGCCACCACCTCCCATTTCCCTCCCCCTCCCCCATCAAGTCCCCCTCCCTCATCATCCCTAAGAGTAATCCGGGTTCCCTGCCCTGTGGGAAGTCCAAGGACCACTCAGCTCCATCCAGGTCTAGTAAGGTGAGCATCCAAACTGCCTAGGCTCCCACAAAGCCAGCACATGCAGTAGGATCAAAAACCCATTGCCATTGTTCTTGAGTTCTCAGTAGTCCTCATCGTCCACTATGTTTAGCGAGTCCGGTTTTATCCCATGCTCTTTCAGACCCGGGCCAGTTGACCTTGGTGAGTTCCCGACAGAACATCCCCATTGTCTCTGTGGGTGCACCCCTCACGGTCCTGAGTTCCTTACTTGTGCTCTCTCTCCTTCTGCTCCTGATTTGGACCTTGAGATTTCAGTCCAGTGCTCCAATGTGGGTCTTTGTCTCTGTCTCCTTTCATCGCCTAAATGTTTTTCTTTGGGTTCACCTTCTTAATTAGCTTCTCTAGGATCACGCATAATAGGCTCAATGTCCCCTATTCATGGCTAGAAACCAAATATGAGTGAGTACATCCCATGTTCCTCTTTTTGGGTCTGGCTCACCTCACTCAGGATAGTGTTTTCTATTTCCGTCCATTTGCCTGCAAAATTCAGGAAGTCATTGTTTTTTACTGCTGAGTAATACTCTAATATGTATATATTCCATACTTTCTTCATCCATTCTTCCATTGAAGGGCATCTAGGTTGTTTCCAGGTTCTGGCTATTTCAAACAATGCTGCTATGAACATAGTTGAGCATATACTTTTGTTGTATGATAGGGCATTAAGTCTTTGAAGAAAGAAATCGATGAGGACACCAGAAAATGGAAGGATCTCCCTTGCTCTTGGATTGGGAGGATCAACATAGTAAAAATGGCAATTCTACCAAAAGCAATCTATAGATTCAATGCAATCCCCATCAAAATTCCATCAAAATTCTTCACAGATCTGGAAAAGACAATAATCAACTTTATATGGAAAAAACAAAAAACCCAGGATAGCCAAAACAATCTTATACAATAAAGGACTGTCTGGAGGCATTACCATCCCTGACTTCAAACTCTATTACAGAGCTACAGTATTGAAAACAGCTTGGTATTGGCATAGAAACAGAGAAGTCTACCAATGGAATCAAATAGAAGACCCTAGCTTTAACCCACAAACCTATGAACACCTGATTTTTGATAAAGGAGCTAAAAGTATACAATGGAAAAAAGAGAGCATCTTTAACAAATGGTGCTGGCAAAACTGGATGTCAGCCTGTAGAAGAATGAAAATAGATCCATATCTATCACCATGCTCAAAACTCAAGTCCAAATGGATTAAAGACCTCAATATCAGTCTGAACACACTGAACCTGATAGAAGAGAAAGTGGGAAGTACTCTACAACACATGGGCACAGGAGAACACTTCCTACATACAACCCCAGCAGCACAGACATTAAGGGCATCATTGAATAAATGGGACCTCCTGAGACTGAGAAGCTTCTGTAAAGCAAAGGACACTGTCACTAAGACAGAAAGGCAACCCACTGACTGGGAGAAGATCTTCACCAACCCTGCAACAGACAAAGGTCTGATCTCCAAAATATATAGAGAACTCAAGAAAGTAGACCGTAAAGGGCTAATCAACCCAATTAAAAAATGGGGCACTGCGCTGAACAGAGAATTCTCAACAGAAGAAGTTCGAATGGCCAAAAGACATTTAAGGTCATGCTCAACTTCCTTAGCAATCAGGGAAATGCAAATCAAGACAACTTTAAGATATCATCTTACACCTGTCAGAATGGCTAAAATAAAAAACACCAATGATAGCCTTTGCTGGAGAGGTTGTGGAGAAAGGGGTACACTCATTCATTGCTGGCGGGAATGCAAACTTGTGCAACCACTTTGGAAAACAGTGTGGCGGTTTCTCAGGAATTTCGGGATCCACCTACCCCTGGACCCAGCAATACCACCAATGGTGATTCTTGAACCTGTTAATGGTGACAATAATGATTACACTTGTTTTGCTTCCAGAATGTAGTTTCAGTGTCTGACTGTTGTAATATGAGCAGCAGGGCTGCGTCTCCGGCACCTGGCTGCCCACATGGCTTATGCCCCAAAATAATTACACGGAAACTATATTCTTTTAATCACTGCCTGGCCCATTAGTTCCAGCCTCTTATTGGCTAGCTCTTACATATTGATCTAACCCATTTCTAATATTCTGTGTAGCACCACGAGCTGGCTTACCAGGAAAGATCTTAACCTGCGTCTGTCTGGAGTGAGAGAATCATGGCGACTCCTGACTCGGCTTCTTTCTCCCAGCATTCTGTTCTGTCTACTCCGCCTACCTAATTTTCTGTCCTATTAAAGGGGCCAAGGCAGTTTCTTTATTAAATGAAAGTAACTCCTCCATCATCTGACAGAATCTGTTTTCCTTTCATGCCTAGGCAAAGATTTTCATTAATATTCTAAGTTCTGATTTCGGCACATCTTCTTAATACAGTTCAGATAAGTCCTAGGATTTAAAAATCTCTAGGTGAATGTTTCTTTCACTTCCAGTTAGCCTGGGCATCCTTTGCTGTTCTACTCACCTGCCCATGCTTGATTTGTTCACTCAGTGAGCCTCATCCGGAGCACAAGGTGCAGCTGCTCCCCTTGCTTGTTTCAGCTCTAGGAGAGGTCTCCAAACACCCTTCCCTCTTTGCTCTTTTGGATTCTGGGCATGCATGCACATAGCCATTTTCAATTCCCTGTTTTGCACTTGTGGATAAATACGAGACATCTGGGACAACAAACACAAACATGAATCACATGCTAAAAACAATGGCGATCAAACAGCATAGGACAGCACTGAATGTTATAATGTCACAATGCAGGAGGGAGGACTGGAAGAGGCAGATTACCTGGACTGCGATGGACATTGAGATTGGACACAATGTGCATCAGAAAATGCATCCTTGTGGTCTATAGCTGGGCCACCTCGAATATGTTTGCAAAATTCTGTATCCCAAAGAAGGCCCAATTAACTTACTTAAGAGAAATCATGAAGTTTCACAAAGATGACAGCTTTACCCTCCTTTTGTGGGTGAATGTGTGTGAATATGTGAGTGTGCACTAGTGCATGTGTATGTGTGCGCATGTAGATGTGGAGACCAGAGGTGAACTTTAGACATTGTCTTTATTTTCTTTCTGTTGTTGTGATAAGCACCATGACCAGAGGGGAACTTGAGCAGAAAAGGGCTTATTTTGCTTATGTTCCTGAAAACTGTCCTTTCTGAAGGGGAGTCAGGGTAGGAATTCAAGGTGGGAACCTAGAGATAGAAACTGAAGTAGAGCCCATGGAGGAAGGGTGCTTACTGGCTTGCTCCTCCTATGTTCTCATATAATCCAGGACCAGTTGCCCAGAGGTGGCATTGCCCATAGTCTCGTGTGCCTTCCCACATCAATCATTAATCAAGAAAATGCCCCATAGGCTTACCTATAAGCTAATCTGATATTTTCTTATTTCCAGATGACTTTAGCTTGTGTCAAGAGTAGAAAACACTACTTAGCACAGGTGTCTTTCCTCAGGGTGGAATGTACCTTGTCCTTTTGAGAGAGGGACTCTCACTTGCTGGAACTCCTCAAGCAGGTTCTGTCATCTGTTCGGTGACCTCAGGTGGTCCTTTTCCACTTCTTAAGCACTGGAATTTAAAAAATACCATTACAATTGACTCTTTTTGTGTCATGGGTTCTGAAGATTGAAGTCTGGTCCTCATGCTTACATGCCAATCTCTACTTTACTAGCTGAGCCCTCTCCCAAGTCTCAGGACTTTGTCTTGAGGAAGCTGGGTGGAGAAGGGAAGGTCTGTTCAATGCGGAAAGAGCAGCTTATGCTACAACAAATACCGCAGAGCCCTTGTCATCTATAGTAATAATTTGACGAGTCAAAAGCAGAAAGCTCTACAGCCTTGTAAAATTATACACACGGATTGAATGGACCACAGGAGAGCCTGAGAAAACAGAAATCATATGCTGTTAGGATGAAGAAATTTCTGCTATTTGTGCTAAAACATAATTTATGACAAAACTCTGAAGCAATTATATTGACCAAATTGAATTCTTCACAATAATCGGTTTTCTATAGAACTCCTCTGCTTTGGTTATTATGCTCAGGTGAAGAGGTACCTAGACAACCTTAATGTGATCACGACAATTGAGCTTGCTGTATCCCTTAGCAAATTATCTTGACCATACTAGTAGGACTTGCCTGTGAATGTGGAGTGTGTGAAGGATTCTTAATTCTCTACTTTTGTGTGTGCCTTCACCTGTACATTCATCCCATTGATTGCCTTAGAGAGCTTTCATCATTGCAAGCCAAGTTTCTGAATATTTACAACTGACAAGCAAATGTTCTGTAAGTGGAATGATCTGAGTAGGGTGCCATTACTGTTAAGAGTCATGTTTTTTTTTTTTCTTTCACAGAAAAAGAAATGCTCCCTCATTGTGCTATGTAATATTGGGCACAAAGTCCTTGAAGTTCTTATTGGCATTCTACTGCTCTTGGTTCTGCCAAGGGCAGTCTGGGCAACTGCTTGTAAGTGAAGCATGCTTTATGTTAGAGTTGTCGTTTTGTGATATTATTCCTGGGGAAAATGAACAGACATCTACTCAGCCTAGATAGAGAACTATGACAGAGTAAAGTAGGACACTGCCAATATCCAATGTGCAGAACCAATGTGTTTTATTGGGGTTTCTTGTTGGACTATGGGTGCAGGGTTACTTACAGGAGCAAAAATGACTCAAAGAAAGCTTCATCACCAAAGCCTACCACAGCATGGGTGACAGCTCACAAAAGCTGGAAAGCTAGAATGCACTATACCATCTATAGGTAGCACAGCAATTTGGAGACTGTCCTTATTGGATAGCTCAGTTGCTCTGAACCTCTTCCAGGTTAGCCAGTCTCTGCTTCTTCCAGGCACAGGGCTGGCCTGAAAGTGTCTCACCAGTTCTTATTGATTATATACATTTGGGAGGGGTCAGAGTGAATCTAGTGAGTTTTAGGGACTTCCTGAAGCTATCTTGAGATGTTAACTTTCTGTCTTAATGCGCTTCCCTGCATGAGGGACTGTTTGTTTCTCCCCTTCTTAGAACATCCTATTACCTCCCTTCCTGTAATTATCTTGTGTCTTAATGAGCTTCTCTCCAAGATGAAAGGTTTAACCAGGGAGTAAACTTCAATACAACAAGGGTGAAAGCAAAAGTTATTTAGAACATTTTGACCTGCTTGTTAAGTGTATCCCAAGTTGTCCTGGGTAAATTCAGTCACCTTTGACTTTCCTAATACAGATGTTTGCTTTCTGTTCCTTGCTGCAAACAGGTCAGCAATGTCCCCTTAAATTTCAGCATTGCTGCCTGGTGTGCAGAGCAGGTGAAATATGAACGATTTGTGTCTATCTCGAGCCATCTGCTTGATGTGGTGGTGCTTTCAGCTGCTGCTCAGGTTCTCTTTGGAAGCGCAGGGGAGGATTTTCTTGTCCTCTGCACAAGGTGCTGATTCTGATTAAATATAGTAGTGCACCACATTAAGAGAGTCCCGTTTTATCCCATGTTTTTTTCAGTAGCAGTCCAGCTGGCCTTGGTGAGCTCCCAATAGATCGGCCCCCCTGTCTCAGTGGTTGGGTGCACCCCTCATGGTCCTGACTTCCTTGTTCATGTTCTTTCTCGTTCTGCTCCTCATTATAACCTTGGGAGCTCAGTCCGGTGCTCCAGTGTGGGTCTCTGTCTCTATCTCCATCCATCGCTAGATGAAGGTTCTATGGCGATATGCAAGATATTCATCAGTATGATTATAGGATAGGTTCATTTCAGGTTCCCTATCCTCAGGTGCCCCAATGAACTAACTGGGGACATTGCCCTGGGCTTCTGGTAGCCATTCCAGGTTCAAGTCTCTTGCCAACCCTTAGGTGGCTCCCTTAACTAAGGTATGAGTTTCCGGTGGACAATGAGAGCTGACGAGAGGCCAAGGAGAATGGCACAGGAACTTTCATCTGGCAATGGATCGAGAGAGAGACAGAGACCCAATTGGGATCAACCGTCTGAGCTCTTAAGGTCCAAATGAGGAGCAGAAGGAGGGAGAACATGAGCAAGGAAATCAGGACCACGAGGGGTGCACCCACCCACTGTGACAGTGGAACTGATCTATTGGGAGCTCTCCAAGGCCAGCTGGACTGGGACTGAATAAGCATGGGTTGAAACTGGACTCTCTGAACAAGGCAGACAATGAAGGCTGATGAGAAGCCAAGGACAATGGCACTAGGTTTCGATCCTAATACATGAACTGGCTTTGTGGGAGCGTAGCCTGTTTGGATGCTCACCTTCCTGGACCTAGATAGAAGTGGGAGGACCTTGGTCTTCATGTAGAGCAGGGAATTTGGACTGCTCTTCAGTATTGAGAGGGAGGGGGAGTGGACTAGGGGGAGGAGAAGTGGAGTGGGGATAGGGGGAGGGGAGCGGGGGGAGGGGCCAATATGTGGGAGGAGGGGGAGGGAAATGGGAAACGGGGAGCAGTTGGAAATTTTAAGTAAAAAAGAATAAAATAAAAAAAAATTCTATCAGAAAAAGAAAAAAAAAAATATAGTAGTGCCTGTGAATAACCTTTCAGAATTTATGGTACTTGATACGTGTGAATTGGCTTAAGGTAGGTTTTCTTCATAGGTGTCTACAAGATTTATACCTACAAGATGTAACTATGAGGTTAGTTAATTCACTTCAAGATTATATCTTATGAATTTCTACCACCACGATCATATCTTAATTCTTTTTATTATATTGCTGTCAGACTTAAGTTATTATCAATATTTAGGATTTACATATTAGATGTATAAATTATAAATGCTTGAGTAAATAAACAGTACATATATAATTATATACATATATATGCCTTATATATATGCCAAAGACTCATCAACGGGGATGATATGCCTAAGTGTAGTAAAAATTACTAATGCTCTAAAAATTATTTGTAACACATCAAGTGATGTGATGTAGTCATATATTAATTAGCTTCTTGAATATTCTTATTAATTTATGGAGTAGTTTTAAGTTATATTTATTTTATATGTAAATTAACTAAGATTTAAGCAGGTTAAGCTGGATGTTAAAGAACAGTGACTTAGCACTACTCATTTGTTAGGCAGTATTGTGTAGGAACATGGACTTAAGTTTGACTTTACTATTAAGAATCCAGACTAAAGGAAAACCTAAAGAATGTTTTATCTTAAAAATACCCTGTATTCCTAGACCTTGTCTTGTTTTCTTTTGTGAAATTATCAAATACCAAAACCATCACTAGAAGCCATATATTCAGTTTTTTGTTTTGTTATTGAATTTAAAGTGTAGTCAATACATGCTTGAGAACAGATGCAGCAAAGATTAAAGTCAATCATTGAAGCAGTTGCTACAGGATTTGATGTTGTGGATTATTAGTTTATGATGTGTTCCATTTATGCTATGGAATATTTTTTAATGATGCTAGACGTGTTACCTTCTATTATGCCTCATTTATTTAACTCTGTAAAGCTTTGCTTGCCTTAAACACCTGATTGGTTTATTAAAGAGTTGTATGGCTAATAGCCAGGCAGGAGAAAGGATAGGTGGGGTTGGCATGAAGAGAAAATAAATAGAAGGAGGAGTATAGGCTCAAGAGAGAAAGAGAGGAATGAATAAAGAAGGAGAGGAGAATGCCAGGGGCCACCCAGGCACACAACCAGTCACAGAGTAAGAAGGGAGGAAAAGTACATAGACTAGAGAAAGGTAAAAGCCCAGAGGCGAAGGGTAGATGGAATAATTTAGGAAAAGCTGACTAGAAATGAGCTAAGCCAAGGCTGGGCATTCATAAGGAAGAATAAGTCTCCATGTATTTATTCACTTTGGTTGTGTACCTGATAGATTTCACAGAAACATTTTTCTTCGAATATACCATATACTTTGGCCATATTCACCTCCTGCAACCTCTCCTTTATCCCTCTCCTCATCCCATTTATTTTTATGTTTCAGATAATCTTGTGTTAACTTTAATTTTGTATATAAATGGTTATATATAAATGATACCTGTAAACATACAAATAAGAATCCACAGATGAGAGAAAGCATTCATGGCATTAGTCTTTCCTAGTAGAGGCTCTTCCACTTAGTATAATGGTCTTTAGTGGTATCCATTTTCCAATAAATAACATACTTCCATTCTTCTTCATGGGTGACTTGTATATACATACCATAATTGTCTTACCCCTTGATCTTCGGGTAGACAGGCTGATTCTGTTTCTTAGCTATTGTAAGTGGTGTTGCAGTGCACATGGGTATGCAGGCATCCACAGTGTGCTGACTTTTATGGGTATTCTGTGAAATATGTTTCTTTAATGGCTTTAGAGTTTCAAGTCTTACATCAATGGAAAGAAAAAATTATAAATAAAGATGATAACAGAATTTATAGATCATAGGGGAAGAGTTTGAGAGACCAGGGGTTTCTAATAAGAGAATAAATTAGAGGATGAAATAAGATTCCCGCAAAATTAAATTCCTTCCAAAATTAAATTAAAATATTAGTAAATATTAGAAACCTGCAGGACCACTTCTAACTTTCTCAGGGTATAGGAGAAGTAGACCAAGAATCCTACTTGTGAAAGTAAATGAAAATTGAGACCAAGCCCAAGCTATCCTGGAAAAACAAAGCTAGGCCACTCTGAAAGCATCCCTACCTTGTTTAAATTATGAAACCATGTGAAAGGAGCCATCTCGTTATAATGGTGATATCAGTAAAAAATGAAACATGAGCTCAACCATTCCTAGGCAGCCAATGAATTTATAATTAGGCAACTAGACGCCTTGCAGTAGGTTGACCAAAATAAAATGGAAAAGAATTGCACACACATATCCACGCAAATAAGGAAAAAGATTGAGAAAGATACCTGCTATCAATCTCTAACTTCCACATGCACCAGCACACATATGCATGCACCCCACATATACACACAAACATGCATATACATATGCAACACTCACACATTTTTATCAGGTCTTTAGATAATGCTGATGATCCTCCTCTGGGATTTTAACTAATTGTAGTGTGTGTGTGTGTGTGTGTGTGTTTGTGTGCATGCACATTCATGTGTGTAAATACATGTGTGTGTTACAGTGCTCATGTGTATGTGAGCGGACAACCTCAGGAGTTGGTCCTTACCTTCTACTTCATTTTTCCCTTTGAGTACACAGGGCTAGATGGGCAGGGAGTTCCCAGGAATTTTATTTATTTACTTTTTGGTTCTGTAGCCCATGGGTCTCTAAGAATGCTGGAGTTAATGACACTGTCGTGTATTATCTAGCTTTTATGTGGGTCTTGGGGACTTCATACTTTCATGGCTGGCATGTTTACCCATTGATCAATCTCTCCAGCCCCTTGAGAGCTTGTGGTAGGCATTCCTCTAAGCACGGGTCTGGAAGAGGGTCCTGGCTTAGGTCTGTGGGTGAAGAACATGCTGATTGTGGAAGTGCACCTGAGGCAGAAGGGCCCTCGGGGCCAGTGTGACATCACATGCACCTGAGGTTGACCCCACACTTGTCCCGTGGAAATGAGGTCATACTTCTCAAGCTCTGAACCTCTAAAAATCACTGTGACACTGGCCTGTCTGCTCAGTGAGTTGGTCATAATGTATCTACATGGTGATTTTCCCACATGCCCTCTTGTCTTCCCAGCCTATAGGGTTACATTCCAGACTCTAGAGTGAGAAATCTTCTTTTCGTGTTATCATCTGCATAGCAGAATCGGTCATTGATCTAAACTGGACAGTACATGGCTATTGCATTTATAAACTCAACGAAGGCTGTGGTAGTCTGCAGAGGAAAACCAGCCGACATTCCAGCATACGTGGGAGAGGAGCTCTTCAGGCCCATCCCTTACCAAGGAGCCATAGTCAGTTGACAGCTGCTGAGAGGAAGTATCAGTTTTTGAGGATGTGGCCACTGGTAGCTTCCCTGTGTTCCAGTACATGGACCCATCCCATACACCTGTGGAATGGAGCAATTGGATTTAGTGGGTTATTTTTTAAAAAAATCACATGAAGTTGGGGGTGGGGTGTGTCCAGAAGATCTGGAGAGGATCTTGGAGGATTTGAATGAAGAGAGGAAATGAGTAGATAGGATCATATCTCATTGTATATGTGTATGAAATTCTCAAAGAATAGATTTTAAAAGCATACAATAGAATCAGTTACAATTTAGACTGTATCAAAGACTCATTTTTCTTTCCTTAGAGTTTCTCACTTGTCTTTGTTATTCCAGCCCCATATCTCAGCTCCAGCTGGCCGCGGTAAGCCTCCAAGCTGGTACCTTTCTCAGTGTAACACCCAGTAGATCAGTTTTCCTAGTAATCCATACAGGACTCGTCTGATGAGTAAAAAATAACATGTTTAGGTTCTTCCAGGAACTATCTGTTTACTCTGCTTCGGTGGCAAGAATTACATTAAGGCCGAACTTAGCTGGGGAGATCGATACTGAATGGATTTATTTAGCACGCACAGGAGAAAACGGCAGAAGTGTGTGTTAACCTGATGACATTTCGTGCTGTTATTGAAAGTTCATTATTTAACTGATGTCTGTGCACAAGAAGGCTGAACTTTGAAATATTAGATGTTCTCACTGAAGCAGAGGTCGGAGCATGAATCTGAACATTTTGTACTTGTTTTTTCCTTTTTTATGTGCAGTGTATTCTTACACATGGTTGCTGTGCTGTGAGGTTGAGGCTGCACAAATTTCTTCACTCTCTTTTCTGATGCTCCCTGGAGTCTTTGCCCATGACTCTGAATTTTCTTACTTTTCTTTTTTCTTTTTCCTAGACAGGGTTATTCTGTGTAGCCTGGTTGTCCTGGAACTCACTCTGTAGATCATGTTGTCCTCAAATTTACAGAGATCCTTCTGCCTCTGCCTCCTGAGTGCTGGGGTTAAAGGTTTGCCCCTTCCCCACTCTCTCTCTCTCTCTCTCTCTCTCTCTCTCTCTCTCTCTCTGTGTGTGTGTGTGTGTGGTGGGACATACATACTTGTTTGTATACTTGTTTTTGCATGTGTGTGGGTCACGTGTTCACATGCATGTGGAAGCCCAAGTTTGATATCTGGGATCATCCTCCATCTCTCCTCTAACTCATTCATTGAGTCAGAGCTTGACTATTTGTGTAGTCTCATTATCCAACTTGCTCTGGGAATTTTCCCGTCACCACCTTCAGAGACTGGAATTACAGGCGATCTGCCATGCTCACCCAACTTTTTAGTGGGTTTTTAGAGACCCAAACTCCCATCTTCAGTCTCGTGAGGCAAGTGCATTAAATTCTGAGCTGTCTCCCCAGTGGTATGACCTTTTATTCTGGTGTGTAGTAAGGCCGTTTTCCCTCTCTTTAGGTCCCATACCAAGGTTGCTTCCTGCAGCTAGATGACGTGATTTTGTTGCTAGAATTCAGGGCCAGTAGGAAGCTCAATAAGTCAGATAGACCAGGGCTGGAAGTAAATGGTAAGCTAAGCTACAGCAGGGGAGGTGGAGTTGCAGAGTTTTTAGAAGTGTAGCCTGATCTTGCAATAGGTCCAAGAGATGAGAGGAAACACCAAGAAAGAACTTGAGGCAGATGGAACAAGGAGGAACTATATTAGATGAGACCAATTGTGCTGTCTATATACAGGATACAGAGCTGGTCACATGCTCTGCACTGGGCTGCTGGTCTAGGAATAAAGCTGACACTACTCATATCTACACTAATAGTAGCACTCTGTATACCAAATATAATTTTCTGATAAATTTGCTTTGATGTATTTTAACAACTAAACAGATTCAATTACAGTGTTTCAAAAATGGTTGGCTGCCATCACATAATTTGTTTGAATCAAACAGAAAATATGAACAAACAAACAGAAGACCTTTCCCCACAAAACACTTGAATAGCCTTTCCTGTCTTACGGTATAGGGCAAAGTTATTTGCGCAGCTAACTGGAATGGTCGCAGCCACAATTTGGCAGGTGCTTAAAGTGCTGCCAATGCAGAGCAGCTCACAACAGCTCTGCTGTAGCTGTGGGGAAGTAGCTGAACACCAGCCCACTGTGTGGATGCTGATTTGCTCACCAGCTTAGAAACGTTTGAGTTGCTTCCAGTTTGTGCCTATACACATTTGTTCATAGGCTTTCCAGTGGATATAAATGTGCGTGTGTGCATGCATACATTCACTTGTGTGTATGTGTGTGAGAGTGTGTGTAGGCACACTCTTGTACAGGTGCGTATGTGTGTTTGTACATGCGTGTAGAGGCTAGAGCATAACCTCAGGTGTCATTCCTCAGGTATCATCCATTTTATTATTATTACTGTTATTGTTATTATC
Source organism: Chionomys nivalis (assembly GCF_950005125.1). Lineage (NCBI taxonomy): Eukaryota > Metazoa > Chordata > Mammalia > Rodentia > Cricetidae > Chionomys > Chionomys nivalis. The sequence goes on along the minus strand of NC_080090.1, from coordinate 97,498,791 downwards.
ACTGTCATTATTATTCTCTTTCTGGCCTGGAACTCATTAAGTAGACTGGTATGACTGACCAATGAACCCCAGGGCTTTTGCAGTGCTGGGGACTGATTCCAGCGTTATTCCCAGCTCTGCTTTATGTGTATTAAATTGTAGTTAGTAGGAGAGTTAGGTTTGAATATGCTAGGATGTTTTGTCTGTTACCAGACATTCCAAATCTCTTGGAAGGAATGTCTTTCTTTGTTAATTTCATGTTCTTCCTACTTCTTCTTAAACCCACTTCAAGCCTTGTTCAGTCTCATTACCTCATCAACTATCTCACCAAGTCTCTAGTGACTTCTATATTGCTAAATACAACCAGATTTTCTTTAATATTTCAGTAAAATTGAACACTCTCATTTTTACTTCCCTGGATGTAATAACATCCCAATCTTGGTTTTTCTCTTATTTGTTGAGCCTCCCTTTGTCTCCTTTCAATGATCAAAATTCTTTCCTTAGTTATTAAATATTGAAATTCTGCAAGGCTCATTAGTCTTTTCTCTTATTCTGTGCTGTCTCCCCCAGCAGTTCTTAAGGCATCAGTAACTAGCTCCATGCAGATGGCTTATACACTTGTTTCACTGGCT